>NC_056499.1:48005119-48056719 GCF_014905685.2 Nematolebias whitei | reverse complement strand
ATCAATGAAATGACAGTTTCTGTCCATCTGGTCAGTTTTGACATAGGCCTAGTCCACTACATAGGCAAAAAGCGTGGTCGAGGGAAACGGGCGTGGATCAAGATTAAAGAGCTGTGAACAAGTAGAGTACGCTGGATAACTGTGGCTGGAAGCAAGCAGTTGATCTGGCAATGTTGTGGAGAAAGCAGGAAGTATATATATACACCCAGAAACAGTTGGAAACCATCAGCAGCAATCAGAGAGAGAGGTTTGGCATGTAAAGAGGCTGGCAGAAGCAGCAGAGGAAAAACCCCAGGAGAACAGAGAAGAAAAAGTCAAACAGTGAACAGAGTGATGAGTAAAAGGAAAAAAAAACAGAATGTGAACTGTGACACCACTAGAGCATTGCAAGCAGGTACTGCCAAAACTCTGGTGGCCACATGAAACAGGGAAGGAAGAGTTTGCATGTTCATTGCCCAGAACAAGAGGGCGTTCTGTCCATCAGCAATATAGAGGTAGTGACTTAGCTGTAGTGCTGGACTGGTCTGCACATTCTTCTTCTGCCTCTTACAGTAAGCAACAAACAGTCCTCCATCTCCACAGTCCTTTTGATCTTCATCACCAGGAGTCATGAGTTTCTCTGACTTTGCAGGATCTGCAGCATCTTCTAGGATCAGATCTGAGAAAAAATCTAATTAACAGCGGCAAAAGAGTCATTACAATTTTAGACAATAAATAAATAAATAAAAATACAGAAAAAGTACACTAAATAGAGTCTTTAACTTTAACTTTTTGTCTCACATCTGTCTTCATGTCTCAACTGCCTAACACATGGTTTTCCACCCACAACAGAGAAAATGCTGGATCCAAAGAAGCTGTTTGAGGTACACTGGATCTGAAAAGGGTGCAGTAATCCCTTCTTCTGCTCTAACCATTCACACACTGATAAAGATAAAGACGCCTTGGGCAGTTTTTTTGTGTCTCTTTTTTTGTTGTTTGTTTGTTGTTCTTCCAATTTTTTTAAATCTTGTTAATGTGATTGGTTGTGCTGCAGGTCACACACACACATACGTATGTATGGAGTGTGGAAAAACAGAGGAACCAGAGCCGTATGAAGAGAGAGTTGCGACACTCCCATAGACTTCTATATTAAGAATGGAATGCGGAAGTCGCGTGGGTCATGCAGCCGCAAATAGTTCCAAGCAGCAGCAGTTCCAGCATTGAACGTAGTTTATCTATGTGTTTCGGAAGTGTTTTTTTCCGTTTTAGCGTTATGTCTCGCCAGTAGCCACTCAAACTGACTGACAGCGATGAGCTGTTTGGAACTATTGAGAGCTGCATGAACCACATGACTGCGTATCAGCTAGTTCAAAGAGTGCCGCAGCTCTCTCTATGGCTCTGAGAGGGAGGGTCAGCGTCTGTTAATACAGAATGAGTGAAAATAAACACATAATATTAATGTATTTCAAACTTTGATTTAGGGTAAAATATCAAGTATTTTCAAGTAAACATGTTCAAGTCCAAGTCAAGTCCCAAGTTATTGGTGTCAAAGTCAAGTCACAAGTCTCTGAACTTTTTTCAAGTCAAGTCTAAAGTCTTAATATTAATGACTCGAGTCTGATTCGAGTCCAAGTCATGTGACTCGAGTCCCCACCTCTGGAATGCACCCTAAGATTTCTGCAACTGGAGCAGGTATTTCTGCTTACTGGTTAACTTCCTCAGCTGTCTCACATTTTAAGGGTCAGTCCTATTCCATGTTTCAGCTTCTTTCATAGATCAGCTCTCATAGAAGAACACTTCTAAAGAGCAACTTTTGTTTTTAGCTTTTGTTTTGGGCCATTATCTTGTTACAGGACTCATGATCTTTAATTGAGACTAGACTTTTTGACAAATGGGAGCCGGTTTTGCTTCAGATGCTTCATATTTCATTGTACCCAGACCACACTTGATATAGGAATGATTATTTTGATGCTTTTATGTCAATTTATACTTATACTCACTTTATATGCAGCTTATCTGTCCAAAGTCAGGCCTGTGCTGCAGATGTGTTTTGGAGTAATTAAAGTCCTCCGGGGGATGCTCTAACCGTGGGATCTGGCCCATCTTATGGTTACAGTGACCCAGAGTTTGATGTAGACAGGTCTTTCATCCACCCACGACTTTGGGTTTGAAAGACATGTTTTTATGAGCCATCGCTCTGTTGTACAGACTGCTTTGATGATGGAAAACATGTTTTAATGAGATACCGACTTTCTGTCTGTCCTCCTGACAACCATCAAACTTGTTTTTCACTGCTCTCACGCGATCCGGTCAGGGAGGGGTATATAGGAGGTGTGACAGGCAAGGAGAGTCAGAAGTCTTGCTGAGGACCAGCGCGTGGTACCCAGCTCAGTTTTGATGTGATTTCCTGTCATTGGGTCAAAGGCTTCCCGACCAAAATGTCAACGGTGAGAGGACTTTCATATCAATTTGTGTGTTGAGTGTACGAGTGTACATGTTTTTGCTTGGCTGTTTTTCTGTGGCAGATTAATAAATGACACTATTATTTCTAGCAGTAACAGTCTCCTTTGTTTCATTTTCCTCTCATGTGAAAATCTGGTGCCGACCGTTCACGACCCCGTTAAAGAAATTTCATAAAACAACACTCAAGCCAACCTGTGTCAGGTGCAGCCTACAACCCAAGAACAAAAGAGAATCTTCTTGTGTTTGACAGCAGATATAACGCTGTTTCTTAGAAACCTTCAGTTTTACAAAAGAGCTCACGTAACTTACCTAAAGAGCCAGCAAATACAGCTAGCCAATCAGTGTTTGTCACCTACAAACGCCTATTCTCCAGAAATGCCCACCCTCATCAGTATGCATATTGTGAGAACCGATCAACAGAGGATGCCATCTCCTCTGTGGTCCATACTGCACTCAACCACCTGGAACAGAAAGACTCTTACGTCCATATGCTCTTTGTGGACTTCACATCTGCCTTCAACAACATGATCCCCCAAACCCTGATGGACAAACTATTCACACTAGGACTAAGCCCCTCCATTTGCAAATGGGTACTAAACTTCTTAACAAACAGACCACAGTATGTGAGGATCCACAACTTCTCCTCCTCCACCATAAACCTCAGCACTGGCTCTCCTCAGGGATGTGTGTTGAGCCCTCTCCTGTTTACTCTGCTGACGTATGATTGTGCAGCTACCCATCCAGGCTGTCACATTGTAAAGTTTGCAGATGATATAGCAGTGGTGGGATGCATCACAAACAATGATGAGTCCAGCTACAGGCAGGAGGTGGAACACCTGGAGAGCTGGTGCAAAGAGAATAACCTTCACATCAATGTGAAGAAGACAAAGGAGATGATTGTGACCAAAAGGAACAAACACACCTACATCCCCCTGAACATAAGAGGATCTGCAGTGGAAGTGGTCTCCAGCTACAAGTACTTGGGTGTACACATGAATGACAACCTCAGCTGGAGCAACAACACTTCCAGCCTGATCAAGAAAGCTCATCAGAGACTCTACTTCCTCAGGCGGCTGAGGCGAGCTGGTCTGGGAAGCTCAGTCCTCACCTCCTTATACAGGTGTGCAGTGGAGAGCATCCTGTGCTCCAGCATCAATGTGTGGCATGGAGGCTGCACAGCTGCAGAAAGAAAAGCTTTGCAGAAAGTGGTGAAGGCTGAACAGAAGACTGTTGGAGTCAGTCTCCCCACCATCACAGACATCTACACCTCCAGTTGCAGGAAGAGGGCCACCTGCATCATGAAGGACCCCACTCACCCAGCACACACACTTTTTGCCCGGCTCCCCTCAGGAAGGAGGTTGAGGAGCATTAAGTGTAGAACTACTAGACTGAGGAACAGCTTCTACCCTGAAGCTGTTAGACTCATGAATCTTTAACTAGGATAATCACTGTGAAAAATCACATCATGTTGCTGCTGATCTGTTTCATGTTGATGTGTTCATGGGTGCTCATCTGCTTACACAGACTCATGCTCATGTTCGTGCTGCTGTTCGACAAAATGTTTTTATGCCATTAGTGCTTAGTGTATTTTTAGTTGATGTTTTTCTTAGTTCATATCTTAGATCTTATTACTGTTTTTCTTATACATTTTATTGTTGGATGTAACTGGGACCCAGTGTACATAATTTTGCTCCACCACATGTACCACATGAGGTGCGAATGACAATAAAGAATCTCTGACTCTCTGACTCTCTCTTTTGATCTGCAGAGGACCCCTTCTCGTGCATGTCACTGTGGCAACCAAAGGATCTGCTGGTGAACACTAGTGGTAATGGAGGATGTCAAGCTGAATATGGAGGCCTTCAGAAATTTGCTTTTCCGGAGGATCCCGAAGCAGCTGACAGGCACTGGGTGGCCAGATGGACTTTCTCTTTGGTGGTTACGAATGCAACAACTCGGACAAGGGAGAAACTTGAGGAGGTCACCAAGAGGGACTTATGGTTGGCCTTGAGGAGGTTCCAGCAATCTGTCATTGATGGGCACAGCTTATCAAAAAATTAGCTTCACCAGCCCATATTCCACCCATTTCTCAGCATAAAACCATACTGCTGCTCACAAATAGGCGCCTCTCGTCTAAGTCTAGTATCCACAATACTCTTGCAGATCTTCATCATGTGATTCATCAACTTAATCCCCTTGTAATTGCTACAACTCTGTACATCACCCTTGTTCTTATGAATGGGCAGCAGCACACTTCTCCATTCGCCAGATGTTTTCTCACCCTCACTCCTCTCATGTTGTGATATGGATGGGCCCCAGCCTTCTTCCCAAACTCTGTCCATAATCTGGATATGCTCAGGGCCACTCAACCAAACTCTACCTTTTGCCTGTTTTCTAAAAGATTTTGAACTTGTATTTGATCATCCGCTCCAGCAGGAGGAAGCAGTGAAGCACCTCCTGACACTAGGCAAGGCAGAAGGTCTGTCGCCGAACATGCCCTCGAGTTCCGGATTACTGTAGCTTAGACAAAATGGGAAGAGTTGGCATTAAGAGGTACTTTTCTTCATTCTTTGTCCTATTACATAAAGGATCAGATTGCCGCCTGAGACGAACCCAATAGTTTGGATGATTTAATAAAGTTGGCTACTCGTCTGGATAATCGCCGACTAGGACGTATCCGCAAAAACTTTTGATCTGATAGACAACTGGAGACAGTTTGTCTGATATTAAGTGGGGTCCAATCCACCTGGGCATCAGTTTGCGGGCGAGAGTTCCGGTCCCGGACTCTCTTTTCCCAGTTGTGGGGGCGAACGTGTAGTACCAGACCCTATCTCCCACTTGGAGTTCCTCGTGAGAGGCCTTTTGGTCATAGTATGCCGTTCGTCCTTCAGCGGATTTTTCCAGGTTTTTCTGGGCAAACGCAAAGGTGTTTTTAAGGTGTTCCTCCAAATCATTCATGTATTGTTGTGTAGTGTAGGCTGTTGCCATGGCGTCATCGCCTGGTTGGTACAACAGGTGTAGAGGGAGAGTCATTTGTCGACCCGTCATCATCTCGAAGGGAGAGATGGCAGTCGATGTGTGTGGAGTGGCCCTTATAGCCATGAGGACCAGAGGGAGTTTCACGTCCCAGTCCTTGTGGTTTGCGGCTACGTATTTCTTCAAAATACTTACCATAGTTCTGTTTGCTCTCTCTAATTGGCCTGAGGCCTGTGGGTGGTAGCCAACATGGAAGTTGACTTTAATGCCTAGCATCTTCCACAGTTCTTTCATCACTTCAGCTGTGAAGTGCGTACCTTGGTCTGAGTTCACCCTGAGGGGAAGTCCAAATCTTGAAAATACATGATTCATTAGTAACATAGCAGTTGTTTGTGCTATGTCGTTAGGAGCTGGTAGGCATTCTACCCATTTGGTAAATGCGCAAGTTACCGTGAGAAAATATTTATTTCCTCTAGTGCTCTTAGTAAGTGGTACAACCCAGTCGATCTGGAGGTCGGAACATGGGAATGCAATGATTCTACTTTTCAGTGGTGCTCTGTGGAGTGGTCTGGATGGCTGAAACTGACCACAGACCAGGCACCCTTTAATATAGTTCTTGACATCCTTTTTCATTCAGGCCAATAAGCAACTTGTTTTAATGCTTTCAGCGTGGCATTATCTCCCTTGTGTCCTGCGGACAGGAGGTCTTGGGCATGAACTAACATCACCCCCCTGTGGTCACGGGGGACCACGAACACGGGTGAGGACGTCGGTCCATGAGCAAAAGTTAGGATGCCCTTGATTAGTTTTAGCTGTTTGCGCAGCTGAAAGAGGACTTTAAGGTCTGGATTGGAATCCAGGTCTGCTCCGGACGGAGTGTTTTTCTCTGGGTCAGTCAAGTACAGCATCATCGAGTTTATTGCAGGATCCAACTTCTGAAGTTGGATGATGTCTGGGTCAGTCAGCACGGGTTGTACAGAGACTGTGTATTCAGCCGGCTTGGCTGCAGCCTGTGCACATGTGACTGTCATTACCTCGGCTGTAGGTTGTACTGACAGAGTTACGAGCAGCCAGGAGGGGTCAAAGGACCACAGAGGGCCGACCACGGATCCGTCCTTGGCTAGGAAGTCTGCAAGGTCATTATACCGCTTGTCATCGCTTTGGACTCTTGAATGTCCTGGAACCTTTTTCCAGTAGACCTGTAGGTCATGTGATGTCACCAAATGATCACATGCCATGAAAAGCTCTTTGAGTTTGACCACTTTCTTGTTGCTTGTGAGAAAGCCATTCTGTTTCCACAGAGCGAGATGACACAAGAAACTAAGTCGAGCATAATTAGAGTCCGTGCAGATGACTAGCGTTTGGATGGAGTGTTCTACTACCATCTGGAGAGCTATTAGGATTCTTGCTATCTCAGCGTACTGAGAAGTCTGAGAGCCTAATTTATAGTTAAAAGTGACCTCTTGTTGGTCTTGGAGGAGGACCCCTCCAACACCTGATTTGTAGGTTTGTTCGTGGTGGAATGAGCATCCATCCACGTACAGTGTTGTCATATCTTTGCAGATATTGCTATCAAAGTAGTGGTGATTCGGGTCATCACTTACTGAGAGTTTTTCCGCAGCTGGTGGATGGGTGGCAGGTACATCTTGTGTACATTCCTGGCAGAGTGCCAGGTCGGTGCCCAAATGTGACTTCTTGTTTTGTCCGTCGCGGATATCTAGGTCAAAACTTTGAAGCGCCATGAGCCACATGGCTACCCGTGAGTTTGTCACCACACCATCTCTGATGCGTTGGCTATTCAGGAAAGTCACTGGCTGGTGTTGTGTTTCAACAATGATTTTTTGTCCACCGATGTAACTGGAGAAGTGTTTAACTGCCCACACAGTGGTCAGTAGAGCTTTCTCACAGTCTGAGATCTTTAATTCGGGGCCTGCCATTGTCTTACTGGCATAGGCCACCACACGCTTGTCTTTGTCGTGCATCTGGTACAGACCTGCACTCATGTAATGAGCTGAAAAGCCCACTTCCAGGTGAAACTCTTTGTTGTAGTCTGGATAGACTAGACATGGGGCTGACTTGAGTCTGTCCCTGAGAGCGTTCATTGCCTGCTGTTGGTTCTCAGTCCAGACAAATGGGACGTCTTTCTTCAAGAGTTCAGTCAGTGGTTTCGCAAGGTCTGCATAGTTCTCTATAAATTGGCGTGAGTAGTTACACACGCCCAGAAAACTTTGTAGTTCTCTGAGAGTGGTGGGGACTTTGAAATTGTCTAGGCATTGGGTGCGAGTCAATTGTGGTTGTACTCCGTCTGGACCTACTAGTAGGCCAACGTAGTCCACCTTGGTCCTGCACCACTGGCATTTTGACAGTGAGATTTTAGCACCAACAGTAGTCAGTTGATTCAGAACGTGGTCGATCTCAGCCAAGTGTAAGTCCAGTGTTGGCTGCCTCAAAAGGACATCGTCCACATAGATCAGTGTCCCACGTTCGTGGGTATCTGGACATGCTTTGTTCAAAGAGATGTTGAACTCAGCTAGTGAGTTAGCGTAGCCAAAGGGACACCTGGTGAAGGTGTATTGTCGGCTACCAAAAGTGAAAGCTAGTTTGTGTTGGTCCTCGGCGCGCACAGGAATGATCCAAAAACCAGAGGTGATGTCGAGGGTGGAAAAGTACTTACCATCGGTCAACTTGGGCAGTTCCTTTTGGATCTGGGTCATTGGCCACCTAGATAAAGGAACTTGTTTGTTTAGCTTTCTGTAGTCTATGGTAAGT
Source organism: Nematolebias whitei (assembly GCF_014905685.2). NCBI lineage: Eukaryota > Metazoa > Chordata > Actinopteri > Cyprinodontiformes > Rivulidae > Nematolebias > Nematolebias whitei. The sequence goes on along the minus strand of NC_056499.1, from coordinate 48,048,532 downwards.
CTCCACTTACCATTTGGTTACAAAACTGGCCATAAAGGTGCAGAGTAGGTGCTATTACAATGTCTGATTATGCCTTTATCTAAAAGGTCATCAATGATTTCCTTGACAGGTTGATGTGCTTCCAGGGGAATCTTGTATTGTCTGACAAATGCAGGTGGTGAGTCTGGCGGAGTTGGGATGCTCACTGTGTGAAGCGAGGTCAACCCACAATCCATTGAGTCAGTCGAGAATGACTTCTCATATTTCATGAGAACTTGGCAGAGTTTATCCCTTTCTTCATCAGTCGTCAGGGCGTCGGCTTGGGCGACCACCTGTTCAATCTGTGAAGCGATTGCTAAGGGCTCTTGATGTTCGGGGAGCTCCAGTGAGTCCCCTTCTGTGTCGTGAGACCTGTCTATAGGTAAGACACTATAGGTTTGAGGTCCTAAATCGACATCATCGGTTGAGAAGAGAGCTATGGCCTGTGTTGGTTTCGTGAACCAAACTGGACCAGTCTCTTTACTCAATACCAGGTTGTCTGGGAGTCCTCCCAGAAATGGAATGCCAAGTTCAAAATCATGAAAATCTGTGGATATCAACCATCCAAGCCTTGTGTTTCTCAGGATCAGTACCTCCTCCGTGCCTGTGTTACACACAGCGACAGATGTGGTTCTGGAGTCGAGGCTCACTTGGCTTGCGGCCTCAATGGACAGTCCTAGTTTGAAAAACGTAGGAGATGGTTGAAAGTACGCCTGTTTAAGGCTAATAGCTTGTCCGGCCACAATGTGGACCCGTACCATTAGGTTTGTTACCTGAGGTGGTACTAAGGTGTTTTGGTTGCTAGCAACGTGGCAGACCTCTGGAATGGTCTGTCCAGCTGTAAGGTTTGCTGTGTCTAGCACAGGAGGATCCTTTTTGGCTGGTTTTAGTGACCACAGTACACAGTACAACCCCACCCTGGGCTGCCACCTTACCGTGGTGGAGGGGTTTGAGTGTCCCAATGATCCTAGGAGCTATGCTGTCAGGGGCTTTATGCCCCTAGTAGGGTCACCCATGGCAGACAGGTCCTAGGTGAGGGAACAGACAAAGTGCAGCCCAAAGACCCCGATGATGAGACAAATAAATGGACCTAGTGTTCCCTTGCCCGGACGTGGGTCACCGGGGCCCGAATCTGGAGCCAGGCCTGGAGGTGGGGTGAGTGCCTGGTGGCCGGACTTTTACCCATGGAGCTCGGCTGGGCACAGCCCGAAGAGGAGACGTGGGTCCCCCTTCCCATGGGCTCACCACCTGTGGGAGGGGCCAAAGGGGTCGGGTGCAATGTGGGATGGGTGGTGGCCGAGGGCGGGGACCCTGGCGGTCTGATCCTCAGCTACAGAAGCTGGCTATTGGGACGTGGAATGTCACCTCACTGGTGGGGAAGGAGCCTGAGCTGGTGTGTGAGGCTGAGAGGTTCCGGCTAGAAATAGTCGGACTCACCTCTACGCATGGCTCGGGCTCTGGAACCAGTTTCCTTGAGAGGGGCTGGACACTCTTCCACTCTGGAGTTGCCCCTGGTGAGAGGCGCAGAGCAGGTGTGGGCGTACTTATTGCCCCCCAACTTGGTGCCTGTGTGTTGGGGTTCTCCCCAGTGAATGAGAGGGTGGCCTCCCTCCACCTACGTGTAGGGGGACGGGTTCTGACTATCGTTTGTGCTTATGCACCAAACGGCAGTTAAGATTATCCACCCTTTCTGGAGTCCTTGGAGGGGGTACTGGAAAGTGCACCTCCTGGGGACTCCCTTGTTCTGCTGGGGGACTTCAATGCTCATGTGGGCAATGACAGTGAGACCTGGAGGGGTGTGGTTGGGAGGAAAGGCCCCCCTGATCTGAACCAGAGTGGCGTTCTGTTGTTGGACTTCTGTGTTCGTCATGGATTGTCAATAACGAAGACCTTGTTCAAGCATAAGGGTGTCCATATGTGCTCTTGGAACCAGGACACCCTAGGCTGCAGTTCGATGATCGACTTTGTCATCGTCTCATCTGATCTGTGGCCACATGTCTTGGACACTCGTGTGAAGAGAGGGGTGGAGCTGTCAACTGATCACTACCTGGTGGTGAGTTGGCTCCGATGGTGGGGGAGGATGCCGGTCAGACCTGGCAGACCCAAACGTATTGTGAGGGTTTGCTGGGAATGTCTGGCAGAGTCTCTTGTGAGACGGAGTTTCAACTCCCACCTCCGGGAGAACTTTGAACATGTTCCGAGGGAGGCGGGGGACATTGAGTCTGAGTGGACCATGTTTCGTGCCTCTATTGTCGAGGAGGCTTACCAGAGCTGCGGATGCAAGGTTGTCGGTGGCTGTCGCGGCAGCAACCCTCGAACCCGAAGGTGGACACCGTCGGTAAAGGATGCTGTCAGGCTGAAGAAGGAGTCATATCGGGCCTTTTTGGCCTGTGGGACCCCGGAAGCAGCTGATGGGTACCGGCAGTCCAAGCGACATGCGGCTCAGGTGGTTGCTGAGGAAAAACTCAGGCATGGGAGGAGTTCGGAGAGGCCATGGAGAATGACTTCCGCACGGCTTCGAGGCGATTCTGGTCCACCATGCGGCGTCTCGGGGGGGAATGCGGTACGCCACCAACACTGTTTATAGTGGGAGTGGTGTGCTGCTGATCTCAACTCGGGATGTTGTGGGTCGGTGGGCGGAATACTTTGAAGACCTCCTCAATCCCACCGGAACGTCTTCCACTAAGGAAGCGGAATTGTCACCGATTCTGTTCATAACTTTTATGGACAGAATTTCTAGGTGCAGCCAAGGTGTTGAGGGGATCCGTTTTGGTGGCCTTAGGATTGCCTCTCTGCTTTTTGCAGATGATATGGTCTTATTGGCTTCATCAGATCGTGATCTACAGTTTTCGCTGGAGCGGTTCGCAGCCGAATGCGACACGGCCGGGATGAAGATCAGTTCCTCCAAATCCGAGGCCTTGGTCTTGAGCCGGAAAAGGGTAGAGTGGCCACTCTGGGTCAGGGAGGAGGTCCTACCCTCATCTATGGTCACGAGCTTTGGGTTGTGACCGAAAGAATGAGATCTCGGATACAAGCGGCCGAAATGAGTTATCTCCGCAGGGTGTCTGGGCTCTCCCTTAGAGACAGGGTGAGGAGCTCGGTCATCCGTGAGGGACTCAGAGTAGAGCTGCTGCTTCTCCACATCGAGAGGAGCCAGTTGAGGTGGCTTGGGCATCTGTTTAGGATGCCTTCTGGACGCCTCCCTGGTGACGTGTTCCGGACACGTCCCACTGGAAGGAGGCCCAGAGGAAGACCCAGGACAAGCTGGAGGGACTATGTTTCTCGGCTGGCCTGGGAACGCCTCGGGATTCCCCCGGAAGAGCTGGCCCAAGTGGCTGGGGAGAGGGAAGTCTGGGCCTCCCTACTTAGGCTGCTACCCCCGCGACCCGACCCCGGATAAGCGGAAGAAAATGGATGGATGGATGAGTACATTGTGGCTGGTGTCCACTTGGACACCTAATCTTACCAAGATGTCAGAGCCTATGTAGGTTGCATGTGGTAAGTCTTGGACCACGAGGAATGGGTGTACCAGTTCCCGTTGGTTCCAGATCAGTTTCAGGTTAATGACTCCTTTCGCAGTCATCATACGTGAACTGTTGGGATTCAGTGGAAAGCGGAAAGCTTTCTTGATTAGAAGTGGACCCAAATGTTTTTTAACCAATGTTTCGTAGAAATCTTGGTTAATAGATGATTTATCTGTCCACAGCGACAGTACAGCATCTTCGGTGTGGGATCCTTGGATCTCTACACCTACACCTTTAACTACTGGTAGTGTCCGGTGGGCTCTGACTGTCTCAGCTTGCAGAGGAGGCTTTCTTGTTCAGTCAGAGTTGGGTCCACCGGTTGGGTCTCTTCGGTCTCACATGCTTTTGAAGGCGTACTTACCGGGATTGTATTCTCTGCCGAGAGGTCCTCGGTGCCTTCGGTGGTGCCTGCTGTTGGGCAGTCTGTGACTGTCTCAGGAGACATGGGTATTGGCAAGGGTTTGCTCACTCTAGCCCACATTGTCTGTTTACCATAATCTATAATCGCGTCAAAGTGATTTATGAAATCATGGCCGACCAAAAATGGGAATGAGTCAACCATAGACACATATACCGGGTAGTATAGTGTCATCTTATCAACCTGCATGTGAACCATAGCTATAGCTGTTAGGGTTGTCCTCGTCTCTGTGAGGCCCTGCAGCCCTATAGCACATTCTATGAAAGGTATGTCCCCGTGAACACCATTAGCGGCAGTCCTGAGCTCCTCGAAAAGTTTAGCCGACATAATAGTTATGTCAGCTCCACTGTCCAGTAGGGCTTCATGTGTGATGACCCCTTCAAGTGTGATTGACAGGTAAGCTTTTTTATCGACCCCCTTTCTGATCAGGTTACACAGGAACCTTGTAGGTTTTGGCCGACGTTTCTTCTTACGTTTCCCTTACCTGTGTAATCCTGTTTTTTCCGAACCGTTGGTGCAGTTGCTGCTGCTCTTGGGAGTTCGGCTTTTGATGGGCCTCCGTCATTGATGTATGAGATCACCCGCCCACCGTATGTTGAGGGGCTCTCATTGTTTGTAACAACAAGGTCCTGGTGGCTGTCTGTGACAGCGGCAACATTGTTGTTTATGTCACCCTGGTTTGACTGAACCGTTGGCACAGCTGTTGCTGTTTCTGAGGTTTCAGTTTGTGACGGGTCACCATCGGTGACATGTGATTGTACCCCCCCTTTTTCAGGTGAGGGTGTGTCACAGTTTACAACAACAGCGTCATGGTGACTGTCTGTGACAGCAGTAATGGTGTTGTCTGTGTGCTCTGACTTATCAGCAATGATATTGCCAAACAACGCGTTAGGTTGTTTGTCCGTGGCAACACCTTCCAACAATTCCAAGAACCGACGCACCCTGTCTGTCTCGTCCAAGCTCAGAGGTCTGTGGCTCTCTTTCTGGACCTGCTGCTGTTTCTTTTTCATCTCAGGCTGTTCAAGCCAACGTGGTGGGGAAGCAGGTCCCCCCCCCCCCCCCGGGGTTCCCAGTGGATCCCTGTTTGTATGGGGCACTTTTGGTGCCATACTTTTTACCCTTAGGGTATTCACCCCCCTTCTGGTACGTTCGTTCATCCTCTGGTTTCTTGGGAAACCATTTAGGATCTCGTCTGGACCAGGGGGCACTCACCTGTTGTGGTTTGATTGCTGGGAAACCTCGTTTCCTCTCGCCTTTTTTGGGAGGGGGAGTCGAAGCTCTCGTCCCTTACAATTCTAATGACTGGACAGGAATCCTCTCACCTGGGAACACCTCAATGGGTGCTTTGGCCTGTGAACGGGCTTCAAAGACATTCACAGCACAACTTTTTATCTCACTAGTGTATTTCTCTTTGAAATTAGCCATCATTTGCACCGAAATTCTTATGTCAGGGTGGAGTTTTTTGCTGAAATTGAACTTAAACATTTCTTCAAAAAGCGTTCAATACCAAAATAACTGGACTTTATTTGTAACAGAAGACGTTTTGCTCCTCATCCGAGGAGCGAATTAGATGAACAAAGACCTACTGTTTAGGTGTTTAGGTGTGAACTGTCAATCTACATATGTGTGTGTGTCTTATGTGTGTATGTGTCTTATCTCACTAAGCCTTATAACCTGAATCTCTCACTCTCTGCTCTTTGAATTGAGAAAGCTCCTCGGATGAGGAGCGAAACGTCTTCTGTTACAAATAAAGTCCAGTTGTTTTGGTATTGAACGCTTTTTGAATTCATCATGTCCTGGATGACTGAGAATCTTCATCAGCTTAAACATTTCTTCCTCCTCCATGCCGGAATCGTTCCTGTAACCAAAATAAGCCTGCAAAATCCTGGAATAATATGCCCTTGGGTGCTCATTCTTACCTTGCATGACCTTGTTGGCAGTTGGATAACCGCCAGATCCCGCGCAAGGGGAATACTCTTTCATAAGAGCAGCACATAACAGGCGGTAATCCTTTCTTGTGGCATCAGGTTGACGCTCTATGAAGGAAAACACCAACCTGGTTGAAGTGAGCCTGATCAAACCTACTTTATCCTCAACTGTAGCATTGGGATAGCTTCTTAATTGGAAGTCAAGGTCGTTCAGATAGGCCTTAGTGTCGGTTGAACCCAATGGCCCTGGCTCAAAGCTTTGGACATATTTTGTAATTTTGTACAAATCCGAAATCGATAGCAGAGGCTGAGTGATTGGTGTCGTAGGAACCAAAACAGCATGTGGAGGTGAATCGCTAGACTCACTTGGAGGTGACGAAAGGGGATTAAGTGCAGGAGGTACAGCAAAATCCTTCTGAAGTGGTGGTGGGTGACCTGGACTCTGACCTTGTTCATCTTTGAGTTCCAGACAACCTTGCCCCACGTCAGAAATCTCATTTGTTGCTGCGGCTAGTTTCGCTTCACAGGCTTTTAAGCGTTCCTGTGATGTATGACATTCACCTTGTAAACGCACGCCTTGTTGGACTAACGCCGCCTTTTCCAATCTGCACTCGTCCGGAGTTTTTGATGTGAGCTGCATCTCTCGTTGTAACGCATCATTGTCTGAACACAGTGCTTGGTACTTAATCTCTCTTTCCCTCAGCTTCACCTCTTATGAGTCTGCTTGTAACGACAGCTGAGCTTGTGAGAGCTCTCTCTCACGTTTTAAGTCATTTGCCCAGGTCTCCTTATCAAATTTAAACAGTTCCATGAGTCTTAGATACTCATCTGTCTCGCTGTTTAACCTTATTGCAAGGTTGTCAGCCTTGTTAGCCTCAACATAAAATTTAGCTTTCAGTAAGAGTGCCAATTTAGCCAACTGGTCATAGCTTGACTTTGTTGTGGTTGCAGAGGACACACTTTCTGCAACATCCTTCAGCTCGTCCCATAACTCTTTTGAGTTCATGCTGTCCACCTGTTCACCATATGGATGTAAGGATTCTGTTAGCAGCGTTAACGCTCTCTCCAACCAATCCTTCCCCTCACATGGATCAGTATATGTTTCTGTCACATCTGCCATGGTAATCCACTGTTCAGCACTTATCTGGTTAAACAGTTGCAAACTTAGAGTGTTTAACAGGTAAATATATTTTTTAAAGTGAGCAGTGAAATTCACACACTATTTTAGCTCTGGGTTCAATCAATAGTACTGTTAAAAGCAAACTCTTCAATAAATGGGTCCCTGTTAAGGTCCTACCCCATAAATATTGTAAGTAAATGCCTCCTTCTGGCAGTGTTACTTAATTATGAGCTTATTTTTGTAACAGATACAATGAACCAGGCCTTTCAGTGTTAATTTCACTCAAGTACACTTAAAATTAATAAACCTGCAATTTTTCTAAAAGTCTGACATCAACTATAGTTTTCAAACGCTTTTGTAAGCAGTTTAAATTTACCAGAATTCGCTATTTAAACAGTACACTGAAACCAGTCTGGATTAACAAAAAAAAATTTTTTTTTAAATGAAAGCAAGTGATCAGCTTTCTTTCAGGAAAACTGTTATACTCCTTTCTCGACAGCAGGTGGCGGTATAAGCTTACTTTTACTGGTAGAAGTCTATGACAACTTCCTGTGAACCGTCCTGTTGACATCCGGCTGTTAGCCGTTAGCTACGCTGTAGCAGACAGTTGAACATGGTTCTGTAACATTTTTATGGACGGGTTTAAAGCTTTTAAACGTGGCTTATCCACAAGCACGTTTTATCTGCATGAAAACATTAGTTTTAGGAACAGTGGCAGGCTTTATTTAGCGTTTTTAAACACAAAGGAGGACTCGGTTAAAACGAGCTTCATTTCTGGGGTCACGTGACTCTTTCAGACACGTGTACATCGGAGGCGGGCTTTACGCACTGACATCAGAGGGAGTGGACGCACAGAGACATGTCACCAGCTTCTCAGCGAATCAGAGCGACCCAAACAGTGGTTTTCAACCAATCACAGCCCGTGTTTACTTGCTTCACGCTAACAGTTAGCATGAACAGTCCGGTCAAACTATCGCCCATTAAAGCTTCAAAAATGCACTATTTACTGTTAAAAATGCAACGAACAGCATAAAACAGCGGTCTGAGTCAGCGCCCAGCTTTAAAACAGCGTTTCATCCATTTAAAACACAACTCGTTCAGTCCAATAAACAAAACCGAGTCGGACAGCCGAACCTCCATTCAAGCAACAGTTTCAAACAGGATAAAGCGTTTTTCCCACAGAATCCAGCTTAAATACACAAACAGATGTACACTTTTCAGCTTTAACAATAATACATTGACTTAATTGCAGCTTTCTGAACACCAAAAGCATGACTTATCATGTCCTTTCAAGTTCAAAATATGGACTCCCATGTGCCAACAAGCAGCGACAATCTCAATAGCACAGAAACTCGTGTCACATAGAATTTATACGTCTTTAGAGATCTGTTCGGCCACCAAAATGTCTAAAGAAGAGGATGGGGCATAATTTATCTCTTTTAGAGACCGTACGGGCCACCAGATGTAGTGTGCTAAGGGCTAGGTTTGTTGCACCTCCACTAAAATATATTTAAATAAACGGGTTCTCTCTTTTTCAAGTTAAATTTCTGCCATGTGACTGAGGTAACTGTGAGTGGATTGTTTAATCAGTGACATGAGACGTTAATTTCCTTTGACCCATCAGAATAAATGTGGTCATTTATTGAACAGAATCAAAATTTAACATCAAAACATTGTACACTTGATTAGCTGATCTGGTTCTGATTAATAAAACTTGGCACGTTTTACTTAATAAGACAACAGGACTTGAAGAAGGCATATAGACTACTGGCAAAATAGAAGAGTTTAAAGATGGGAAATGAAGGAGTTTAAATGGAGAGAAAAGATGGATAAAAAAGGGGGTGTCTGTTCAGACTGCAGAATGGCACGCTCCCTTCAACATCAGCTCAAAACCTCCGGTACACTTGGTGCGTTAAGACTCGTTACCTTTGCTGAACTTAATCGGCTCCGATGTCAATTTCAGCGCTACCTTTCCAGCGTCTCCGCTCAGGGCGGCTGGACATGTCAGGAGTCGTGCCGCTTACTCCGTTCACAAACACGCTCATCTCCTGGGTGGATACACAGCAAGCTGTGAGTCCGTCAGAGTTTCCACTCAGATGTGGAAGAATCCATCACAGATTCCGAAGACTCAGTTCAAGACTAGACTTCATCAGTGACCCACTTGAAGACTCAGGAGACCTCGACAGACTGACTTTGACCAAGAAGTTCCAGGAAGTGTGGACTCTTAACGAGTTCTCACTTCCGGTCACTTCAGGACTTCCTGATTGGTTGAAACAACCAACGGGGGGTGGTTCCAGTGATGTCAGAGGATCATTACAAGTCAAGAAAACAGCAGGAATGTTTTAGGGACTTTTAGTACAGACAGGAGAAATGTTATGGTGAAGTGAGAGCAAGCAGGTGCCAGTAGCTTCTTATTTACTGTCTGCTAGGTTTAAAAACAATCTACTTCGTTCTAATAACTCCTTTCTGACTTTCGACCGACATCACTACTCTCTCATTCAGATAGAAGATCAAAAATGCATAATTACTTTGTAAATAGACATTTAACTTGATTTCTAATTTAAATGAGGTGTAAAAAAATCATTAATACTGTTTCACAGTTGATTTAAAATGAGTGGTTCACTTCAACATTTAGAAATGGTATGAACTAAACACACTTTGATTTATCAAGATATTGTAAAATAGTAATGATAATATAAAAGAAGAGTGTTCTTACAATTGATTACTTCAGGATACAATTAGACAGTCTCTGGATGAGCTAATTTGTATTTCTGGATTCAAATCAATGAAATAACAGTTCCTGTCCCATGAAGGTCCTCAGGGGCAGGTTTTGGTCGGAGGCCGAGTTCACTACATCTGCATAACTCAATCTCAAATCTGCATTTAGTAAATCTCAGGCACTATCTTTGCCTCCTCGTAGACCTTACGATTGTGCTATAGATCTGCTACCGGGAGCTCCCCTCCCCTCAAGCAGATTGTTTAACCTTTCAGGCCCAGAAAAAGAGACCATGAAGACCTATGTAGAAGAGTCATTAAATTCTGGTATCATTCGTCCCTCCACTTCCCCTGTGAGAGCAGGATTTTTCTTTGTTTCAAAGAAAGATAAAACTTTAAGACCTTGCATAGATTATAGAGGGCTTAATCAGATTACTGTCAAAAACAAGTACCCCCTGCCTCTGATCGACTCTATCTATGAACAGCTCCATTCGGCCACTATTTTTACTAAATTGGACCTTCGTAACACTTACCATCTCGTGAGAATAAAAGAGGGAGACGAGTGAAAAACAGCTTTCAAGACACCGTTAGGACACTTTGAATACCTGGTAATGCCTTTTGGACTCAACAACGCCCCAGCAGTGTTCCAGGCCCTATTTAATGATGTCCTCCGTGATTTTCTCAACCAATTTGTCTTTGTGTACCTGGATGACATTCTCATTTACTCCACTGACCCTACACAACACACCCAACATGTCAGGTCAGTTCTGCAAAGACTTTTTAAAAATCAACTTTATGTGAAAGCTGAAAAGTGTGAGTTCCGCATCTCCACAGTCTCATTTCTTGGTTTTATTTTTGAAGGAGGACAGTATCACACAGACCCCAACAAGGTTAAGGCAGTGGTGGATTGGCCTGTCCCAGAGAACCGAAAGCAGCTGCAATGATTCCTGGGCTTCGCCAATTTTTACAGGAGGTTCATTAAAGGGTACAGTCAGGTGGCAGCCCCCCTCACTCAGCTCACCTCCACACTACGGACCTTCAAGTGGACTCCTGAAGCGGATTCAGCCTTCAGTAAGCTCAAAGATCTGTTCTCCTCTGCTCCTATCCTCTGCCACCCTGATCCCAAGAGACAATTTATTTTGGAGGTGGATGCTTCTGATACAGGGGTGGGAGTTGTTTTGTCCCAGAGATGTCAAGAAGATAATAAAATACACCCCTGTGCTTTTTTTTTTTTTCAAAACGTTTGTCTGCAGCTGAACAAAACTATCATGTGGGAAATAGAGAATTATTGGCCGTCAAGATGGCTTTAGAGCAGGGGTGCCCAACCTTTTTTGAACCAAGAGCTACTTTTGAAGTCGGCAATTTGCTGAGAGCTACTCGTCCAGTCTCATTATCAACAAACATAATTTTTCATCAATCCCTACTCCTCACTTCTTTAAAGTAAATGAAACAGAACGTGATGTGTCTATAGGAGACAACTTTTTATGCAAGCTGTATAAAATAAATGTGTCTCTACCTTAGTGGGACTTCTGACACTGAGAGAAGGAGGCCAGGGACTCATAAGCTGGGCAATATGAGGTGGTTGCGAGGTGCAGGCAGGTCTCCAGATGATCATCATTCATTGTGGATCTGTTTTTGGACTTGATGATTTTCATGTGTGAAAAAGCAGACTCCCACAGGTAGGTAGATCCAAAAAGTGTTGTTAAGTTCAAAGCACATCTTCGGATGTTAGGATACTTTTCTTCTGACAGCAGACTCCAGAACTCTCCATCCACGCCAGGTGATGCTCTTGATTTGATCCCAATGTCATTTTGCAGAGTCAACACCTCATTTTCAACACCAGAGCTGTCCAGCTGAAACACGGACACCAATTTGGACACAATGTCATCCACATCAACATTTCCAAAAGGATAACACATGTAGCTGGTAACAGGCTCAATGGAGGAAAAGTCAGTAAATCGTCTCTCAAATTCTGCTGAGATGCTCTGAACCTGCATAGTGTGCACTGTCCAGTTGTGGGACCTCTTTCCCTTGGCGCTGTAGCTCTACCTCCATGTGTGGAAAGTTTCGCAAGTCCCTGCGTTGCAGCCGACTTGTGAGCAGTTGCAGCCTGCTTTTGAAGGTGCTCACAGAACTGATCATGTGGATTATGTTTTTGTCCTTTCCCTGAAGCTCCAAATTCAGTTCATTGAGCAGGCTGGTGAGATCTGTGAGGATGGCTAAATCCAAAAGCCACTGGGTGTCCTCTAGTTTTGAATGTTCACCATGATCTGACAGCTTCAGAAAATCCCTGATCTCAGGCAACAGCTCACTGAATCTGTCCAGAAATTTACCTCTGCTTAGCCACCTGACGTCCATGTGCAGCAGCAGGTCTGTGTGGTCTGCTCCTGCCTCCTCCAAGTGAGCCTGGAACAACCTCCTCTGCAGATTCCTGGCCCTTATAGAGCACACAGTTTTCATGGCAACATCCATCACTTCCTTCATGTTTAAAATCTTCCCACACAGGGCCTGTTGGTGGATGATGCAGTGATAGTGCAAAATGTCTGGGAAAGCATCATTCTGCTTGCAGAGTGTAACAAATCCACTGGTGTGACCAGTCATTGCTGGAGCGCCATCAGTTGTTATAGAAATTAGTTTAAAGAGGGGCAAGTTGCTTTTATTAACAAACTCCATAAACGCATTAAAAATATCTTCTCCTCTTGTGTGTCCCTTCAAAGGCAAGATGGTGAGCAGCTCCTCTTTTGCACTCATGTCTGCAAAGGCCATTCTGATAAAAACACACAGTTGGGCTACATCCATCATGTCTGTCGACTCATCAAACTGAAGAGAGAAACACTCACATTGTTCCACGTCCTTTTTTAGCTGCTCCTCCACATCCACAGCCATTCCCTCACATCGCCGTGTCACTGTTTGTCTGGACAACTGCACGTCTTTAATAGCAGCTACGATCTCACTTTTATTTTTAAAATCATGAAAAAGCGCATCTGCAGCCTCAATAAACGCTTCTTTCATAACTTGTCCATTGCTGAAAGACTTCTTATGTTGAGCCAAAATGCGGCTAACACGGTAGGAAGCTATCGTAGCAGCTTTACATTTTGTGCTGGGCCGAGTGAAGACTGATTGCTGGGCTGCAAGCTTGTTTTTTAGCTCCCGCACTTTCTGAGTCCGTAAAGAACTTTTAAGAGGGAAATCTGTCTCAAACCGTTTGTGCATCGTCTTGAAATGCCGCTCCAAGTTACACTTTTTGGGTAAGGCAACGCTCGAATTACAGATGAGGTAAATGGACTTCGAATTAGAATAAACAAAAAAATACTCCTCCTCCCACTCTGTGTGAAAATAATGTTTTCGTTTGCTTGTTCGCTAGTTCCATGTTTTCTGTGCACCGACATTACTCCACTACTGAGCCTAAAGTCTCGTGAGAGCACTGTGTCACCACACCCAAAACTCGCGAGACTATGTCTGTGAGAATACAAGTCAAGGTTTTGCTTCGCGGGTGACTGGGAACCAGCTCGCAGGCGACCGGTCGCCCGCGAGCGACTGGTTGGGCACACCAGATTTAGAGGAATGGAGACATTGGTTAGAGGGCACTGAAGTTCCGTTTCTCATATGGACTGATCACAAAAATCTGGTCTCAATTCAGAATGCTAAACGACTTAACCCCAGGCAGGCGAGATGGTCACTATTTTTTGCTCGTTTTAACTTCTCTCTCACCTACAGACCCGAATCCAAAAATGTCAAACCTGATGCACTGTCTCGCCAATTTTCAGCATCAGATGACAGTGAGAGGGAGGTCAGCATCATCCCTTTGTCCTGTGTGATCGGTACACTCACATGGGCCATCACAGAGGAGGTCCTGGATGCTCAAAGGGTGGAACCTGATCCCAAGACTGGCCCCAAGGACAGGATGTTTGTTCCCTCAGCAGTGAAGGCCCGCGCCCTCGACTGGGTCCACACTAATAAGTTGTCCTACCATCCTGGAACCAACCGCATGTTAGCTCTAATAAAAATACACTTTTGGTGGCCCACTATGAGTCACGACGTCAAAGAATTTGTCTCTGCCTGTCAGACCTGCAACAGAAACAAGAGTGGACAAAAACCACCCGTAGGTCTGCTTCAGCCCCTCCCTATTCCTAGTTGGCCGTGGTCCCACATTCCTTTGGACTTCGTTACTGGGTTACCTCCATCAGCAGGCAATACAGTTATCCTCACTATCATCGACAAATTCTCCAAGACTGTCCATCTTGTATCCCTAACCAAGTTACACACCGCTTTTGAGACAGCCCAGTTGTTGGTGTAACACGTGTTCTGTATTCATGGCATTCTTGCTGATGGGGTGTCTGACAGGGGTCCACAGTTTATTTCTCAGGTTTGGAAAGCTTTTTGTGATTCTTTGGGTGTATCATCTAGTCTCACATCTGGTTATCATCCCGAGTCTAACGGCCAATCGGAGAGATGCAACCAAGAGATTGAGTCTACCCTCCGGTGCATCATTCAGGAGAACCCGTCTGCGTGGTCTCAACACCTGGTCTGGGTAGAGTATGCCCACAACTCACATACCTCTTCTGCTACCGGGTTATCACCATTTGAGGCCTCCCTGGGTTATACACCCCCTCTTTTCCCCAGCCAGGAAGTTGAGGTTGCTGTTCCATCAGTACAGCACCACTTAAGATGTTGTAGGCGCATCTGGCGTCAAACCAAAGCAGCATTACTTTGCACCGTGTCTCTAAACAAGAAGGTGGCAGACTGCCACTGTTCCAAGGCCCCATCCTATCGTCAGCCAAAAGGTATGGCTGTCCACCAGATGCATTACCCTGAAGGATTACCCTAAGAAGTTGGCTCCACGGTTCATTGGGCCTTTTCCTATTATCAGGATCATTAATCCTTCTGCTGTTGGATTGACTCTGCCTGCTTTGATGTGTATCCATCCAACTTTCCATGTTTCGCAGATCAAACCTATTTTAGAAAGCCCTCTATGCCCTCCTGCAAACCTCCCCCCATCTCATTGACAATCACTCTGCATTCTCAGTACGCCACATCCTGGACGTACGACGCAGGGGTAGGGGGTTCCAGTATTTAGTGGACTGTGAAGGATATGGACCGGAAGAACGGTCCTGGATCCCATGATCCTTCATTCTGGACCCCAGCCTAATTAACAATTTCTTTAGAGCGCACCCTGAGAAGCGCCAGCGATCGCCAGGAGGCGATTCTTGAGAGGGAGGTTCTGTAGGGTTTTTTCATTCTCTTTCCACCAGGTTCCTGAAGGCAGGGGCAGTGCTGATGAGCAGCCACAGCTGAGACCATTTTCCTTAATTGGTGCCAGGACTACTTAAGGCTCCAGTTGAGCTCCAGTCATTGCTGGAGCATTGTTCTACCTGCCGGTACATATGCCTCCAGCCCTGTATAGTGTTCAAAGAATGAGAAGACTTACCTTGTTTTTTGTTTAAATGTTTTCAGAGCCTTGATATCCTGAATC
Source organism: Nematolebias whitei (assembly GCF_014905685.2). Lineage (NCBI taxonomy): Eukaryota > Metazoa > Chordata > Actinopteri > Cyprinodontiformes > Rivulidae > Nematolebias > Nematolebias whitei. The sequence continues at coordinate 48,033,336 of NC_056499.1, read as the reverse complement.
CCGTCTTGTAATCTGAAGTATTGGAGAAACCCCTGGAGGATAAAACTTACCTGTGACTCCTGGTGCTCAGCTGCTTTCACACGCCTTCTACCACTTGCCTCTGTAGTCTGCCTGGTCATCGTCCTTGGAGGAGAAAACCCTCAGCCTTGCTCAACCAGCCGTCCTTACTCCTTTCACTGTAAGCATCTCAAGATCTTGGTCACTAACCTGTTGGATAAGAATTCTCATCGTGAAGTAATCCTCCTCCTCTGTCTCCACAGCCCCAGACCCTGTTTGTAAATAGTTGTTTCATCCACTGTAAATAAATATTTTTCAATTACATTTGAGTTTGGTTCTGTTTTCATCTCAGTCTGTTTATCTGGGTACCTCCACATTACAACACTGTCTCCTTTTTGGGCTTTATTTTTGAAGGAGGACAATACCGCACAGACCCTGAGAAAACGAAGGCAGTGGTGGAATGGCCAACACCTGAGACACAGAAGCAGCTGCAGCAATTTTTGGGCTTTGCCAACTTTTACCGTAGGTTCATCAAGAACTATAGCAGGATCGCTGCTCCTCTCACCCAATTGACCTCCACCCTACAGACTTTTAAGTGGACTCATGAGGCAGAAATGGCTTTCGGTGAGCTAAAGATACTTTTTTCCTCTACCCCTATTCTTTGTCACCCTGATCCTAAGAGACAGTTTATCCTTGAGGTCAATGCATCAGACACTGGCGTAGGAGCCATTTTGTCTCAAAGGTCACCTATTGACAACAAAGTACACCCCTGTGCGTTCTTCTCTCGACGCCTTTTCTCTGCTGAACAGAACTACGATGTAGGCAACCGTGAGCTCCTTGCCATCAAGTTGGTCTTGGAGGAGTGGCGACACTGGCTCGAGGGCACAGACACACCATTCCTCTTTGGACCGATCACAAGAACGTCACTTATCTCCATGAGGCCAGGAGATTAAACCCCAGAAAGGCTAGATGGTCATTGTTTTTTTACAAGATTTAACTTTGTATTAACTTTCAGACCCGGCTCCAAAAATGTGTAGCCTGACGCCCTGTCTCGCCAGTTCTCACCACCAGAGGACACCGAACAGGAACCAAACATTCTACCCTCATCCTGTGTGGTCAGTTTGTTAACCTGGTCCATTGAAAAAGACATCCTAGAGGCCCAGAAGTCTGAACCTGACCTGGGGACAGGTCCTACTGGCACTATGTTTGTACCCACCAGTGTCAAGGCTAAGGTACTCAATTGGCTCCACACTCATAAAATTTCTTGTCACCCAGGTGTTGCTCGTATGTTAGCTCTGACTAAGAGACACTTCTGGTGGCCCTCCATGAACGAAGATATAAAGAACTACGTAGCCGCTTGCCCCACATGTGCCAGAAGTAAGACTGGCAACCAGCCCCCAGCTGGAAAATTACAGCCACTTCCCACCCCTAGCCACCCGTGGTCCCATATCTCTCTAGACTTTGTTACTGGTTTGCCCCCCTCTGATGGTAAAACTGTTATTCTCACTGTCATTGACATATTCCCTAAAGCAGCTCATTTCGTTCCATTGCCCCAGCTTCCCTCGGCCTTGGAGACGGCCCAGCTATTGGTCCAACATGTTTTTCGAGTTCACGGCTTCCAATCGGACATCGTTTCTGACAGAGGACCCTAATTCATATCACAGGTATGGAAGAACTTTTGTAATTCCTTAGGAGCCTCTGTCAGCCTAACATCAGGATACCACCTTCAGTCCAATGGTCAGGCTGAACAGGCCAATCAAGAACTAGAGGCTGCTCTCAAGTGTGTGGTAGAGGACAACCCCTCCACACAGAGCCAACACCTGGTATGGGTGGAATATGCCCACAACACCCACACATCATCTGCTACTAGTATGTCTCCATTTGAAGCCTCCCTTGGTTACACTCCACCGTTATTTCCTGGCCAAGAAAGTGATGTAGCAATTCCCTCTGTGCAACATCACTTCAGGAGATGTCGTCGGGTCTGGCGCCAAACTAAGCTCGCCCTGCTGCGCACAGCTGCTAAAAACAAGGAGATTGCAAATCATCGCCGATCTGCAGCTTCATCATACAAAGTTGGACAAAGGGTCTGGCTGTCAACCCAGAACATCCACCTCAAGGACAACCCATGTAAGTTGGCTCCCCGCTTCATCGGTCCCTTTATCAGACACATATTATCAGTCCCACGGCAGTCAGACTCCAGCTACCCGCATCTATGCAGATTCATCCCACCTTCCACGTGTCTCAACTCAAGCCCGTTGCAGAAAGCCCACTGTGCCCTCCTGCTGACCCCCCCACCCCCACCCCCACCCTGTCTCGTTGACAACCATCCAACCTTCACGGTCCGCCACATCCTGGACATTCGGCGCTGGGGGTTCCAGTATTTGGTCGACTGGGAGGGTTATGGTCCAGAGGAGTGCTCTTGGATCCTGAGGTCCTTCATCTTGGACCCCAGCCTCATCACCACATTCTTCAGTGCACACCCAGAGAAACGCTTCAGGTAGCCGGGAGGCAACTCTTGAGGGGAGGGTAATGTAAGGGTGCATTCACACTAGCCCTGTTTAGTCCGCTTTAATCGAACTCTAGCTCGTTTTCCTAGAAAGTCTGGTTCGTTTAGGGAGGTGTGAACGCGTGACTCGACTGCACAGTGCAGTGTGAATGCAAACGCACCAGCTCAAATGTAAACAAAAGCTCATGAATGTTGGTCCCGAACCGAACCGAGTCTACCAGACTATCTGGTGTGAAAACGACCTAAGAGTCCTGCCCTGCACCCTGCTCTCCTCTACACTCCCAACTGGCAACAGCTGCAGGAGATCAACACAACACCCAAGAGGAGTATAAGAAGTGTCAGGAACCACTCTACAGGCGCTGGGACATTGCCTACCATTGAGTTTGGATCTTGCTGTTTACCTGCCCTGCTTGAGTCCCATATGAGCTTTGACTCCTCCTGCCTTTCTACAGCTACTGTATGCCTTCCACCACTTGCCTTGTCTACATTTTGTTTCACCTTGTGCTACTGGAGATCATCTGGACCAAAGACCTTCTCATTCCGTTTCCTGCTACCCACCGTAAGAATAATTCAACAAGACAAGTTCTCATCCAACAACAGCCCTTTAATTTCCCGCTCTTTCCCCAGGTATTCCCTTTCCTTCACATTGATGTCTTTATTAACCACACTCCTGTAAATAAACACTGTAAACGATTATCTGAGTCCTGGTCTCTGTTCAGTTCTGGTCTTTCATCTGGGTACACCCGCATTCATAACAATTTTAATCAACAATGCTGCAGATAATGCATGTTTTTATTGTGTTTACTCTGTGACATCATTCACACTTGCACTTGTGATTCTGTGCGTCAGAATTTCAGGGATGACATGCAGAGTTAAATGTATTCAGGCAAAATAAGAGAGGAATGATTTAACCTTTGAAAGTTTTTATTTAACACAAAGCAAAACCAATGTGTTAATTTGACTGCAGTAAACACATTTAAGTAAAAGTTGTCTGCCTGAAAAAAGGAGAATTAGACCTAACATAGGAATAGACACTGATCATTTCAACTCCAATTTGTCATCAACTCTATTTAAAATACTGTCTAGTCAACCTTGTAATGGGTCAATAGTTAAGAATATTTTAACTTTTTTTTCATTTAGCTTTTATTTGTCCAGGTAGTCTCATTGAGCCACGAGAACTCATTTTCAAGAGAGACCTGGTTAGGGAGCAGATGGGGGTTAAGGCCGTTGCTCATGGGCCCAGAGTGGGGTGAATGAGGGTGGGGGCAGGTGTGGGTGCATCACCTACCCCACTCACATTTTTGATGTTGTTGGTACCGGGGCTTGAACCGGCGATCTTCCGATCACAGACCTTCCTTCTCTAACCTTTGCGCCACCACTCCCCACTTCCTGACACCATTTTTAAAACTTAGACCCGAGTGTCGAGCCATTTGGAGACATCTCTTGTCTCCTAACATCCCATGAACTGACACATTTCAATGTTGCAGCAAGAATTTCTTGTTCAAGTTCAGAAGAAGTTGGTTTTCAAAGTTTTTCGAGTCCAGTCTGGCTCTTTTGGGAGAAAGAATCTGTCCTGCTGTACTAAGCAGTCTTTCAATAAGGCGTGTGTATCTTCTGGCTGACTCTTCACAGTGGAATACATTTTGGGTGTTTTAGTTGTTCTGCGGGTGCGCCCAGCTCAATTACGTATATACTAGAATATACATCATTGGTCTAGCTCTTCTTGAAGGCGGGGCTAATGTTACCTGCCCACTTTGTAGTGATTCAATGGACCAAATCCCCTCTTGCCACTGGTTACTTTCAAACTGATGAACATATAAAAAACCACAACGTGAATGTAACTTGTAACACAATGCATTATAGAAATGTAGTGGAATAGAAAGTATAGATACTTAATGTAAAATGTAGTGGAGTAAAAGTCAAAAGTACCTGCATTTATCTCTACTTAATTAAAGTACAGATACATGAAAATGTACTTAAGTACAGTATTGAATAGGGGTGTAATGGTACATGTGGGTGTACCGAACTGTTTCGGTACGGCATCTTCGGTTCGGTCCATGTGTGTACCGTTTCGGTTATTTTTTTCATTAATTAAATTTTATTAACGAGAGATTATGTACCGCGGAACTAAAGTTCCTAAGCATGTTTCAGCATGGCGCTATTATCTTGCAGCACGCTAGCATTAGCAGCCTAGCATCTTGTTGTGGCCTCCTGTTTGGGAACATTATGGCTTTCTTGTTAAAAGACAGGTGCAAATAGTAAATGGACTGTACTTATATAGCGCCTTTCTATCTTATCGAGATACTCAAAGCGCTTTACACTACAATCTGTGTCCTCATTTACCCATTCAAAAAGCACTCTACTAGATCTCTATAAAGCTAATTGAACAAATCATTCTAAAGAGACTAATCAGAGCTTTATCACGTTCATACACTGATGGGACACACATCGGAGGCAATGAGGGGTTCAGTGTCTTGCCCAGGGACACTTCGGCATGTGACTCACCACGTTCCCTGAGGTCAGCGGAGCAGTTGCTCCTCACAGTTCCAGGAACTCGTCTTAAGCGCAGAGGTGACAGGGCCTTCTCTGTAGCAGGACCAAGACTCTGGAACGAGTTACCTCTGCTTGGCAGACAGGCCCCCTCCCTCTCGGTTTTCAAGTCCCGTTTAAAAACTCACTACTATTCAGTAGCTTTCAACACCAGATGATCTGTGTTTTGATCCTGTATGCTCCACACTGGTTTGTCGTCATTATCTGCATCGTTTTTATGTCTATATTCTGATTTACCTCATTTTGTATTTTGCTTTGTGTGTTACCTGTTGTTTTGTCTGTACAGCACTTTGGTTGGCCTTGTCGCTGTTTTAAGTGCTCTATAAATAAAGTGGTATGGTATGGTATGGTGACTGCAGGTGGATTCGAACCCCGAACTCTTGCATTGGAGGACGACTGCTCTAACCACTCAGCCACAGCCGCCCCGATCCAAAATCCAAAGCTGTGTGTCGACGTTGTTTCACGGAGAGTGGATCTGCAGCAGCAACACGTCTAACTTGTTAACACACTTGAAACGACATCATCCCAACGTGAATGTCTCTTCTACAATCAAGAAAAGCAGCTTGTTACAAAGACCGATAACAGCAACTTTTATCAGATAATTCAGATAGGTCCAGAGCAATAACACAAGCTGTAAGAGTTTTTAAAGCTCTGGATTTATGTTTTAGTTGTTGATGCACCGGCTTTAAAGTTATTGAGCCTCACTATGACATCCCATCACGTCAACACTTCAGCCAAATGTTGTAGCAGCACTTCATGAAAAAGCTAAAACTGATCGTCAACAAGCCCTGGACCAGATTAAAGCCCTGTCCTGATGATGATGATGAGCGAGAGATTCAACCATCTCATAACAACCGTTCAAGAAGAGGTATTGTTCTTTTATTATTATTATCTAATTAACTTTTTTTAATTTAAAATTATAATCTTATTAACTCATTTTTGTACCTCTTTGTGTTTTATTTCCAGTCTGGGACAGAGATAGCAGCTGAGTCTTCTTCCTCTTCAGGGAAATCCACCAGAGATCACCTCCAGCTAAGAAGACTGTGATGACTGAACTCTGAACTTTTCCAGGGGCGAGCAGGTCCAAGAGGTTGTGAGTAATGATGAGGCCAAATACAGCCACACTGCAAAATTATCAAAGCTCTACCTCTTTATTCCTGCCACCTGTTGTGAGTGAGAAGATTTTCTCGACCGCTGGAGATATTCACTGCAACTACTGTAGATCTGTGATTTTGACAGAAAATGTGGACAATTTGGTCTTTGTGGACAAAAACTTAAAACTTGACTAGTTGGATTGTAAACGATCTGTTGCTGCTTATTGTTCTGGTTCTGACTGTTATTGTATTAAATATTTTTATTATTGTTAGTACGGTTTATTTATTGTAAAGAGTGCTGTTTTTTTTAAATGTCATCCAAATGGGTCGATTTTATTTATTTTAATACAAACGTATTGTTTACTTGGCATATTTTCAAAATAAACATTTTGCAAGTCTTTATTTTGTCTTTTTTTGTACTGAAAATTACCCGAACCAAGCCCTCCTTGAAATTGAACCGAACCGAAATGTGATTTTAGTGTACCGTTATACCCCTAGCATTGAAGTACTTGTACTTAGTTACATCCCACCACTGCTTATTTCTACCAAGCATGATACTGTGCCTGTTTGGAATATCTTTGAATACTAATCATTCTCTTTGGATTGTAAATGCTTTTCCTTCATTGGCTATGGAGGTGTCATCAAACATCTGTTTCTTCAAGCTGAGCCCAAATGGTTACTTGTTGATGACCTGTTGAGTGTCACTGTTGATGCCATTGGTTTCCTCTTGCAACTCTTGGATTTAGTGCAGCAATTCAATGGTCATCTGGACTGACATTGACTCCCAAGTAGGATGAGGAAGGTCTCTCCTGACCATGACCTCTGACACTAAGGTAACCTTTCTTTACAACCCTGAACTGGTTTCCTTTGTTTAATGTCTGATGTTTTCACATATTCACTGTTCGTGGTCATTTAGGGTCTGTTTACATGATGCATACTTTGAGTGAATCTGTAGCTTTTCCTCTGCAGTAATCAGCTAGTCTGACTAATGATGGATCTCAGGAATCCACATTTGCATTATTCAAAGATGTTTATTTTACAATTCACACAAGAATAATCAAACAAATAAAAGTACAAATGATAGATCAAACAAACAATACATAAACAAAAAGTGCAACTAAAAGTGCAAATCAAATATGTCAAACAAAATGTGTTAGAACAATATTCTCGTTCACTAACATTGTTTACTCAAAAGTACCACAACTCAAGGCGGGTAAATGTTTTTAATTGGCTTTTACTAGCAAAGGCCACATTCAGGACAAGTTACATACTAAAATACATATGCATGAAGACAAGTCACAGAACGAACCTCGAACAGAGTCATCTGCAGACTTTTTTAACACTTCAGTGCAGTGGAGTTTAGTGGGCATTCACTCGTCCTGTAGCCAGCTGCAGTCCTAACCTACAAAAGCACACAGACATGGTCCATGGCCATCAGAGGCTCCACGAGTCGGCCTCCTGCTCAAAAAAATACATTGTTTTGGGAAACAGCAAGTTCTCAAGCAGGAGGAAAAGATGTTCTCAGCCATCTCAAATACCTGTACAAGTCAGCAAAACCAACCACACTGTAGTTACAGTTCTTAATGCTTAATGCTACACTTTTGCTAAGATCTGATTTTTGTTTTTTATTATTTATAAACTGGTGACCTTTCAAACACAGGCTCTTCTCTAGCCTCTGTACCTCCACTACCCCCATGCATGGTTGTTAACAATATAATTTAACTTCAGTCACCTTGAAACTCCAGTGTGAACACTCTACGGCCCTGAAGCAAACCGCAGAAGAAAAGTGTATGAGTGCAAGGATTCAGATTATTAACCTGAGTGATTCAGTAACACACTAGCTTCATTCATGTCTACCACCTCTGCAGTGTTTGTCCCAGTCACTGTTGAGAGCTGACATTTATCAGTTGTTTCTGTGCTTTAACTGCTGTTGACAGATACTAATAACTTCTACTTAAAGCATAATTGCTGTCAAAATACACAATTTCCCAATGATTTTGATTTTAATATTTTAACACAATTTTTACATCATTAAACAATTGTTTGGGGGTTAATGCAGTTCAGACTCATTGGAGAAAAGCGAATATTCCTTACATTGTTTGACAACTAAATTTAGGACTCAGTTACGATCAGTTACAGAAATTTCCCTGTTAGAACCTGTCAAATCGTGTCAAATCTTTTTCAGAACCATTTTGACCTTGATGTTCTCAGGGTGTTTCTTTGAGGAGCAAGTTGGCCATCTGGCCTAAAACATTTGATTGTTGTACATGATGATTGATTGTTTTGGACGGATGGTCCCTTTTTGCATGTGTAAAGCCAGTTTCTGTGAATTCCACAGATGGTTGGCTAGAAACGCATCAAGGAGATGCTATTTATAAGACAGATCTTGTTGGCAGGCCTCAGACTGACAAAGTCTTTCGGATGAAAGACAAAGGGTTTCTCCCAAAAAGAAACTGTCCAGATGACCTGATTTAACCTTTTTTTATTATTCCCTGTTAGACTTTGGAAGATTTCAACACGGCTCATGTTGGAGTACTTTTGTTTGCCTAGTGGAATGTACTTTTGTTTCCCACAATGATATGAGATGCATGCAAGGTTCTTATCACCACCAAATTTCGAAGGGAAGTTTCAACTGAATCTAGCGATAAGACATTATTGGGTAGCCTACGTGGAAAGTAGGGTGTGCATTCACAGGAAGTACGAGTCGTGTGTATTCCAAGCAGAGAAGAACACTTCCCCCATTACAGTCTGTATCAACAAGGAGAAACAAGAGATGTGGGGAGACACACGAGAAGGCTACAAATGATCTGTGTACAGATCTTATTGTTCCGTATTTTCCTAACAGGGCATTTGGCTCTCAGACTGCAGGTTTACTTATGGTTCCTAGAGTTTCCAAAAGCAAAATGGGAGGAAGATCTTTCAGTTATCAGGCTCCTCTGTTGTGAAACCAACTTCCAGTTTCTGTCCATGAGGCTGACACATTGTCTAGTTTTAAGACTGGACTTAAGTCTTTCTTTTTTGATAAATCCTATAGTTAGGGTTGGCTTGGGTTTCTTGACCTGTTCCTTAGTTATGTTGCTATAGGCTTAGACCGCTGGAGGACAAATAGACCTCATTTTATCAAATTAATAGTTACAAATGAATACAAATGAACAGTTTGTATTTATAGTTATTTCTATTTAAAACTTTTTTTTTAATCTTTTCTCATAGTGAGCGACTCCTCTGCTCCATTGCTCGCCTCCATTCTGGACATGCCATTGTGTGTACTTTTCTCCTTCCTGTCCTCTCAAACCCAACCTGTTGAAGCAGATGTCACTTGTCCTGAGCCTGGTTCTGCTGGAGGTTTCTTTCTGCTAAAAGTGAGTTTTTTTCTTTCCACTATCTCCTTTGTGCTTGCTCAGGATGTGAGACTGTGATGAAATCAACACATCTGCTTCCTTCCTTAGATAGAAAACTTTACTAATTGACATTTATAATGTATGTGGATGTGTCTGTTCAGTGACCTGAGATGACTTGTGTTGTGACTTGGCGCTACATAAATAAACTGAACTGAATTTACCAACAAAATCCATGCTCAATAATCCAGGTATGCAATCCAACATTTTTCAGTCAGGTCATCTGGACAGTTTCTTTTGTTGCTGAAACGTTTCACCTTCCATTCGGAAGGCTTCATCTGTCTCTCTTCACCAGTGAACTGAATTTAAATATTTTTGAGAGGGTTTAGGTTTAGAGGTCCGTGCTTCAAGATGCTGTTTGAATGTTATTGTGTGCTATGTGAGCGCTATTTGTGCTCTTCAATAAACCTCAATTTTTGCTGTCAGTGTCTTCTATTTTTTTACTTAATGATCTGATCACCTGTTGAACAAAGCCTGAGCTACCATGTCAAATGATCTTAGCTTAAAATTTTGCTTTAACACGCTCACTGCTAGAAAAGATGAACCTTCATTACTCAACGTCTAACAGAACAACTGAGGAAGATAACAATGTAGAGTCTTTGTCAAACTCAAACGTTTGTCCAAAGCCAAACGCAGGGTAGAGAGGTTCAGTGAAAGTGGTCTGAAAGGTGTGTAGAAGATCCTTTTTTATAGAAGAAACTACCCCAGGGAAACTGTAGAAGGACACGGTGCCTGCAGACCAGTCCAGATAGACCCCTATCCTGTCAGAGTCAAGGGCTGACACTGGGATTCTTCTTGACAGTGTGTTATTGTGCCACACAGAGACAGAATGGGATGTGCAGAAAAGACTCCAGGAGTGATCGTTCCACCCAATGCAGCACTCCTCACTGTCTCCTTTCCTTTTGATTCTTTTGTATGCCACTCCTATTCTAACACTTCCTTTCCATCGAACCTCCCAGTAGCAGCGACCAGTGAAACTCTCGCTGCACAGAATCTGCTTCCAGATGTCAAACCTCTGTGGATGATCAGGATATGGCTGCTTCTCTTTCACCACCACCACACGTTTGTTGAGCTCTGACAGAGAGAGGTTTCTGTCTGCTGTGTTTACATCCAAAGTAAGTTCACGGAAAACTAAAGAAACAAAACAGAACAGCAGTTTGAATTTTATTTAATTTTTTTTACAAAGAACAGCTATTTAGTTAGATTGATCTATACAGCCTATATGTTATTTGAAATGTATATTTGGCAGGATAACACCTGAAACTAACTGTTATACTCAAAGATAATCATATAAAAATCAGAAAACAAGACATAGGTCACCATTAGTTTAGTCCGTTTAAAAATGTCACAAACTAATTTTCAACATTTAGCTCACGTTCTGATTGTTATTACCTTCTTAACAATATTTTCACTAACACTTCATTCTTATTTAGCTTAATTTCCTCACCTTATACTCACATTTCCTTTCAACAATTCCATTGTTTGTGTGTGTGGGGTATAAGTGACGTGCAGTGAGGTTTGTGAAAGGTGAGGCTGACTCGTCTGGAATCTGATGCTCACATATATGAACCCAAATTAGAAGTTTATATTTCAATTTAGCTTTTTTTTTTCCTTTTAAAAGGCTCCTAATTATGCTTTAATCAACTTCATACTCCTCTCTTTTTAAATAATATAAAAAAATCATGTATTATCTTACCATTATTTTAAGATGGGGCAGCACGGTGGTGCAACTGGTGGAGCTGCTGCCTCTCAGTGAGCAGGTTACCCTGGTTCAAATCCCGGTCCAGGGGCCTTTCTGGGTAGCAGGACTCACTGGTGTCAATGTCCAGCAGTCACTGTGTGAGAGGCGGGGGACACCCTGGACAGGTCTCCAGTCCATCACAGGGACACATAGAGACAAACAACCATTCACTCTCTCACTCACACCTAGAGACAATTTAGAGTTACCAATCAGTCTAACATGCATGTTTTTGGTCTGTGGGAGGAAACTGGAGTACCTGGACAAAACTCACGCATGCACGGAGAGAACGTGCAAACTCCACCCAGAAAGGTCCCGGGCTGGGATTTGAACCGGCGACCTTCTCGCTGAGAGGCAACAGCTCTACCAACAAAGCCACCGTGCTGCCCTCAGCTTTTACATTTAACGTTTTTTTTTTTTTGTCATTTAACTGTTTATTGGTATTTTTCATAATTGTTTACATATACAATGTACATGAACACTTCACTTTCAACATAACATAACTTAAAACTTAACAAAAAACACTAAAAAAAAAAAAAAAAAAAAACTTTTGCTTGGGAGTTATTCCTCTATTTGACCTTTATCCCACCTAGTTTGTCCAGTTCTTTCTTTAGTTCTTGTCACTGTCTATTGTCCTGAATGTTGTCCATTTCATCCACTTTTCTTCCATTTGTGTTTGCTGGAGTCCCAAACGATGTGTCAGTTTTTCCATAATGTAGATTTCTTCTATTATTCCAGTCCACTGTTCTTGACAAGGGGGGTCAGCCTTTCTCCATTTCCTCGTAATAGCCTTCTTGCTAGCTATTAACATTATCTTAATCAGATACCCGTCTTTTACCCTCACTTTGGTATTGTTAAAATTGCAGAGATATAGTACCATGCTACTCATAAATATCATATCCCAAAACCTTCTTCACAGTTTCATGTACATTTTTCCAAAATTGAACAATTTTAGGACAGTTCCAAAATATGTGAGAGTGATCTGCGTTCATTGATCCACAGTTCCGCCAACACCCTGTGTTTGTATTCTTATATCTATTCTTGACTTTAGGCGTGAGGAAAAATCTTATTGGATTTTTCCATGTGAACTCCCTCCATATCCGTGAATTGGTGGATGTCTGATGTGTTTTCCACATGTCTGACCAATCTTCATCTGTAATTGTCATGTTAAGTTCTGATTCCCACTTTTATTTTACATACTTAGTTGAATGTTTATTCATCATCAGTTTTTGGTATAGAGTAGAAATGATTTTAATTTTCGTTCCACTGAATGATTTTATCACAATTTCAATCGCACCATTCACTTCCACAGAGGGATCCCACTTGATTTCTGTCCTGTAGTAGTCTCTCAATTGCAGGTACCTGTAAAATTCGTGTTTATCTAAATTATACTTGTCTTTCATTTTTTGAAAACTCTCCAGCTCTCCCTCTTTCTGAAGGGTATCAGAATCAGAATCAGAATAAACTTTATTGGCATTGCACCGAGATACAATGCGAATATGTATGTACAGTCGTCCGAAGATGGGCGGACTGCACAAAGCTGCATCTAAAAATAATCAGCGCGGCCTTCTTATTCTTATTCAGAATAATGTTTTGCTTAGATAAGAAAAGGAAAGAAAACATGAGGAGAGATGGTATAAAAAAAATATCTCTCACACCGTGTCCTAGACAGGGCACAATTTGAGGCATCGAAAAAACCTACCACAGCAAAGCAACATAAACAGACATTATACATGTACATATAGACGGTGAAAACATTGAATTTTTAAGGGAAAGTCGTAGCATAGTCCAGAGCCCCACCCCCCACCCCCACCCCTCAGCCATTGTCCAGATAAGAGGTGATACCATCCTGTGACCCCCTTGCTTATCCATTGTTTGAACCCTTTATCATACATTGCTGGTATGAAATCGCTATCATATGCTACCCATCTGAGCACTTTCATTTCTTTCTTTATCTTGTGTTTTTTTTTATGTTTTGAACCATAATTCCAGTGTAATTGGATCCATGTATTTCTTGATCTTCTCATATCTATCTTCTTCCCCAGTAACACTTTGAATTGGGTATCCTCCGAACTCTTTTTCCATATCTTTCCACTTAGCTATGTAGTCTGGTGTGCACCAGCATATAACATGTCTGAGCTGAGCTGCCCAAAAGTACTCCCTTAATTTTGGTAGACCCATACCCCCTTTATCTTTCAGTAGCTGAAGAGTTTCATATTTAACTCTAGGTTTTTTGCCACCCCAAATGAATCTTGATATTATCTTGTCCCAGATCGCAAACTGAGTTTGAGGGACATCTATTGGTAATGACTGGAACAAATATAGAAGTTTTGCTTGCACATTCATTTTAAGTATTACAATTCTTGAGTTCAGATCCAAGGGCAAGGTACTCCATCTATCTATATCTTTTTGTATTTCTTGGCTTATTTTGTCATAATTTGCTTTGTACAGTGTTGATAATCCTTTAGTAATGATAATCCCTAAGTATTTAATTTCCTTCATATTCCATTTGATGGGAAATGATTCCTGAATTTCTTTCGTTGGTATGTAATTGAGTGTTAGAATTTGTGTTTTTGTTATATTAATTTTATATCCTGAAAGATAACCATACGTTCCAAAGAGATTCATCAGCACTGGTAGCGATTCATTTGGTTGTTCAAGGAAAGTTAATACATCGCCTGCAAAAAGGCCTATTTTGTGTTCCTCTCCATTTACTATAACTCCCTTAATTTTATTGTCTTGTCGTATTGCCTGTGCCAGAGGCTCTATAAAGAGGGCAAACAGTGTAGGTGATAGACAGCACCCCTGTCTGGTTGATCTTTGTATGTTGAATTTGTTAGTCAGGCTTCCATTTATTTTGATTCTCGCTGTGGGGTGATGATATAATGTATTTATACATTGTACTGATTTATTACTGAATCCAAACCATTGTAACGCTTTATAAAGAAATTCCCAATTTACTAAATCAAATGCTTTTTCTGCGTCGACACTTACTAGTATGGTACTTTGTTTTTTCTGCTGCGCTTGATCTACTATATGTAGTACTCTTCTAATATTATCATGTGTTTGACGTCCTCTCATAAAACCTGTTTGCTCTTCTTCTATAAATTCTGTTACAAAGGTATTTAATCTATTAGAAATAATGGTTGTGTATATCTTATAATCTACGTTTAATAATGAAATTGGTCTATAATTGCCACATTGTTCCTTATCTTTTTCTTGTTTTGGGATAACTGAGATTATGGCTTCACTCCATGATGGAGGTATTTTATTGTTATTGAGTGTCCAATTGAAAGAAGCTGTGAGTACTGGCGTCAACTCTTCTCTAAACATCTTATACCACTCTGCCGGGGATCCATCACTGCCTGGCGATTTATTATTTTTTAATGTTTTTATTGCCTCTTTCACTTCCTCTATTGTGATTGTTGCTGTCAGTGTCTCATTTTGTAGTTTGCCAATTGTTGGTAAATCTAATGCGCTTAAAAAGGTTCTCATTTCTTCCTCAAGTGCAATTTCAAGTTGTGTATACAGTTTCTCATAATATTCTCGAAAAATGTCCTCTATTTCCTCTGGCTTTTCTGTTAATTCACCTGTGTGTGGGTTTCTAATTTTATATATTGTATTAAGTGTTTGTTGTTTGCGTATACGTTTAGCTAACAGTTTAGCTGCCCTTGAACCTGTTTCGTAATAATTCTGTTTCAGAAAAGTGTTTCTTTTTTCAATCTCTCCCAGTAATATGTCATTTATTTTGTTTTTAACTACCTTGGTTTCTTGGTATACATTTGGGTCCTTTGTTTCCTGATATTCCTGCTCTAATTCCCTAAGTCTCTCCGTATTTGCCCTGTATGTCTGTAATTTAATTATTTTATCATGCGCAGTTTCAGCTATTAACTTTCCCCTGATGACTGCCTTCATGGCATCCCATAATATTGTCGGGTCTACTGTTCCATTATTATTTTCTTCAATATATTGTTTTATTTCTGCTTTTATCTTTTCTCTCTGTTGTTCACTATTCAATATTCCTACGTTCAGTCTCCATACAGTATTTTGTTTCCTGTTACTTAGACATATCTTTAAATAAATTGGATTATGATCAGAAACATCTGCCACTCCTATCCTGCATTCCTTCACTCTGTATTTGTCATCTACCTTGGTTAAAAAATAATCTATTCTTGAATGTACTCCATGAGCAACCGAGTAATGTGTAAAATCTTTTCCTAATGGATGTAGGCTTCTCCATACATCTATCATTCCCCTCTCTTCTAATGAGTCATTTATAAATTTTGCTAGATGCATTTTAGTTTTTTTGTGACTCGTTGTGTCTATATTATGGTTCAAGACTACATTTAAATCACCTCCACAAATTAGAATTCCTTCTGTTTCTCATCCATCCATCCATCCTTTTTCTTCCGCTTATCCGGGGTCGGGTCGCGGGGGTAGCAGCCTAAGTAGGGAGGCCCAGACTTCCCTCTCCCCAGCCACTTGGGCCAGTTCTTCTGGGGGAATCCTGAGGCGTTCCCAGGCCAGCCGGGAAATATAGTCCCTCCAGCGTGTCCTGGGTCTTCCTCTGGGCCTCCTTCCAGTGGGACATGTCCGGAACACCTCACCAGGGAGGCGTCCAGAAGGCATCCTAAACAGATGCCCAAGCCACCTCAACTGGCTCCTCTTGACGTGGAGAAGCAGCGGCTCTACTCTGAGTCCCTCCCGGATGATCGATCTTCTCACCCTATCTCTAAGGGAGAGCCCAGACACGCTGCGGAGAAAACTCATTTCGGCCGCTTGTATCCGAGATCTCATTCTTTCGGTCACAACCCAAAGCTCGTGACCATAGATGAGGGTAGGAACGTAGATTGATCGTTAAATTGAGAGCTTCGCCTTTTGACTCAGCTCTCTCTTCACCACGACAGACCTGTACAGCGCCTACTTCACTGCAGACGCTGCACCTATCCGCTTATCGATCTCACGCTTCATTTTTCCCTCATTTGTGAACAAGATCCCAAGATACTTTAACTCCTCCACTTGGGGTAGGACCTCCTCCCTGACCTGGAGAGGGCACTCAACCCTTTTCCAGCTCAAGATCATGGCCTCGGATTTGGAGGAACTGATCTTCATCCCGGCCGCGTCGCATTCGGCTGCGAACCGCTCCAGCGAAAGCTGTAGATCACGATCTGATGAAGCCAATAGGACCACATCATCTGCAAAAAGCAGAGATGCAATCCTAAGGCCACCAAAACGGATCCCCTCAACACCTTGGCTGCACCTAAAAATTCTGTCCATAAAAGTTATGAACAGAATCGGTGACAAAGGGCAACCTTGGCGGAGTCCAACTCTCACCGGGAACAAGCCCGACTTACTGCCGATGATGTGGACCAGGCTCTGACACTGGTCATACAGGGACCTAACAGCCCGTATCAAAGGGCCCGGTACCCCATACTCCCAGAGTAACCCCACAGGGTTCCCCGAGAGACGCGGTCGAACGCCTTCTCCAAGTCCACAAAGCACATGTAGACTGGTTGGGCAAACTCCCACGCACCCTCCAGGACCCTTCTGAGAGTCTAGAGCTGGTCCAGTGTTCTACGGCCAGGACGAAAACAGCACTGCTCCTCCTGAATCCGAGGTTCGACTATCCGACGGACCCTCCTCTCCAGAACCCCCGAATAGACCTTACCAGGGAGGCTAAAGAGCGTGATTCCTCTGTAGTTGGAAGACACTCTATGGTCCCCCTTTTTGAATAGGGGGACCACAACCCCAGTCTGCCAATCCAGAGGAACTTCCCCCGATGTCCACGCAATATTGCAGAGTTGCGTAAGCCAACACAACCCTACAACATCCAGAGCCTTAAGGAACTCTGGGCGAATCTCATCCACCCCTGAGGCCCTGCCACCGAGGAGCTTTTTAACCACCTCGGTGACCTCAGCACCAGAGATTGGAGGGTCCGACCCAGAGTCCCCTGGCTCTGCTTCCTCAGTGGAAGACGTGCCAGTGGGATTGAGGAGGTCTTCAAAGTATTCCGCCCACCGACCCACAACATCCCGAGTTGAGGTCAGCAGCACACCACTCCCACTATAAACAGTGTTGGTGGCGTACCGCTTTCCCCCCCTGAGACGCTGGATGGTGGACCAGAATCGCCTCGAAGCCGTGCGGAAGTCATTCTCCATGGCTTCTCCAAACTCCTCCCATGCCTGAGTTTTTGCCTCAGCGACCACCCGAGCCGCATGTCGCTTGGACTACCGGTACCCATCAGCTGCTTCCGGGGTCCCACAGGCCAAAAAGGCCCGGTAGGACTCCTTCTTCATCCTGACATCGGGTTCGAGGGTTGCCGCCGTGACAGGCACAGACAACCTTGTGGTCGCAGCTACGGTAAGCCGCCTCGACAATAGAGGCACAAAACATGGTCCACTCAGTCTCTATGTCCCCCACCTCCCCTGGAACATGTTCAAAGTTCTCCCGGAGGTGGGAGTTAAAATTCCGTCTCACAGGAGACTCTGCCAGATGTTCATAGCAAACCCTCACAACATGTTTGGGTCTGCCAGGTCTGACTGGCATCCTCACCCACCATCAGAGCCAACTCACCACCAGGTAGTGATCAGTGGACTGCGCCACCCCCCTCTTCACCCGAGTGTCCAAGACATGTGGCCGCAGATCAGATGAGACAATGACAATGTCGATCATCGAACTGCGGCCTAGGGTGTCCTGGTGCCAAGCGCACATATGGACACCCTTATACTTGAACAAGGTGTTCGTTATTGACAATCCATGATGAGCACAGAAGTCCAACAACAGAACACCACTGTGGTTCAGATCAGGGGAGCCGTTCCTCCCAACCACACCCCTCCAGGTCTCACTGTCATTGCCCACATGAGCATTGAAGTCCCCCAGCAGAACAAGGGAGTCCCCAGGAGGTGCACTTTCCAGTACCCCCTCCAAGAACTCCAAAAAGGGTGGATAATCTGAACTGCCGTTTGGTGCATAAGCACAAACTACAGTCAGAACCCATCCCCCCACAAGTAGGCGGAGGGAGGCCACCCTCTCATTCACCGGGGTGAACTCCAACACACAGGCACCAAGTTGGTGGGCAATAAGTATGTCCACTCCTGCTCAGCGCCTCTCACCAGGGGCAACTCCAGAGTGGATGAGTGTCCAGCCCCTCTCAAGGAAACTGGTTCCAGAGCCAGAGCCATGCGTAGAGGTGAGTTCGACTATTTCTAGCCGGAACCTCTCAGCCTCACATACCAGCTCAGGCTCCTTCCCCACCAGTGAGGTGACCTTCCACCTCCCAATAGCCAGCTTCTGCAGTCGAGGATCAGACCACCAGGGTCCCCGCCCTCGGCCACCACCCATCCCACATTGCACCTGACCCCTTTGACCCCTCCCACAGGTGGTGAGCTCATGGGAAGGGGGACCCACGTCTCCTCTCCGGGCTGTGCCTGGCTAAGCTCCATAGGTAAAAGCCCGGCCACTAGGCGCTCGCCCGCGTGCCCCACCTCCAGGCCTGGCTCCAGATTGGGGCCCCGGTGACCCACGTCCGGGCAAGGGAACATTAAGTCCGTTTATTTCTCTCATCATCGGGGTCTTTGGGCTGCACTTTGTCTTCTGTTTCTATTGCTATTAAATCAAATAGGTTCTTGAAAAAGTTTTTGTTACTCTCCGGGGGTGTGTATACATTTACCAAGTTTATTAATTCATTTTCTATTCTTCCTTTTACTATTATGTATCTTCCTTCTTTATCTTTTAATTATTTTTGTAATCAAACTGTATTGTGTTCAAAATTAATATTGCAGCTCCTCTTCTCCGCCCCTCTTTATATGAACTGTAGTATAGATTCCTGTAGCTATACTTTTTTAAATTTTCATGTTCTGTTTTGGGTAAAAATATAATTTGTGCTTTTTCCTTTTTCAGTTTTGTCATCACCCTTTCTTTTTTACTCAGTACATTCAAGCCATTCACATTCAGCGACATTATCTTGATATCAGTCATAACTATGATTTATCAGTCTCTGCAAATATTCTCCCAAGCAACTCAAAACAAAACCACAATAAACTTTTGCTAACCTAACGTAAATTAAAAAACTGACGAACTTTCAACCATGGGGTATCCTTCATCCCTGAGTCCCTGTTGGTGGGTGGAGAGGAAATCCTCATCTCTACTGAGGGCCCCTCCCTAGATCTAGTACTACTCCCATCCTGTGGGGTACCACTCCATCTAGACATGTCCAACTTAAATATCTCACCTTCTCCCAGTCGGTTTTAATTGAATCCTCTTTTCCCGCCGTATCAACTTCTTCTGAAAGCAGAACATTTTAAAATTTCCATTGAAAGCTTTGTAGTTTTTCTCTCACTCGGTGTGCCGTGTCTCGTTCCCGTTCTTTCCCCCTCACTCGCTGTCACCCCGCGGCTCTGCGCTGTCTCTCCTCCGCTGCCGCGGCGTTTCCTCCTGGCTCAGCAACGATGTAGCTCCTTTCCTTCATGTCCTGTGCTGCTGTCCTGGCACTGTCGTATGTCTTCGTTCCGTTCTCCCACTGTATTCGAATTTTAGCGAGTGGTGTCTTGAAACATATTCCTTTCTCCTTCAATATTTTTTCTATTTGTTCTCCCTTCAAGATCAGTTAGTTTTTCCTGCATTTGCATCTGCATCTTCGTTAGCACCTGGTTAGCATCCGTCTTCCACTCCTCCACCTCCGCTATGCGTGTCTGTGCCTCGCTGATGTTAACTCGCTGTGTCTGTAGCTCCTGGCCATTCTCGGACAGCTTACGGTCTATTTCTTGTCGAAGATTCATTATTTCTTCCTTCATTTCGCTCTTCAGCTCGTCTTTAAATACAGTCAGCTCCAGGCACAGCTCTTGTTTAAGTGCTTTAATATCACCTCTAATGGCTGCAAGGCCATTTTGCAGCGTCTCCGTGCTATCGTGCTCTTCCATTTCCTCTGCTGGGACTTTTTCGTGTTTGCTAGCTTCGTGTTCGGAGATTTCTTCCGTTAAAGGCAGCTCTTCGGTTCTGTCTTGCTTTTTATAGTTTTTCTGGCTTCTTTTCTTGCTTATCCCACTCATGCTGTAGTTTTATCTATCAAGTTCCAGTTTTGTTGTGGGCATTTTTACCCGACTCTGGAGAGCTAGCTGACTATGCTCCTATTCCCTCTGCCATCTTGTCCCTGATTCCTCCATTTAACTTTTCTTTACACACAAAATATATATATTGGCAAAAATATTTGCAAGAAAATGTGTAAACTGTGAGGAAAGTGAGCTCAAATAAAAAATATATGTTAGCTGAAAAACTTTAACCAGGATTTAACAGTTGCAAAATGAGCTAAATACTGCAAAAGTGTTTGCAACATTTTTGAATGTTGGACTTTACAAATTGCATCCTTTACAGGCCAGACTGAATTATTGATGACTACAATGTCACTTCATCTAAAGATACAGTAATATTTAAAATGAGGTATTTTGTGAAGACAGTGTCAAATACAAATGAATAATGTATGAAGATCTAACACTTGAATTACTGCAACAATTTTTAATCAGGGATTTTTCATGATTTAGCTTATGTTCCAGCTGGTATTTAGGTGTTCCCAGTTTTGCCAGGAGTTGAAGGTTTGATTAAAGTACAACAGCAGAAAAGTTTAACTTACACCTTTGTGGTGATGGATTCAGTCGCCTCTTTCCACAATGATCAGCTCTGTGCACAAAGGAGAGACAGACAGATTAGAGTTTAAAATAGACACTGTGATGATGATTTATGTCTGCTTTAATTTCATTCACTGTACTTAAGAGTTTGTAGTTTCCAGTTTGGGTCCTGCACGCCATCATAAAGGACCTTCAGTCCCGATTCTCCTGGATGATTGAAGCTCAGGTCAAGTTCTCTCAGATGCGATGGGTTGAAGCTCAAAGCTGTAGCCAGGGAAGCACAGCCGTCCTCCTTAACCTGACAACCTGACAAGCTGAAAACATTGTCAAAATGAGTTTGTTAAAAATGTGAAAGCTCGAAATAGTAACATCTGTTGACTTGACATGTAGGTGTTCAATTAAATTCATTTTATTTATATAGCGCTAAATCACAACAAAGTTGTCTCAGGGCACTTTACAGGAACATTCATATACAGTACATAAAAGCCAATTAGTAAAGTTATCTATCTAAGGAAAGATAAGAAAGTAAGAAAGCTTTTCTACAAAAATGTATACTGTCTGCATTATTAAACTTTTCCTTTGCTTAAATTAAAGCACTTCAGAATTGTACAATTACTTTGATCTTAGAATGATGAATACTACGAATACTAGTATGAAATACTACGAGGAAGGAAATGTGCCAAGCGACAGATGGAGAAGAGGAAAGTCAAGAGTGTAGGATTGAGAGTATCAACTCTAAATGTGGGGACAATGATGGACAAAGGTAAAGAGCTTGTTGACATGATGCAGGTAAAGCAAGGTCGTAAGATAGGGCCAGGGTTTAAGCTGTTTTACAATGGTATGGATAGGAAGAGAAATGGAGTAGGGTGGTGCTAAGGGAGGGGTTTGTAAGGAATGTAGTAGAGGTTAAAGGAGTGTCAGATAGGGTGAAGTGTATGAAGCTAGATGTAGAAGGTCTGATGTTGAATGTTGTCATTTGTTCTGCTCCATACATTGAATATGAAGTTGAAAGAGAAATTCTGGAAGGTTCTGGATGAAGTGATTGAGAGTATTACCAGGGAGGAAAGGGTTGTTATCAGAGCAGAGCTAAATGGACATGTTGGTGAAGGAAACAGAGAAGATGTGAAAGTGATGGGCAAGTTTGTTGTCAATGAAATAAACCAGCAAGGACAGATGTAGGTGGATTTTGTGAAGTGGATGGAAATGATTGTGATAAAAATCTATTTCCATAAGAGGTGAATCCAAGGTTATCTATAGCGGTGGAGGCAGAGGTATGCAGATAGACTACATTCTGTGTAGAAGAGGTTTCTTGAGGAAGTTTGGGGACTCTAAGGTTGTTGCAGGTGAGAGAGTGGCCAGACAGCATCAGATGGTTTTAAGTAGAATGACTGTTGTGGTAAAAATACGAAAACAATAAAATCAAAGAAGACCAAATTGTGGAATGGAGGAAGGAACAATGATGTGATGAGTTTTTAAAGATTGGGAAGATAGAACTTCCTGGAATACCTTCAGTAACAGTGATTAGAGAGACAGGTAAGAAGGTACTTGGTGTGTCTTTTGGACAGAAAAAAGATGATAAGGAAACCTTGTGGTGGAATAATGAAGTGCAGAAATGTATCCAGAGGAAGAGGTTAGCAAAGAAGAAATTGGGACAGTGAGAGAACTGCAGAGAGTTGAAAGGAATATAAGGAGTTGTAACATGTAAATCAAAGAGGAAGGGAGTAAAGGCAAACTAGAAGGTGTATGATGATTTATAGGAGAGGCTGGACACTGAGGAGGGATGAAGGGCTTTTCTTGACTAGGGAAAAGAGAGATCACACAGGATCCCTGTGGTGGATCATTCTGATGTATCCCTGTAAGGATCCAAAAAGGATGTGCTGCACATCAGGCTTGCCAAAGATAGAAATGGTAACAAGAAACAAGGAAGGAGAGTGTGAAGGGAAGATGGAAGGAATACTCTGAGGAGCTAATGAGTGAAGAGAATGGATAAAAAATAGTTCAGTCATAGAAATTGTGGACCAGGAAGTGGGAAAGATTAGCAAGGGTGAAGTTTGAAAAGCTTTGAAAAGGATGAAGAAGAGGAAGACATTTGGACCTGGTCACATACCAGTGGAGGTTTGTAAATGTCTTGGAGAGATGGCAGTGAGGTTTTTAATTTGATTACTTAATGGCATTTTTGAGATTGAGAAAATGCTTGAAGAATGAAGAAGTGTGCTGTGCACACTTTTAGGGACAAGGGTGACAGAGATGTAGCAACTACTGGGGAATTAAGTTGATGAATCACACAGTGAAGATCTGGGAGAGAGTTGTGGAAGCTAGACTTAGACAAGAGGTGACTGTGAGCAGCAGTATGGTTTCATGCTGAGAAAGAGCACAACAGGTGCCATCTTTTCTCCTCCCCTGTTTTTTTCCTTCCTCCTGCTCTGCTCTCTGTGTGTCTGAAGCACCTGGGTCTCATCTCCCGAACATAAATTAAGAAGATTATGGATTTGGTATTGTGGGCGTTCAACTCTATTGATAAGATTTTTTCATCAAAACGACAAGGTCCTGGGGAACTGGCATGTCCAGCTGAGACTCACGCTGTGGGGTATGTCATGGATTTGTGGGGAGTGTGGAAGATGATGTGCCTCTCTGTTCTGTCTCAAGAGGATGTTAAAGACGTTTACATATTTGGACTTATGATAGCAGGGACTCTGCTTTTTGGCATCGGCGGGGCTCTGTTTTATCGACTTTTGAAGAAGACATCGGGAGCAGTTTTGGCCATGGAAAAGCTTCCGAGTCAGTGTGAAGGTCTGGTACTCGCTGTGGGAACTTTAAATCGTCTGGTCTACGAGCTTAACCGTAAGGTGGAAGCGATTGAGAATTGCAGACCACCTGCGGCTTCTGGGACTCGTCAGCGTGGTTGGTTCGACCTTGAAGGAGACTCATAGCATGGATCAGTGAAACTTAATTCCACAATTAGGCTTTTTCGGAACCAGAATGCCCAGATGGACTCAAGGCTGAAGAAAAAAAATCTGTCTGCCTGAAGAAAAACAAAGTCAAGCTTATCTAATCTGACTCCCAATGGACTCGGAGACAGGCTGGCTATCAAATTTCTCCTGGGACATGAGTACCCAAGGACAAAAGCTTCATCTATCGCCCCCCCCCGCACCCCTAGAACTGCTGGCTGGAACAACATCTTGAGAAACTGTGGCTGATCTGAAAAAAAAAAAGCTCATGGACAAATCTCAACACCTTGATGTCAAATGCAAATGTTTTCATGTTTTAATTGTGCTTGCTGGTAGAGTTTTTTTGATGTCTCAAATCGTGTCCTGATAGACAAGATGTGAAAGATCTTTTTTTGTAATACCACTATCTACCCTCATGTTTCTCCCCCTTTTACTATCTAAGATTGTTACCTGATAAGGATAAAATGGCCGCGCTCTCCTGTAGTTGCAGCTTCGTGCACTCCGCCCATCTTTCGGACGACTGTACGTACATATTCGCGTTGTACCTCGGTGCAATTCCAATAAAGTTTATTCTGATTCTGATTCTGATCTTTGCTTTGAGGATGTTGATGGAGAAGTACAGAGAGAGTCAGAAAGAACTCCATTGTGTCTTTGTGGATTTAAAAAAAAGCATATGACAGGGCACCGAGGGAGAAGGTGTAGTATTGTATGAGGAAATCTGGAGTGACAGAGAAGTATGTTAGACTGGTACAGGACATGTGTGAGAAAAGCAGGACAGTGGTGAGATGTGCTGTAGGAGTGACAGCTTGAAGGTGGAGGTGGGATTGCATCAAGGATTGGTTCTGAGCCCATTCTTGTTTGCTCTGGTGATGGACCGACTAACTGATGAGGTCAGGAAGGAATCCTGGTGGACTATGATGTTTGCAGATGATATTGTGATCAGTGGTGAGAACAGGGAACAGATGGAAGAGAACTTGGAAAGCTGGCGGTATGCTTGTGAAAGAACAGGAATGATCATCTGCTGTAGCAAGATAGAGTACATGTGTGCAAATGAGATGGAGGGAAATGGAACAGTGAGGCTACAAGGAGAAGAGTTGACAAATGGGCAGAACTTCAAGTACCAGTTCTTGGGGTCAGCTGTCCTGGAAAACAGGGAATGTAGTAAAGAGGTGAAAAGGAGAGTCTAGACAGGATTGAGTGGATGTTGAAAAGTATAATGAGTGGTTTGTGACAAAAGGGTGTCAGCAAAGGTCAAAGGAAAGATTTACTAGATAGTGGTGGGACCAGTTATGTGTATGGTCTGGAGACAATGGCATTGACAAAAAGACGCAAGAAAGAAGTGGAGGTGGCTGAAGATGTTGAGGATCTCCTTGGGAGAGACAAAGATGTATAAGAATAAAAAGGAGATAATTAGAGGTACATTATAAGCTGAACAACTCAGAGGTAAGCTTGGAGAGGTCAGACTGACATGGTTTGGACATGAACTTAGGAGGGAGACTGGGTGTATTGGTAGAAAGTGTTGGAATCTGAGTTGTTGTTCTATCATTTCTTTAATCCTTGTGTTTCCTGCACTTCCCAGTGTTTTTCCTCCTTGTTGTTCAGCTCCTGTCTCACCTGTTTCTAATTCTAATCATCCCAGGTGTTTGTCATTCCTGTCTCATTAGTTTCACTTTAAAGTCAGCATCTCTGTTTTTCTCCATTATCCATGGATTGTGCTCCCAAGCCTGGCATGTTCTGTTCCTCCCATCATTCTTCCCTCCAATTAAGTTTTTCTGCCCTGTCAGCTTATGTTTTGCTTTGTTTAAATAAATATAAATTATTTATTTTTTACCTTTGAGTCTCCCATGGTCTGCCTACATGTGGGTTCAACATTTAACTGCAGATCATGTCAGAAAGATGTTAGAAATGTTAGAATCGCTGTGTGATGGCGTTCACTGAAACCTGGCTCACAGAGCATGACGACAATGAAGGCCTGTCAGTCAGTGGCTTCGGGGCACCATATCGGCTGGACCGAGACATGGAGGTAACGGGGAAAACATAAGGAGTAGGGGTATGTCTTTACATCAACCAGAAATTAGGGCATTAACAGAGTGCTCAAGTAATCTACACATCGATTGCTAGGATATCTATTGAGGTTAAAAATGTAACGTCGGGTATCCGTAGTGATGTCATATTATGTGACCACCGTATGACCGTAGGGGGCGGTGTTGCACTGTTGCAGGTCACAGAGTATGGTGTAACACCGGGTCCAATCCACCGAACCAGAACCAGTTTCGGTTTAAGTTTTGTTTTTGACGTGCTGCATGTTTCTTCACGTTTGCAGTTTAATAATAATAACTAATAGTTTAGTTTTTCCTGTGACTTATTAGCAGTATGATAAATGGTATAGGAGCATAATATATGCTCCCAATGTTTTGTTAGTCTTTTTTTTTTTTTGTAAATAATTACCTTTTTTTACGGTTTTATTTATTTATTTATTTTTGTATCTTGAGATCTATGACGTCATCAAATACTCGAGGTCTACTCGGGTTTTATTATGTGAATGTCGAGTTTAAAAATTATATACTCGTTCAACCCCTACAAGAAATACTGTATTTTTGTGACTCTGACAGAGCGCATCTGCACGCCTGATATGGAACTTTTATCAG
This sequence comes from Nematolebias whitei, assembly GCF_014905685.2. Lineage (NCBI taxonomy): Eukaryota > Metazoa > Chordata > Actinopteri > Cyprinodontiformes > Rivulidae > Nematolebias > Nematolebias whitei. The sequence goes on along the minus strand of NC_056499.1, from coordinate 48,006,840 downwards.
TGTCATTACAACACTTTTATCTGCCCAGTGAATTCCCGCAGGCCTTCTTTACTGTTGTATATATTCACCCAAAAGCAGACTCTAATCTTGTGGATTTTAGACTTTCTAAGGAACAGGACACAGAGAGTGAGTGTGAACAGCTTTTTGTCTGAGCAGGTTTGCTCCTCCACTGGCTCTCCACAGGGATGTGTTCTGTCACCTCTCCTTTATATTTTCTACACAAACATGTGCCGTAGCAGCAGGGAAGATAGTCATTTTAAAGTATGCAGATGACTCTGTCATTGTTAGCCTGCTTAATGAGGAAGAAACAGGCCACAGCCCTGTGCTGGAGGACTTCACTCAGTGGTGTGATAAATCCTATATGAAGAAGAATATTTCAAAAACTAAAGACAAGATTATTGATTTTAGAAAACACATTAAGGCACAGGAAACTGCTCTTCTAAAGGGGCAGACTGTGGAATCAATCAACCTTTATTTATACAGGTAAATCCCATTGAGCCTCGAGGACTCATTTACAAGAGAGACCTGATTTCAACAAAGAAAGATGACAACAATGGACAACAGCAACAACAATAAGCAGTTATAAAAACTCATATATAGAAGTTGTTGACACCTACAAATATCTGGGGACAGTTATTGACAGTAAACTGACCTTTGAGGCAAACTGTGAGGTCGTCTATAAGAAAGGGAACCAGCACCTGTTTGTCCTCAGGAAACTTTCTCCCTTCCACATTCATAAAACCGTGTTGCCTTTATTTTATGGAGCTTTTATTAAATCGGTTTTCTTACTGCTTGGTGTCCTGGTTTGATATTTTAACTCTTAAAAACAAGAACTGCCTGAACCAAATAGTCAAATGGTCCAGTAAATTGGCAGGTGAGATGCAGCTGATCCCAGAATCCTTGTACTTCAGGCAGGTGCAGAGGTTATCCACATCCATCTTAAGCGATATGTCTCATCCTCTGCACTGCAAGTTCAGGCTCCTCCCATCGAAATGCAGATATTTGATTCCCAGTTGTAAAACTAAGTGGTATAAAACCAGTTTTGTTCCTGTTGCCATAAGCTTCCAAAATTCAACTTAGTATAGCATAGCATGGGACTTATTGTGTGTCAAGTTTCCTGGCTGGCAAGAAAGCTGACTCACCTCACTGTAACCAAATCTACCTAAGGGTATAAATAAAGTTGATTGATGGATTGATTGATTGATCGATTGATTGAAAAGCAAATTCCAGAAAAAAAGGCAAAAAGGTCAAAGAGGAGATATATGGATGCAGTTAGAGACAATAGAACATGGGATAGTTGGAGTGAGAAGGGAGGATTCAGAGGACAGAGATGGAGGAGAATGACTCGCTGTGGAGAAACCTGAACAGGGAACAGTCAAAAGAAGATGACTTGACTTGGTCAGGACTGATTTGATCTGACATAACAAAAAAATAATAATTACAAGGGCTTCAAGGGTTGTTTGCCCAGGACACCAAACAGGCTAGGACTGTCACTGCTAATGAATTATGGGTTCTTGATATTTATCCCATTCCTACATACCTGAGAACTTCCAGTCTACAGTTTGGATTTCTGAGTCCCTGTGAGAGCACCGTTACTCCTTCATCTCGCAGGTTATTGTTGCTCAGGTCCAGATCTCTGAGAAAAGTGTTCTCGGAAGTTAAAGCTGGCACCAGAGATATGCAGCTTCTCCATGAGAGGTTACAGTCACTCAAGCTGAAAG
>NC_056499.1:47987801-48004719 GCF_014905685.2 Nematolebias whitei | reverse complement strand
ACTATATAACTGGTAATATTTGATATCTGTTTTTATACATACAGAGATTTGTTTGATTCTTTGATCACTGGCAGCAGCCACACAAGTGCCTCCTTTGAAGCAGAGAATTTCTTCAGGTCAAATATCTTTAAATCTTTCTGTGAAGACAACAAGATGAAGGCAAGTGCTGACCACTGAGAAGGAGTGAGCTCCTTTACAAAGTCATTTCCCTTCAGGTATTGTTGGATCTCTGCCTCTAGAGAATGGTCATTGAGTTCGTTCAGCCAGTAAAACATCCGAATGCTTTTCTCAGTTGGACAATCACTGATCTTCTTTTTGATGTACTGTACAAGCAGTTTTTTGACCTGTGACTGCTTTCCTCTCTTTTTTATCAGACCACGTAAATGTGTTTGATTATCTTTCTGTGAAAGTCCCAACAGAAAGCGGACAAACATGTCCAGGTAGCCATTTGGACTCTCCAAAGCCTTGTCCACTGCATTCTGGTACAGCCGTTCATATTTAGGATCCTGCAGAGTTGACTTACGCTTTTTTCTTAGTAGATTGACACCAGAATTCATGAACTTAAGAAAAACGTAAAGAGCAGCTAGAAACTCTTGAATGCTCAGATGAACAAAACGAAACATCCTCTCATGGTTCAGTCCACTCTCTCTCTTCAAGTCCTCAGTGAGCATTCCTGAGTAAATTGAGGCAGTGGTTAGGTCTATGTCATATTGTTTTAGATCATCTTCATAAAACATTTGGTTTCCCATCTCCAGCTGTTTGAAAGCCAGTTTTCCCAGAGCAAGAATGATCTTCTTTGTATCTGCATTCCATAAGGTATGTGTCTCAGATCTTGAGTGATATTTTGCATTGTCCAGTTGGGCCTGAACAACTAGGAAATGGATGTACATCTCAGTCAGGGATTTGGGTAGCTCTTCTTTCTCCATCTTCTTTAGGACATGGTCCAGAACTGTAGCAGTAATCCAGCAGAAGATTGGGATGTGGCACATGATGTGAAGGCTTCGTGATGTCCCAATGTGGCGTATGATCTTGCTGGCCTGCTTCTCATCATTAAATTTCTTCTTGAAGTAATCTTCCTTCTGTGCATCAGTGAATCCTCTGACTTCTGTCACCATGTCAACATACTCAGGAGGAATCTGATTGGCTGCTGCCGGTCGTGTGGTTATCCAAAGAACAGCAGAGGGAAGTAGCTTCCCCCTGATGAGGTTTGTGATGAGCACATGCACTGAGGTAGGTTCATTAATATTGGTCAGGATCTGAGTGTTGTGGAAGTCCAGGGGAGGCAGACATTCATCCAAACCATCAAAGATGAACAAAACCTGGAACTCGTCAAAGTGGCAAATTCCTGCTTCTTTAATTTCAGTGAAAAAGTAATGAATGAGTCCCACTAAGCTGTAAGTTTTATCTTTCAGTAAATTAAGCTCTCTGAAAGTGAATGGGAAGATAAAGTGTATGTTGTGGTTGGCTTTGTCTTCAGCCCAGTCCAAAATGTACTTCTGTGTATAGACTGTTTTCCCAATGCCAGAAACTCCTTTGGTCACCAGGGTTCTGACTGGCTCATCTCTTTCAGGGATAAAAATATTCTCAAATTTGATGGTTTCTAAATCTGCTGGTTTCCAAGATGCTGCTTCTGTCTGTTGGACCTCAGGTTGATTATTGACTTCTTGTCTCTTATGCTTTGTGATGTAGAGCTCAGTGTAGATCTGATTCACACATTTTGGGCTGCCTTCCCAGGAATTACCCTCCAACAAGCACTGAAACTTTCTTGTTAGATTAGTCTTCAGTTTTTGTTGAGAAATCATGGCGTGTGTTTCTAAAGACACAAAAGAGTCTATGAATTTACAGTGATTGCCAGCAAATATGTGAGAACAAAGTCCATTCTTCATGCATTATTACAAATAATAATAATAATGCACAAACTGATGTACAAGGTCATGAGAGAAAATGGAACAATCTTACTGTTTTGCAGATATTCAGCCAGCTCATCATGCTTTCTTCTTCTCAGGAAGTTTAGAGCAAGCTTTACAAATGCTTCTCGGTTGCTTTTTGTTTGCTCTTCACCAGCTGTTTCTTCATTGACTTCTTTAAGCCTATCTGGGCCTTCTGGACTCAGGATGTTCTTTATTCTCATCAGTTCATTCTTTACAAATTCATTCATGTCATTTTCCAACACCTAGAAGAACACAAAATATGTTGAGAATTGTTTGAAGCTGACAGAATACGTTTACATTCTTGACAATAAAAGTTGAAGAAATAATCTGATTTGGATGTAATTTGGCACACATGCAGATGATCATTGGGTATATAAATGATGGAATTTGCAATGAACTAACACAACTAAAACTAACAAAAGAGATATATCTGATGACCTCAGAAATGTAGTTATAAAGCATTTACTAAAGCATCAGACAGTCAAAACCATGAGACAACATCAGCAGGACCAGAGAATGCCTTGTGGATGCAAAGAACTCTGCACTGAGTTTGATAGTCATCACCTTGTAGGCTTGCAAGGTGCTTGAGGTCAAATCAAATTCAAATTATATTTATTTGTGTAGCACATCTAACATGGTTAAATGCTGCTCACTAAACAAACAGCAAAAAGACTATGTTGAATAAAAAAGACCATAAAAATGTACAAAAAATATAAGACTAAAGAAAACCATTAAAATAATGCAAAAAAGAGTAAAAATAAAAGTAAACCTTCATGCTGTATTAAAGGCCAATGGGTACCCGCATAGCAGGCAGGTTTGGGCCAGACTTGGTCTCAATCTGGTACTGTTTACATGGCAGATATGGGCCAGGTTTTGGTAATGATGGCATTCTACAACTGGCCCAGCTATGCTTTGGTATATGTTGTCAAGATCTGTCTCATATGAACAGGCACGCATGTGTTCTATTAAGAACAGCTACCTTAAATTATACACAGATGGCTCCAAGAGCACAAAAGTGTTTGGGGGAATATGGATATACATATCATAGTTTCAGACATGCAAATCTAGATGCACAGTAGAGATGGTGGTGTAGTGTGTCAAGGTCAGCTTTGTTGTACCTTCACTACTAATTATTTAAATATAACGGGTTCTCTCTTTTTCGAGTTAAATTAAGGCCATGTGACGAGGTAACTGTGAAGATTGTTTAATCAGTGACAAGAGATGTTAATTTAACTTTGACCCATCAGAATAAATGTGGTCATTTATTTAACATAATCAAAATTTAACATCAAAACATGTACACGTGATTAGCTGATCTGGTTCTGATTAATAAAACTTGGCATGCTTTACTAATAAGACAACAAGACATTTCTGAAGGCATCTACATTACTGGCAAAATAGAAGAGTTGAAAGGAAGGATTGAAGGAGTTTAAATGGAAGATGGATGAGGGAAGATGTATGTTTGTTGACCAGAATTAGCACACTTCTTTCAACACCAGCTAAAACCCCCCGGTCCACTTAGTGCGCGACATCTCTTTATCTTTGCAGATGATGGATCAGCTCCGGTCTAGATGTCTCTATGCACGCTACCTTTACAGCGTCTCCGGTCAGGGTGACTGGTCATCGTCAGAAGCCGTGTTGACTTACTCCGTTCAACAAACATGATCAGCTCCCTTCGAAATTGGAGGCATTACGCCCGGGTGGATTCACAGCAAGCTGTGAGTCCGTCAGAGTTTCCACTCAGATGTGGAAGACTCCACAAGGCTAGAGAAGACTCCATAGACTAGACTTGACTAGACTCAGACTGAGTAGTTCCAGGAAGTGTGGACTTTTAAAGAGTTCTCACTTCCGGTCACTCAGGACTTCCTGATTGGTTGAAACAACCAACAGGGGGGGTGTTTCAGGGATGTCAGAGGGTTATTAAAAGTCAAAAAGACAGCAGGAATGTTTAGGAACGTTTAGTACAGACAGAGAAATGTTATGGCGAAGTGGGACAACGCCAATGCCAGTGTTTCTCTTTTTACCGTCTGCTAGGTTTAAAAACAATACAGCCTGTTCTAATAACTTCCCTCTGACTGTCTCCGACTTTTGACCGACATCACTACTTCTCCTTTAGGCAGAAAATCAAAATGCATAACTACTTTGTAAATAGACATTTAACTTGATTTCTAATTTAAATGAGGTGTAAAAAAAATCATTAATACTGTTTCACAGCTGATTTAAAATGAGTAGTTCACTTCAACTTTAGCAATGATATGAACTTAACACTCTTTTTGATTATCAAGATATTGTAAAATAGTAATGATAATATAAAAACAAGAGTGTTCTTTCAATTGATTGTCACGCTCAGCGGCCCCCGCTGCCCCCCCATCTGCCTAAGCCTCTGCTCTTCATATCACAGCCCCTGCTTTAAGATCATTCACGTTTTTTCCTGCCTCAGTTTTCTGTTTATTTCATCCTGTTTGGTCCTGCACTGCCTATCACCCATTTTCTGCTCCTGTCACTCTCTCTCAGCAATCTGCACTCATCTGCTGCACCCTGTCTCTGCAATCACCACTCACCTGCCACACCTGTTCAGCTCACTACTTAAGCTCCACTCTCACTCTCCTCAGTGCCAGATTATTGAAAGCCTCACAGCAAGTAAATTATCCAGCAGTCCTCGTCCACAGTTTCTTTGTTTATGACCACAGCTTTGTTCTTGACTCCTCGCCTTGTCTTGCCCTTGTCTGGATACCACGCCTGCAGCTTACACGGTACGACCTTGCTCCCCTCTTTGACAACGACCACGGATTCTCCTTTTTGGATCATCCTTTTGCCTGTTCACACAGCTCCTGGCTCTCGACCCCTGCTACGTCCCTGGATTCTGTTTCCTGCCCAGCCCTCCAACGTTCTTTGTCTCAGCTCTGCTCCTGCCACAGAAGGTTAGTGACGTGCACACCACCTCTCAGCTCCCAGAACCTTTTTGCAGTCACTAACCTGTCTGTCTTCATAGATTGGACCAGAACTGAGGCTCAGATCCTTCAGACGAACGCCTTTAATAAAATAAAACCTTTTATTTTAATGTTGTCCTGAGTCAGGTGTTGTGCCGATCCATACAGACTCGTTACATTGATTACTTCAGGATACAATAAAACAGTCTCTGGATGAACTAATTTGTATTTCTGGATTCAAATCAATGAAATAACAGTTCCTGTCCCATGAAGGTCTTCAGAGGCAGGTTTTGGTCAGATGCCGAGTTCACTACAGTCCCCCCTTTGGAAATCATCACCTGTCCATGGGGAAGAATTCCAACATGAACTTACGCCTCCGAATATCCTTGATCTTGATGTAATCCAACAAACAAAAGTCAAAGAAGGTAATCCCACAACAGTTTAGGTAATTCCACAATGTTGTTGGTAATTCCATAATGTTGTTGGTAATTCCGTTGTTGCAATGCTTTAACCCCTTGGAAACAAAGTCTGTAATCCATTGGAAAAAGTCATATAATCCACAACGATAAATCCACAACGATTGGAGGTGTTGATTGATTGGCATGCAGAGGGGTTCCCTCGATTGAACTGCAGAGGCGACCACTGAATGGAGATTGGAGACCCACGTTGGAGTTGTAGGTCCCTTCAGCGAAGATTGCTGCTGGTGGTTCCCAGTGGGTGCCATTCTGGTTCTATGTGTTATGCATTTATGTGGTTTTAGTTGGGTTTATGAGTGAGATTTTACATAAGACCTTAACCTATAAGCACCTGATGTGTAAGCTATCATGGTTTAGATCAGCTACAGTTACCAGTTTAAAGGGTGGGTCATGCTTAAAAATTTATATAGGGATTTGTACCTATAGAAGGGCATTCCAAACTATTTTTCCATTCCTAACTTGGCTTAAGTTAGATTTACATGGCAAAATATAGTTTGGTTCAATTGTCTGTTGTCCTTTAAGACGAACGACTTGAGGTTTGGTTTTCCCTTAAATGTTTTTGGAGTCTATGGCGAGACTCAACTGAAGGATTAGCTAGCCCCCCCACCCCCGAATAGGATTGTTTGAGTAGGTTTGGCTTGAGCGTCGTGAGACCAATGTAGGTTATGGTACTTAAGGTAGCATTAATCTACATTGACTCCTCAAAGATTGAATTTTAACAAATGAACTGCATGTTGGCATAGTTAAAGTCCTTTTAGTCTCGAACTAAAGTACACACAAAATTCATTCTTGCTGGGGGTGTTCAGAAACAATACCAAAAACCAATTAAACGATGTCTCAACATCGACAAAAATAGTGATTAAGCAACCAGAAAAACAATGTTTCAAGATTGACAAAAGTAGTGATTAAGCAACTAGAAAACGACATTTCAGTGCGTCACTCACTCTGACTGTCAGATTTGATCATGTTATCGTGTCTGAGTTGTTATCTTAACACTTAATTAAGCTTAAACTTATTTAGTTTCTGCTTGGACGACCTTTTTTCCCACTAGGTCTGAGTTTGTGAGATCTTTGTCTCTTGTGGAGTTATTGAACGCCTTGTGTAGTTTAACCTGGTTTCGATGTACCCATTTAACCATTGGCTCCTTTTGGCCTTTGCTGATTTTGATCTGATAGACAACTGGAGACAGTTTGTCTGTTATCAGGTGGGGTCCAGTCCACCTGGGCATCAGTTTGCGGGAGAGAGGTCCGGTCCCGGACTCTCCTTTCCCGGTTGTGGGGGTGAACGTGTAGTACCAGACCCTATCTCCCACTTGGAGTTCCTCGTGAGAGGCCATTTGGTCATAGTACGCCTTTCGTCCTTCAGCGGATTTTTCCAGGTTTCTCTGGCAAGCGCAAAGGTGTTTTTAAGGTGTTTTTCCAAGTCATTCATGTATTGTTGTGTGGTATAGGCTGTTGCCATGGCGGCATCGCCTGGTTGGTACAACAGGTGTAGAGGGAGAGTCATTTGTCGACCCGTCATCATCTCGAAGGGAGAGATGCCAGTCTATGTGTGTGGAGTGGCCCTTATGGCCATGAGGACCAGAGGGAGTTTCACGTCCCAGTCCTTGTGGTTTGCGGCTATGTATTTCTTCAAAATACTTACCACAGTTCTGTTTGCTCTCTCTACTTGGCCTGAGGCCTGTGGGTGGTAGCCAACATGAAAGTTGACTTTGATGCCTAGCATCTTCCACAGTTCTTTCATCACTTCAGCTGTGAAGTGCGTACCTTGGTCTGAGTTCACCCTAAGGGGAAGTCCAAACCTTGAAAATACATGATTCATTAGTAACATAGCAGTTGTTTGTGCTGTGTCGTTAGGAGCTGGTAGGCATTCTACCCATTTGGTAAATGCGCAAGTTACCGTGAGAAAATATTTATTTCCTCTAGTGCTCTTAGTAAGTGGTCCAACCCAGTCGATCTGGAGGTCGGACCATGGGAATGCAATGCCTCTACTTTGCAGTGGTGCTCTGTGGAGTGGTCTGGATGGCTGAAACTGGCCACAGACCAGGCACCCTTTTATATAGTTCTTGACATCCTTTTTCATTCCAGCCCAATAAGCAACTTGTTTTAATGCTTTCAGCGTGGCGTTATCTCCCTTGTGTCTTGCGGACGGGAGGTCATGCGCATGAACTAACATCACCCCCCTGTGGTCATGGGGGACCACGAACAAGGGTGAGGATGTCAGTCCATGAGCAAAAGTTAGGATGCCCTTGATTAGTTTTAGCTGTTTGCGCAGCTGAAAGAGGACTTTAAGGTCTGGATTGGAATCCAGGTCGGCTTTGGACGGAGTGTTTTTCTCTGGGTCAGTCAAGTTCAGCATCATCGAGTTTATCGCAGGATCCGACTTCTGAAGTTGGATGATGTCTGGGTCAGTCAGCACGGGTTGTACAAAGACTGTGTTGTCAGCCGGCTTGGCTGCAGCCTTTGCACTTGTGACTGCCATTACCTCGGCTGTAGGTTGTATTGACAGAGTTGCGAGCAGCCAGGAGGGGTCAAAGGACCACAGAGGGCCGACCACGGCTCTGTCCTTGGCTAGGAAGTCTGCAAGGTCATTATACCGCTTGTCATCGCTTTGGACTCTTGAATGTCCTGGAACCTTTTTCCAATAGACCTGTAGGTCATGTGATGTCACCAAGTGATCACATGCCATGATAAGCTCTTTGTGTTTGACCACTTTCTTGTTGCTTGTGAGAAAGCCGCTCTGTTTCCACAGAGCGAGATGACACAAGAAACTAAGTCGAGCGTAATTAGAGTCCATGCAGATGACTAATGTTTGGATGGAGCGTTCTACTGCCATCTGGAGAGCTATTAGGATTCCTGCTATCTCAGTGTACTGAGAAGTCTGAGAGCCTTATAGCTAAAAGTGACCTCTTCTTGGTCTTGGAGGAGGACCCCTCCAACACCGGATTTGCAGGTCTGTTCGTGGTGGAATGAGCATCCATCCACGTACAGCGTTGTCATATCTTTGCAGATATTGCTATCAAAGTAGTGGTGATTCGGGTCATCACTTACTGAGGGTTTTTCCGCAGCTGGTGGATGGGTGGCAGTTACATCTTGTGTACATTCCTGGCAGAGCGCCAGGTCGGTGCCCAAATGTGACTTCTTGTTTTGTCCGTAGCCGATGTCTAGATCAAAACTTTGAAGCGCCATGAACCACGTGGCTACCCGTGAGTTTGTCACCACACCATCTCTGATGCGTTGGCTATTCAGGAAAGTCACTGGCTGGTGTTATGTTTCAACAATGATTTTTTTGTCCACCAATGTAACTGGAGAAGTGTTTAACTGCCCACACAGTGGTCAGTAGAGCTTTCTCACAGTCTGAGAACTTTAATTCGGGGCCTGCCATTGTCTTACTGGCGTAGGCCACCACACGCTTGTCTTTGTCGTGCATCTGGTACAGACCTGCACTCATGCAGTGAGCTGAGAAGCCCACTTCCAGGTGAAACTCTTTGTTCTAGTCTGGATAGACTAGACATGGGGCTGACTTGAGTCTGTCCCTGAAAGCGTTCATTGCCTGCTGTTGGTTATCAGTCCAGACAAATGGGACGTCTTTCTTCAAGAGTTCCGTCAGTGGTTTCGCAAAGTCTGCATAGTTCTCTATAAATTGGCGTGAGTAGTTACACATACCCAGAAAATACTAACTAAACTTACTGAATGCTTACATAATAGTAAACTAACATTACTACAGTCCCCCCTTTGGAAATCATCGCCTGTCCATGGGGATGAATTGTAACATGAACTTACGCCTCCGAATATCCTTGATCTTGATGTAATCCAGCAAGAGGAAAACAAAAGTCAAAGAATGTAATCCCACAACAGTTTAGGCAATTCCACAATGTTGTTGTTAATTCTATAATGTTGTTGGTTATTCCAATGTATTGGTGGCCCATAAGGTCTCTAAAGAGATAAATTCCTCCATCTCCTCTTTAAACGCCCACACTACATTTTGGTGGCCGAACAGGTTTCTAAAGAGATATAAATTATGTGTGACACGAGTATCTGTGCTGTTGAAATGATGCTGCATGTTGGCACATGGGAGTCTGAGTTTTGAACTTGAAAGGACATGATAATTCAAGCTTGTGGTGTTCAGAAAGCTGCAATTACGTCAATGTGTTCATGTTAAAGCTGAAAATTGTCAATCTGTTTGTGTAACTAAGCTGTAAGCAGTGGGGATAACATATTCATTCTGTTGAAACTGCAGCATGAACGGGGGTTCTGCGTGTCTGACCCGGTTCTGTTTACTGGACTCGTTCAGTCGTGTTTTGAATGTGAGATGTTGTTTGAAGCTGAGCGCCGTCTCAGATGCTGTTTTATGCTGATTCATTACATTTTTAACAGTAAAATGTGCATTTTTGAAGTTTTAATGGGCGATAATTTGACAGGACTGTTGATGCTAACTACTAGCTTGAAGCAGGTAAACACGGGCTGTGATTGGTTGAGAACCGCTGTTTGGGTCGTTCTGATTCACTGAGAAGCTGGTGACGTATTTCTGTGCGTCCACTCCCTCTGATGTCAGATTGTAAAACCCACCTCCGATGTGCACATGTCTGAAAAGTCACGTGACCCTGGAAATGAAGCTCGTTTTAACCAAGTCCTCCTTTGTGTTTAAAAACGCTAAATAAAGCCTGACACTGTTCCTAAACTCATGTTTTCATGCAGATAAAGCGTGCTTGTTGAGAGAAGCCACGTTAAAAGCTTTAAATCCGTCCATAAATGTTGATTTGAACCGTGTTCGACCGTTGCTACATTGGAGCTAACGGCTAATGACCGGATGTCAACAGGACTGTTCGCAGGAAGTTGTCATAAGACTCCTATCGGTAAAAGTAAGCTTACACCGCCACCTGTTGAAAAAGGAGTATAACAGTTTTCCTGAAAGAAAGCTGAACACTGCTTTTCATAAAAAAAAATTTTTTTTTTTGTTAATCAAGCCTGGTTTCTGTGTCCTGTTTAAATAGCGAATTCTGGTGAATTGAAACTGCTTAAAAAACGTTTAAAAATATTGTTGCTGTGAGACTTTTAGGAAAATTGCAGGTTTATTAATTTTAAGTGCATTTGGAGTACACTGAATTAGCCTGGATCATGGTATCTGTTAAAAATAAGCTCATATTAAGTACACTGCCACAGAAGGCGTTTACTTACAATATTTATGGGGTAAGGCCTTAACAGGGGCCCATTTATTGAAAAGTTGACTTTTAACAGTACTGTTGATTGAACCCAGAGCTAAAATAGTGTGTGAATCTCTCTGCTCACTCAAATAAAATATTTACCTGTTAAAAACTCTTAAGTTTGCAACTATTTCACCAGATAGGTTTGCTGAACAGTGGATTACCATGGCAGATGTGACAGAAGCTGATATTTTTCCATGTGAGGAGAAGGACTGGTTAGAAAGAGCGTTAACGCTGCTAACAGAATCCTTACATCCATATGGTGAACAGGTGGACAGCATGAACTCCAAAGAGTTATTGGACGAGCTGAAGGAAGTTGTAGAAAGTGTGACTTCTGCAGACATAACAAAGTCAAGCTATGACCAGTTGGCTAAATTAGCACTCTTGCTAAAAGCAAAATTTTATATTGAGGCCAACAAGGCTGAAGACCTTGCAATAAGGTTAAACAGCGAGACAAGAGGAGTATCTAAAGCTCATGGCACAGTCTCAATTTGATAAGGAGACCTGGGAATATGAATTAAAACATGAGAAAGAGCTCTCACAAGCTCAGCTGTCGTTACAAGCTGACTCATATGAGGTGAAGCTACGTGAAATAGGGATTAAGTACCAAGCACTGTGTTCAGACAATGATGCGCTACAACGACAGGTGCAGCTCACATCAAAAGCTCTGAACGAGTGCAGATTGGAAAAGCGGCGTTAGTCCAACAAGGCGTGCGTTTACAAAGTGAGTGTCATACATCACAGGAACGCTTAAAAGCCTGTGAGGCAAAAATTGCCACAGCAACAAATGAGATTTCTGACGTGGGGCAAGGTTGTCTGGAACTCAAAGACGAACAAAGTCAGAGTCCAGGACACCCACCACCACCTCAGAAGGATTTTGCTGTACCTCCTGCACTTAATCCCCTTCTGTCACCTCCACGTGAGTCTAGTGACTCACCTCCACGTGCTATTTTGGTTCCTACGACACCAATCATACAGCCGTTCTCCATTTCGGATTAGCATAAAATTGCAAAATATGTGTAACGCTTTGAGCCAGGGCCGTTGGGTTCAACCGACACTAAGCCTATCTGAACGACCTTGACTTCCAATTAAGAAGCTATCCCAACGCTACAGTTGAGGATAAAGTAGGTTTGATCAGGCTCACTTCAACCAGGATGGTGTTTTCCTTAATAGAGCGTCAACCTGATGCCACAAGAAAGGATTACCGCCTGCTATGTGCTGCTCCTATGAAAGAGTATTCCCCTTGCGCGGGACCTGGCGGTTATCCAGCTGATGACAAGGTCATGCAAGGTAAGAATGAGCACCCCAGAGCATATTATTCCAGGATTTTGCAGGCTTATTTTGGTTACAGGAACGAGACCGGCATGGAGGAGGAGGAAGCGTTTAAGTTCGTTTTCAGCAAAAATCTCCACCCTGACATAAGAATGTCAGTGCAAATGATAGCTAATTTCAAAGAGAAATCCATCAGTGAGATAAAAAGTTGTGCTGTGAATGTCTTTGAAGCCCGTTCACAGGCCAAAACACCCATTGAGGTGTTCCCAGGTGAGAGGATTCCTGCCCAGTCATTAGAATTGGAAGGGACGAGAGCTTCAGCTCCCCCTCCCAAAAAAGGCGAGAGGAAACGAGGTTTCCCAGCAGCCAAACCACAACAGGTGAGTGCCCCCTGGTCCAGACGAGATCCTAAATGGTTTCCCAAGAAACCAGAGGATGAACGAACGTACCAGAAGGGGGGAGAACGCCCTAAGGGTAAAAAGTATGGCACCAAAAGTGGCCCATACAACCAGGGATCCCACTGGGAAACCCCGAAGAGGGGACCTGCTTCCCCACCACGTTGGCCTGAACAGCCTGAGACGAAAAAGAAACAGCAGCAGGTCCAGAAAGACAGCCCCAGACCTCTGAGCTCGGACGAGACAGAGAGTGTGCATCGGTTCTTGGAATTGTTGAAAGGTGTTGCCACGGACAAACAACCTAACGCGTTGTTTGGCAATATCGTTGCTGATACGTCAGAGCACACAAACAACACTGTTACTGCTGTCATAGACAGTCACCATAACTCTGTTGGTGTAAACTCTGACACGCCCTCACCTGAAAAGGGGGGGTACAATCACACGTCACCGACGGTGACCCGTCACAAACTGAAACCTCAAAAACAGCAACAGTTGTGCTAACGGTTCAGTCAAAACAGGGTGACACAGACAACAACGTTGCCGCTGTCACAGACAGCCACCAGGACCTTGTTGTTACAAACAATGAGAGCCCCTCAACACACAGTGGGCGGGTGATCTCATACATCAATGACGGTGGCCCATCAAAAGCCGAACTCCCAGGAGCAGCAGCAACTGTACCAACGGTTCGGAAAAACCAGGATTACACAGGTAAAAGTAAACGTAAGAAGAAACGTCGGCCAAAACCTACAAGGTTCATGTGTAACCTGATCAGAAAAGGGGTCGCTAAAATAGCTTACCTGTCGATCACACTTGAAGGAGTCCTCACACGTGAAGCCCTACTGGATGGTGGAGCCGACATAACTATTATGTCAGCCAAACTGTTCGAGGAGCTCAGGACTGCCGCTAACAGTGTTTACAGGGAAATACCTCTCAGAGAATGTGCTATAGGACTGCAGGGCCTCGCAGAGACGAGGACAACCCTAACAGCTATAGCTATGGTTCACATGCAGGTTGGCGAGATGACACTATACCACCCGGTACATGTGTCTCCGGTTGACTCATTCCCATTTTTGATCGGCCAGGATTTTATAAATCGCTTTGACGCGATTATAGATTATGGTGAACAGACAATGTGGGCCAGAGTGAGCAAACCTCTGCCAATACTCATGCCTCCTGAGACAGTCACAGACTGCCCAACAGCAGGCACCGCAGAAGGTACCGAGGCCCTCTCAGCAGAGAACACAGTCCCGGTAAGTAAGCCTTCAAAGGCATGTGAGACCGAAGAGATCCAACCAGTGAACCCTACTCTGACTGAACAAGAAAGCCTCCTCTGCGAGCTGAGACAGTCAGAGCGCACCGGATACTACCTACCATTGGTAGTTCAAGGTGTAGAGATCCAAGGATCCCACACCAAAGATGCTTTACTGTCGCTGCAGACAGATAAATCAGCTATCAAGGACGGAGCCGTGGATGGCTCTCTTTGGTCCTCTGACCCCTTCGGGCTGCTTGCAACTCTGTCAGCACAACCTACAGCCGAGGTACTGGCAGTCACACGTGCACAGGCTACAGCCAAGCCGGCTGACAACACAGTCTCTGTACAACCCGTGCTGACTGACCCAGACATCATCCAACTTCAGAAGTTGGATCCTGCGATAAATTCGATGATGCTGTACTTGACTGACCCAGAGAAAAACACTCCATCCGAAGCCAACCTGGATTCCAATCCAGACCTTAAAGTCCTCTTTCAGCTGCGCAAACAGCTAAAACTACTCAAGGGCATCCTAACTTTTGCTCATGGAGCGACGCCCTCACCCGTGTTCGTGGTCCCCCATGTCCACAAGGGGGTGATGTTAATTAGGGTGATGTTACCAGATGCGATAACGTGATCAAATCTGACAGTCAGAGTGAGTGACGCACCGACACGTCGTTTTCTAGTTGCTTAATCACTACTTTTGTCAATGTTGAAACATTGTTTTTCTAGTTGCTTAATCACTACTTTTGTCAATCTTGAAACGTTGTTTTTCTGGTTGCTTAATCACTACTTTTGTCGATGTTGAGACATAGTTTAATTGGTTTTTGGTATTGTTTTTGAACACCCCCAGCAAGAATGAATTTTGTGTGTACTTTAGTTAGAGACTAAAAGGACTTTAACTATGCCAACATGCAGTTCATTTGTTAAAATTCAATCTTTGAGGAGTCAATGTAGATTAATGCTACCTTAAGTACCATAACCTACATTGGTCTCACGACGCTCAAGCCAAACCTACTCAAACAATCCTATTCGGGGGTGGGGGGGCTAGCTAATCCTTCAGTTTTGTCGCGCCATAGACTCCAAAAACATTTAAGGGAAAACCAAAAACCAAACCTCAAGTCGTTCGTCTAAAAGGACAACAGACAATTGAACCAAACTATATTTTGCCATGTAAATCTGACTTAAACCAAGTTAGGAATGGAAAAATAGTTTGGATTGCCCTTCTATAGGTACAAATCCCTATATAAATTTTTAAGCATGACCCACCCTTTAAACTGGTAACAGTAGCTGATCTAAACCATGATAGCTTACACACCAGGTGCATATAGGTTAAGGTCTTATGTAAAATCCCACTCATAAGCCCAACTAAAACCACATAAAAGCATAACACATAGAACCAGAATGGCACCCACTGGGAACCACCAGCAGCAACCTTCGCTGAAGGAACCTAGAACTCCAACGTGGGTCTCCAAAATCCATCCAGTGGTTGCCTCTGCAGTTCAATCGAGGGAACCCCTTTGCATGCTGATCAATCAACACCTCCAATCATTGTGGATTTATCGTTGTGGATTATATGACTTTTTCCAATGGATTACAGACTTTGTTTCCAAGGGGTTAAAGCATTGCTACAATAGAATTACAAACAACATAATGGAATTACAAGCAACATTGTGGAATTACCTAAACCATTGTGGGATTACCTTCTTTGACTTTTGTTTTCCTCTTGCTGGATTACATCAAGATCAAGGATATTTGGAGGCATACGTTCATGTTGGAATTCATCCCCATGGACAGGCGATGATTTCCAAAGGTTTTCCATGCTTATGATTACTGTAGTAATCATAAGCTTGTAATGGGTGGTGGAGGTTAGACCAGATAGAGTAGTGGTACGGGCAGGTTCAAAAACTGTCATAGAAAACATACGGACAACAGAGAACAGCAGAAAGGACCTGGTTGTAGAAATTCACCAATTTGTTCAGGTTGCACAGGTTTGGTATGTAGATGTACAGTTTTGGTGCCAACACACGAGGGGGAGAAAGGAAATGCAACTTCAGACAAACTTACTAAAAGGGCTTTGGGCTGGAAATAATTCCAAATCCTTTCGGTAAAGGGGAAGGTAAATCAATAATCAAAGAAAAATAAACAAATATGGCAGAGAAGGTGGAATGAAGACAAGAAAGGAAGATTACAAATCCAAGAAGCCATAATAACAAAAACTACGGAGAAAGAAGCAGAATTAAAGACATGATAATAATGAGGTCAAGTATGTCTAAATAGTTTCCATCCATCCATCATCTTTACCCGCTTCTTCCTTTTTGGGTCACTGGTGCCCATGTCCAGCCATCAATGTGAGAGTGGTGGGGTACACCCTGGACAGGTCTCCAGTCCATCACAGGGACACATAAACACAAATGAGACAAACAACCGTTCACTCTCTCACTCACACCTAGGGACAATTTAGAGTTACCAATCACTCTAACATGCATGTTTTTGGTCTGTGGGAGGAAACTGGTGTACCCGGAGAAAACCCACGCATGCACGAAGAGAACATGCAAACTCCACCCAGAAAGACCCCGGACCAGGATTTGAACCAGGGTAACCTGCTCGCTGAGAGGCAGCAGCTCTACCAGTTGTACCGCCATGCTGCCTAAATAGTTTCCAGTATATAATACTATATATATTATATATGTATATATATAATATATTAAATGTGAGAGACATGGAGAAAAAGAAAATGTGGAATACTCAATAGCTGAAAGAGAGGCTGAAGAACACTTGCGCAGTAGGAGATGGTATATGCATCCCTAGGCTGTTTGTCATCCATCATTAAAGAAAATAAGAAGAAGGAGTCACAATAAGTTTACATATTTATTTATTCAATATTTTTGATTAAAGAATAACCTGGTAGCTTACGCAGTGTTTTATTTGAATGAGTAAGCGGATTTTTCGGAGTTTCCCCACATCTGTCGAAGAAATTTTTCGTCACATTAATTATTTGTGAAGGGGATGTGTCCCCCTCACATTTAAAACATATTCTTTTGGACCCCCCCCCCCCCCCCACACACACACACACACACACACACACACACATACACACACACACACATTAATCTATTGCTTTGTGAACAAATCCATTCCACTTGATTAATAGGAGAATACCCCAACCGGTAAAAGTCCACTCCGTGTTTTCCAGGTTACTTACAACAACTCACTGCACCACATGCCATGAAGCCGAAACGACTCAAAACTGGAGGAGGTAACATCATTCCCACTGACATCCCACAATGTCCAGCTTTTGATAAAACCTTGTTCTTTTTTTTACTAGCCCCAGGCCATGTTAAATTACTGTTGAACTAAACAATGAAAAATTAGGACATAACAGGCTAGGATATATTCATATTTTTGGATGACAATTATTTGTTAGCTACATCTGATCTTCCCCCCCCCCCCCCCCCCCCC
>NC_056499.1:47975827-47982801 GCF_014905685.2 Nematolebias whitei | reverse complement strand
GCAACTGGTAGAGCTGCTGCCTCTCAGCAAGCAGGTCCCTGGTTCAAATCCCGGTTCGGGGGCCTTTCTGGGCGGAGTTTGCGTGTTCTCTCCGTGCATGTGTGGGTTTCCTCCAGGAACTCCAGTTTCCTCCCACAGACCAAAAACATGCATGTTAGGCTGATTGGTAACTCTAAATTGTCTCTAGATGTGAGTGAGAGAGTGAATGGTTGTTTGTCTCTATGTGTCCCTGTGATGGACTTGCGACCCATCCAGGGTGTACACCGCCCCTCACACAGTGATTGCCGGACATGGGCACCGGCGACCCCCGTGACACAAAATGGAAAAAGCAGGTAAAAGGTCTCTCTTGAAAATGAGTTCTCGTGGCTCAATGAGACTAACCTGGATAAATAAAGGCTAAATGAAAAATGAAAAAAAGGTAATGGATGGATTGATGAATTCCTGTTATTTAAATGCATATTTACCGTACACAGAAAGATGTCAAAGTCAGAGAGTCAGTGTTTCTTTAATCGTGTGAAATTGTGTACACAGGGTCCCAGTTACATCCAACAATAAAATGTCAAAGAATGTCACACAAAAAGAATTTTAAAACTTTTATTAAACATGTACCAGACTTTACTGCTTTGTGTGTCCAATGCCTCGTTGATGCAAAGCTTACGGGCGGCAGATCGATGTCCTCCTTCGATAGCAGACTGATCGCTTTTAACTTTAAAGCAGCATTGTACGAAACTCTCCGTGCGTTTTCCATTATCACTGCAGATGAACAGGTCTGCGCATGAAGAGCAAAATACGGTAACGATACGTGAAATGATCTGAAGAAATTAATGCACGTCCATCTTGGGTGATGGTCCTTGAGTGTCCCTCATTGGTCATTCAGGTTAGACTTCTGGTCACATGACGACAGAGTGGTTGGAGTTATGGTTGGTAATTTGAAACCATGAGCAAGAGTCGTAAATGTGGATACCTGAGGGCATTCACTCTTTGTCACAAACTCCTGCCCACAAGAGGGGTGGGTGCTGGGAGCCATGCTTGTCCTGTTGGACCTCACAGCCGCCTTTGACACCATCGACCATGAGATCCTCATTGCTAGGTTAGAGCAGTGGGTGGGCGTCACAGGATCAGCCCTCAGTTGGTTCAGATCTTACCTCACTGACAGATCCTTTTGTGTCTCCATCAAGGATTTTAGTTCCGCAGAGGCAGAGCTTAAATGGGGGGTTCCGCAGGGGTCCATCCTGGGTCTACTCCTATTCTCTTTATACCTGCTGCCACTTGGTGCTATTTTCCGGAAACACAACATGCCCTTCCACTTCTATGCCGATGACTGTCAAATTTACTTTCTCCTAAGACACAATGGTACATGCTCTATTCAACCGCTGCTCGACTGCCTGGCTGACATCAGGGACTGGATGGCTTTAAACTTCTTAAGTTTCAATGAAAAGAAGTCTGAAGTCATGTTGTTCCCTCCCAACGACACGATCACAAACCACTGCATCGACCTTTCCGCTCTAACCCTGTCAGAAAAACAAAGAGTCACTTATCTGGGAGTGATAATGGACCCTTCCCTGAAACTTCACAGTCATGTAAACATGATTGTTAAATCATGCTTCTTCCAACTGAGGCGGCTGTCTAAACTGAAGCCCATATTGTCCAAAAAGAACCTGGAGACAGTAATACATGCATTCATTACATCTAGGCTTGATTACTGCAATTCGCTCCTGTTTGGTATCAGTCAGACCTCCATTGCACGACTACAACTGGTCCAGAATGCAGCAGCCCGATTTTTAACCATTACAGGCAAAAGAGAGTACATTACACCAGTTTTGGCCTCACTGCACTGGTTATTGGTTCACTTTCGAATCCAGTTCAAAATAGTGATGTATGTCTACAAATCACTGAACAGTTTTGCCCCCCCCATCTCTCTGATCTGCTACAACCGTATGTCCCACCACGTGCCCTGAGGTCAGCGGACCAGTTGCTCCTCACAGTTCCAGGAACTCGTCTTAAAGGCAGAGGTGACAGGGCCTTCTCTGTAGCAGGACCAAGACTCTGGATGAGTTACCTCTGCTTGTCAGACAGGCCCCCTCCCTCTCGGTTTTCAAGTCCCGTTTAAAAACTCACTACTATTCAGTAGCTTTCAACACCAGATGATCTGTGTTTTGAACCTGTACGGTCCACACTGGTTAGTTGTCATTATCTGCATCGTTTTTATGTCTATATTCTGATTTACCTCATTTTGTATTTTGCTTTGTGTGTTACCTGTTGTTTTGTCTGTACAGCACTTTGGTTGCCCTTTTCGCTGTTTTAAGTGCTCTATAAATAAAGTGGTATGGTATGGTATGGTATGGTATGGTATGAGTACCCAGCTCAATCAAAGGAAAATATTAGTCAGCGTAAGGAAGTCTGTCAAAATAAAAAATAACATGAAAATTATGAAAATAATACATAAGTAAGGGCAGCACGGTGGCGCAACTGGTAGAGCTGCTGCCTCTCAGTGAGCAGGTCCCTGGTTCAAACCCCGGTCCAGGGGCCTTTCTGGGTGGAGTTTGTATGTTCTCTCCGTGCATGCGTGGGTTTTCTCCAGGTACTCCGGTTTCCTCCCACAGACCAAAAACATGCATGTTAGGCTGATTGGTAACTCTAAATTGTCCCTAGGTGTGAGTGAGAGCGTGAATGGTTGTTTGTCTCGTTTGTCTCTATGTGGCCCTGTGATGGACTTGCGACCCGTCCAGGGTGTACCCCGCCCCTCGCACAGTGATTGCTGGACATGGGCACCAGCGACCCCCGTGACCCAAAATGGAATAAACGGGTAAAGAAAATGGATGGATGGATACATAAGTAAGATGATCCAGCATCTAAACCCATGGGATACAAAGCAGTGGCTTGTACACTGGCAATAACGTTATCTTTACAGGGGGTGATGTGTATAAGTTATAAACCTTGGAAAAGAAGAGTCTTGCACACCTTTTTTCATGTTGCCACTGAATCAATGAGGCATCTTCTCCCATCGCTTCACTTTTGCCACATTCAATATGGCAGCAATGTACAATTCAGTGCTCATTGAGGTGTCTACGTACATATGTCTATGGATTAAACACCAGATTTGCTGAAGTGCATTGTTAAAGCTTAAAACACACCTGCAAACTCAGAAGGGATGAAAAGGTGACAAACTTAGCACCATCTTAGCAAAAAGATTTTGTGATTTATTTATTTTTTTACATGTAAATTAAGCATTCTGGTACACTCCAAGAAGAAAATTTGGGGACAAGACAACATGTGTCAGGTAAAAAGACATTTACTATCATATCCTAATTTAATAATAATAATAATAGTAATAATAATAATAATACTACTTTATTTATAAAAACCTTTAAAACAACCACAGCTGCAACAAAGTACTGTAATATAAAATCAAGAACATTTAAACACGTAAAACAGTTGTTAAAACATTAAGATCAATAAAAACAGTGCAGAGCAATTTCAGTGTGTGCTAAAAGCCAGGGTGTAAAAATGTGTTTTTAAAAGAGTTTTAAAAATGGACAGTGAAGGGGCTCGTCTGAGGGGAAGAGGGAGATCATTCCAAAGTCTTGGAGCAGCAACAGAAAAAGCTCTGTCCCCTCTGAGCCTCCGTTTAGACCTGGGCACCTCCAGGAGCAGCTGATCAGCTGATCTGAGGCACCGAGCAGGAGAGTATGGGTGAAGCAGCTCAGAGAGGTAGGATGGAGCAAGACCATTTAAACTTTTAAAAACAAATAAAATAACCTTAAAAGGAACTCTAAAATGAACAGGCAGCCAGTGGAGTGGAGGTCCTCCCTCAGAAAATTTTGAATAAAGCAGATGCCATTTCCTGAATTCTGGTGTATTTTAACAGGTTGTTAAACATCTACTTTACCTACATAAGTCAACACTTGAGTCAATAACTATTTTAGAGACATCACACAAAATAAAGTCAGGTCCTCTGGACGGATTAAAATGTTTTTTGAAATTTTTGATCATGCATCAAGATATTTGAGAGACACCTCATTCTACTAGTCCCTATCTGCATCATCCTGTTTTTAAACTCACTCTTATGGCAAACATGATGAAATTAGTGTGAAATAATTTATCACAATGACTTTAGGGGTGGCAGCACGGTGGCGCAACTGGTAGAGCGGCTGCAGGTCCCTGGTTCAAACCCCGGTCCAGGGGCCTTTCTGGGTGGAGTTTGCATGTTCTCTCCGTGCATGCGTGGGTTTTCTCCGGGTACTCCGGTTTCCTCCCACAGTCCAAAAACCTGCATGTTAGGCTGATTGGTAACTCTAAATTGTCCCTAGGTGTGAGTGAGAGAGTGAATGGTTGTTTGTCTCGTTTGTCTCTATGTGTCCCTGTGATGGACTTGCGACCCGTCCAGGGTGTCCCCCTCCCCTCGCACAGTGATTGCTGGACATGGGCACCAGCGACCCCCGTCACCCAAAATGGAAGAAGCGGGTAAAGACAATGGATGGATGGACTTTAGGGGTGCACTTGACTTTTATTTCGTTAATTTTTATTTAGTTTTATTTGTAACACAACATGTCATTGTGATAAGCAATGCTGACACAATTGCATGTTTAAAAATAAGAATATTAACTTTACCCAATGAACAGGTGGCATTTTAATAACCACCAAAAGTGAATTTGGGGGGCGGGGGCATTTTACTGTTTACTGATTTGGTGATAGACTCATAACAGAAAATGACCTGGCATCCTGCAGACTTCACAACACTAAATTACACTGTGCCATGGAATAATGACAAAATAGAAAAATAAAAAAAAAACATTTTTAGTCAGTTTTGTCAACCTGCATGCAATTAAAACAACAATTTACACATTCCTTCTTACTTTGCTGCCACAGTTTCTACACTTCATAACTTTTATTGCCCTTTCCTTCACAATCCACCCAACATCCATCTCTTCTCCCATTGATTTTCTTTCCACTGCTTCTTCCCCATCACTGATTGTAACTATTTTACTTTACATTAAACTTGTGTTACTTGGGTTAACACCATCTTTCTCCTTCAAGGTATTCTCTACTTCACCATCAGAAGGACTTTTCAAATTTTAATGCTAAATTTCACCGCGCACAATACAGACATGCCTAGATGATATACGCACTCCATTTCTCTCACACATCCTAACCCCCCCACCCCACCACCACCACCACTGGTCAACAACTTCCATCACTAAGTAAGTTAACACGCAACACAGAGGTGTCTCCCCCTCCTCCCCCCACCTTGTCCACAAAACCACAGGTAGACAACCCATTAGGTGCTGAATCGTATGTCGACATCACCGCCATTTTAAATGTGGCCGGGCTGCCGGTCATTTAATGCAAAGAAATAGTCAGAACTTCATAAAGCACCGTTCTACAAAGTGTTTTAAGTTGATGCCTGTCATTCACAACCATTAATATATTTGGAAATCAAACAGGCACCAAATTTATAACTTTTAAGTTACAAATGTTGTCTTTGGTGCCTGTTTGATTTCCATATATATTAATGGTTGTGAAAGACAGGTATCAACTTGAAACACTTTGTAGAACGGTGCTTTATGAAGTTCTGACTATTTCTTTGCATTAAATAACCGGCACTTCCACCATATTTAAAATGGCGGCTGCTCTGACGTACCGCTGCAGCGAGCCAACCTGCTCAACAAGGTGTCTGTTATACACTGCCTGGCCAAAAAAAAGTCCCCACCAAAAAAAAAAAGGTCATGCTAATATTTCATTGGACCTCCTTTAGCTTTGATTACAGCATGCATTCACTGTGTCATTGTTTCTATAAACTTCTTCAATGTTACAAGATCTATTTCCATCCAGTGTTGCATTAATTTTTCACCAAGATCTTGCATTGATGACTAGACACCAGGCATGATGGGTGCATTACTTCACCTGCCTCTCTTCTTACCCTGATGCACCCATCACTCTGGAACAGGGTCAGTCTGGACTCATCAGACCACATGACCTTCTTCCATTGCTCCAGAGTCCAATCTTTATGCTCCCTAGTAAATTGAAGCCTTTTTTTTCCAGTTAGCCTCACTGGTTAGTGGTTTTCTTAAGGCTACACAGCTGTTCAGTCCCAATCCCTTGAGTTCCTTCACATTGTGTTTTGTGGAAATGATCTTACTTTCTTTATTAAACATAGACCTGAGTGCTACTGTTGTTTTTCTTCCATTTGATTTCACCAAACGTTTAAGTTTTTTTTTTTTTATTTACCCTTTATTTGGTAGTCTCATTGAGCCACGAGAACTCATTTTCAAGAGAGGCCTGTTAAGGGAGCAGATGGGGTTTAAGGACCTTGCTCATGAGCTCAGAGTGGGGCGAATGAGGGTGGGGGCAAGTGTGGGTGCTTCACCTACCCCACCCACATTTTTTGATGTTGTCGGTACCAGGGCGTGAGCCGGCGAGCTTCCGATCACAGGCCCACCTTCTCTAACCTCTGTGCCACCACTCCCCCTAGTGATAGCTGATTACAATCATTCAGGATTTGTTTCCGGCCACATTTCTTTCTCGGAGACGATATGTCTCCACTATCCTTCCAGTTTTTGATAATGCGTTGGACAGTTCTTAAAGTTCTTAAACCAATTTTAGTAGTTTCTACAATCTCCTCAGATGTTTTCTCTGCTTGATGCCAATGATTTGACCCTTCTCAAACAGACTGACATCTTTTCCACGACCACGCGATGTGTCTTTCAACATGGATGTTAAAGAAATGAGAAGCAACTCATTGCACCAGTTGGGGTTAAATAACTTGTTGCAGCTGAAAGATAATCACACATGCAGTAATTATCCAACAGGAGGCTCGTACCTGTTTGTTTAGTTAAATCCAGGTGGTGACTTTTTTTTTTTGGCCAGGCAGTGTAACCCAAAGAGATGAGCACCTGGTACCTGCTCAGCCAAGTGACAGAGTAGGAACGCTGTTTCTTAAAGGGAAATTATACCATCCACCACACCTCTGACCC
>NC_056499.1:47970320-47975727 GCF_014905685.2 Nematolebias whitei | reverse complement strand
GATCTACACGATTCACGTAAATGACATATTTTAGTTTGAAATCAGTGAATTTTGACAAAACGCGACAAGTTTGCAAGTATGTTTAAAACCCCACACCTTATCTCAACCTTTGTGAGAAACATCCTTTAGATGAGTAGTGTTGAACACAAGTAAAAAAAGTCTAGTGGTGATGTTGTTTTTTATTTAATTTCTCTATAAACACAAATAGTGCAGATCTGAGTCTGTGTGTTAAAGTTGAAATGTCTTTAAAACAGATGAATTTACACAAACGGTGAGAAACATCCTTTAAATGTGTGGAATTAAAGTAAGGACATCTACGTTAAATGTTGCTTTTTTTGTAGATTGGTGTACATTTCTTTGCACATTGGTGGTGTGCACACACACACACACACACACACACACACACACACACAGTATGCCCCCCCCCCCACACACACACACACACACATTACAGATTTGATGCCAATGAGCAGAAATAAAGCTGCAGGCACAAACTAAATTTTTTTATATAACAAAGTCAGACAGACAAACAAATGGAAGTAAACTACGGTACACAAATATATATTCATCCGTTTTTTTATTTTTTTACATTTGCAGTAAGACCCAGATCTGTTGAAGTTGTCCATCAGTGACATCATTATGGATGAAAAACTTGATTTTAGAGACGATAACGTCACAATTTAATATTCTAACTCTTGTGCATATCCATAGTGGCTGTGGAAGTATTAGGTGCTGTGGAACAAATGTTCCTCAGGTAAAAAGACATTAGTTTAGGAAAGCTGACATAACTCCCACTCCCCCCCTCAACAAAAGGAAACATTGTGTGTGAAATATTCTAGTAAGCAACACTTTCATTGCCTCTGATGTGTTTCGTACAGATAGAGTGCTGTATGAATGGGTGAATGAGGACAGATTGTTGTAAAGAGCTTTGAGTATCTCAGTAAGATAGAACGGTGCTAGTACAGTCAATTTACCATTTACTTTAAGCTTTTTTCAGATAATTTCTACTTTTTGTGCTCATTTCTGCTTCTTTCAGCCTAATTGGGCAAACTCATTATTTCTGCTTTCTTCTGCAAATTTAAGCTTGTTCTACATTTTCAGCTACTATTTTAGCAATTTTTAAGCTAATTTCTGCCGTTTTCTGATAAATTCAAGTTTTTTGAGGTAATTTCTGCTACTTTCAGCCTAATTAATTTCTTTATACTAATTTCAGCTTGTTATGCTCCCTTTAGCTTATTTTTGCTAGTTTGTTATTTTAGCTACTATTAGAGAATAGAATGGGACGAAGATCTACCAGTTATCAGGCTCCTCTCTTGTGGAACCAACTTCCAGTTTCTGTCCATGAGGCTGACACATTGTCCAGTTTTAAGACTGAGCTTAAGACTTTCCTTTTTGATAAATCCTATAGTTAGGGTCAGCTTGTTATGCTGCTATAGGCTTAGACTACTGGAGGACAAAATGACCTCATTTCTTAAACGATTTGTTAAACTTGAATAGTTTTCATTTGATACTATTTCTATTTTAACATGTGATTCTTGACCTGCCATTGTGTATCTATTCCTACCAAACTCAGCCGGTCAAAGCAGATGGACGCTTGTCCTGGGCTGGTTCTGCTAAAGGTTTCTTTCTCACGAGGGAGTTTTTTCCTTTCCACTGTCGCCTTCATGCTTGCTCAAGATGAGAGTTCTGTGATGGAGTTAAATTCAAAGCAGTCTACTCCTCAGATAAATAATGTTAAATTATTATTTAATATATGCAAATGTTTCTGTTCAGTGCCCCGAGATGACTTCTGTTGTGACTGTGAGCTATATAAATAAACTGAATTGAATTTGTTTTGCTCCTTTCAGCTTTTTTTTGTTAGTTTCAGCTTTTTAGCTCTTTTGGTGCTTATTTGAGCTTTTTCAGCTAATTCCACTTTATTTATTTATTTTTTAGCTCATTTCGCTTCTTTCTGCCTTTTCAGCTTTTTTTTTTTTTTTAAATTTCATCCTTTTTTTATAGCTAATTTTCTATTTTTGTGCTCTTTTCTACTTATTTAAACATAATTCAGCAAATGTGTTCTTTCTGCTTTTTTCTGCAAATTTAGGCTTGTTCTTCCATTTCAGCTACATTTCACAATGCTTTTTAGCTAATTTCAGATGTTTCTCAGCAACTTCTTCTGCAAGAAGCATTCACACTGCATTTTTGTAGGAAATGCAGTTTCTCTAGTTAATAACTAGTTTTTTCAGCATTTTGGCACCAGAGGGCCTCAGCAAGGCCTTCAGGCTCACCTTCAGCCAGCTGCAATCATATTACAAAAAAATCCAATGCATTTTTCAGAATGGTTTGTCTTTACTGGAGGACAATCTAGTCCAGGTTTAAAGGTCTTAACTGCTGAGATTACTAGACTGGATCTGACCTTAAGTGGTCAAGATGCCAAAAGGACTGAAATCTGTTTTAAATTTTTATAAATGAAATATAGACTTTACAAACCACAAACTGGGTTTTCATTAATCTGTTCAGTGTAGAATTGTTAAGATTAGGTCTGAAAAGAAAAAGTGTTTCAGTTTTTGTACCAGAGCCAATCCAGCATGGAGCAAGTTGCCCCTAATCCAAGAACTGGATCAGAACCTTTCTGCTGTCTGAGATTTTTTTTATTGCTGTGGAAAATGATGTTCAATCAACAGCTGATGTTTGTCTGGGAACAAATATAAAACTATTTTCCCCAGAACCTGACAGAAATGTTGACGGGGTGATTCTATTTTTTCATGTATTTTTTGTTGCTGCTGCTGCACCTTCGACAACTTCTGGTGTGAAATGACGAGAAAACGTGTCATTAATTTGTTTCTATTTGCCACTTTTTGTATTATTTTATTAACTAATAACGAATAATTCTTAACAATTTTTAAATGTCTTCATCCTTTTACCACAAAAACACAATGTTTTTGTTTTCATTGCTCCTTCTTAATGAGAATATCCAATTCCTAAAACATCCAAAAAAAGTAAAGTGATTCAGTTAAAGCCACCCTGAGCATTAACAAACGAGTTCTGATGCACCTTGACATTAGTTTGTTAAACAACTCGTTTGTTCACTACAGTTCAAGTTCAATTAAATTCTGTGCATTATTCCGTCTTCTCAGTGATTCGTCCCATTTTGGTGCGCATGTTCCGCACGAGGAAGAACGCTACAGTGGTGACGCCCATTATCACCTCCGCCATCCAGAAGGCCATGTCCCAGCTGTGCTGCTTTGCAACTGTGCTGAAGGGCAGCCCTGCCATGAAAGCTCCGACTGTGACGAACAAAAAGCTCTGTTAGTCATCAAACAGCATCAACTCTTTTTCTGATGATCTGTAAATCCGCTGCTCACCGTTAGCCATCAAAGCTACAACTGCATGAGAAGTTCCACAAAAGTTAGAGGGAGCACATTCACTTGCTATCACTCCAAATAAGGCGATTGGTCCGTAAGAGGACAATCCAAACATGGCACCAAGGAACAGGATCCATATCTGTCAACAACAATAGAAACAGGATTTTAACAGGGTTCAAGATCTCTACTCCAAACATGAACCCTCACAGATCTTTAACGTTGTGTTTACCTCCTGCTCTGACACATGAAGGAGAACAGACACCGGATGAAGAACCTGGACCCAAAGAGGAGCCTCCTGAGCAAAGAGAGGAACGCTTAGTGTTTTTAGGAACACAATAAATAACTTCAAACATTTCACACAATAATTTGTGGTAATGCAATTAAAAGGCCTAGCATTCCTTGAAGAAATGCATATTGTCCATTGCTTCATATAATTTTATGATGAGAAGGGATGGAGTTACAGTTTACCGTTTCACTCAGGCCTTGTGAAAGACATGTTCAATTCCATGCAATATTATGGAAGCGCAAGATGATTCTCTGTGACTACCACATAAACATCAGTAAAGATTGGCTGAGACCTGTCCTCTGGCTCATGATATTTTGCTGACAGACTGATTTGACACATAAAGTTAATGTCCAAGTTTTAAACAAAAATACGAAGTCTTCGTAGTCTTTGTTGAGAATGATGCTCAGCTACTATCGTGACAAATTTTAGCTAAATACTTGTAAAATTGCCTAATTTATAGACATTTTGTGTTTTCTGAGGTCAGTTGTGTGTGGTAGACACTCTGAATGGAGTCAGCTCCAAAGTAGAGATGCGATTTTTGGCCTGAGCCCCCAGCCCGACCCGAAGTTCAGGCCAGGTCGGGCCAAAATTATGTGCTTGATGGGCGGGTCGGGTCGGTCTCGGGCTTTTGTTGGCAGTTTTACGAATCATACAGCACAAAGAAAACCAAATAAGAATGCACAATATAAAATTGTGTTAATCTACTTGTTGAGGAGGAGGCAGTAAGTTTACTGTATATGATGAGGATAAGTAAAAAATAAAATAGAGTGCAGAAGTTAGAGTGTGAAAATAGAGTAGCGATGGCGCATTGCGCAACAACTGCACATGTGGCCCCGCCCACCCTGCTTTTATCACACATCTTAGGATTTGCAATTGATCCACAACAAGCAACATAATGGAGCTGCAAAGTTTTAAACAAAAGCTAAAAATGGAAGCACTCACTCAACAAAGCCAGCACAGTGAAACCTGCTGAGGTGTGTCAGCTCAGGTGCATGCTCAGATCTGATCGGCCAGTTGAAGGAGGTAAAAAAAAAAAAAAAAAAAGTTGTGTTAAGCTTTGGGTGGACAACTGGATCATCGGTCGTGTGCAGCTGCGGACCGGCCAGTTGAAAAAGGTAAAAAAAAGTTTTGTTAAACTTCAGATGGACAACCGGATCATCGGCTGCGTGCGTCCCGCTCCGCACCCTGCTGTCATCTGCGGTGAAGGAAGTTGCAGCATCTAAAGCTACAAAAGCTGAAGCGAGCAGTGTGATCAACTAAAATAGCCTTGTTCTATATTTTTCCAAATAATTTTGCTCTAAAAATATTTTTGTTCATCTGTGTAATAGCCTGTCTTAAGAGTTGATTGTTTTAGGCTATTTGTTTTGTATGTTAATATCCTGACTTGTTAATAAAAAGAAATCTTATATCTTCCTTTCGTTACATTTTTAAAACTATCATGTCAAACTGATTTGCTTACAAAAGCAGGAAAAACAAATAAAAAAAAAAAAAATTGGGGTTTTTATTCAGGTTTGGGCCTGTAATTATAGTTAATTAGTCGGGTCAGGCTCAGAAAAAATGCCTACAGGCTAGGGCCGGACCATGTTGGAGCTTTTTTAAGCCCGAATGCCACTATAGTCCAAAGGTTAATCAGGTGTAGACCTAGATCCAATGATTAGTTTCAGAGTTTCATTAAAATCTGTCTATTGATTTATAAGATAGAGTGCTAACACTATAGACAAATGCATACACACACACACACACACACACACACACACACACACACACACACACA
>NC_056499.1:47954541-47970310 GCF_014905685.2 Nematolebias whitei | reverse complement strand
CACACACACACACACACACACACACACACACACACACACACACACACGAGTGTGCAAACACACACACACACTCAGGCAAAACATCACTTCCCCTTGGCCTTCAGCAGCAGGTGATAATTACCTTTGGCATTTCAGGTGTGATAGTCACTCTGAACAAGTACATAGACACATACATGCCAGCCATCATGAGAATGAGCAGGCCATGACGAGGGCTGCCATGGGTCCTCAGGCCTTGCTGCAGAGAAGCAAGGGAAGACTTTTAATCCACACTGAAATGAAAATGAGAATTCAGTGATTTTTGTTACTGACCCGAGCTACAGCTCTGTCCGAGATGAAACCTGCTGCGAGGCTGCCGACAAAACCTCCCACCTCCAAGGCACTCATGTAGGTACTGCCTGTTGACAACATGGTGTTGTTAGGGCCCAGCAACTCTTAAAGTAAAAGTTAATTATCTACAGGAGTGCTGAGTGCTGAATGTGTCTGCTGAAATTAGCTTAAGAATCTAAAACTGAGCTGTTAAAGCTAAAAGTAGCAAAAGGTTAGCTAGAAACAAAACATAGCAAAATGTTAATAAATGCTAAAAGTGTCAAAATGCTAGCTAAAAGCTCTAAAAAGCAGAACAGTAGGTAAAAGTAGAAGAATGGTTACCTAAAGCAGCTAATAGCTATAAGTAATAGAATGATAGCTAAAAGCTGCCAAAAGAGCTAGCAAAAAGAAGCAGAATGGTAGTTAAAAAAGAATGGTAGTTAAAAAGAATGGTAGTTAAAAAAGAATGGTAGTTAAAAGCATAATGTAGCATTGGAAAGCAAAAACTGCACAAGTGTCCTGATGCAGAACAAGTTTGTTAAATCATATTTCCAGTGGTGTGCACAGCTAACCAAAAACAGCTTTGTTAACGCTAAACTGATTTAAAAAAAAAAAGTGTGGAAGCTAACGCTAAAGTGCTAACTTTTATCATACGCTGTTGTCGCCAACTCTGTAAGACTGTCTGTAATGTGACAACATTGTAAGTGAACACAACTCAAAACGATTCATAAATCACAATCTGTGATTTATGAATCGTTTTACTTGTGAATCGTAAGTATTCACTGTGTGTCGGACGTCTCCCTCCCTTTACTACGATGAATTAACTCATTCTGGCGATCTTCTTTGTGGTTAATTACTTTTATAAACTAACTACAAAGTTGCTGTGTCATCACCAATATTCTCTCAGTAATAAATCTGTTTGTGTTAAAGTAAAGATATGTAAAGAAATGTGTGAGTGTGCTAGGTGGGAATTGTGTGTGCAATGTTTCTGACTGTTTACGATGTTTGAGTGTGAAAATGGGTTTTTCATGTTGTTTTCCTGTTCTGGTTTTGTTAAAGTCTCTGTTATTGGCTGTAATCTGACACCATGAGACAGAGACTGTTTGTGGTAAATATGGGGGGGGGGGGGGGCACTGCGAGGGTGATGCCAACACCGGGTAAATGTTCAGTTTTGCATAGCATAGCTCAGCTCTATGTAAGTAAATCACCATTCTCCTGTACGCTTTCAGTGTGAAGAACTGTCTTGAAAAAATTAGCAGACTTGAATTTACCAGATTTAAAATTTAGCTGAAGCCATTTCTGCTAAAAGGTATGGAAAGTTAGTGAAAACGCTAATCCGCTAAATGGAAAGTTAGTTTTGTTATTCGCAGATTAGTAGAACTGTGCCCACCACTGCAGATTTCAAATGGAACAATGTTTTTCAAGAAACTGAAGAGATCTAAATGTATGGGGAAATATGAGTAAATAAGAATAAATATTTATAAAAGTAAAAATGCTACCAAAACTAAAAGTCATAGCATCCATTTCATAATAGAGTTGAGAACGTGCTAATGCTAAAATCACACAAAGCATGCAGACATAATTAGATTGAAAAAAAAAAACACACACTAAAAAGTAAAAAAATTCAATTCAGTTTAAACAACAGGAAGACAACAGTGTAAATATTGGATTAGCCATCACACAAAAGCATACCCATGAGAGCAGTTTGGCCTTTCTCCTGCATGAGGAACAGCTGCCCCCAGTCAGTGGCTGCCGTCTTCACCCCAAACACGACCAAATAACCCAGAGACAGCACCCACAGGAAGGGAGAGAGGAGGAACTCACTCAGGGTGCTCTCACTGTTGCCTGGTGAGAAAACACAAGAAGTCAGCCATATACACTGCTGATTCCCAATACTGCATGTTGGTACTGGTAACTGTAACTGCTATTTTCCTTCCCTCCATTGATTACGGTGATATTATTTACATGAACGCTCCTACAAGAACCCTGCAGATGTTGGATGCTGTCTATCATGGTGCACTAAGATTCATAACTGGCTGTGATTATCGTACCCACCACTGCACCCTGTACTCACTGGTCACCATTAACTTCACGCAGACTCTCCCACTGGTACATTTTCATCTTTAAATCACTTCTTGGTCTGCTGCCTTCATACATCTCCTCCTTCATGTCTCTGTGTGAGTGCAGCTACAGCGTGCGCTCTCAGGACATTATTACCTGCAGTGTTTGCTCACCTCCTTTTACCCCCTTTTTGGCTGATGCCTCGATGCTGGGAAGGCCCACATCTTTTGGCTCGTTCTTCACAAACGCCAGACAAACGAATGAGAAGGTGGCACATAAAATCCCAGACATGGTCAGGATCATCCTCCAGTCGTAGTACTTAAGGAGCACTGTAACCAGAATGGGGCCCAGACTTCCAGCCAGGTTCATACTGCAGGATAGCACTGACCACCACGTCCCAAACTGGGAGGGCTCGTACCACTGATGAGAGACAAATGGGAGGGGGGAAAAGATCATATTAAAAAACACACACACACAAATCACACTTAAACAATGTTGATCCTGACTTAGTGAAGTTCACAAACATCTACATGAACAAGACATATTACACAGTCTTGAGTAAATCTGCTAAAGCAGTGTTGGAGATGTAAATCCACCATTGCTGCATCAGTAGGAACAGAGAGGGTGAACAGCTGTCATGTTTTAGATGCATTAATCAGCAAGGAGCAAAATCTTGTTCATTCAATGCCAGCATCACATTTTAAAGTGTTGCAATATTCCTTAAACTTTCTTTACTGAAGTACTTTGATATTTCATATGCCAAATGTTAGCAAACACTGTAATCAGGACTTTGAAGACATGATTTTGAAAAGTGAAGCTTGCTTGAAGTAGAACTTTTGCTTTGGAACATGTCAGAGAGTCAGAGTCAGAGATTCAATATCGTCATGTCACACCTCATGTGGTACATGTGGTGGAACGAGATTATCTACACAGGGTCCCAGTTACATCCAACAATAAAATGTAAAAGAAAAACAGTAATAAGATCTAAGATATGAACTAAGAAAAACATCAACTAAATATACACTAAGCACTAATATGAAAACATTATGTCTAACATCAGCACAAACATGAACCATGAGTCTGTGTGAGCAGATGAGCACGCATGAACACAACATTGAAACAGATCAGCAGCAACATGAAACAGATCAGCAGCAACATGAAACACATCAGCAGCAACATGATGTGATTTTTCACAGTGATTATTCTAGTTAAGAGATTCATGAGTCTAACAGCTTCAGGGTAGAAGCTGTTCCTCAGTCTAGTGGTTCTACACTTAATGCCCCTTAACCTCCTTCCTGAGTTGAGCAGGGCAAAAAGTGTGTGTGCTGGGTGAGTGGGGTCCTTCATGATACAGGTGGCCCTCTTCCTGCATCTGGAGGTGTAGATTTCTGTGATGGTGGGGAGACTGACTCCAACAGACTTCTGTGCAGCCTTCACCACTCTCTGCAAAGCTTTTCTTTCTGCAGCTGTGCAGCCTCCATGCCACATGTTGATGCTGGAGCACAGGATGCTCTCCACTGCACACCTGTAGAAGGAGGTGAGGACTGAGCTTCCCAGACCAGCTCGCCTCAGCCGTCTGAGGAAGTAGAGTCTCTGATGAGCTTTCTTGATCAGGCTGGTGGTGTTGTTGCTCCAGCTGAGGTTGTCATTCATGTGTACACCCAAGTACTTGTAGCTGGAGACCACTTCCACCGCAGATCCTCTTATGCAGGATTGACAATAAAATCAATCAATCAATCAATCAATCTTATGTTCAGGGCGGTGTAGATGCTTTTGTTCCTTCTGAAGTCCACAGTCATCTCCTTTGTCTTCTTCACATTGATGTGAAGGTTATTCTCTTTGCACCAGCTCTCCAGGTGTTCTACCTCTTGCCTGTAGCTGGACTCATCATTGTTTGTGATGCATCCCACCACCGCTGTATCATCTGCAAACTTTACAATGTGACAGCCTGGATGGGTAGCTGCACAATCATATGTGAGCAGAGTAAACAGGAGGGGGCTCAACACACATCCCTGAGGAGAACCCGTGTTGAGGGTTATGGTGGAGGAGGAGAAGTTGTGGATCCTCACTAACTGTGGTCTGTTTGTTAAGAAGTATAATACCCAGTTGCAAATGGAGGGGCTTAGTCCTAGTGTGAATAGTTTGTTCATCAGGGTTTGGGGGATCATGGTGTTGAAGGCAGATGTGAAGTCCACAAAGAGCACACGGACGTAAGAGTTTTTCTGCTCCAGGTGGGTGAGCGCAGTGTGGACCACAGAGATGGCATCCTCTGTTGATCGGTTCTCACGGTATGCATACTGATGAGGGTCCTCGTTGATGTTGATGGTTGTTCTGATGTGGGTCATGACCAGTATTTCGAAGCATTTAGCGACTATCAGGGTGAGGGCCACTGGCCGATAGTCATTCAGACCAGTCACTGTAGAGCTTTTTGGACTGGAATGATGGTGGCAGTCTTCAGGCAGGTGGGAACTGTCTCCATGGTAAGTGAGGTGTTAAAGATGTCTGCCAGCACATCGCAGAGCTGATCAGAACATTCTTTCAACACTTTCCCGGGGATGTTGTCTGGGCCGGTTGCTTTGTGAGGGTTAATCCTCCTGAAAGTACTCCTTACTTCTGCTGAGGTCACACTGAGAAACTCTTCATCCGGTGGTGAGGTAAGTCTGGTGCTGGGTGGTCTGTTTGGGTCTTCAAAGTGTGCATAGAACTTGTTGAGGGGCATCAGGCAGAGATGAGTCTTTGGGGCACTGTTCACTCCTTCTTTTATAATCTGTTATGCACTTAATGCCTCTCCACATGCTCTGAGGGTTTTGTGAGATGAATTGACCCTCGATCCTCTGTGCATATGTGGCCTTGGCCCTCTTAATACCAGCAACCAGCTCTTATGTAATCAAATTATAAATCAAATGTTGACAAAACTGAGTCAAACATGGGTTTTCTTCAACTTTCTCTTTGACACTATAAAGCTTAGATTGGTGTATAACCCTGGCAACAGTTGCTGTATGCACAGTCTCACCTGCTGCAGCTTGTAACTCCTTTAGAATACTCGCAGATGTCTGTGGTGGTCTCTATCATCATTCTCTTTCTTGCAAGGTCACTCAGTTTGTGAGGACAGATTGCTCTTAGTGAATTTACACATGTCCCATGTTCTTTCCTTTTCTTGATTATTTTAGGTCCTTAGAAATAATTTTGTCTCCTTCTCCTGACTTGCACTTTTCAATATTTTTTTTTCACTAAATTGAATTAGGACAGTCACTATAAAGGAGGTAAATATTTACATTGTCATCCGTATTGTTACATATTGTAATTGACAATACTCTGTAGAAATTAAATACGCATATCTTTGACATTTAAGATGTTTCTCTTTTTTTAAGCCAGTTTTTTATTGACCATGTCTTATTGATGCCTTCAATTGAAGGCATCAACAAGAACATTAAACATCCAAGAGGGCAAATGCTTTTTATAAGCATTTAATCTATTTTAACATAAAAAATAACAACAACAAAAAAAAACTCAGTAAGAAATTATTCAAGTTTTCCAGTACAAGTTGCTGCAGATATACAGTGTACACTATGGAAAGAAAAAATGTTTGTGATACTGATAACCAAAGCCACTAATTCTGTTTTACAGAACAGTCCTGTGTACTGCAGGTCAGTTTATTATGATATTTTATAAATATGAACAAAATTGGTTTGTAATCATCTTAAGAAAACATCACAAGCGGATTCTAAAAAAAAAAAAAAAAAAAAACTCAACTTTGCCAGTGTGTCAGTACACAAACATATTCAGATCTCTCCAGAGATGTTCAATCAGGTTCAAGTCCAGGTTCTGGCTAGAGCACTGGAGGACATTCACAGATATTCCATGAAGTACTCCGTTGTTATTTCGGCTGCGTGCTTCAGCTTGTTGTCCTGCTGGAAGATACACCTTTGTCCCAATCTGAGGTCTAGCACACTCTGTAGAAGGTTTCCTGGTTTATATACATTTCTTCTGTCATCTTTCCCTCGACCCTAACCATTATAAAAGCAGGGTGCCCCGCCCCCTCAACAGAACCGAGTGCCCCACCTACCAAACTGAACTGTGCGCACCCCTCTTCTCGGTACTGATGTAGTGCTAAGCTAGTGATGCACAATACAGGCACACTAGCTAAAAAGCTAAAGGCAGCACTCACACTGCCTCTTCCCTCATGTTGAACCCCCATGCTGACCCCTCCCCCTCTTCGGTACAAACAGCGTGCAGCTCAAACGTCACAGATGAGATGAGCGCCCTGCCATAGCAAGGGAAACACTGTAGTCAGAGTCCTTCAGGTGACTTTTAGTGCATTTTTACTGAGGAGCGGCTTCTCTCTGGCCTCTGTACCACAACCTTACTAATGGGGTGCTGCAGAAATGGTTGTCCTTCTGGAATGTTCTCCTCTCTCCATAGACCTGGAGTTCCATCAGAGTGACCTTGGGTTCTTGGTCACCTCAATGACTAAGGATCACTCAGATTGGCCAGGTGGCAGCTGGTGGTTCCAAACTTATAATGTTTACAAATTATAGAGGCCACTGAGCTCATTGGGACCTTCAACGCAACAGAAATGTACCCTTCCCTAGATCTATGCCTCAAAACCTTCCTGTCTCTGTGGTCTAAGGAGAATTACTTCAACTTCATCTGACACGCATATCAACTCTGAGACCTTATAAAGAAGGCGTGCGTCTTTCCAAATCATGTCAAGTGAACTGAATTTTCATCATGTGAACTCCATTCAGGATGCAGAAACAGCTGAAGGATGATTAGTGGAAACAGGGCACACGTTTTTGTTTTAATTGAATTTGTCATTATGGGGTTAATGCGAGTAAAATTTTGAGGGACAAAATGGTTTAATCCATTTCGTATTTCAAATGTTGGTATTAATAACTGTTTAAAACTGAGATGCAGTTGTACTTTTTCCTTTTTCCCCCCACCGCTTCAGGAGCACTGCCTTATGTTGTAATTTAAACACAAGCAGCCATGAAGGCTTCTCATACAGCATGCCCAACAGTCATCAGTAACTTGAGAATCCACTGGGCAAACACCAAAGGTACATACAAGCTTATTTAACCCCACGGTGGTCCAGAGCGTCTCAACGTTAAAGCAGCTGTAGAACTGATTTAGAGCTGCTAAAAGATCTGTACTCTTATTGCAGATAAAATAAATTTTTAAATAAAATGTACTTTCTTTGTAAGTGTCTACTAAGAATGATCTAAGAATACATTGCCCTGTAAACTGAACCCTTCCACACGCTGAGC
Source organism: Nematolebias whitei (assembly GCF_014905685.2). Classification (NCBI taxonomy): domain Eukaryota; kingdom Metazoa; phylum Chordata; class Actinopteri; order Cyprinodontiformes; family Rivulidae; genus Nematolebias; species Nematolebias whitei. Next base: position 47,962,676 of record NC_056499.1, on the reverse strand, counting down.
ACACACTGACACATGCAGCATGTTCAGCTTCTGTCAGAATATTCTTTTCAATTCACAGTCTCCAACATGACGAGTTAAGAGTTAGTTAAAGATGTACAGTAGACCTCAAAAGGTCTACCAGTAATTCTTATGTGGACCAGAGACCCCAGAGTGTGATTCTAAAAACAAAAATACTTAAAACAACGCCCCCCAAGTTATTTATAGAGACCTTTAAAGATGATTAGGCAATCCTTTAATTTAGCAAACTACTACCAGCTTCTTGTCCTAGACAAGCTCAGTAGGAACATCTCAAATTAAAAGTGCTGTCCCAAAAGTCAGCACCGACAGCCAGAAACACAGTGCTACAAAAATATGCTCCCAACAAACACACTTTTTATTCTATGGTAAAGGCTGCAGTCATAAAGTTAAGAAAAAAACCAAACAAAAATAATAACAAACCTGTATCTAAAATCAAAACTAATAAAACTGTAGCTAAAACCTAAAAAAAAAACCACTAACTGAAAGCTAAAATTAGCAAAGTAGTAGCTAAAAGCTAAAAATAGCTTCAGAAGACAATAAAGCAAGTGTGCAGAGGAAAATGTTTAAGAAATACTAATGTATTTCTATGGGATAGGTTTTTGTAAATAAAGTAGAACATTTAAAAAAATGCTAAAGTATTAAAAGTAGCACCCACCTCCCAATCGTCAAATGTTTTGATATACGATGAGAAAAAACAGCGTTCAGTCTACAGAGGTGGTCTGACTGCAAGAATGAAACTATAAATAGGAAAACAACAACAACGCTGTGAGAAAAACTTTTAATCCTTTTCCATTAGTAACGGTACGGCATGGTTCGACTCTGCTCGGCACGGTTCCAAGGCGTTTCCTCTAGTAACGGTTCATAGAACCGGTCCCTTTTTTCAGAACCCTTTTCTCTGGGGTTCCAGCCGGGCTGAACCAGCACCAAAACATGACGTCAGAACACTGCTGGTCACCGACTGGTCAGGAGGCGGAGTCACTAGAGGGGTTTGAGAGAAATTTTCACAACACTCCATCCGCCAGTTGCAATTATCGGTACTCGAACTCGAGGAGCGACTGGACCTATTTTAAGATTTTAAAAACGATAATGACACTGTGGTCTAATACTGAAGTGTAGGAGTTTTTTGTGCTTGGTGGCCAACAACAAAATTCAGAGCGAGCTAGATGGAGCTCCGCTGGCCCCCTGACTCCCAGGTCCTCTCCACCGGAGCCTTGGAGCCCCCTCAGCCTGTGCAGGGCATCATCTACCCGGCTCCGAGCTCCGCTGGTCACCACGCTGGTCACCACGCTGGTCACCACGCTGGTCACCACGCTGGTCACCACGCTGGCCACCACGCTGGTCACCACGGTGGTCACCACGCTGGTCACCACGGAGGAACATACGAGCTGCTGACTCTCAGAATGCTGTTGCCCGGACCCTGGCCTCACATGCTCCTGAAGGCCGAAGGCCGATCCCAGCAGACGGGCGGACCGGAACGGGTCTGGGACGGACGGTGGACAAGATTGTTTAAAAACATTTTATTTATAAATAATAATGTATTTTTTTTATCAGTGAAGATTAAAAAAAAATGGTGCCGGATTTATCATGAAATCTTTTTGTTACTTTCATGACTTTTAAATAATCTGTAACATTAACTCAGCTGAAAAATCATAAAAAGACAAAATTATTGGCTCTCTGAGGAATTTTTTTCCTCAAACATGTTTAAAGAAGAGCTACAGCCTTTAGTTCAACTTTATTCTAACCCACAGATGAACAAATCACTAAACAAGAATTAAACTTTAAAGCAAAGCTAAAAATAATTTTAAAAAATCTGAACAAGAAACAAAACCACATATTTAAATTGAACAGTAAAAGTAGACACAATGAGAGCAAATACATCAAATGATGAAGAAAACCCATAAAATTTTAAATATAGATGTTTTGTAGAATCTGGTTCATCAGAGATTTTATGATGAACTAAAGTTCATTAAAATTTCATTAGCAGGACTGATATATATATATATAAATAACTATATATATATATATATATATATATATATATATATATATATATATAATTTATTTAGTTATTTGTGTGTGTGTGTGTAAATTAAGCATTCTAGTAAACTCCAAGAAGAAAATTAAGGGAAAAGACAACAGGCATCAGGTAAAAAAAGACATTTACTAACATATCCTAATTTAATGAGGGCATACATAGGAAAGATGGCATCAACCAAAAAATAAAATATTAAACAACAGCAAGCTAACCAGAGAAACAAATACAGCAGAGCACTTTGCCAATAACAAAAACTCATCTCTTAAAAGTTTTGGCCAGGACAAGACTTTCAAGGGTCCATTTTTACTGCTTGGCCAGGTTCCTCTTTCATGCACATTAACTTCAGAAACATTTGTAATGTGTGTGTGTGTGTGGGGGGGGGGGGGGGGGGGCACTGGTGGTGGTCTGGGGTCTTCCCCGAGAAAATTTTTAATAAAGTAGATGCCATTTCCTGGTGTATTTTAACGGGTTGTTAAACAACTACCTTACCTACACATGTAAACATTTGATTCAATAACTATTTAGAGACATCAACAAAATAAAGTCAGGTCCTCTGGACGGATGTAAAAAATTGTTGAAATTATTGATCATGCATCAAGATGTTTTAGAGACACCTCATTCAACTAGTCCATATCTGCATCATCCTATTTTAAACTCACCCTATGGCAAACATGATGAAATTAATGTAACACAATTTACCACAATGACTTTAGGGGTGCACCTGACTTTTATTTTGTTCATTTTTAATTTACAGTAGTTTTATTTGTAACACAACATGCTGTTGTACTGAGCAAAGCTGACACTGTTTAAAAATAAGAACATCACCCAGTAAACAGGTGACATTTTAATAGCTAGCAACAGTGAATTTGGGGGGGGGGGGGGGGGGTATTGTTTTCTGATTTAGTGATAGACTCATAACAGAAAATGACCTGGTGTCATGCAGACTTCACAACACTACATTACACTGTGCATTACAACAGTCACACACACACACACACATTTTACTGGTAGTTTCGTCAACCTGCCTTTAATTATTTAAACAAAATAATTTACAGATTCCATCCAACCTTGGTGCCACAGTTTCTACGCTTCATAACTTTTATTCCCCTTTCCTTCACAACCCTCTTGGAATAACATCCATCTCCTTCTCCCATTGTTTTCCTTTCCACCATTTCCTTCCCCATCACTGATTTGACCAATTTTACTTTACAGAAATCTTGGGTTCTTTCTCTCCAGCATGATATTTCTCCTTCAAGGTGTTCTCTATAACACCATCAGTTGGACTTTTCAAATTTTAAACGCAAAATCTTGCTGTGCACAATACAGACGTATGTGCTAGCTAAGATGCTGCAGATATTCGTTTCTATGTCACTATCACAGCAGTAAGCTAGCGCGCAATACGGAAGTGTCTCCCCCTCCTCCCCCCACCCAATCAACAAAAACCCCCAAAGTGACCAAGTGACGATGAGGAACACTGGTTCTTAAAAGGAAAAAAACTCTTCGGAACTACATGATTCGTGTAAATGACATATTTTAGTTTGAACTTGGCACATTTCTCCAAAGAGCAAAAAGTTTGCAGGTATGCATGTTGGTGTTGGCCACGATCAGTCAACTGTGGAGACCATCTTGAACTGGGTTGACTCCAAATAGTAATGAGTTACAATGTGCATCCAATGATTACTTTCTTAAATCTGTCCAGTGGTTTACGAAATATTTTACCAACAGTATAGGCAAATGCTAACTTGTGCACACAAGTATAGAAAAAAACATGTTTGCACTTTTCACTTCAGACAACAACAATAAAAAAAAACATTTAGCAGTTTAAGGATTTGTGTTAGATGATGCATACCTTGCGCAACACCTTCCCACACGGGGGCCAGCCACAGCCCTGACCCAGGCCGTTGATGAACCAGAGCAGTGAGAACATGGATACGGTTGAGGACCAGGAGAAGGCTACATTGATGCCCCCCACCAAGAAGAGGCCAATGGAGAAAAGCCACCGGGCACTGATCTGGTCTGACAGCACGCCGCTGATGAATTTACTAATGGCGTAGGCCATGGTCTGACTGCTGGTGATCATACCTACAGAGACACAACACAAGGTCAGACACTGTCCACTAGCTGAGTTTATCAGCTGAAGATAAACACCAGCGCAATGTTGAAATCAGCTGAACTTTGCCAAACTCTCAAACTTCTTCAAGATAATTGTTACGTTTAGTGTGGAGTTTCACAGGGTCAAAGCTTCACATTCAGGCTCAAATATCTACAGAAGCACACGAATTGTTTGTAGCATTAAAAAAAAAAAGGGAAAACCCACAAATATCACCAAAATAATTTGAGACGAACAACAGCAAAAAAAAACAAACAAAAACTTAAAATCAACTAATGAAAATCCGTCAGTGCTTCTGAATTTTAGTTCAACAGAACTGTTGTATAAAACAAACTTGTCTTCACAACAAAGATAGTACCGATACTCTTACCTAATATTTTGTTGCATGACCTTTTGAGCCAATCCCAGTAGTCTAATTATTTGTGCATCTCTCTCTGAGACTTCTGTACCTGACCACAGGTATGTTGGTCCACTCTCAAGAACAAACTACTCCATCTGTTTCATGTTTGAAGGGTTCTTTGTCCAGACTGCATATTTCAGCTCCTTCCACAGAAGTTCAACAGGATTTACATCAGGGCTCAGGGGACCACTTCAGAATACTGGAGTCCAATGGTTTGGTTCTGAGCCATCCTAGGGTGTGTTAGCTGTCTTTTTGGTTCATTATCTTGTTGAAGAATCCATGAGCTGTGATAGAGCCCAAGCTTTCTGAAACTGGGCAGCACAAGGCTCCAGAATGCCTTGTCTTGAGATACATTGTACACTACACAGACTCAAGACCTGCTACGCTATAACCTTCCTTAAGTATGAAAGCAATCATGATGCTGCTATGCTACTAATACTTCTCTAAATGGACTTCCAACTCCGTTTTCACATCCCTGAGATGCTCTCACTATCCTCCATATCCCTATTGACAGGACTCTTGTACTGTGCCAGGATTCAGCTACATCACACCATGCTAGCAAAACAGTATCACCAAAGGTGATCTGCGCAACACTGTTTCCATTATGTGGCAAGTTGTGTTTATTTGACGTATGCAGGTTAAGAACCAATTTGACTCAGTAAAAACATAGAACAAACATACAAGAAAATACTAAATACTACTTGGCAATCACGGTCGTAGCCTGGACATAGGACTAGCATGGTCAGTCTCGCTTCAAATTCTCAATGATGTTGGTGCACTGGTCCTGTATTCTAGAGCCGCTCCACACCCATCAACCAGTGTGAAGGAGGCCTGACTCCACTGACAAAAGGATGCAACGATACGAGTACTATGACCAAATACTTGAGAGAAATACTTTAAAAAGTCACATTGTAGGGATTGGGGTAAATAATTGATTTTTGAAGACTCATAACTCATAAACTAACCAGTAAACTTAAATAAACAATTTAAACAGCAAGATGCTGTAATAAACAGAACATTTCAAAGTTAACAGTTCTGTGCTCAGCAGCATTTCTGTGTAACAAAAGAAGCTGGATGTACAACAGTCTGGTCCAAATGTCCCACGTGGGAAGAACTGGATGCACTGAATGTGAACAGGTTTGAGCAAAAAAATCAGATACAACTGTCACAACAATACTACCTCGCCTTCTTTACTGCTGAAAGGTAAAGACAGCAGGACCAGGTTTATGGGAGCTGCTGCGTTGCATTTTTTGGAATAGGAGTCTGCTCTCAGGATGTGGGACAATGATTTTCACCTACTCCCCCCACACAGTTAAGGTGTTACGGGAATTTTATTTAAAGCACGAAATAACTAAATACAGCTTAACTTACTGGATAACTTAATAATTGAGTACAAAGTATCAAGGTAGAAATTATATGAATGGCAGAGTGGTGGCGCAGAGGTTAGAGAGGGTGAGCCTGTGATTGGAGGGTCGCCGGTTCAACTCCCCGAACTGACATCAAAATGTGGGTGGAAAATGTGAATCACCCACGTCTGCCTCCACACTCATTTGCCCCATTCTGGGCCCATGAGCAAGGCCCTTAACCCCCCCCCCCCCATCCCCCTGTTGCTTCCTGTGCACCTTACATGGGAGCCCTCTGCTTCACATGCGTGTTCACATGCGTGTTCACATGTGCAATGGGAAAAATGCAGGGAATTAATTTCTCTGCATTTTCTGCGCTTTAATTAATAATAGAGTACAACAACAAAAAATAAATAAATCAACCAGAGTCTGCCTGAAAAAAATATTTGAGGTGTATATTGTTTTTTAATCAAAATAAAATCCCATTCATATGTGGAGGGGGCGGGACTTAAAACTTGTAGAGAGACCATTCTATGGAGACAGTTCTGTTTCTGGCATCCTGCATGAGTATTATGATATATGATGATGGTAATGTTAAAGTTTTGTTTCCTTCAACAGCAGCTCAACCAATGAGTTACTGTTGTTGTTTTTAAAGTGTGTAAATCAAGTTCATCCCAAGTGCAAAAAAAGACAAAACAGGACAAAGAAAACAGAGTAACAGATCATTCTTACCCAAGTCATCTTTGTCCAGGTCTACTTCCTCCATCACAGAGGGCATTACAAAAGAGAACGTCTTTCTGTTAAAGAAATATAGAAAGTAGCCAGTAAACATGCAGATGAAGATGACTACACGGTAGTAGCCATATCCTGTGGCCCCCATGACTGCGGTTTGCTGAACAAACAGTAATATATTCAGAGCCTTTTCTTTAGTTTAGTCTTCTGGCAGTGAGGAAAAACCAGTGGAGTGTAGAAACCAGGGTCCAGGCAGGGCAGGTGAAAGACTGTCCATGAGGAGAAGCACTCTTTGCTGAGAACTTCTTGCAGACTCGAGGCTCTGTAGAACTGTGAGAGCGCTGCAGATGAGGGGAACCTCACACCCGCCTGAAAACGAGAACAACATGCCGAACATGACTTAAGAAGCTTTTACACCCAGCTGAAACGAACGGCACATACGGAGAACCTCAGAGCTGGAAACAAACAAGAACAACTGCTCAATAAGATCAGCTTAGAAACTGACGTTGTATGTATCACTGCAAGAAGCCTTTCTCTACATTATTTTATAATGTTGGTTGTGCTGATCTAGCCCCTGGTTCTTGCAGATACGGTGTCTGGATAAATCAGATTTACCCTTCAGCTCTTCTGGTTCTATCTCACAGGCTGACGTAGAAAATATCAGAACAGACCCTTTAACTGGCTTCGAGTGGCAAAATGCAACCTAGAAGATATCAGATGTCAAATAACTTGACCTTGGAAGACGGACAGAATAAGACATTGTGTGTAGGTCTGTCACAATAAACAATAAATCAATACATCAATTAATCGCATGGTAACTGAAAATTATCAACCTCATTTTCATTTATCAGCTTTATCATTTATTCGTGTCTCTCTTTCTACTGAAGACACTGGATGACAAAAGGCTCAACTCCAGTGTTCTTCACTGACTCCTCCCTTTCTCTTTAAAATCCATTTTAACCGTCCAGAATTGCGTTTTTGGATCGTTAAAAGCAGCTAATCTGAGAAGCTAAGCTAACAGTCTGACCTCGGGGAAAAAACCTCCGTCTTGTTGAAGCTCCAAAATTCACCGGTGAAACCCGCACTTTAGTGTAAAAAGTTGTTTTTCTTTGCAAAAAGAAGCTGAGAACTTATTTACTGATTTTTATTAAAAGCTTTGTGTGACAAATGCTATGCTAAAGAGCTCAAACCACACCGAACGTCCGCCTTTTGAGAACTGAAAAACAGGAAGAGACAGCTCATGTCACGTCAAGGGGCCTCCCTCCCATTTTTCTTAGAGACACACTACTCGCTCCCTCACTATCCATCCTTGGGTTCTGTCTTATACTGCCATCAGTGGTCAAAAAGGTACTACACACACAATTAACCAACATTTCTTCTTCAATTTGACAATAATTACTAATTATTGTCAAATTTCAAAAAATATTATCGTTTATCGCAACAATTTCTGAGACAATTAATCGCCCAGCAAAATTTGTTATTGTGACAAGCCTAATT
>NC_056499.1:47920215-47944541 GCF_014905685.2 Nematolebias whitei | reverse complement strand
TTGGTCTTCCAGCTGTTCGTTATATGCTCAATTTCCTTTTTCCAGCCACTTATTGCTACTTGTCCCAACTTTTTTGGGATTTGTTGACACTGTGAAATTTTGAATCAACATATTTTTCCTTTAAAATGTTACATTTACTCAGATTAAACTTTTGATCTGTCATCCAAGTTATATTACAAATAAAATTTTGACATTTGCCATCTCCACATCATTGCATTCAGTTTTTATTCACAATTTTTTTAGTGTGCCAACTGTTTTGGAATCCAGTTTGTAGTTTCTCCGAGCATTGTGGATTTAATTTAAACATGTAGGAACTAGGGGTGCAAATCTCTGTGTCTGGCGATTCGATTCCGATTTTTGTCGTCACGATACAATTCAAAATCGATTTTTCATTTCAGAAATGATTTTTCTATTGAAATTGTCATAAATTTTGTTTCAATTATATATGTAACCGACAAGCTGAAAAGATAAAACAACAATGTAAACAAATAAAACATTTATTTAAAACAATAATTTTAGGTTCCTTACTTTATTAAATATTTTTGATTAATTTTATATTTATACCAAAAATAGGAAAAAATATTGGAGTGCTCAAAATTCTGTAACTTAAATTACCAGTATTGGGTTAGCTTAGTTGCCTGAATTAAAAAAAAAAATGCATAAAATAAAAATCTAGGAACAAAGATATCCTGATGCATGCTCAATAATCCAGGTAGAAAAATCTAAAAAAGTTAAATCTGGTCCTCTGGACATTCAAAAAAAACCAAAACAAAGCAAAACAACAAAAAATGTAGAAACGTTGGATCATTAGCATCAGTGTGCTAATGATCCATTGTTAGGCTGATGGTCCTTCTTGAGCATGTGATCAGCTGGTTTTGGTTGTCAGCAGCAAAACTGGTTGATCCACTCTGAGAAGGTGCTATTTAAGAGACTGAGCTGAAAACAGCACCTCAGACTGAGGAAGTCTCTCGGATGAGAGACGAAACGTTTCTACATTTTTTGTTGTTTTGCTTTGTTTTGGTTTTTTTTTTAATGTCCAGAGGACCAGATTTAACTTTTTTTAGACTAGGAACAAAGAATTCATCCATCCATCATCTTTATCCACTTCTTCCTTTTTGAGTCACTGGTATCACTGGTGCCCATATCAGCCATCACTGTGTGAGAGGCGGGGGACACCTGGACAGGTCTCCAGTCCATCACAGACAAATAATTCAAAATATATAAATATAAAAGTAAACATACTTCAGCCTACCATAGTACATTAAACTTTAACTCAAAATAAAATACAGACCTCAGTTATTTTTAACCATATTGTTCTAATATTTGTTATATTTTCAAAACCTAATATAAAATATACAGACTTCACAGTCTTAACCATATTGAATCATATTTAGTTAATTTTTAACAAAATTTCAAAACCTGTGCAAGTTTGCACAAAAATCTCTTCTGAACTATAATTTATAAACTATAAACTGTATCATTTAGAACTAGCTCCAGGTGTTGTGTCTCATCTGTCCTCTTGAACCTGTTAAAAAGATAAATTACATTGTTTGTTGTACAACTTGTCTATAACTTTTAGTATAACATGAGAAAAAGCAGTTACCTTTGAGCTGCAGCTGCATCAGAGCTTCCCCCATTTGTTGTTTCAGAAGTTGTGGTGCTGCTTTATCACAAAAAAAAATCTACATGAAGGAATAACGTACATTGGGTCCATCGTATTAAAAATAAACCTGAACCCCTCACCTTCACTGAGCTGTCTGCTCGTAAATCCTTTGTGATGCAGCAGGAGATGGAGAGGGAACTCTTCACAGCCTTTGGGAGAAGTCTGGAAGTTTGTTGCAGAGTTCGCTGGTCGGCTGTTTCGCTTTCATCTTCTGTGCATTTTTGTCGTATTTCCAAAATACTGTCCCGCTATTTTATTTTACACTTCTTGTAAACAACCGTGCTCTTGTGAAGCTCTGTCTTCCCCCGGAACATTGTAGGATCTGAAATGATTTTTAAAGACGAAGCAGCGGATTGAATCACGCTGTCTCCCTCCTCCTTGCTAGCAGGCTCCATTCAGATAAAGGGAGCTGGCTAACTAGCTTGCTGTACGGTGGCCTACACGGCTCAATTCTACGGCGGCCGAATGGGGAGTAGGAGCGGAAAAAATATTAAACTTAAACGCATTTTTAAATCGACTTATGGACCTTTAGAAACAATTCAGAATCACCAGGGCTCAGAATCTAGATTCTTTAAAAAATCATTTTTTTCAGCACCCCTAGTAGGAACACCATCTGTCAGAGCTCCAACAGCATTGTTGTAGTCCAGACACAAAGTAGGATGCAGGTTTTCCTCCGTCAGCCGTTTGTCAACAAAGTGAAAGGAGCTCACATACAGAGTTTTGGGTGGTCTCTTCAAGTTCACATTTTTCAGCCACATTCTTCTTAATTCTTCATCTGTAGGTAGGAGATGGAAACTGTACCTCTTTTCACAGGAACACTTATTGTTTTGGGTCCGTGTTTAAACTCTGTTGTTGTGGCCACTGATTTAGGTCTGGTTGTTCTGCAGCCGTGAACACAACAGGAACCTGAACTCAGCACGGCTATTTTAGTAAACTCTATGGTTGTTAAATAAATGTAAACAAAACAAAAACAGTTTTATCTGCTGAACTGAATGTAAATTACTTTCAAATAAACCACAGTCCATGCTCCGCTACCATGGTTAACCAATCATTACTGCTACTTCCTGTCTGACAGGAAGTTATACCATAATCATTTAGACAGTAGAGCCCCCAGGAATAATGTAGATCTAAATAAAAAATGTCAGTGTTGAGTTTTTAGAACCTGTTATTGATCAGTCTGTTAAATAACCATATAAAAAACTTACTATACAGTAGTTCCTCGTTTATCGTGGGTGTTTGGGACGACGCCCACCCGCGATAAGTGAAAAACTGCCAAGTACGGCTACAGTAGTCCAAGTTCAGTAAACTTTGTCATGACAGACTGCAATCACACTTATCACCTGTTACTTCCAATCTCACTCCTTAATTAAACAATTAAAATTTAAATAGTGTAACATTTTAAATGTTTTAAAAATGTTTTGTTTATTTAAAATGTTACGCTATTTAAATTTAAATTGTAGAGAAGAGAAGTGCAGCAGGACATCAGAGGGATGTCACGCAGCTTCAGCTCTGCAGCACAGAACAGAAATGTACTTCTTGATCAATTACACTGAAACAACTGAACATAGAAGTTCTAAAATAATTAAAAATAACTTTTAACACTTTTATATTTTGTGATTATGACGATTTTATTATGCGACATACTTTGAATTTTAAGTTGGAAGACAACAGTTGATCGGTGCACCTGGACAGCAAAGAGTTAACTCTTCACAAAGACCATGCAGGAGAAATGTGGGTGCAAAGAAGGAAATCAGCTGATCAGCTGCAGGATTTAAAATAATTTATTTTAAATAAACAACTCATGGCTCATCCATCAATCAGTCAACTGTCATGTCCAATCTTACTTTGAAAATCCGCGATATAGTGAATCTGTGAAAAACGAACCACGAAGCAGCGAGGGACTACTGTACTGTAATCATCTGTCTTTCCACCAGAGGATGCCGCAGCACGCCATGATCCTGTATTCCACTGACTCATTTAGTTGATTATGTGTACGGTTTTGGAATCGGCTGATTTATTAATGAACGTCTTTTCCACTTTACATCTATGCCGTCTTACTTTACAGTAGTTGATCACCCAGTTCATTCGTAACGATGAGTTAGTCTGTTTGCGTGAACTTGTTTTTTTTTTTTTTTTTCCATCTCCAGGAGTACAAGCTGCTGTTCGAGGGCGCCGGCAGCAACCCTGGAGACAAAACTCTGGAGGACCGTTTCTTTGAGCACGAGGTGAGTCAGTAGTTGACGCATCTTTCTTCGATGTACAGAAATCCACTCGTTCAAAGGACTGAGCAGTTACTGTGCATTGAGAAACAAGTCAGATTTCCACAGAGACTTCTTTTCAGTGTAATTCACCGCTCTGTTCTGCGTTACAACACATCGACATTTTGATACTTGTGTCTGTCAAAGAATTAATGAAGTGATATATTTGATCTTGTGCTTTATCTCATGTTTCAACTTAAAAACAAATGGAGGCTGATGGAGATAGATGATATTGATGATTTACTCAGATTGAAGTTGTCTTTTAAACAAAAAAAAACTTTTGCCATACAAGTTTTCATCAAAAACATTTTCAACATGGACTCTTTAAAGGATAGCATTTTGGAGTCTTTTTGACACCTGCACCACAGTTGGACCCACACTGATCGAACATTTTTTGAATAACGCGAAGTATCAAAGAGAAAAACAAACTTAGACACCAAATAATTTCCAGTTAAATCGTTTGATTTAATTTCATGTTATTGTAGAGTAAGTGGGCACTTAAAAAAATGATTTCAAGTTGGGCCTGAGAGAGCTTCATCCTGTCTCAGTGGAATTTAGACAAGGAATGAGGTGGCATGTGGGGTTGAAGTCACCCCGCAGTGGTTATGCCTCTGAGCCTCCAAGCAGATGGGAACAGAGCTGTAATGCATACCTGCAAAGTTGTCTCTTTTTGATGAAAATCGTCCATTTCAATCAAAACTGTCATGTACGTGAATCATCTAGATCCAGAGTTTTTCGGGGGTGGGTGGCTGGGGGGTCAGGTGTGGTAGATGGAATAATTTCCCTTTGACTGGACTTGTAGTTCTAAGCTAGTGCCACGTAAGTTGTACTAGTAAGCTCACAACAAAGCTCGTAAGTGCTAAGCTAGCGCACTAATGTTGTGCTAGCTTACCTTCACGTTTACTGAACTTCCTCTTCCTCTTGTCGTTCTTCGCACCTGCAGGTTAAGCTGAACAAACTGGCCTTCCTCAACCAGTTCCACTTCAGCGTCTTCTACGCTTACGTCAAGCTGAAGGAGCAGGAGTGCAGGAACATCGTGTGGATCGCCGAGTGCATCGCCCAGCGGCACCGTGCCAAAATCGACAACTACATTCCGATCTTCTAACCCTCCTCTTCCTCACTCCATTCCATTCCTCCACTTCCCGCCGTTATTTCATCCAGTGTTTGGTGTGGTGGTAAAGATGCACTTTGAAACAAAACTTCTTCCATTATTCACCTGCTGGTGTAAACTGGTTCCATACAAAGTGGTTTCTAGTTGTAAAAATCATTTTGCTCTGAATGAATCCAGAGAGTTGAAACCAAACCCCTCGAGCTCCGGTCGTCTCACTAATCTGGTGTCCCTTTCACTAATTTGACTTTCAAACAAACTTCCTGAAGCACAGTGTGTATCGTACAGCATGTGCTGTCCTCCTCACACATCAGGTGATAAAATTAAAGCAAGTTGATTCAAACCAGGAAATAACCTGACAAGAAACAATCTGACCTTTTGACCTTTATTCTGTCCAGCTCACAGTGGACAAACTCAAACATTCCTGTATTTATTTACGTCAGTGCTACTTTTTGTCTGCATGTCTGGTAATTCATATCGTTTCCATCTAAACTATCACGTGACGCGTGTGAGTCTGATTTACTGTGCAGATTATTGTTAAACAATAAAAATGAACCAACCGAGCAGGAGTTTGGTGCTTCTGTGTGTCGTTCCTGTAAATGAACAAAGTGGAATAAGACAAAATCTTGTTACTATATAAAGAACTTAATGTTTAAATTCTGCAAAGATATATAAGTATTTAAAGAAGACTTTGATTGTTGTGTTCTCGTGCTGTAAAAACTTGATTTATGACTGCTTTGTTCTGTTGTGAAGTGTGATGTACATGTGACAAAAAGATTAAACTGCTTCACCGCAGGAGAAAACTGGCTGCAGTGTTTTTATGAAAAAATTATTCAACATTCTTTATTTGTCGTACACACGAATTAACAAAATTGTTTACACAGGGTCCCAGTTACATCCAACAAAAGTATAAAATGTAAAAGAAAAACTAATAAGATCTAAGATATGAACTAAGACAATGTTAACAAAATACACTAAGCACCAATGGAACAAAAACATTACGCTGAACAGCAGCACGAACATGAGTGAGCAGATGAGCACGCATGAACACAGCAACATGAAACAGATCAGCAGCAACATGAAACACAAGCAGCAACATGAAACAGATCAGCAGCAACATGAAACAGATCAGCAGCAATACAATGTGATTTTTCACAGTGATTATCCTGGTTAGAGATTCATGAGTCTAGCAGCTTCATGGTAGAAGCTGTTCCTCAGTCTAGTGGTTCTACACTTAATGCTCCTTGACCTCCTTCCTGAGGGGAGCGGGACAAATGTGTGTGCTGGGTGAGTGGGGTCCTTCATGATGCAGGTGGCCCTCTTCCTGCATCTGGAGGTGTAGATGTCTGTGATGGTGGGGAGACTGACTCCAACATCTTCTGTGCAGCCTTCACCACTCTCTGCAAAGCTTTTCTTTCTGCAGCTGTGCAGCCTCCATGCCACACGTTGATGCTGGAGCACAGGATGCTCTGCACTGCACACCTGTAGAAGGAGGTGAGGACTGAGCTTCCCAGACCAGCTCACCTCAGCCGTCTGAGGAAGTATGTGCAATTAGTACTAATTTAAAATATCTAAATGAAGTTACAGATGAAAATGTCATTAGAAAATAAAAACATAACATTCATCCAGCAGCTTGAGCAGGGAGGTCCAGACATTTTTCTCCACAGCCTCCTCTTCTGGGAGGACTTCATTGTGTTTCCAGGCCAACAGAGAGATGTAGTCTCCAGTGTGTCCTGGGTCTTCCCCGGGGTCTCCCAGCTGTCCAGGGGTCATATTTACCAGATGCCCAAACCACTTCACCTGGCCCCTCTCGATGTGGAGGAGCAGCAGTTTGAGGCTCCAGATAACTGAACTTCTCAACCTGTCTCTGTTAGAGTCCAACTACCCTGCAGAGGAAACTCATTTCAACCACCTGTATCCATGATCTCATTCTTTTGGTCATTACGCAGAGTTTATGGTCATAGATGATGGTAGAAACGTAGACAGACCAACAGAGAAATTCTCTTTGCAGCTTGGCTCCCTCTTCTCCACAACAGAGTCTGCAGTACTGTGGAAGCTGCACCGATCCATCTGCTGATCTCACACTCCGTTCTTCCCTCACCGTGAACGAAACCCTGAGATATTTTAACTCACCCTGATGCAGAACCTTATCCTGTGGAGAGAGGGAGACAAATATGTTTCTGACACAGCATTAAAAAGGGTTGTGAAAGTTTCTTTTGAATATAATGATGCTCCATCATCATCATTTTAAACATTTTGGCAAAAAATTCTAATTAAAAAACACTAATTCCTTAAGGACAATATATTCCAAACTTCTTATCTATAAACCCAGACTGTGCTCATTTACAGTTTTTATTTTATTTTTCCTTTACATGTCTCAGTTGAGGGCGGTACAGTGGTTCAGTTATTAGAGCTGCTGCCTCTCAGTGAAACCCAGTTCAAATCCGGCCGGGAATCTTGCTGGGACCAGAACTTTTTGTTTCAGGAATGTCAAATTGATGTTTTAGGAAAGCGGTTCAGATGAGTAGAGAGGGGGTGTCTGTCTGCAGTAGAGGGGGGTACACTCTGGGCACATCGTCAATCCAGCACAGAAAAATGAGAATTTGTGTTTAAAATATGCAACACTAGACTGATATATTGTTGGAATTTCCTTTTCCAAACTCACTTTGACATAAAACTGAACCATAAAAATACTACATCACTATGATGTAGTATTTGTATAATGTTGCAGTATGTTTGCAGTTTTTTCTTTGTTTGTTAAAATATATTGAAATTAAAAGCCTAATAAATGAACCTAACTATGATTAAGGCGCTTCCACTGAACCACAGGCTTCTTCTTCTTCTTCTTCTTGTTTTATTGGCGGTTGTCAAACAACTGAAGGAAGCATTACCGCCACCAACTGGTAAGGAGTGTGGACCACATGACAAAAAAAAATTAAAACAACCCTCTTTCCTTTTATATCCTTTATACAACCTACACCGTTTTAAAAAATAAAATATAGCTTGATAGCCTCTGTTTCCTGAATCTTTCTGCCATAAATCAATAATGTCCAATTTCATTTTCATTTTACTAAGATGTCTAATCAACTTGTTTCTTTGAACCTGGTATCTCCTGCAATGCAATATAATGTGTTCTATGGTTTCCTCTTCTCCACACTCACATGTCCCTGTTTGATGTTTCCCTATTAAACATAACGTGCTGTTCAGTCCAGTATGCCCAATTCTGAGTCGTGAAATAATCGTTTCTTCTCTCCTGTTTCTTTCTGTTCTTCTCCTTTCTCCAATTTTCCTTTGGATTTTATAAAACCACCGGCCTTTCCTTTCTTCCTCCCATAATTTTTGCCACTTTTCTTTCATTTTTTGTTTTATTATACCCTTTATTTCTGTTATACTAAACCCAACATTAATATCAACCACGTCCCGACCAGTGCTCTCCTTAGCCATCCTGTCTGCCTTTTCATTCCCCAAAACCCCGTGATGTGCTGGAACCAGTATAAAGTTTACTGTAATCCCCATCATGTTGATCCTATAGAGTGTTTGTTGTATTTCCATTAATATATCTGGTCTACTATCTGACTGGTTGTGTTGCAAACTGGACAATGATGAACTAGAATCTGAGCAGATGATTGATTTTAATGGTCTTACCTCTTCTACCCACTGAACTGCTAAAAGTAAAGCAGCATTTCTCCTGTATAAACTGATACTCCATCACTAAACCTTTCTCCTACTTTAATATGAAATTGTGGTACTATGAATGCGATCCCAATTTTATTAGTTGTATTTTTAGATGCGTCTGTGTATATATGTACATAATTATAATACTGGTTAATGTACTCCTGTACTGTATATTTATCCATAATAAAAGATTTATTCTTGTTTTTCTTTTCTAATAATGAAAAATCTACTATAGCATCAGGAAGTACACAAGGTGGTGTTGTTGGTAATGGAACTTTCTGACATATATCTACTTGATCTAAATGGATTTCATTAACTTTGGCTTTTATCATCCACCCAAAGCTTTTGATTTTTTCTTTTTCCCAACCTGATTTAAGCACCTCTAATGTTGGATGATCATTTCTTTGTCCTTGTAAATTTGTCCAGTAGTTCAAAGATAGCTGTTCCCTTCTAAATTTAAGAGGCATTTCTCCCATTTCAACCTGTAATGCTGCTGTTGGAGACGTTTTAAAAGCACCTGTACATATTCTTAGTGCCTGGTATTGGATATTATTTAACTTATTGAGGTTTGTATCTGCTGCTGAGTTGTAACATATGCACCCATAGTCCAAGACTGACCTAATTAATCCAGTATAAATGGCTGTCAATGAATTTCTATCAGCTCCCCACTCAGTTCCAGCTAAACACCTCATTATATTTAACACTTTCCTACATTTATCGATTATTTTCTTAATGTGTACACCCCATGTCATTCTTTCATCAAACCACAACCCGAGAAATTTAAATTCTTTAACTCTTTCCAACTCCTGACCGTATAATTTTAGCTTGATTTTCTCATCAACTCTTTTCCTTGTAAAAAAACATTATTTTAGTTTTTTCTACAGAAAATTTAATTCCCCATTTATACGACCATTTTTCTTCAACTGAAATTGCTCCCTGAAGCTTCTTTATAATAAATTCTAGATTTCTTCCTCTTTTCCACATTGCCCCATCATCAGCAAAAAGTGAAAATCCCATTCCACCCTCTACTTCCTTAAACAAACATATCATTAACTATCACTGAAAATCCAAATTGAGCATGCATCAGGATATCACTGAAAATAATAATGGACTGACCATACTACCCTGTGGTGTCCCATTTTCTATATTACAACTCTCAGAATAATCCTTCCCTATTCTCACTTGTATTTGTCTTCCTTCTAAAAAAGTCTTAATCCATCTAAACATATGACCATTTATACCCATTCTTCTAATTTTGATTAATAATCCTTCCCTCCACATCATATCATACGCTCGCTTTAAATCAAAAAATACTGCCACAACACTCTTTATTCACTTGAGCCTTTCTAACTTCATGCTCTAAACATAAAACTGGGTCCATTGTACTTCTCCCTCTCCTAAAACCACTCTGATACTTTGACATAAGTCCTTTATTTTCCATATAATATATTAATCTTTCATTTATCATTTTCTCCATTATTTTACATATGTTTGATGTTAATGCTATAAGTTTATAATTTCCTGGTTTTGACTCATCTTTCCCTGGTTTTCTAATTGGTACAATCACTGCTTCCTTCCAACTTTTTGGAATTTCCCCATCCTCCCATACTCGGTTTTATAATTCTAATAGAATATTTTTAGATGATCTACTTAAATTACTTACCATCGCATAACAAACCTGATCTTTTCCTGGAGCTGACAATTTATATTTTTTACGTGCCCTATTCAGCTCTATTATTGTAAACAGCATGTTCAGTGAATCAGTTGTGTTTTCTATTTGCTCCAATACCTCTTTGTTTTCTAAAATTGTATTTTCTCTTCCTTTTTTCCCTTCTTCACTAATATTTTCAGAACTATGAATTTTAACAAAAGTATTTACCAACATTTCTGCCTTTTCTCTGTCTTTCACTGCTGTTAACTCTCCATCATTTAGTATTGGGTATCCATTCACTTTTTTAATCCCATTCATCCTTTTGATCATTGTCCATACCTTAGAAATGTCTGTCTCCCTCCCTACTGAATTACAAAAACTTCTCCAATAATCTCTCTTTGCAGTTTTAATAGTTCTTCTTACATTTGCTTGCAGTTTCTTGTACTCATTCAGATTCTGAAAGTTATGATTTCTTTTTAATAATTTGAAAGCTTTATTTCAGTTCTTAATCGCTTTAGTACATTCTGTTGTCCACCATGGTACCAACTTTCTTTCCCTTTTCCCTCCTTTCTTCCTTATAGCCTGATTGGCTGCTTCAAGGATAGCATTACATATAGAAGAATTAAAGTTGTCAATACTACCACTTATATCTACATTTTGCATTTTTATTTCACTACTATTCTGATAAGTTTCCCAATCTGCAGATCTAAAACACCATTTTTCCATCCCATTTATACAATACTTTTCTATTTGTAACTTTATTTCAGTCATGATAGGGTGATGATCACTTCCTATAGTTGTTTTATTGATTACTTGCCATAAACAAACACCTGCTAGAGAATCTGAAACTAACGTTAAATCAATTGCTGACATTGTATTATCTCTAAAATTAATTCTAGTTCCACTCCCATCATTCAAACATACCAAGTTTGTAGCATCCATTATTTCTTCAATTATAGCTCCATTTTGATCATTATGATTACTCCATGATGAGTTATGCCCATTAAAGTCCCCACACCAAATCACTTTACCCTCTAAATATGTCCCAAGTTCCTCCATTAAGTCTAATGTAAGTTTTTTACATGGATTATAAAAATTTATTATTTTAAATTGTCCATTTATTGTCCAGATTTCAATAACAATATATTCTAACTCTCTTCCTTTAGCTAAAACTCTAAATTGAATCCCCTGTTTAATGAATGTTATACACCCTCCTCCAGATCCTCCCTCTCTCTCTTCTAGTGTTTTCATATCCATTTATAATAAAATCAAGGTTTGGTTTAAGCCAAGTTTCCTGAATGCATATAATATCTATATCTTCTTTGAATTCTTTGATAAATCCTTTAAACTCCTGCCCATTTGATATTAGACTTCTAGCATTCCACTGTAAGATGATCAGTTTGTTCTGTCTTCTGGTCCTCCTGTCTTCCCTTCTGCTCCCAGTCTCTTATTTATGTGCTCCCAGTCTCTTGTTTATGTGCTCCCAGTGTCTTATTTATGTGCTCCCAGGATATATCCTTTATACCAAAAAACCTCTCTGCCCCTTTCACAATTATTTTGATTTTTTTCTGTTTTGTGTTTTACTTGCTCTGTACAATTAATAACATATGCAATGAACAACATGATCTTTTCTACTGTCAGTTCTGTCAGGTCCAGTCTGCCATTGTTCTGGTGTTGGCCTCGGCTGAACTTTTCCTTACACCTCTTTTGGCTTCTTCACTCTCTGAACAGCTTCTGTGAAACTTTTATTATTAATTACTTTGATTAGTTCCATTTCCACTGCTCTTTTCCTGATTTCACATCCTCTGTAGGTTACCCTGTGTTGTTCTCCACAGTTACAACAAGTACCCTTTCCATTTTTACACTCATCATATCTATGTTCCCCTCCGCACTTTGGACATCTTTGTTTCCCCCTACATGCTGCTGCAATATGTCCGTACCTCTGGCATTTATAACACCTGAGAGGAGGAGGGATGTACGGCCTAACAGGGAAGCACATACATCCTACTTTTATCCTTTCAGGGAGAACAGCTGCTTGAAACTCCACCATCACTGACAGACTTTCCTTTCTTTCACCTTCAACAGCTGTTCATCAGTCTTTTAATTTTGCTGACTTCACCTCCATAAATACCGCATCTAAACTAAACTGATTCCTGTGATCACTCCTGTAGCTACCTTAGCCTCCCAAAATCTTGATGTCACTCACCAATTTTTTACAGATACTCTGAGTTTTCATCACTTTGTTTTTCTGCTCTTTGTTCCTCACTGTTATCAGCAGGTTCCCATCTCTAAGAGTCTTAGCAAGTGTCAGCTCTCCAAACTTCCTCTTTAATTCTTTTGACAGCACTAACGGACTTAATTGAATTCCTTCATCCTCCTTTCTAAACTTTGTGATTAATTTGGATTCTTCCCTAACAACCCTCTTACGAACCACATTGTTTTCTTCAGAACTGTCTTCTTCTAGACTCCTTTTATTACTTTGCAAAGTATCTTCCTTTCTATTTCTCTCTCTTCCTGACACTTTACCTCCACGCACCTGTGTCCACTCACCTGACTCCATCTCATCATCCCCTTCACTCTCACCTTGAGATGCCATAGCAGTCCAGTCACAAACCAGTTTTATGCCAACCGCCCTGGACTCTTGTGTTGATTCAGCTCCAACTTTCAAATTAGCCACCAAAGAAACGTCGTCCAGCCTGTGCCTGTACTGTGTAGCTTCCTTGTTCACCTGAACCACAGGCTGAACTCTGTTCGGTCTAATTGAGTCCAATCAGGCAGTTCTGTTGCAGCTGCTGCATCAACAGCTGCCCTGCTTTAATCAGAGAGTTTCTGCCTGACTGACAGGAAACACGCCAAGCTATGACTATGCAGCTGAAAACCACAGCTGGGCTCTTGGACCTGCACGGTTCTGTGGGTCTGTTGGACTGGGACCTGGATAAAGAGCTGAAACTGGCAACAACCACCGAGCAGGTTTATCACGGTGAACATGTCTTTATTGGAAATGAGTTTGGTTAAATAACAAATCTACAGTCCAAATATTCATGCACTCTCTGAGCAGATCCTTGTGCAGATGATTAAATTAATAAACGTGTATCAGTTTAGTTTGTTCATCTCTGCCAGATGAGAGAGTGAGTGATCAGTCCGGGGCTCAGAGACCTGCCAGGCCCTCGACAGGAGAACATGAACCCTTCGACAAAACCTCAGGTGGGTTTAAAGAAAAACACGTCGGCTGCGATTAATAACAGAGAAAATTAAACTTAAAATGTTTTACTCGATGTCTTTAAAGCCTTTATTTAGTGTATTCTTAAATTGTCATATCAAATTTGGTTTGTAAAATTTACACTTTTTTTAACTTCAGAATTTTTTGTCTTTTCAGATCTTTTCAGTTGAATCCATCCTTTAGGTTTTCTGTTTTACTTCTAAAAAAATACAAGAACATTTTACGAACACTTGCTGCTCCGTGCAGCTGCTTTATCTTTGTTACCTGATTCTTAAAATATTTTTTAAACAGACCTTCAACTGTAGTTCCCCGGCATTTGCACTAGAAAAGGTATCAAAAACATATTTGAAATGAGTTTAACGGTTAATCTAAACACTTTGGTAAATGTAACATTTTAGCAGCTGATTGTGGGATGATGCAAAGTAAACGTTGAGGCCGGCTGGGCTGCTAGCTTCCAGTTATTCTCCCTGCCTGACACCGTTTACATGCATCCACTTTTTAAACTGTATGACTGGATCACATGTTTCGGGGTTTCCTTCCACAGAATTTTCAGTTTTCTGTAATTCAGTTCCTCCAGACTGAACTGGATGAACCGAGTCAGGTTTGTAGTCCACATTGTTCAGACACTTTTATTTATCTTTTTTAATCTCTGGCCACAAATAGTCTATGGGATATGACCAGGACTGTGTAACTGCTACTCTAGAAACACTGAACTTTTCTTTATACCACTCTGTAATGAATTCATCAGAATGCCGGGGGTCATTGTCTTTTTCAAAGATCCATTTGTGTCCAAACTTCAACCTCCTGTCTGATGGTAATTCAATATTTCCTCAAAAGGTTCTTTGCTTATGATGCCATCTACTTTGTGAAGTGTACCAGTCTCTCCTGCAGCAAAACATCCCAGAACATGATGCTGCTACCCTCGTACTTTACCGCTAGGACCGTAAGATTCCCTGTTGTGCCTCCAAATGTACGGCCAGGCAGATTAATTTCAGTGTCATCAGACATCAGGAAATGGCTGCATAACTTGAAGCCTTTCTCCATGTGTTCATTTATAAACTGTAATCTGTCTTTTTGTACGTTTTCTGACTGACGGCTTCGTCCTCACCGAGACGCCTTTCAGCTCATGTTGGTACAGAACTTTTCACTGTGGATATTGAGGCTGACCAGCTTCAGCAGCATCTTGTCTGTCTGCCCCCCCCCTTCCAACAAATACTATATTGTGAGGACCAACTGCTCCTTATGCGGCCCAAATTGTAATGCTACTTTATTTGGTGAAATGTGACTTCTGTGCTGCTGATCTCATGCTGCTGTACTCATTCATACCCATCTGCTCACTACAGACTCCTGTTTGGGCTGCTTTTTAATATACCATATTCATTTACATTATTTGTGCTAAGCTTATATCTTTGTGTGTATCTTAAATCATTATATACTGTTTCTTTTTATACTTTATATTTTTGGGTGTAACTGGGAACCAGATTACATAATTAATTCCACAGCATGTACCACATATGATGCGAATGACAAAGATACTGTACCTGAACTTGAACAAAGCCCGGGCCCCATCAGAAGTGCCGTTGGTGGGTTAGGTTTAGGATTAAGCTGTGAATTGGGGATGGACTACGATTAGGTGTGCACTGGTGATGGTTAGGGTAGTTTAGTTTATAGAAATGAATGGAAGTGGATGCAAAGTCCCTGTAAGGATAGAAATAATAGAAATGTGTGTGTGTGTGACCTTTCCTGATGTTGCTACTCCTGATTTATCAAAGTGATCCAACTCTGAAGTGATCATTGTACAGGCTCAAGATTTTATTCCTAATGGATTTTTCTTTTTCAGACATTTTGATAAAACCAAACTTGTGGCTGCTGGTGAATCCCAACATTGTCTGTCAGCTCCAGTACCAGCAGAATGTCGAGCTGCAGCCTGAACTAGCTCAGGAAGTCCAGACATCTGAGCTGGAGCCTGGAGAGATGCTGCATCCATCTACAGCAGGTCTACACTTGTTGCCTTCCCAGGAGGCCCGGCTGCACTCTGGTCCTTCAGCTGAATACAGTGTAATGGCAATCTGTGATCACTTTGAGAATTTTGTTGTTTACAACCAGTTAACATGTTCCACTTTCATATTAACTTTGTTGTACATGCAGTCAGTCTTCTATTGTACTAGAAGATGCAGGTTTTAGGAAAGTAAAACAAAATGTACAGAAAGGGTCCTTCAAGTACATAAGGTGGATCCTTGTGTCAATGCAAAGATGTAATCGGTCTGTTTTTAACAATCTTTACCTTTTTTTTAAAAATACAAAAACAGGTTTCAGTGCAGTGATTTGTACAACCTGATGCTTTAATCTCCTTTTTTACCATCTGTTGAAGGTTGAGAACCTCTCCAGTCGACCAGTGAAGAACAGACGCAAGGGGAGGATGACTAAGGCCATGGTGAGGACAGCAGCTTTGTTTTACAAACCGTCTGTTCAGAGCAAACTAATGTAATATAAACTGTTCAAAATCAACAAGTGATGCATCAATGTCCCCCTCCACTGAGGAATTTAAAGAGTAAATGTTTGTAGTTTTTGAGATGACTGTTTGTTTTTCTGGACTAACTGAAAGCAAGGGATCCTTAACATGTTTTGTTGCAAGATATTAAAAGGGTAGAAGTAGCACAGTGTAAAAGAACAGAGGTGGGGTGATTCTTTTTTTGTTCAAGGCAGCCCAGGGGGATGGATCCTGGTGCGTGGAGGGAGTCATTTTATCCACCACCAGGTGCAGTGGCAGATGCAGAGGGTGGTTAATGGTGGGCCACTCCAATCACTTGAGGAAGATATACTCTTAGTCCATCCATTATCTTTGGCTTGTTCCAAAGTTGGGTCGCGGGGTCAACAGCTTGAACAGGGAGGTCCAGACATCTCGTTCCACAGCCACCTCTTCCAGCTCTTCTGGGGGGACCCCCAAGGTGTTCCCAGGTCAAACAAGAGAAGTAGTCTCTCCAGCAAGTCCTGGGTTTTCCCTGGGGTCTACTCCTAGTTGGACATGCCCAAAGCACCTAGAGAGGCACCCAGGAAGCATCCTACCAGATGTCCAAACCACCTCAACTGGCTCCTCTCGATGTGGAGGAGCAGTGGTTCTATTCGAGTCTCTCCCAGACAACTGAACTTCTCACCCTCTCCAAGGGAGAGTCCAGCTACCCTGCAGATGGAACTCATTTCAACCACCTGTATCCACAATCTCATTCTTTTGGTCACTACCCAGAGTTCATGACCATAGGTGATGGTAGGAATGTAGACTGACCGGTAAATGGAGAGCTTTGCCTTACAGCTCAATTCCCTCTTCACCACAATGGACCAGTACAGGGTACACAATACTGCAGAATGATGCTGCACCAATCCGTCAATCTCAAGCTCCATTCTTCCCTCACTCGTGATCAAAACCCTGAGATACTTGAACTCCTCCACTTGAGGCAGAACCTCGACCCAAAGAGAACAATCACCCTTTTCTGACGGAGAACCAGGGTCTCAGATTTGGAGATGCTGATTCTCATACCAGCTGCTGCTGGATTAGTAAAATATATACTTTTAGGCAAAATAAAGTAGGAAGCATGTTTCCTCAAATGATAGAAGTGGCCAGTTTAAATTCATATAAAATGGATTGCACTCTTAGGGGCTGTTTACACGGCGCATATTTAAAGTGATGAATAAAAGAATTGGACTTGATGTTCCCTTGCCCAGACGTGGGTCACCGGGGCCCCACTCTGGAGCCAGACCTGGAGGTGGGACATGCGAGCGAGCGCCTGGTGGCCGGGCTTTTACCCATGGAGCTCGGCCGGGCACAGCCCGAAGAGGAGACATGGGTCTCCCTTCCCATGGACTCACCACCTGTGGGAGGGGCCAAAGGGGTCTGGTGCAATGTGGGATGGGTGGTGGCCGAGGGCGGGGACCCTGGTGGTCTGATCCTCGGCTACAGAAGCTGGCTATTGGGACGTGGAATGTCACCTCACTGGTGGGGAAGGAGCCTGAGCTCGTGTGTGACGTTGAGCGGTTCCGGCTAGAAATAGTCGGACTCACCTCTACGCATGGCTCTGGCTCTGGAACTAGTTTCCTTAATAGGGGTTGGACACTCTTCCACTCTGGAGTTGCCCCTGGTGAGAGGCGCCGAGCAGGAGTGGGCATACTTATTGCCCCCCATCTTGGTATCTGTGTGTTGGGGTTCACCCCGGTGAATGAGAGGGTGGCCTCCCTCCGCCTACGTGTGGGGGGATGGGTTCTGACTGTCGTTTGTGCTTATGCACCAAACGGCAGTTCAGATTATCCACCCTTTTTGGAATCCTTTTGAGGGGGTACTGGAAAGTGCACCTCCTGGGGATTCTCTTGTTCTGCTGGGGGACTTCAATGCCCACATGGGCAATGACAGTGAGACCTGGAAGGGTATGGTTGGGAGGAACAGCCCCCCTGATCTGAACCCGAGTGGTGTTCTGTTGTTGGACTTCTGTGCTCGTCATGGATTGTCCATAACTAACACCATGTTCAAGCATAAGGGTGTCCATATGTGCTCTTGGCACCAGGACACACACCCTAGGCCGCAGTTTGATGATCAACTTTGTCATCGTCCCATCTGATCTGCGGCCACATGTCTTGGACACTCGGGTGAAGAGAGGGGCGAAGCTGTCCACTGATCACTACCTGGTGGTGAGTTGGCTCTGATGGTGGGGGAGGATGCTAGTCAGACCTGGCAGACCCAAATGTATTGTGAGGGTTTGCTGGGAAGAGGAACACCACCAACACTGCTTACAGTGGGTGTGGTGTGCTGCTGACCTTCACTCGGGATGCCGTGGGTCGATGGGCAGAATACTTTGAAGACTTCCTCAATCCCACCGGCACGTTTTCCACTGAGGAAGCGGAGCCTGGGGACTCTGGGTCGGGCCCCCCAATCTCTGGTGCTTAGGTCACTGAGGTAGTTAAAAAGCTCCTCGGTGGCAGGGCCCCAGGGGTGGATGAGATTCGCCTGGAGTTACTTAAGGCTCTGGATGTTGTAGGGTTGATGGCTTACGTGACTCTGCAATATTGCGTGGACATTGGGGGAAGTTCCCCTGGATTGCCAGACTGGGGTGGTGGTCCCCCTATTCAAAAAGGGGGACCATAGAGTGTGTTCCAACTACAGGGGGATCACGCTCAGGTAAGATCTATTCGGGGGTTCTGGAGAGGAGGGTCCATTGGATAGTCGAACCTCAGATTCAGGAAGAGCAGTGCGGTTTTCGTCCTGGTTGTGGAACACTGGACCAGCTCTACACACTCAGCAGGGTCTTGGAAGGTGCATGGGAGTTTGCCCAACCAGTCTACATGTGCTTTGTGGACTGGGAGAAGGCGTTCAACCGCGTCCCTCGGGGGAACCCTGTGGGAACCCTGTGGGAACCCTGTGGGAGGTACTCTGGGAGTATGGGATACCGGGCCCTTTGATACGGGCTGTTAGGTCCGTGTATGACTGGTGGCAGAGCCTGGTTCGCATTGCCGGCAGTAAGTCGGGCTTGTTCCCGGTGAGAGTTGGACTCCGCCAAGGTTGCCTTTTGTCACCGATTCTGTTCATAACTTTTATGGACAGAATTTCTTGGTGCAGCCAAGGTGTTGAGGAGATTCATTTAGGTGGCCTTAAGATTGCTTCTCTGCCTTTTGCAGATGTGGTCCTGTTGGCTTTATCAGATTGCTGTGAACCGCTCCAGCGAAAGCTGTAGATCAGAGTACGACACAGCCGGGATGAGGATCAGTTCCTCCAAATCTGAGGCCATGGTCTTGAGCCGGAAAAGGGTAGAGTGCCCTCTCTGGGTCAGGGAGGAGGTCCTGCCCCAAGTGGAGGAGTTCAAGTATCTTGGGGTCTTGTTCACGAATGAGGGAAAAATGGAACGTGAGATTGATAGGGGGATAGGTGCAGCATCTGCAGTAAAGCGGGCGCTGTACAAATCTGTCATGGTGAAGAGAGAGCTGAGTCAAAAGGTGAAGCTCTCAATTTACCGATCGATATACGTTCCTACCCTCATCAATGGTCATGAGCTTTGGGTTGTGACCGAAAGAACGAGATCTCGGATACAAGCGGCCAAAATGAGTTTTCTCCACAGGGTGTCTGGGCTCTCCTTTAGAGATAGGGTGAGAAGCTCGATCATCTGGGAGGGACTCAGAGTAGAGCCGCTGCTTTTCCACGTCGAGAGGAGCCAGTTGAGGTGGCTCGGGCATCTGTTTAGGATGCCTCCCGGACGCCCCCCTGGTGAGGTGTCCCGGACACGCCCCCCTGGTGAGGTGTCCCGGAGGAAGACCCGGGACACGCTGGAGGGGACTATGTTTCTCGGCTGGCCTGGGAACGCCTCGGGATTCCCCCGGAGGAGCTGGACCGAGTGGCTGGGGAGAGGGAAGTTTGGGCCTCCCTACTCAGGCTGCTACCCCTGCGACCCGGGATAAGCGGAAGAAAATGGATGGATGGATATTTAAAGTGAATCCATTCCTTTCTCTCTGCGGTTCTGCTGTTAATTTACACGACACCAGTGGCCCCCCTCATTGAATCTGGAGGTTTTTTGAATCCACCTTCCAGAGTGGAGGTTTTTTGCTGACCTCCCGCTGATAATGTAAACATCTCCCGCTGAGGCTTTGTGTTAAACCAGATACGCACGCGCAGATGGCATATTTCTATCAACATGGGGGCGGACACAGTGCTTTCTGAACTACAACTGATGGAATATATTTTTAATTTCGTAGTTAATCTACGTCAGATTCCAGGTGCTGTGACCGACATCTGTGTTGGAAGAGACGCAGTCTGTTCCAGTTCTAATATCGCTGTTTATAGAACGAGACTGTCGAGGCAGGCGCACACGTCGCGCTGCACTATAACATACTGAAATGTGCTAAATAAAATGTTTAGTAATAATAAAAAACTGTATTTGTTTGTGTGAAATATATAATGAAGCTATCTGAGCTAAATAAATTTATCTAGACATTATGTAATGCAAATTATGTGATTAAAATGATGCAAAACATCCAACCATCCATTATCTTTACCCGCTTATTCCATTTTGGGTCACGGGGGTCGTCGGTGCCCATGTCCAGCAATCACTGTGCGAGGGGCGGGGTACACCCTGGACGGGTCGCAAATCCATCACAGGGCCACATAGAGACAAACAACCATTCACTCTCTCACTCACACCTAGGGACAATTTAGAGTTACCAGTCAGCCTAACATGCATGTTTTTGGTCTGTGGGAGGAAAATGGAGTACCCGGAGAAAACCCACGCATGCACGGAGAGAACATGTAAACTCCACCCAGAAAGGCCCCTGGACCGGGGATTGAACCAAGGACCTGCTCCCTGAGAGGCAGCAGCTCTACCAGTTGCGCCATTGTGCTGCTGATGCGAAACATATTGTATGTTATTAAAGTTGAAAATGAAGACATCAGGTTTAATTTTTATTTATTTATTCAACACCACAAACTCTGTTACACAAACACCAATAATTAAACAGAACACACTATTAAAAACAAGCTAACCGAACTGTAAACTACTTTAATGAACTGGACTCTGCTCTGTTTTCGTCCTGGATACTGGTCCCATGTTGTTTTTCTGGCTTGTTTAAGCTGTCACTTCTTTGCTTAATGAAAGAAAGGGAAGAGGAAAAAAAAAGAACAAAAGAGAATCAATGTGTAGAAGACAAAAGAGATGATCATGGATTTCAGAAGGAACAAACACACCTACACTAGGGGTGCACTGATAAATTGGCCGGCCGATTTTATCGGCCCCGATTTCCTTAATTTTGGGAAATTGGAAATCGGCCAATACTTGCATGAGAAACATCCATCCATCCATTTTCTTTACCTGCTTATTCCATTTTGGGTCACGGGGGTCGCCGGTGCCCATGTCCAGCAATCACTGTGCGAGGGGCGGGGTACACCCTGGATGGGTCGCAAGTTCATCACAGGGCCACATAGAGACAAACGAGACAAACAACCATTCACTCTCTCACTCACACCTAGGGACAATTTAGAGTTACCAATCAGCCTAACATGCATGTTTTTGGTCTGTGGGAGGAAACCGGAGCACCTGGAGAAATCCCACGCATGCACGGAGAGAACTTGCAAACTCCACCCAGAAAGGCCCCTGGACCGGGGTTTGAACCAAGGACCTGCTCGCTGAGAGGCAGCAGCTCTACCAGTTGCACCATTGTGCTGCCCCGCATGAGAAACAAATTATTTTTATTTATTTATTTATTTATTTTAGTTTTAACAATTGTCTGAACTTCATTTATGTTTCAGAGCACTACCTCATGGCCAGTTAAAATACGTTTGTATTGTTTCCAAGATATTGTTCAAGGGTACGTTTTCAATAAAATAAGACTGTAAAATTGAAGTTGCATTGTGACCTTATAACACCTCACTGTGTCGCTTCTAAAACAAAATCTGTATCGGCCAAAATCGGTAGCAGCAGGTCAGACTTTTTAGAGATTGGTGATCGACCAGAAAACTGCAATCAGTGCACCCCTACCCTAACCTACCCCCCCCCCCCCCCGAAAATAAGATATGCAGTGGAAATGGTCTCCAGCTATTTTTAGTTGATGTTTTTCTTAGTTCATATTTTAGACGTTATCATTTTTTTTTCTTTCACATTTTATTGTTGTATGTAACTGGGACCCTGTGTACATTATTGTCGTTCCACCCCAGAACGACAATAAAGAATCTCTGACTCTGAATGCAGCTTAAAACATTGAATGGACTGAATTAAAGAACTGGGGAATTTTTAATAAAAAGTTCATCCAACATCTCTCTCTTCGACGTCTTCATGTACTGCACCTGGGTCGAACCTCGTTCAGAACCGTTCCGCCTGGTGGGAGAACGGCTTCTCCTCGCAGGAAAAATAAAAACTCAGCTGATTGTTGTGTGATCGAAGTAAACACAAGCCTTCTCCTCTAACATATGTAAAAACCTGTTTCCCCCCACTGTGTCTGCGTAAATAGAGCCTTAGATTTTGATGTGGTCACCCAGTTTTGGATGGGAATCTTTCTTATGCTTAGGTGCAGCAACACACCAAAATAGATGTTGGTACCTCACTTCTTTGTTTTTCTCCTTTACATTCTCACACTCGCATGTACGGATGGATGAAGTATATTTCCACCCCCACCCTCCTTCACTCTGCAACAAAGGGACTATAAATTAACAAAGTTTTTAGAAGTTAAAGTTTTTGAGGATTCTGCAAATAAAATTTTCCTGATCTTGATTAATTTAACTTTGTGGAATTTTTTTTTAAACCATGTTCTGAAAAGGTTTTGCAGAACATTTGTCAGACATTAATCTTTGATTTCTACCAGGACTTTAAGAGCTTGGAGCCAGGATGCTGGCCTCGTCCTCCAGTCAATTACTTCATCCTCATTGCTTTGGCACTGAAGAACAGCCAGACTGGGAGCCTCAAAGTGCAGCAGATTTACAACTTCACCAGGTCAGTGTCACAATTGGTACAATTCATACTAGTTTAAAGTAAATTATACTAATTTAAAGTAAATTATAAGTCTTACTCTTCCTGGATATGAAGAAAAGTGCTTTTGGAAATGTTTATTTTTCAGTCGTCGACTCAAACAGGACTAAAATCAAATTTTCATCTTGGATTACATCTTTACAGTGCACAGCTAAACAAAATATTAGCTTTGCTAACCCATATTCCGCTAACTAAACATGGCTTCACTAATGCTGAACCAGTAAAACATAAATAAAATTGCGGAAGCTAACTCTAAACTGCTAACAGCTCAGACAACTGACGCCAAGTGTGCATCACACGTGTATACCGGGAGACCCGAGACACGTCTGTGTGACACGCCGTTTGTACCAGTAGTTTTCAAACGGGGGGGTTGTCGACGTGAAACCGTGCAAGTAGCTCTTTAGCTAGTGTGTCTGTTTTGTGCACCACTAGCTTAGTGCAAGACTCGTGGGTGTCCAGATACTGCGATTGTCCTTTTTATAGAATAATCCACAGACACGATTTCGAGCTCTTTCTGACTAATGTTAATTTTCTCTTTTCTTTCCCTCTTTCTTTTTACCTCCGGTCCCCCCCCCCCCCCCCCCCCACTGTCTCATAACATCCACTTTTCAAAATATAACATTTCCAAACATTATATTTTTTCATTAATCCAATTTTCACTCTTACATTAGTTAAGGTGACCAGATTTCTGAAGTGAAATCTGGGGACATTTCCAGCTCGGAGACTAAAAACAATGACATTTTATCAAGATGAAATTAAAAATGGGGACAGTTACGGTTTCATTTACTTTTACATATTTATTCATGTTTAAACAATAAAAATCAAATATAACAACAGGAATCTGGTGTGTGTGTGTGTGTGTGTGTGTGTATATATATATATATATACATATATATATATATATATATACATATACATATACATATATACATATATACATATATATATACATATATACATATATACGTATACATATACATATATATACGTATACATATACATATATATACATATATATATACGTATATATACACGTATATATACGTATATATACATATATATACACATATATATACATATATATACACATATATATATACATATATATACACATATATATACATATATATATACACATATATATACATATATATATACACATATATATACATGTACATATATATACATATATATACACATATATATACATATACATATATATACATATATATATATACACATATATATACATATATATATATA
>NC_056499.1:47913764-47920115 GCF_014905685.2 Nematolebias whitei | reverse complement strand
TTGAACCAGGGACCTGCTTGCTGAGAGGCAGCAGCTCTACCAGTTGCGCCACAGTGCTGCCCTAACAGGAATTCATTTAAGCTTAAACGGGTGCATGAAACTGAGCGGAGGAGACAAAGGGAGGCGGAGGGGCTGTTCCCCTTCCTCCCTGCTGCTCATATGAGCAGGGCAGAAATCACATCAGATTTATTTAGAAAGTACATTTAAAAACAACAGCTGTTACCAAAAGTGTTAATAATAATAATCAATGGTACTAATTTAATGAATATGTACCATAATTTACTGGTACTATTTGACTTAAGTTAGTGAATTAGTGGTTAGCAAAGCTAACTTTTTGGTCAGCTAGAACACCACTGATTATAGCTTACAAATGATCAAAAATCAAAATTCAGCGTCTCGGAAAAATGTAGTAAGCCTATAAAGATTTTCTGTAAACTACTTTGCAGTTGAGCAAAAAACATTTTAATTTATGAAAATGCATCTATCAACCACATTCTTTTAAAATTTTGTCTTCAGCCAGAAGCATGTTTGAAGGAATTTTCATTGGTTAAGGTCCCATCACACATTTTACAGAACTTGTGTTGACTTGTTTAAATTTTTTCATTCATTCAACCTTTATTTAGACAAGTTAATCCCATTGAGCCTCGGGGACTCATTTACAAGAGAGACCTGATTTTAACAAAGAGTGATGACAACAATGGACAACAGCGACAACAGACAGTCGCAAAAGAGGCATACAAATTTATTATTATTATTTTTTTTACAAATCAAAACAAAATCGCAACCAAAAGGACAATCAAAAGGAAAAGTAGTGAAAACAAACAAACAAAAGAAAAAACCCAGCTAGATTGTAAGGCGGTGTAGAAAACTAAAAACAGGAACATGTCTGCGTTGGTTCTTGCCAGGAACTTAACAGATGTTTGAAGCCACTTAGAGAGGTCAAGGTTGAGAGCTTCAGGTCTTTTTGTAAGATATTCCAGGAAACAGGAGCGGAGTAGGAGAAGGCCTGATTGGATTCAAAGTGACGAACACAAGTCATATAATTTTGGTGTAAGTTTTGAATAAACTACCAGCATGCTGATCTAAGATGGCATATGTTTTTTTTATGCCAACACCAGAATTGTTCAAATGACAACAAAACAGTTTTCTACCCAGCAACTCATACGTTGGGAGTGGTAAAAGCTGGCTGTGGATTCTTTGGTAGGCAGGAAGACTTACTGGTCTGACAAGACTTCATCTGATATTAGTCAGATGTACACACAGTCTCACAGGACACCAAAAGGATCACATGTTTTATTCACAGTTTTTTCTTTTTTTTTAATTGGATTACACATTGACAGGTAAGACTCATAGCATAAATAATTTTTATTACTTTACATCTTTAAGGTGACAAACTAATCCATGTTATCTGTCTAAAGTGTACACTCATCCATGACTTCCAATGAGGAAACGGACGAAGGTGATTTTACCTCTAAAGCTGCTCTGTTTGTACAAAATGACAAACGGAGCACAGCTACAAGGTAGGAACGATACAACAGTAACGGACTGACTGTTCTCCAGCTCACAGTTCTTGTGTCAAACTATTCTGTACATTTTGTATTGAAGAACAATGTTAGAGGAGAGAGCAGATTCCTCTGTGCCAAGCTGTGTGACCCCGAGGTCTGACCAGTCCAAACATGAAGGGCATGAATTCAACGATCCAAGCATTGGTGTTTATAAAACGTAAGACTTTATCAGGTATTCAGTCATGTGGTAAATTATAAAAATAAATTTGGATCACGACCTGAAATGTGACTATTAAATGTTTATCTTATATTAAAGCCATTTGACAGCGAAGAGACCACACTCATTTATGAGCCACATCTCAATGCGGACTACAAGGTCTATGTCAGAGCCTATTGAGTTCAGAGGTGGAGGCTCCTCTCATCAACAAATGTGAGAATTTAAATCAGATGCTTATTGTGTGACTATAATCACAAAAGTAACTCAACAATAAAATGTTTTTTATGTTTATTTCCCACCATAAAATTTGTTTAGTGATTGTGTTGAAGTCAGGGAAGATTTTTTTTAAATAGTTAAAACTCTTGAATTCAGTTCGTTACCTGAAATGTAACTATTAAATGTTTATATGTTAAAGCCGTTTGACAGACGGGAAAGCAGATACATTGAACAGACGAATGTCTACGTGGACTGAGGCGTCTGAAGACGAACCCATCGAGTTCAATCATGGAGGTTCCTTTGATCAGTGAGAAATTAAATTACATTTTATCTCGTGACTGTACCAAAACACTAGTTTCACTTAGTAATGAAATCTACATACATTTATTTCACAAGCTGACATATATGATTAAATGTTTATGTTGAAGCAAAGGAAAGCAACTCTCTCAAGATGGCTTGGACAGATCCATGTTTGACTGGTCTAGAACTCTCCCTGTGGATGTCAAGACTGGACTGAATCCCAGTGAAACACGGTAAATATCTAAAACTCTCAGCCTAGTACTATTTTTAGTTACAGTCATTCATTACAGGAAACAACATTTCTTCAGGTTGCTGAACTTGAAGCAACATGACAACTTGATGGGGCGCCTTTTACAGGAAGAATTTATTTTTAGACAAACCGGAATGAAAGCAGGACACAGTAATTTACTGTAAATGCACTGTTGTGTAATGCTGAATAAGCATGTTACATACAAACCATGCAAGGCCGTAATATTTTCAACTATGTAACTTTAACATTCAGAAAGGAAAATGTCAGAAACTTCTAGCTAAACAAAGTCTGTATAACGTTGCTTTAAAAAACATTTAAAGACACACAAATGCTTTTCTTTCTTGTTCAGTCAGATTTTGGAACGTGACAGAGAAAATCTGATCTGATTTCCTCTACAACCATTACATGTACATTTTATTTTAAAATTTGTAGTGTTAACATTGTTTTTGTGAAGAAAATAGTGTATAAATTGCAAACATGGTGTAAAAAAAAAGTGATGTCCTTATGAAAGGTTACATTTTAAAACATGTCAGTGAAATCTGTTGTTGCCCTGTGACTTTTAGTCTTTTTATATTTTTCAGTTTTGGTCACACCACTTCTTGCACTCATCAGACGGACCTGGATCCTATTTTCAAGGTATAAGTATGATTTAAAAAACATTTCAAAATATTTTATCTTGTGTCATTTCCTTTGTTTTTTTTTTAAATTTATTTTATTTCATTCCATACCAGATCAATGAGTCCACTCTTGTAGGTTCAAAGCAACAATTTTAAAATAGCTACATACATTTTAGAGTTTTTACTTTTACTATGAAGATAATTTCATTGGTCTTAGTAGCAACATTTTCTTTGATCCATACAATGACAAAACAGCTGGTGCTGAGGAATAGTTTCCCGCAAGTTCAGACTGCTTTACCGTAACACAAAGTCCCGTAATTTAAAACCGGTTGTCTCACATTGTTGGAGAGTGTTTTTTGTTTTTGTTTCTTGAACTGGCAGCAGTCTAGCTGAATCATGTACATCACAATGTAAGATCCATTATCTGATAAACTCCAGTGAGAAGCATAGGGAACGAGTTTGTTGTTCCTGTTTTAAAAAAATGTATAAAGCATGAATGAAAGCAGTAATGAAGCTGTAAAACCTGTATCGATAACATTTTTGTGAATAAGTGCTGATTATTGTGTACTTTCTTCCCGATCTTGTATCCCCCACTTCATACTCAGCTGGTGACATTTCGTACTCAAGTCTTTGCTGCATACTCATGTTTTTCTGTATCCTTGTCCAAGGTTAAGGTTGAGATTTAACTGATTTAACAATAAGGGTTAGGGGACAGAAATTGGCAAACCATAGCATATTGACAGGGTGCGTTCCGGTAACTGTTTGCTTGGATCTGGTAACTCTTAGGCTCACTAATAATAAAGTTGTGAACAAATATGACTACCTTGAACTAATAAAACCAATACTGGACATGTAGACTGAAAATAATTACATAAACACTCATTTTAAATACAACAACATACAATTTGCCTCTTCAAGTAGCCTTTCCACATCTACCCTTAAATAAACCTCCGCCCCTAAGAGTGAGTGTGTGTGTGTGTGTGTGTGTGGGGGGGGGGGGGGGGGTGAGCTAACCAGGTAGTTGTACACGTTAACGAGCACACAGGCAGGCACCTGGAGTATTCATCTTTGGAGTTGGACAACAACAAGCAGGGACAGTATTGGGCTCGGTTCTGAGCCTGACGTCAAGTAAGTCGAGAGTCCTAAAGAGGAAAGATACAGATGTTAGAAAGTGTAAGACTTAGTATACAATATGATAATCTTTCCTTGGTATAGTCTGCCTTCAGCAACTGGTATCTTCACTGAGTGTTGGTGTTCTCACATACCTACTGGTTCCAAAATAAAGCCACTGTGACAGCTGTATGCCTCACATGCCTGGCAATTGTATGATTTGACCAAACATTTTCAAACACAAATACAAAATAAATATTTTTCACCAGTGCTCACTTCCCTTCACTGGCTCCCTGTATAGAATTCATTTTAAAGATTTATTGATTACCTTTAAGGTCCTGAATGGACAGGCTCCTGTAAACCTGTTTGACAACCTGCAGCCTCTTGTGCCCTCCAGATCCATTAGAGATAATGATATTTTGCTTTTAGCTTTCTTGAGGTCCAGGCTGGTCCACAGAATCGATCAGGTCTTTAGTTGGCCAGAGGTTCAGGTTGGTCCACAGAGGTGATCGGTTCTTTTTCAGTTGTACCTCCTAAACTGTGGGTCCATCTGCCCTTTCATATCAGACAGGCTTCAATTCTTAGTGTCTCATCTTAAACACATTTGCACCCACATAGCAAAATTGGTCTGGCCCAGTTCAGGTCCACACAAGGCAGTAACTCTCGGCCCACATACTGTAAAGAAAAACAGCCCTTTGGTGGCCCAGATGTGGTTTGCCAGAGGTGGGCCATGCATGGGCCAGCACCAGGCCAGCTGCAGATGCATAGATGGTCCGGTGCTGGTCCAGAACAGTTTCAGCAATGGCACCAGATATCAGTCTAAAGTATACCTTATAGTCATATATTGATATGTGCTGTATTCATACCACTTTAATGAGCCACCAATGTTGATACATTTGTTCAAATATTAATTTAGAAATTTACAACTCATTTCCAGTATATAATAAATGAATATCACTTTCAAATATACAACAACAAGCAGCACATAAATAGTTCAAGGGTTAAAAAGAAAAACAATACCCTTTTGTGTATCTGTATGATCACAATCAAACCTATGTTCTGCCTCCACAGTTTGCCTAAGCTCCCTATCTTCTTTACCATCAATGTGCATCTCTTCACATGCACCAGATCCTTCATAAGCCTTCCACCATATTTCTATCCTATTTTACACTGTTTACATTGTTCTGCTAACTTCCTAATGATTCTACAAGTTGTATCTTTTTCATTGCTCCTCTTCTCATATTGCTGATGTTTCTCCTTCAATGTATTCTCTATAACACCATCAGCTGGACATTTCAAATCTTAGAGCAAAGACAAAAACAAAACAATTTCTACCTGCTCGGATTAGACAAAGCTTCCAAAAATGTACCACCTTCTGTCATTTACAAACACAAAAGACTGGCAAATCTCCTTCATGTGCACCTGATCAAGTCTACCTTGGTGTAGGTCTTGGTGGCAGACAGATAGCTACATTGTTCAAACGCTGCTGTTTCACAGAGGAGCGAAGCCATGTCTTCAGCCTTCTAGAAGCTCTGAAACGTCTTTCAGTCTCAGCTGAAGAAGAAGTAGCCGGACCAACACCTCTACTTGTTTGAATAGAGCACGTACCTCTGGCAGCAGAGCGCTGAGTCTCTGCTACTTCACTAACTGTTGCTTCTTTGTAAAGAATCTCCTAATGTCCATTTTGTCTCTGTGTGTGTTTGTGTGTGTGTGTGTGTGTGTGGGGGGGGGGGGGGGGGGGGGGGGGAGGGAAGATCAGATGTAGCTAACAAATAATTGTCATCCAAAAATATGAATATATCCTAGCCTGTTATGTCCTAATTTTTCATTGTTTAGTTCAACAGTAATTTAACATGGCCTGGGGCTAGTAAAAAAAAGAACAAGGTTTTATCAAAAGCTGGACATTGTGGGATGTCAGTGGGAATGATGTTACCTCCTCCAGTTTTGAGTCGTTTCGGCTTCATGGCATGTGGTGCAGTGAGTTGTTGTAAGTAACCTGGAAAACACGGAGTGGACTTTTACCGGTTGGGGTATTCTCCTATTAATCAAGTGGAATGGATTTGTTCACAAAGCAATAGATTAATGTGTGTGTGTGTGTATGTGTGTGTGTGTGTGTGTGTGTGTGTGTGTGTGTGT
>NC_056499.1:47912049-47913664 GCF_014905685.2 Nematolebias whitei | reverse complement strand
TGGTGTGGCTTTCTTAAATTTGATTTGCTCTAAAAGTTAATCATGTTTATATACATCCAACAACTCTTTCATGAAAGTTTCATTAAAATCCGTCAAGTGGAGATATTTTGCTAACACTGTTGACTCCTAATAGGCCACTTGGAAAACAAAAATAAAGCAAGATCTCACGCAATGAATGAACGTCTCTAACCTGTTGAGGATCTGCTACTACCACACCAACTTTAGGTAAATATCTAAAATTAGAGCCAATTTTGTGACATTAAGGTCAGTTGTGGAAGCAATTTTCAATGGGTTCACTCCGAAAGTTAATCAATTGTTGATGTGCATCCGATGATTACTTTCTCCATGATTCAATCAAATTCGTTCAGTCGTTCATGAGATATTGTGCTAACAGACACGCAAACACACAGACCCGGTCAAAACTACAATGGAGTACGGGCGATAACTAGAAAAACGCGTCACTATTTAACAACTCAATCCTGTTAATGTAGACACAACTCCACTGCGGGAGAACTGAAGCATGTTCCGACATATTTCACCAACATGTCGGAACAACGACCACAACCCACCGCCGCCTCTTACCTTCAGTCCAGTCCGACCTGCCGTTCTGGCCCCATTCGAGTACCGCGCGCGGCAGCAGTGCAGCTCCGCAGTCCGCACGAGCTACTTCACGAGAAAGAAGGAACGTGGCATGATGTAAGCACACGCGCACAGACATATATACATAGATGCCTCGTTGAGTGGCCGGCCCGCTGCAGCGTCACGTCAGTGTGTCCGCCATATTGAATGTGGCAGATCTGCGCGTCAACTAGTGAGGAAATGGACTGAACTTGATCAAACATGGTTCTACAAAGTGTTTTATGTTTATGCCTGTCATTCACACACACTCATATATTTGGAAAACAAAAACTGGCACCAAATATAACATTTATAACATGATTTAAAAAAATGTTTCCTCCTTAAATGTTTAAGTTATAAGTGGTCATGGACTTCAGAAGAAACCAACACACCTACACCCCACGAACATAGGAGGATCTGCGGTGGAAGTGGTCTCCAGCTCCAAGTACTAGAAATACTTGGGTGTGCACCTGAATGACAACCTCAGCTGGAGCAACAACACCACCAGCCTGATCAAGAAAGCTCATCAGAGACTCTACTTACTCAGACGGCTGAGACGAGCTGGTCTGGGAAGCTCAGTCCTCACCTCCTTCTACAGGTGTGCAGTGGAGAGCATCCTGTGCTCCAGCATCAACGTGTGGCACGGAGGCTGCACAGCTGCAGAAAGAAAAGCTTTGCAGAAAGTGGTGAAGGCTGCACAGAAGACTGTTAAACTCATGAATCTCTAATTGCATGTTCTCTCCGTGCATGTGTGGGTTTTCTCCGGGTGCTCCGGTTTCCTCCCACAGTCCAAAAACATGCATGTTAGGCTGACTGGTAACTCTAAATTGTCCCTAGGTGTGAGTGGGAGAGTGAATGGTTGTTTGTCTCGTTTGTCTCTATGTGTTCCTGTGATGGACTTGCGACCCGTCCAGGGTGTACCCCGCCCCTTGCACAGTGATTGCTGGACATGGGCACCAGCGACCCCCGTGTCCCAAAATGGAATAAACGGGTAAAG
>NC_056499.1:47906692-47911949 GCF_014905685.2 Nematolebias whitei | reverse complement strand
TATATATATATATATGTATATTTATATATATAACAGAAAACAGAAAA
Organism: Nematolebias whitei; assembly: GCF_014905685.2. NCBI lineage: Eukaryota > Metazoa > Chordata > Actinopteri > Cyprinodontiformes > Rivulidae > Nematolebias > Nematolebias whitei. The sequence continues at coordinate 47,911,902 of NC_056499.1, read as the reverse complement.
CTCATTATATATATATACACGTGTGTGTGAGTGTGTGTGTTTATATATGATAAGAGTCAGAGATTCTTTATTGTCGTTCGCACCTCATGTGGTACATGTGGTGGGATGAAATTATGTACACAGGGTCCCAGTTACATCCATCAATAAAATGTAAAAGAAAAACAATGATCTCATCTAAGATATGAACTAAGAAAAACCTCAACTAAAAAGACACTAATCACTAATAGCATAAAAACATTACGTCAAACAGCAGCACTAACATGAGTCTGTGTGAGCAGATGAGCACGAATGAACACATCAACATGTAACAGATCAGCAGCAACATGAAACAGATCAGCAGCAACATGATGTGATTTTTCACAGTGAATATCCTGGTTAGAGATTTATGAATCTGACAACCTCATAGGAATTAAAATAATTAAAATAAGGCTTAATCCTGGGAGTATGAGAAGCCGCTTCACTTCTGTGCACCGCCATGAATCAATGAGGAATCGCTTCACTTTTGCCACATTCAAAAAGGCGTCCACGTCGACTTACGATTCCCTCACTGAGCGATATGTCCATGTTGCCATCTATGAGCACACACCTCACATCAAAAAAGAACTGCTGATTTGCGCATGTGCACACAGAAAACTGCTGTTGAATGATTTGTTTGCATAGTACTGTGCTGGAAGTGGCACTGAGTCACTCACTGCTACTGCACGAATAAACTGCATGAACTGAAAGATTTGGCAAACAAATCTTTTGAGCGAAACATCTTAATGAACTGATTCTAGGAATTCAGTACCCGAAATAAAAAAGTTGACATTCCCATCGGTTATAAGAAAGCCTGATATAATACATACTTTCTGGCAGTCACATCCACACAATGGGGTGCCCACACTTTTTCAGCATGTAAAATGATCAAGTCAAAGTGATCTTCCTACTATAAGGCCCTGTTTACACGATAACAACCTCTGGAAATGTCAGTGTTTTTTCAATGTTAATTGGGGTAATAAACAAAAAATGAGTGGGCTTACACGAAAAACACTGTAGTTCCCTTATCAGTCGGGTTGCCAGATAAGAAACTATGACCTATAGTACTGTCGCTTTAAAATGATCGTATTTTGACCTAAACTGTCATATGTGCTGAGTAATAATATTCCAAGATGAGGTGTGTGTTGTGCTTCTTGAACATGTGCGCAGAGGGGTAATAAAGACATTTTCAATTTATCTGGCAACCCTGATGCCGGGCTCTGTTGCGTTCTTTGCGCATGCAGCGTCTGCAAAGCGCGCATGTGCGCTCGCAACCAACCAGATGACGGATCAGATGACAGTCACGTTGTTGGAGTCAGCTGACGCTTACCGGACGTTTCCCTGCTTCGTCTGCGTATCAGTCGGCCGGACAGGATGCCTTTCTCCGAGCTGTATTTTAACGTGGATAACGGCTATCTGGAGGGTCTGGTTAGAGGGTTCAAAGCTGGAATATTGTCCCAGGCGGATTATTTAAACCTGGTTCAGTGCGAGACCCTGGAAGGTGAGTCCAGTCAGAGCTAACAGGAGCTAGTTAGCTTAGCTCTGCTTCCGTTAACGATCCGTTGGATCTTCTCTACGAACCGTCCGCAGCGCTTTGTTTATCTTTGGGGTTTACATGAGTGAGTAGGCTTCACAGTTCAAATTAGTGGAAATATTTTGTTATAATTGTATTTTAAAGGCTGCTGTCATTTTTAAGTCTAGCTAGCTAGCTGTATTGAGCTACAAATCCCTAGCAGATTTGACAGAGTTACGTGAAATACTGAAGCTTTGTTCATAATAGTTTGTCTCTGCCAGCGTCTTTAACTCAGTTTTGATATGACAATAAAATGATTTGCTGGTCTAGTTTGTGTTTGAGCAGTTAGCACCAGAATCTAGTTTTCCAGATTTAAATGTCTTTTAAACATAGTTGTGTTTCCAACAAACAACAGAGCTTAGGTAAAATAAGTACAAGCACAGAGTTATCATGTGGACAGAATATGGAGAGAATTGATCTTTATACTGTGAATGTTATTTACAGTATTCACTACTGTGTGTGTGTGTGTGTGTGTGTGTGTGTGCGTGCGTGCGTGCGTGCGTGCGTGCGTGCGTGCGTGCGTGTGTGGTTCTCCAGGTGCACAGTGGAAAACACAGTTCAGTTTATCTTTTAAAATTTTGCAGAGTTCTGTAAAAAAAAAACAACAACTTTAAAATTATTTCTCTTTTGGAAGTCCTTTGCCTCCTAAAGCTTTAGGAGGGGTGGGAGGATTGTCCAACAATGTTCAGTCGTGTCATCTGGACGGTTTCTGTTTGTTGCTGGGATGCTTCGTCTTTCATCCAAATGACTTCTTCAGTCTGAGGAGCCACCAACAAACTGAGTCCCACAAACAGCTCACTCCCACAGTGGGGAAAAAAGAAAAGTTTACTGGTGATAAGATGGTCTCTGCGACCCGCCCTCTCCCCGTCAACTCCTCAGGCATTCATGCCAAAGTGGTTCAAAACACCAAAGTCCATGCTCAGTAATCCAGGTAAAAATCAATCAATATTGTTCAGTCAGGTCATCTAAGGTTTATTTATTTATTTATTTTTTTGCTGAGACATTTCCTCAGATTGAAATTTGGATGAAGGACGAAACGTCTCAGATAAAAAAAAAAAACAGAAACCGTCCAGATGACCTGACTGAACATTGTTTTTCTACATGGATTGTAGAGATGTACCGATCCAATACCAATATCTGTATCTGTACCGTTATCGGAAAAACTTGTGGATCAGGTATCGTGACAATGGGACCGATCCATGACGGCAGATTTTAAAAGGAAAAGTAACAAAAAACATCTAGTTTGTAAGGCGCTGTAGAAAACTAAAAACAGGAACATGTCTGCAGTGGTTGTTGCCAGGAACTTAACAGATGTTTGAAGCCACTTAGAGAGGTCAAGGTCAAGAGCTTCAGATCTTTTTGAAAGATATTCCAGGAAACAGGAGCAGAGTAGGAGAAGACCCTTTTGCCAAGTTCAGTCCTCACAGATATTATTATTGTTGGTGTTGTTAGTTGTGTTTTTGTCTACTATCATCATTAACAGTTGTATAGATTAGTGTTCTGCAAGTCACAAGTTCGTCTTGCAGGGAAATGGATATTAAGTGATCTGATCATGTGTGCAGGGGCTGCAGTGGTGAAGTGCAGCAGCCTTGTTGTAATCCTTAGAGTCCAGGTTGTGTCAGGAAGGGTATCTGGCATAAAACATCCCAAATCTTTCATGTGAGGTCACTTACTGTGGCCACCCCTACAAACATGAGCAGCTGAAACTTGATAATCTGAACAAATGTCTCTGAACAAAGTCATTATTGCAACTTATAGATCAAAACTTTGTACTTTGAATCAGCGTAAACTACTTCAGCCTAGTTTTCCTGTCGTATTCAGGTATCCTTGTAGAAAAGCTCTCTGGTTTTCTCTGCACGTTGGTTGGCTTTAGTCCCATCCTTTGTTGAGATAATGGTAAATGTACTTGTATAGTGCTGTTCCATCTAATCATGATACTCTAAGCTCTTTACAGTGCAATCTGTGCTCTCCATTCATACAGCACTCTACTACATCTCTACAAAGATGATCTGAATCTGTAGAGTCTAATCAGAGCTTTATCACATTCATACACTGATGGGACACACATCAGAGGCTATGAGGGGTTCAGTGTCTTGCCCAGGGACACTTCAACATGTGACTGCTGGTGGAATTGAACCCCCTACTCTCCCATTGGAAGACGACTGCTCTAACCACTCAGCCACTGCTGTCCCCACAATCCCTCAGTAGTTTGTAGGGTGGAGGTCTACAAACCGGATTCCAAAAAAGTTGGGACACTAAACAAATTGTGAATAAAAACTGAATGCAATGATGTGGAGATGGCAAATGTCGATATTTTATTCGTAATATAACATAGATGACAGATCAAAAGTTGAATTTGAGTAAATGTAACATTTTAAAGGAAAAATATGTTCATTCAAAATTTCACAGTGTCAACAAATCCCAAAAAAGTTGGGACAAGTAGCAATAAGTAGCTGGCAAAAGGAAATTGAGCATATAACAAATAGCTGGAAGACCAACTAACACTAATTAGGTCAATTGACAACATGATTGGGTATAAAAAGAGCTTCTCAGAGTGTCAGTGTCTCTCAGAAGCCAAGATGGTAAGAGGATCACCAATTCCACCATTGTTGCACAGAAAGATAGTGCAGCAATACCAGAATGGTGTTACCCAGCGTAAAATAGCAAAGACTTTTAAATTATCATCAAATGTGCATAACATCATCAAAAGATTCAGAGAATCTGGAACAATAGCTGTGCATAAGGGTCAAGGCCGTAAAACTCTACTGGATGCTCGTGATCTCCGGGCCCTTAAACGTCACTGCACCTCAAACAGGAATGCCACTGTCAAGGAAATAACAGAATGGGCTCAGGAATACTTCCAGAAAGCATTGTCAGTGAACACAATCCACCGTGCCACCTGCCGTTGCCAGCTGAAACTCTACAGTGCAAAGAGGAAACCATTTCTAAGCAAGCTCCACAAGCTCAGACGTTTGCACTGGGCCAGGGGTCATTTAAAATGGAGTGTGGCAAAATGGAAGACTGTTCTGTGGTCAGATGAGTCACGATTTGAAGTTCTTTATGGAACACTGGGACGCCATGTCATCCGAACCAGAGAGGACAAGGATAGCCCAAGCTGTTATCAACGCTCCGTTCAGAAGCCTGCATCACTGATGGTATGGGGTTGCATGAGCGCTTGTGGCATGGGCAGCTTGCATGTCTGGAAAGGCACCATTAATGCAGAGAACTATGTTCAGGTTCTAGAACAACATGTGCTCCCATCTAGACGTCATCTCTTTCAGGGAAGACCCTGCCTTTTTCAACACGATAATGCCAGACCACATTCTGCAGCAATCACAACATCATGGCTACGTAGGAGAAGGATCCGGGTACTGAAATGGCCAGACTGCAGTCCAGATCTTTCACCTATAGAGAACATTTGGCGCATCATAAAGAGGAAGGTGCGACAAAGAAGGCCCAAGACGATTGAACAGTTAGAGGCCTGTATTAGACATGAATGGGAGAGCATTCCTATTTCTAAACTTGAGAAACTGGTCTCCTCTGTCCCCAGACGTCTGTTGAGTGTTGTAAGAAGAAGGGGGGATGCCACACAGTGGTAAAAGTGGACTTGTCCCAACTTTTT
>NC_056499.1:47883036-47906592 GCF_014905685.2 Nematolebias whitei | reverse complement strand
TATACATACATAAGTGAGAGAGAGAGAGAGAAAGAGAAATGTACACAGTGTATGGTTACGTAGCTGAGTATTTATATTGTGTGTATGTGTGAGGTGAGTGAAGGTCATGAGCTCATCTCTGGTTCGGTGAGGTCTCCTCAGTCTGAAGAGATGGTGGCCATGGAGGTCTGGAACAGAAGAAGAGCAGAAAAGGTTACGCACCAAATTGAAAGAGCACAGATAATAGTAAAGAGAAATACTTAAAACATGAGAACTCCGACATAATTTCATAATAGGATTATAGACCTATTATTTTTATTTGTTCTTCCGCTTGTTTCATTGTCGCTCAAACAACTGCCTCTTCACACGGCTGCAGTTAGTACAAGTACATGAACCTGACGCTCAGCTCAGAGGAAGAACTTCTGTCAACTCGAACCAGCCGTAACATCTCACCAGTATACAGACACTCTCGTCACTCAATACGTTACCAGTCAAACCACTTCATCAGTTCATCACTTGAACTTTAATTGTAAATATTTGACATCATAAACGTGAGACAGATAAACTTGAACATTAACCGAAGAGCAACAATCTTAAGAGCCGACAAGGACATAGAAATGGAAACTCTGCTGGTAATGTCTCAGTAAAATGGCACTTCCTCTTATTTGAAAGAGCCATTGTGTCATTCAGTCTCTTCTTTCCTTTCCTCCTTTTCCGTTGCAACACTCATCTGCTCTTTTCCTTCTCTTTGTTTTATCAGTCTTCCTCTGCTCTCATTCGCTCTTTTTTTTTCCATCAGTCTTTGTATTTTTCTCCTCTTTAACTCTTTTCTTTTTTTATTAGTCTATTTCTCTCCTCTCTACTCTTCAATAAGTCTTCCACTACTCTAAAACAGAGACATAATATAATCACAATATTTTATCACACATCTTAAGCCGAAAAGTCTATGTTCGCAATCTATTCAGTTTATTTATATAACTCCAAGTCACAACAGAAGTCATCTGAACAGAAACATTCATACAGTGAGGAAAATAAGTATTTGAACACCCTGCGACTTTGCAAGTTCTCCCACTTGGAAATCATGGAGGGGTCTGACATTTTCATCTTAGGTGCATGTCCACTGTGGGAGACATAATCTATAAAAAAAATAATTTAAAAAAATCCAAAAATCACAATGTAAGATTTGTTAATAATTTATTTATTTGTGTGTTACTGCTGCAAATAAGTATTTGAACACCTGCCAATCAGTTCTGGCCCTCAAAGACCTGTTAGTCCTCCTCTATAACGTCCACCTCCACTCCACTTATTATTCTAAATTAGAAGCACCTGTTTGAGGTCGGTAGCTGCATAAAGACACCGGTCCACCCCACACAGTCAGTTAGAGCATTGAAGATGGGTCGTGGCTGGGTCTTCCAACATGACAATGACCTGAAACACACAGCCAGGAGAACCAAGGAGTGGCTCCGTAAGAAGCATATCAAGGTTCTGGAGTGGCCTAGCCAGTCTCCAGACCTAAACCCTATAGAAAATCTTTTGGAGGGAGCTCAAACTCTGTTTCTCAGCGACAGCCCAGAAACCTGGCTGATCTAGAGAAGATCTGTGGAGGAATGGACCAAAATCTCTGCTGCAGTGTGTGCAAACCTGGTGGAAAACTACAGGAAACATTTGACCTCTGTAACTGCAAACAAAAGCTACTGTACCAAATGTTAACATTGATTTTCACAGGTGTTCAAATACTTATTTACAGCAGTAACACACAAATAAATTATTTTAAAAATCATACATTGTGATTTCTGGATTTTTTAAATTTAGATAGTCTCTCACAGTGGACATGCACCTGAGATGAAAATTTCAGACTCCTCCATGATTTCTAAATGGGAGAACTTGCAAAGTCACAGCGTGTTCAAATACTTATTTTCCTCACTGTATAAAAGTAAGTTAACACTATTTATCTGAGGAGCCAGCAGATTGATTTGAGTTTTAGTAGATTAGCAAAACAACTCATAGCTAGCTCTGAAAATAGAAAGGGCACCAATCAATTCTAAAACATTGGATGAACCCTTGGTGCGTGTATCCTCATGCAGTAATCATGTCAAGTCTAAACCCAAACTAATAACTGAGCCTTGAAGGCAGTTTATCATCCTGTCCATGATTTCTCTCTCACTCGAGCTGCAGTTACTCCCTGTTGAGCTGTTTGTTAATAAAACTTGATTTGGATCTTCATCTTTAGTAAAACTAAACACATTTCAGCCCTATTTTTTTTACCTGGACACAGCTGACAACACTGAAACATTTCCTACCTCGAACAAAACTTTTATCATGACAGGATCAGCCCAGTTCAAACAAAATAAGTCCTTCATACCATCACAGGAGAGCTCCCTGTCAGTGTTGACAAACTCGCGCTGCGCTTCTTCTTCTTCCATTTTAAATGCGGCGCTCGTGGCTCTTCTTCTTCTTCTTGGTCTGTAACGTCAGCCCTGCAGCGCCGGTGCAACCGGCTGCTACAGTAATAGCGGTTGTTGCACGCAACTGCACCCGGCTACAGTAGTAACAGTCTACATGTAATGTTTTTTTTTCTCTCATTCATTAAATGCTCAAATCGTGGACATTTTCAGGGACAGCTTTAGCCAGGGACAGGCCTTCCAAAACAGGGACTGTCCCCGAAAATCGGGGACTTCTGGTCACCCTAACATAAGCATTACATCAGTGCCGGCTGTTGTCGGGGCGGGGGGTTGGGGGTTGGGGGTGGATCGGTTCGATAGGCAGGGTGCTCAGTTCTGTTGACAGGGTGGGGTGCCCTGATTGTATAATAGTAGGGGAAACACTTCCGTCCAACAAAGCTAAGTCAGGTCCTCTGGACGGTTTCTTTTGTTGAAACATTTCATCTTGTCTTGATGAAACGTTTCAACCAAAAAGAAACCGTCCAGAGGACCTGACTTAAACTTGTTGGATTTTTCTACCTGGATTACTGAGCATGAATCAGGAGATGATGACAGATTTATATTTACATATTCCTTCCTGCTCTTTTCCAGAGAACATTTCCCCTTCTTTCAGACGGCTCCAGATGGCTGGAAGAACACCATCCGACACAACTTGTGCTTCAACAGCAGCTTCCGGAAGACTTGCAACCAGCTTTGCAGAGACGGGAAGAGGAAGTCGTGTTTCTGGCACCTGACTCTGGACGGACATCGACGGCTGCAGGATGAGCTCCACATGCTGACAGGAGAAATTCAAAAACTGCTGGAGAGGAGCATGTCCAACCCAGGTGGGTGGGATAAAACTATGCAACTTCAGTTCATAGGCAACACGGCAAAAAACCCCTCTTGTTTATAATACCACAATTGCTTATTCCATAACATGCTAAAAATATTTTTTTATACTGGGTCTAAAAATTTCTAACATCATGAATTCCCAGAGTTTCTATATTGCAGATATGATTAATCATTTACTGTTTTTGTTTCAGCTTTACTTGAACTGTGAAGTCGGTGTATAATAAAACCCCAAGCAAATTTTCTGTCAACGTGTTTTTTTGTTTGTTTTGTTTTTTGTTTATGGGAGAGCAAGCTTTGGAATTAACTTAAAGAAAATGTTTAAATTTGAATGCACCTGATATTTCATGTTGGGTTTTATTTTTTTTTACCACAAATCGTGCTTTTTTTTTTCAAAAATGGTGTCTAGTGATCCAAAAATTGTCTAATTTTAAAGCCAAAAATTGTGACTTGAGGTGCAAGATGGCTGCTGAATAAACAACTTTTTGCTAGGCTCCCATCAGCCCAGCTGAAAAATAGCCTTTTATAATTGTATCCTTGCTGCTTCCACGCTGGATTCTGCCTGCGAGATGAGTGTCGTCATATGATTGACTCAACAGAGCTGTAATATGGCCTCTAAGCTAAAGAAATCTAAAGCATCAATGTCTTCCCCCACATAGCCTGTCGTCACATAGTCTCGGGCTGCGGTGAAGGAGCGGCATTTGGAGCAGGTGCATCGGCCCCACCCTCACCAGGCTCTGGAGAGACAGTTGAATTGGCTCTGAAATCAGACGTTCTGGCTTCAATAAAATCTGAAGTCAGTGCGATGTTTAGGGTGGAGATGAAGGTGGCTCTGACGGATGATTTTAATTTGATTAGGAGTGAATTCCAGGTGGTGAGAGCAGAGCTTACTGGAAAAACTGCAGCCTAAAGAACAGTTTGACCAAGTCAAGCTAAGTGTAACAGAGATTGGGAAAGGGCTGTCTTTAAGCTCAGATGAGGTAGAGACTGTGTGGGACTATGGTGTAATTGAAGAATGAGGTGGATGGGCTGAGAAAAAGGCTTGAATCTGTGGAAGGGAATATGAAACGGAACAACATTAGGACTATTGGAGTTCCTGAATCGCCAGGCTTGTGCACTCGTACGGTGATGGCCAAAATGCTCATGTAGGTGCTGAAGCTGGACAAGTCACCAGAGGTGGGACCAAGTCAGTTTTTTGCAAGTCTGAAGTAAGTCTCAAGTAAAGTCTCAAGTCAAGACAGGCAACAGTCAAGTCTCATCCCAAGTCTGAAACTTGGAATTTCAAGTCCTTTAATTTAAAAAAAAAAAAAAAACAATGTTGCAATTGTATGTTAAATGTAAATAATAGACTTTGTTTTTATTTTTACCTGTATTTATTTCAAATCTTGATAAAGCTGAAAACTGGCTCCACTGGAGCACTGCAAGCAGGCACTGCCAAAACTCTGGTGGCCACATGAAACGGGGAAGTTTGCATTTTCATTGCCCAGAACAAGAGAGCATTCTGTCCATCAGCAATATTGAGGTAGTGACTTAGCTGTAGTGTTGGACTGGTCTGCACATTCTTCTTCTGCCTCTTACAGTAAGCAGCAAACTGTCCTCCATCTTCACAGTCCTTTTGATCTTCATCACCAGGAGTCACGGGTTGATCTGACTTTGCAGGATCTGCATCATCTTCTAGGATCAGATCTGAGAAAAACTCTTAACAGCAGCAAAAGGGTCCTTTTTACAATTTTAGGCAATAAATAAATAAATAAATAAAAATACAGGAAAAAGTACACTAAATAGTCTACCTTTTAACTTTTTGTGTTACCTCTGTCTTCATGTCTTGACTGCCCAACACATGGTGTTCCACCTACAACAGAGAATGCTGGATCCAAAGCAGCCGTTCAATTTTGTATAGGCTTCGCCCTTTAAGGCTATCAATAGGTTTATCCCTTCGTGCACAGCGCATCACTGAAAACTTTAGTCCGCGCACAGTGCAGCACTGAAAACTTTAGTCCGTGTCCACCGGCTGTGTGGGCCCCACCCCCGGTCCGTATAAATTACGGTGAGACTGGGCAATCGGCTCCCATTTTTTCTCCAGCCAGCTAGCTAGCACTGTCAGAAGAACAAAGAAGAAAAGGATGTCCAGCAACATCTGCGAAGGATACTTGGTCCCCGCCATCCCGACCTCGCCACCTCCTGCCGTCCCTGTGAGCTCCTTCCTCCCGAGGAGAAGCAGAGACGAGCAGTCTTGCTCAAGATAAATGTTGAGCAGTGCTTTTTCCGTGCCGGGCCGCTACTCGCTGGATGACGCCATCGCCTTTTCTAATGCATTTCCACGCAGTGAATCGGATGATTCCTCCGAAAAAAGGTGAGGCTGGCAGCAGCCCCGCTGCTTCCTCCCTCCTGGAGAGCGTAGTGACGGAAGATAGACGGCCGAGCAGATGCTCAGCCACCTCGGGTCTTCCTATGTCGGTGACCACTTCAATCCCAGCCGTTGGCGCCCTCCTCTTGGAACTGCCCGGCATAATCCAGGAGGCTGCTGACACAAAGTTGACACTGTTTGATTTCTGTGCCCCCCTCTGTGAGAACTGTTGTGAAATAAAGATTGTGTTCCTTGTTGAATCTGACTCCCACTTCTTGTTTTACTTTGAAATTGACCCACTTCCTGTTTTACTTTGAAGAGGCTCCCACAGATTGATTTCTCTGTTGAAGTCTGTTCCTGTTTACATCATGTGACACGATGTCTCACACTTCTGATTGGTTTGAAACTGGCCAATCCCATGACAGCAGGCTTGAGAGCGCGATGAAAAGTTAGTTTTTATGTGTGAAGAAACGCCCTGTTTTGAGACAAAGAAAAGTGCAGTTTCTCCTCGAAGCGGCAGCCAGACGGAGCAGAGAGACGGTCGACTTCAGATTCCTCCTTAACAAGGTTGTATCGTATAGTTTAATGGATGCGCATCCAATTAATTATATGTTAAAATAATGACTGCATTTAACTAATCCACTGTTTATGCTTGTGAATCTGTGACTTTCTTTGCTTATTAAATATTCGTAAACTTGAAGGTGCGTTTGTCGTATTCTGAGTGCGTGTCTTGACTTCTCCTGCAGGGGAACGGTAACAGCAGAGCTCGGGTGGAGAAATAAGATAAAAAACACAACAGAACCGATCTGAATCACTGGGGAAAACCCCTCATTCTGTCAAGAGGGAGTTCCCATCAGCAGGCCTACGTCTCAGGTCTCAGTTTTCACAGACGTGTCCCTGTCAGGCTGGGGAGGAATGTGTCTGTCCCAGGCAGTGGGAGCACAGTGGCCGGACCACATGTCTTTTCACATAAATGAGCTAGAACTTCTCACGGTCTGGAACGTGACTCAGCATTTTGCTCCCCTGCTGCGGGATCAGCCTGTTCTGATCTACACAGACACCAAAGTGACGGCAGTTTACATAAACCCTCAGGGAGGCGTGCGCTCAGGCGAACTGTTACTCATCGTGAGACAGCTGCTGTGTTGGGCACACAAAAACCTGCTCTCCATCAGAGCAGTGTACGTTCCCGGCGTCCTGAACAGGGGAGCGGACATCATGTCGAGGGGCGGTCCCCACCACGGGGACTGGAGCCTTCATCTCAAGCTGATCTCTCGGATCTGGAGCAGGTTTGGCCAAGCAAGTTCAAGTTTGAGTTCACCCTCCCCCATCCAACTCCTAAGTCGTGCATTCCTGCACGTCGCAGCCGGACCATTAACCACTTCACTGCCGCACGTTTCACAGATGTTTATAACTCTGAAATGATCATTCAGGCCCCAGTGTTTCTCACCACCACTGAGGAGCTGACATCCCAGTTCAACTCTGTCTGCTTAAAGACTCTGGATCATGTCGCACCTGTTAAAACAAAAAAAAAAATCAAAAATCAAAGCAGAACCTTGGCTGAGTGACGTCACCAAGGCCATTAGGCAGCAATGTAGGAGGGCGGAATGAAAGTGGAGGAAACACAGGCTGCAGGTCTCTTTCCAGATACTTAAAGAGAGTTGGCGCTATTATCAGAAAGCAGTAAAAGCTGCTAAATCAAAATTCTTTTCTGATATAATTACCTCAAACTCTCACAACCCACGTGTCCTCTTCTCCACCCTAAACTCTGTTCTCCACTTCACTGAACCATCACCTCTGGAAGCCTCGACTGAGCTGTGCGACAACTTCCTACATTTCTTTTTGGAAAAAATTGCGACCACCAGGGCTTTCATTTCCCCTCCAACTCATGACCCATCCATTCCACCTCAATATGTAGCTCCTTTTGACCATTTTGAACCCATCACTCTATCGTCTCTAGAGCAGGTCATGTGCAACTTGAAACCTTCTGGCTCCCCCTTTGATGTGGTCCCCCCTCGACTACTAAAGGAGGTTTTTCCCTACTCTAGGTCCGTCCATTCTTGCCATAGTAAACAGTAGTTTATCCACCGGCGTGGTGCCAAAATCCTTTAAACATGCTGCTGTCCAGCCCCTCCTGAAAAAACCAAACCTTGACCCCTCAGTCGTTTCCAACTTCTGGCCTGTCTCCAAACTCCCATTTGTTTCTAAAGTACTGGAGAAAATAGTCGAGTCCCAGTTGAAGTGCTTCCTGGAGGATCACGCCATCTTAGAGCTTTTCCAATGTGGCTTTAAACCTCTCCACAGCACTGAAACTGCCCTGCTGAAGGTCTTTAACGACATCTTCAGATTCACAGATACCGGTGATTCTGTGCTGCTTGTCCTGTTGCACCTCACAGCTGCCTTTGACACCATCGACCATGATATCCTCATTGCTAGGTTGGAGCAGTGGGTGGGCGTCACAGGATCAGCCCTCAATTGGTTCAGATCTTACCTCACTGACAGATACTTTTGTGTCTCCATCAAGGATTTTAGTTCCGCAGAGGCAGAGCTTAAATGGGGGGTTCCGCAGTGGTCCATCCTGGGTCCCCTCCTATTCTCTTTATACCTGCTGCTGTTTGGTGCTATTTTCCGGAAACACAACATGCCCTTCCACTTCTATGCTGATGACTGTCAAATTTACTTCCCCCAAGACACAATGGTACATGCTCTATTCAACCGCTGCTCAACTGCCTGGCTGACATCAGGGACTGGATGGCTTTAAACTTCTTAAGTTTCAATGAAAAGAAGTCTGAAGTCATGTTCTCTCCCAACAACACGATCACAAACCACTGCATCGACCTTTCCGCTCTAACCCTGTCAGAAAAACAAAGAGTCACTAATCTGGGCATGATAATGAACCCTTCCCTGAAACTTAACAATCATGTAAACATGATTGTTAAATCATGCTTCTTCCAACTGAGGCAGCTGTCTAAACTGAAGCCCATATTGTCCAAAAATAACCTGGAGACAGTAATACATGCATTCATTACATCTAGGCTTGATTACTGCAATTCACTCCTGTTTGGTATCAGTCAGACCTCCATTGCACGACTACAACTGGTCCAGAATGCAGCAGCCCGATTTTTAACCAGTACAGGCAAAAGAGAGCACATTACACCAGTTTTGGCCTCACTGCACTGGTTACCGTTTCACTTTCGAATCCAGTTCAAAATAATTATGTATGTCTACAAATCACTGAACAGTGTCGCCCCCACATCTCTCTGATTTGCTACAACCGTATGTCCCTCCACACTCCCTGAGGTCAGCGGACCAGTTGCTCCTCACAGTTCCAGGAACTCATCTGAAGCACAGAGGTGACAGGGCCTTCTCTGTAGCAGGACCAAGACTCTGGAACGAGTTACCTCTGCTTGTCAGACAGGCCCCCTCCCTCTCGGTTTTCAAGTCCCGTTTAAAAACTCACTACTATTCAGTAGCTTTCAACACAAGATGATCTGTGTTTTGATCCTGTATGCTCCACACTGGTTTGTCGTCATTATCTGCATTGTTTTTATGTCTATATTCTGATTTACCTCATTTTGTATTTTGCTTTGTGTGTTACCTGTTGTTTTGTCTGTACAGCACTTTGGTTGGCCTTGTTGCTTTTTTAAGTGCTTTATAATTAAAGTGGTATGGTATGGTAAGCAGCAGTGAATCTGTTCGCCACACGGGAGAACGCCCAGTGTCAATTATGGTTCTCACTGAGCCCACGGGACGACCCACCATTAGGGCTGGATGCCTTCGCTCACAGCCCGTGGCCAAAAATGCTCTGTTATGCATTCCATCCAGTCCCACTGATCTCACGGACCCTAGACTGGCTTCGGGAGGAAGAACTGTCAAGTCATCCTCTTAGCTCCTGAGTGCATAAGCGCCCCGTGGTTCCCAAATCTATAGTGACTGATATCGAGTCAGCCATGGGAACTGCCGTGGAGGGGGGACACTCCTCCAGGCAGGAGGAGCAATCAGGAGTTATCCAGAAATGGGTCAGCACCTTTGGGTCTAGCCGCTGAACGGATTCGTTTAGAAAAGATGGGCCTCCCACAGGATGTGCGTACGATCCAGGGCGCACAAGCCGCTTCCACCAATTCAATTCAGTTTATTTATATAGCGCCAAATCACAAAAAAATTGTCTCAGGGCACTTTACAGGAACATTCACATACATAAATTCACATACATATTAGTAAAGTTCTCTAAGGAGGCCAGCAGACAAATTGAATCTTGGCTTTGTTGCAGTCTCCCATCCTGAGCAAGCACAGTGGCAACAGTGGAAAGGAAAAACTCCCTTTATAAAAGGAAGAAACCTCTAGTGTAACCAGGCTCAGGACAAGTGGCCATCTGTTTTGACACCACAGTGCTGTACACATCAAAGTGGACAGCTTTTCAGAGCTGGTGCGCAGAGAAAGGCGTGGAGGCCACCTCATGTCCACTAGGGAGCGTGCTATCATTTCTGCAGCAGCTGATGGACAGAAATTTGTTCAGCACAATTAAAACTTTTGCTGCAGCTATTTCTTCCTGTCATGAGGGTTTCGGTGACAGAGCAGTTTTAACCACCCACTGATGAAGCATTTTCTGAAAGGTGTACGGAGACACAGACCTGTGTCATGTCCACTAGCTCTACAGTGGGACCTAACGATGGTCCTGCGCGCTCTGATTAAAGCTCCTTTTGAGCCTTTAGATCAGGTTTCACTTAAAACAGCTCTGCTGTTAGCTCTGATGTCAGCAAAGAGAGTGAGTGATCTATCTGCTGCTCCCTCATGTCTCAGAATTCAAGCTGATGGCAGTTCAGCTGTACAGGTAGGTAACTAAGCACAAACACAAGTGAACTACTTCACTGTTTTGTTGTATGTGTGGTCAACCCAGTTGTAACGAGACCCAGAACGACACAAGACTGAGATACAAAAAGTGATATTTATTTACAGTGAAAATAAGATATGTACAGTATATACACAGGGGCCTGGAACTGGAACTCCTGGAAGAGGGAAATAGTTCGTTCAGGGCGAGAGAAGGCAAGTGACGAGAGAAATAGTTTTGATTTTGTTGTTTTCTGTCTTACAGCTTTGTTGGTACTGGAGTGAGTTCAGGAGTCCCAAGATGCATGAGTTCCAGCCACAGGTTCTTTAATGATCCAAGATCCACAGGACAGGGTTTCCGTGAGACCCGACAGGATGTCGAGTGAACAAGGCAAGAATGGTTTGTCCAAAGCGAGGAACTGCTGACATAGAAAATACAAAGGTCAGTATCATAAACACTAGAGAACATAAAAGGCTGAGAGCACTAGTACCGGGAGGGAATCAATGCTCCAGCATCGAGTAGTCTTGACTGCAGCCTTAAATAGGAGTCGATGCTCATCAGGGAGATGACCGCCAGGTGTAGGTCGTTAGCGGCCATCTTGGAAGCTGCAGCAGAGCTACTCTCACATGTTTGAGTTCAGATTTAACCTGACGTGAATGTAGAAATGTAGGACATTACTTTTGCTCAGACTACCTTCCCCTGCTGTTTTTATTAATTGCTGCTGTATTCATTTGTGCATTTTATATTTATTATTTATATTTTCATTTTTATATTGATCCCATCAAACAAAGAAATGTTAATTCAGCAGGTCTTTTTAGGTCCATGTCTACTTTGTAAAAATAAACACATTTGACATGTAATTTTGTTGTTTGTCTTTTTACTCTATTTTTGCCAGTGCCTTACAGCATGATTTTAGATATGTGGACTTTTACAAATTTTAAAATACTGAAAGAATGTCACATTTATAGAAATGTCCCTTTTTGTTTCACAATGAAATATTTGTCTACATCAGCAAATGTTAAACTGTAGAATTATATGAAGTTGAATCAAATCGAACTGAATCGCTCCTACACTGTATCAAATTGAATTGAATCGTTCTGTTTTTAAAATAAACCGTTTTTGAATCAAATCATAACCTTTGTATCTAGATGTGAATCGAATCATCTATCACACAGAGATGTACAACCCTGCTGCTTGGTGGGTTGTATACTCCTAGTCTATCAGACCTGTGTCAAAGTCATTCTTTCATTAGACGCAGAGAAAGCATTAGACCGGGTGGTGTGGGGTTATCTCTTCGAGACTTTAAAGTTGTTTAAATTTGGTCCCAAATTCATATCAGAGTCAGAGTCTGAGACATTTGTCATACACACCACATGTAGTACATGTGGTGGAACAAGATGATGCACGCAGGGTCCCAGTTACATCCAACAATAAAATGTAAAAGAATAGCAATAATAATATATAAAATATGAACTAAGAAAAACATTAATAAAAATACGCTAAGAACTAATAGCATAAAACAATATGCCTAATAGCAGCATGAACACGAGTCTGTTTGAGCAGATGAGCACGAATGAACGCATCAACATGAAACAGATCAGCAGCAACATGATGTGATTTTTCACAGTAATTATTCTGGTTAGAGATTCGTGAGTCTAACAGCCTCAGGGTAGAAGCTGTTCCTCAGTCTAGTGGTTCTACACTTAATGCTCCTCAAACTCCTTCCTGAGGGGAGTGGGGCAAAAATTGTGCGTGTTGGGTGAGTGGGGTCTTTCATGATGCAGGTGGCCCTCTTCCTGCATCTGGAGGTGTAGATGTCTGTGATGGTGGGGAGACTGACTCCGACATCTTCTGTGCAGCCTTCACCACTCTCTGCAAAGCTTTTCTTTCTGCAGCTGTGCAGCCTCCATGCCACACGTTGATGCTGGAGCACAGGATGCTCTGCACTGCACACCTGTAGAAGGAGATGAGAACTGAACTTCCCAGTCCAGCTCGTCTCAGCCGCCTGAGGAAGTAGAGTCTCTGATGAGCTTTCTTGATCAGACTGGTGGTGTTGTTGCTCCAGCTGAGGTTGTCATTCAGGTGTACACCCAAGTACTTGTAGCTGGAGACCACTTCCACCGCAGATCTTATATTCATTGGGGTGTAGGTGTGTTTGTTCCTTCTGAAGTCCACAGTCATCTCCTTTGTCTTCTTCACATTGATGTGAAGGTTATTCTCTTTGCACCAGCTCTCCAGGTGTTCCACCTCCTGCCTGTAGCTGCACTCATCATTGTTTGTGATGCATCCCACCACCGCTGTATCATCTGCAAACTTTACAATATGACAGCCTGGATAAGTAGGTGCACAAGCGGCTGTGGCTGAGTGGTTAGAGCAGTACAATTCAATTCAGTTCAGTTTATTTATATAGTGCCAAATCACAACAAAGTTGTCTCAGGGCACTTTACAGGAGCATTCACATACTGTATATTTTTATTCATCATAATCACTGTCCTCATCTTTTTTTTGCGGCAAATTTTGCTTAGGGAAAGTCAGCTGATCCACATGCTTATGTCTGAGTATACTGCATTTTGTGGAAACAATATCTCCTGCAGTGCTGAAAACTCTCTCAAATGCCACACTGGTGGCCAGTACGCAGAGATAACTTTTAGCCATAGATGACAGCAGTGGCATTTCCTGTTGCTCTTTCCACCACAGTAGTGTGTTTTTTTTTTTTTTTTTTTTTCAGGGGCAAAGGATCACGCTCTCTGTACCTCTTGACTTCTTCATTGGCCTGGTCCCTCACAGATCTAGCTGCCATCCTTATTTCCAAGTCTTCTCCCAACAGCTGATCCAGAGCTGACATTTTCTTCTTTTCACAAGGAGGTTTTTCATCTGAAATAGAAAATATATATTACTGGCTATGTTTGCCATGAAGCTTTTTTTTTATTTTAAACTGACTACCATTTTATGAATAAATCTTCATCTGATGTTCAGAATGTATTTATGTAGGGACTCGTGTACATATGTAAAAGATGCATCATCGTCATCATCATCACTCTTTCTGTGCATGCAGATCCTCTCATTATAGTGAATGTGTTTTATACTTATACTATGACTAAGCACAAGTTTAAGACAAAGTCTTCTCGTTCTTGATCACAAGTTATAAAACACACAAACCTTTATGCTCATCTTGGGTCTGGGGTACATCAATGCAGACATCTGGATCTCCATTTGCAGGTTCACTCTGACATGGATCAGTCTGCACTGGACCTCTCTGAACTGAATCCCCCGTTACCTAGAAATAAAACATGAAATTACATATAGTGTGCAATATGGTTAAATGCAGTGTAAAGAATCAAATAAAGAGTAGTCAGAATAAATCTAATGACAGCAACAAAACACAGCAGACTGTAACTGAATGTACTGTAATATGTATTTTGACAGTGTGTTGGGGGATTTACCTTGTGATGCAGGGATGCTGCTTCTGCTGATATGCTTGTGAATGTCCTCTCTGCATCATGGTTACTGAGGAAGGGCAGGGACTTAAAACGGGGGTCCAGAGCTGCTGCAGTGTGGAAGAGATCTTCAAGGCCTGTGTAGCGTTTCTCCAAGTCATTCTTGAACGCCTGCTTCATCTTTCTGATTAACACTGAGTCTTCATCTGATGGTTCAAAGTTCAGCTTTGCTTTTACAGGAAGAATCATTGAGAGTGTGGGTCGCTTGTCTTCAGACATGCTGGTAGTCACAAGTTTGACCGGCGCCATCAGTTTGACAATGTCTTCAATGTCGCAGAAGTCTTTGTCCTTGAGAGTATTCACCTCTTCTCCTTTTCTGAAGTCTCTGGACATGAGTGCTGCAGAAATCACAGGATGTTGCTCAAAAAAGCGTTCAAGCATGTCATGGGAGCTATTCCACTGCGTGGATACATCTTGGATGAGTTTGTGGGAAGGCAAGGCTAGTTGTTTCTGTTTCTCTTGAAGGATTTCTGCTGCCCTCACACTACGATGAAAAAAGGCAACGGCTTTCCTCACTCTCCCCAGCAACCTTGCTACTGTGTCAACTTTAAAGGCTTTCTGTGTGGCGAGATTAATAGTGTGTGCAAAGCACATGAGGTGAGGGGTCATCTCTGCTTCCACTCCAGCTAATACCATGTTTGTGGCATTGTCTGTCACCAGGGCTGGATCTTCATCAAGAAGGTTCCAGTCAACACATGCCTGTTTTAGCAGAGCACCAATGTTTTTCCCAGTGTGGGATCCTTTGAATGCCCTGGTTTGCAACACATGCACATTTAACTTCCAGTCTGGAGAGATGTAGTGGACAGCGATGGTCACATAAGACTCAGTGGAGCATGATGTCCAGGCATCGGTTGTAATAGCAACTCGTTTTGCATGTGCCAATTCTTTTTCAATATGTCTCTTCACTTGGGCATACAACGCTGGCATGCATGTGTTTGTGATATGCTGCCGGGACGGAATCTTGTATCTGGGCTCTAACGTATGAATCAAATCCTGAAATCCTTCCCCCTCCACTATATTGTACGGACATAAGCCCTTGGCGATAAAACGGATTATTGATGCCGTTATATCCTTAGCTCGGGATGAACTGTCGCCGAGTTGCCCGCAAAATTTAGTGATAACATTACCCGTCGCTCTCTGTGCGGCAGCTGCATGCTCCTGCTCGTTGTTAAGGGGCTTGAGAAGTTCGCCATACTCCTCTCTGTGTTTTTTCATTGCATGTTTGTTAAGGTTTGTTGTGCTACCAGTGTACTTCTGAGGTGCTCTGCATAGCTTACAAATAGCATGGCTTTTGTCGAGTTTTCCGTCCTTGTAAAACCCGAAAACGTTCCTCAATTTAGATTTTTGTCTGGCTGATGTATTGAAAATCTTTTGCGGTGACCCGCAAACGCTGCTACTATTTACATCCATTCTCATCGTTTTGGTGAGCTAGTTTTAGTGTATTTTTTAGTCCATATTGTAGCATGAAGCTATACTCTAACTATGACCCCTGACCCTTGGGTGTCTTCCAGACTCACCATGAACTGTGTTCTTTAAAGTTACCTCTGACTTCAGTAATGTCTGTTTTTCCACAAATTTCCCATCCTGGGACACAGTCAGCTACAGTCTGACTGTTTGCCTTATTCTAACCCTAACTAAATAAAAAAAATAAAAAACATGGCGTCAGTACCGAGGATGACAAGCGAGGAAGGGTCCAGTTTATTAATGTAGTTTACAGTTCGGTTAATGTGTTTTTAATAGTGTTCAGTTTTCTTATCAGTTTTTGTGTGACATACAGTTTGCGGTGTTGACTAAATAAATAAAAAATAAACCTGATGTCTTCATTTTCAACTTTAATAACATACAATATGTTTAATATTATCATCAACAAAATTTAAATCACATAACTTGAATTACAGGTTCAGCTTCAGGTTTGGTTTGTATGCAGAATCAACACAAGGTCAACAATACAATGAAATGCTCAGGGTGAGAAGAACCATCATGACTCGCTAAAATGAAACAAAACAAACAAAAAAAACAAAAACAAGAACTATCAAGGCGTGCAACAAATAATGCCCAGATAGCTTCATTTAGCTCAGATAGCTTTATTACATCTCCATCCACTAACAGAAATACAGTTTATTATTGTTACTGTTATTTATGGTAAATGGTAAATGGACTGTACTTATATAGCACCTTTCTATCTGATCAACATACTCAAAGCTCTTTACTCTACAATCTGTGTCCTCATTTACCCATTCATACAGCACTCTACTAGATCTCTACAAAGCTAATTGAACAAATCATTCTAAAGAGACTAATCAGAGCTTTATCACATTCATACACTGATGGGACACACATCAGAGGCTATGAGGGGTTCACTGTCTTGACCATGGACACTTCGGCATGTGACTGCTGGTGGATTCAAACCCCCAACTCTTGGATTGGAGGACGACTGCTCTAACCACTCAGCCACAGCCGCACATTTTGTATGTTATACTCCATTGTGATGCGTGAAATATACGTCTGCTTCGACAGGCTCATTCAATAAATAGCAATTTCGAACTCAATCCTACTGGTGTCTCTTCCCAACACAGATGTCGGTGACAGCAGCTACATTCCGGCGTAGATTAACTACGAGACCTATAATGCATTCCATCAGTCGTAGCACAGATAACTCTAGCACCATTGTAGTTGATAGAAATATGCAGTTCACGCATGCGTGAAATATTTACCGGTAGTGCTCATATACTTTAACACTTCTGCAAGGGGTTCTCCCTAAAATCTCCACTCTGAGACCTGGGTTCAAAAACCTCTGGATTCTGAGAGGGCGGGGGTTGGTGTCATGTAAATGAACAGCCGAACCGCAGAGGAAAAGCTGCAGTTTCACTCAAAATATGTCGCGTAAACGTCCCTATGTCCAATTGAAGGTCTCCTACAAGACATCCCCATTTCAAATGCAAAATGAATCTGAGTAACATCATGCCACTACCACCAGAACTGGAGATTGAGAAAGGGAAATGCAACAGTGGCTGAGCAGGAAATAAACTTGTACAGGAAATAAACTTGTAGGATCTGTTGACATCAGTAAAGGCAGAGATAAGTCCAACGGAAAAGGATGGAGCCTCCTCTTATCCTTTGCCATTAAAGAAGAAATTCTGGTTTCTAAACTCCTTAATAGGAATCAGAATAATCTTTGTTATCATTGCGCTGAAGTACCTTGAGATTATATTCCATACAATAGTCCAAAAGATGGGCGCAGTGCACATGGCTGTAGCTCCTAGGAGCATGGCCTCTCATTCTTTAGATAGAAAAGAAAGGGGAAAAAAACATGAGGAAAGGATAGTGTTACAAAAAATCTCTTCACACCTTGTCCTTATCAGGACACGATTTAAGACATCAAAAAAACCTCTCCCAGCAAGCACATTTAGAGACGCATTACATATGCATTTGATGACAAGACGGTGAGATTTGTCCATGAACACGTCCAGATAGCACCATAGTCCTGATAAGATGTTGGTGTCAGCCGGTACGGCTCCGTGCTCTGATAAGTGTTCACAGCAGTTCTCCGGGAGGGGGGGGCACGGGGGATGGATAGAGCAGAGCCTTAGTGTATACACACATCCCAGGAGAAATTTGATAGGTTGGCCTGCTTCAAGGCCGAACGGGGAAGTCAGATTCAGATAAGCCACAGTTGTTATTTTTCTATGCAGGCAGACTATTATTTCTCGTCAGCCTTGAGTTCTGCTGGTACTTTCAATATCCAAAATGGCCAGATCTGTGGGCTTTTTGCTGGTCCATGCTTATTAGCTTCCTCCAAGGTTGTCCCCAACATGCTGGTGAGTCCCAGAAGCCACAAGTGGCCTGCAATTCTCATAAATAGCTTCCATCTTGTGGATGAGCTCATAATCAGCTGAGTCTGAGTTCTCGAAGCACGAACCAATCCTTCACATAAGGCCGGCAGCTTTGCCATGGCCAAACTGTTGCAACTATCTTCTTTAGCTGATAACATAGGTATCAGAAAGTGCCAAAAAGCAGAAACCCCGCTATCATAGATTCAAGAAAGAAGGAAGAGGGGGTAGCACTGAGATGTTGATATTGATGGAAATGGAGATGTACAATGCTTTTCTGCTTTATTTTTGTTATTTTTATTATTTATTAATACTCAGAATGGGTGGTGGTGGGGGTGGGGGGTTCCATTACATGCATCCCTGCTTGCAAGGTGGATGTTGATAATGTAATAAACATCCAAAAACAATGGGATATGTTAGGGAATTTTTTGTTCAAAGGTGTTGACCAGATGGTTTTAACTATTATGGCTGAGATGGTTATCTCTGCCCATGAACCATATGTTTGGGTTAGTAGAAAGATGGATGAGGAGCTGAATGAGGCTGCAATGTGAAGCTGTTGCTTCAAGGACGCCTCCTAGTCTGTGAGCATGGCTGAACTCATAAGAGTATAAAAACAAGCCTTACATATGGTTCATGGTAGATTCTCATGACTGGTCTATGTGTGTGCTTCCTATATATCTGTGTAACCTGTACTGAAAATCTGACCTTGCAAGTAAATACTGGTTAAAAATTTTCTGCTGTCAAGTTTGGTTCATTATGAGTAAGTGAGAAAAAGCAAGAATATTTTTCTCCAACAGTTCACATTCAACGAAACATTTTTTTTTTCATTTCAACATTCATTCTTATAAACCCACCCACTTTACATGCAGAACTGGAGATGAGCCCAACCTGATGTTGAGGAGCAAAATGAACTTATTTGATTTGCCTGTTTTCTCTCTTAAGTTGTTTTTATTTAACTTTTTGCCTGTAGGTAAATTTTGTCTTCATTTGCCAGCAGTCAAATGGTTTCCGGATACAGATAATGAGACGGGTAGGATAGTTTAACATAGATACATAGTTTAAGTGTATCTGTTAGTCAAATGGATGTTGTGAAATGTGGACTGTAAAGTAAGATTCTAGTTGGGCTTTGTTGGCTCATTAAGCTGCAGCAGCACTTTTGGGGTGTGCAAGCAAAGAAAGACATCAGGACAGGTAATTGTTCTAAATAAACACAATAATTTAAAATTATTAAGGCGGAGGAAAATTTAAATTTCGTATATTTTATATTGCTGTGAATGATTTGTTTTATAGTTATCTACATGTGATGGGAAAATCTTAATTGAATTAACCAGCTGCATCATTTTGTTTTAGAAATCAAACAAACTTCTAAAATGAAGGCCATGCTCTCTGGACCTCTGACTCTGCTCCTCTTCATCATGAGATCTGGACTCACATCAGTGGTGCAGAGAAACTATTGGTATAATCCATTTTCTTACAACTGGTATGATGCACAAAGTTTCTGCAATAGGTGAGTTTTCTCATGTGATATTAATATTGGACTGATAATTAATCCAATACAGTAAACTTCAATTTGTCAAATAATAAAATGACTGGATTTTGTTTAAAAAAAAATAGAATCCCAGAAGCTGAAAAACAAGAAAAGCACAAGAAATGGTCATGAAATAGTTGTTAAAACTCTGTCTGAGCTCAGGTTGTACAAAGATAGTTACTCTTTTTCTTGACTGTTAAGAGTACAGGACACATTTGCTTATGTGTTGGTAATTATCTAACAAGTCAGTGAGAGGAAGAAGTGTGTTTTTCCTGGAAATATATTTTCCATTCATATGTTTTTTGATACATTATCTGTTTTATTCATTAGAATCTGAGTATTATACAGGTGCTGTTCATGACATTAGAATATCATGAAAAAGTTGATTTATGTCAGTAACTCCATTCGAAAGTGAAAGGTATATTATATTCATACATTACACACAGACTGATATTAGGGGTGCACTGATAAATTGGCCAGCTAATTTATCGGCCCTGATTTCTTTACTTTTGGGAAATTGGAAATCGTCCGATACTTGCATGAGAAACTGATTTTACCTTTTTTTTTTTAACAATTGTCTGAACTTCATTTACAGTATATTTCAGAGCACTACCTCATGGCCAGTTAAAACAAGTATTTATTGTTTCTAAGATATTGTTCAAGGGTATGTTTTCAATAAAATAAGATTGAAAAATTAAAAATGCATTGTGACCTTATAACACCTGACAGTGTCGCTTATAAAACAAAATTTGGTATCAGCAGGTCAGACTTTTTAGAAATCGGTGATCGGTGATCGGTGATCAGTGATCAGTGATCAGTGATCAGCCAGAAAACTGCAATTGGTGCACGCCTTACTGATATATTTCAAATGTTTATTTCTTTTAATGTTGATGATTATAACTGACAACTAATGAAAACCCAAATTCAGTATCTCAGAAAATTAGAATATTAACTTAAGACCAATTAAAAAAAAGACTTTTGGAAATGTTGGCCAACTGAAAAAGTATGAACATGAAAAGTATGAACATGAAAAGTATGAACATGAAAAGTATGAACATGAGAAGTATGAACATGAAAAGTATGAACATGAAAAGTATGAACATGTACAGCACTCAATATTTAGTTAGGGCTCCTTTTGTATGGATTACTGCAGTAATGCAGCGTGGCATGGAGTTGATCAGTCTGTGGCACTGCTCAGGTGTTCTGAGAGCGCAGGTTGTTCTGATAGTGGCCTTCAGCTCTTTTGAATGGTTGGGTCTGGTGTATCACATCTTCCTCTTCACAATACTCCAGATATTTTCTATGGGTTTAATGTCAGGTGAGTTTGCTGGCCAATTAAGAACAGGAACACCATGGTCCTTAAACCAGGTACTGGTAGCTTTGGCACTGTGTGCAGGTGCCAAGTCGTGTTGGAAAATAAAATCTGAATCTCCATAAAGCTGGTCAGCAGCAGGAAGCATTAAGTGCTCTAAAACTTCCTGGTTGACGGCTGCGTTGACCTTGGACTTCAGAAAACACAGTGGACCAACACCAGCAGATGACATGTCCAAAGTTATACAAGGATACAAGGATTTTTATTGTCATTCACATCACATGTGGTACATGAGGTGGAACAAAACTAGGTACACAGGGTCCCAGTTACATAAAACAAAAATACAAATTGTAAAGAAAAACATTAGTAAGATTCGAGCCATGAACTAAGAATATACTACATTCACTAAACTAAGAAGACACTAAGCACTAATGGTACAAAAACAATGTGCCAAACCAACAGCAGCACAAACATGAGTCTACATGAGTAGATGAGGATTAATGAACACGTCAACATGAAGTAATCAGCAACATGAGATCAGCATCATGGATAGTCAGCAGCACATATCAACAACCAAGTGGCATTACAGTGATTTTCATAGGTATTTTTTTTTTTTCACAGTAATTTATCATGGTTCGAGATTCATGAGTCTAACAGCGTCAGGGTAGAAGTTGTTCCTCAGCCTGGTGGTTCTGCACTTAATGCTCTTCAGCCTTCTGCCTGAGGGGAGCAGGGCAAAAAGTGTGTTTGCTGGGTTAGTGGGGTCCTTCATGATGCAGGTGGCCCAATTTCTGCATCTGGAGGTGTAGATGTCTGTGATGGTGGGGAGACTGACTCCAACAGTCTTCTGTGCAGCCTTCACAACTCTCTGCAAAGCTTTTCTTTCTACAGCTGTGCAGCATCCATGCCACACGTTGATGCTGGAGCACAGGATGCTCTCCACTGCACACCTGTAGAAGAAGGTGAGGACTGAGCTTCCCAGACCAGCTCGTCTCAGCCGCCTGAGGAAGTAGAGTCTCTGATGAGCTTTCTTGGGCAGGCTGGTGGTGTTGTTGCTCCAGCTGAAGTTATGTTCTTTGATGAAAGTAAATTTTGCATTTCCTTTACAAAAATCAAGGTCCCAGAGTCTGGAGGAAGAGAGGAGAGGCACAGAATCCACGTTGCTTGAGGTCCAGTGTCAAGTTTCTACAGTCAGTGATGGTTTGGGGTGCCATATCATTTGCTGGTGTTGGTCCACTGTGTTTTCTGAGATCCAAGGTCAACACAGCCATCTACCAGGAAGTTTTAGATTACTTCATGCTTCCTGCTGCTGACCAACTTTATGGAGATGCATATTTCATTTTCCAACAGGACTTGGCATCTGCACACAGTGCCAAAGCTACCAGTACCTGGTTTAAGGACCATGGTATTCCTGTTCTTATTTGGCCATAGAAAATCTATGGGGTATTATGAAGAGGAAGATGCAATACACCAGACCCAATAATTCAGAAGAGCTGAAGGTCACTATCCGAGCAACCTGGGCTCTAATAACACCTAAGCAGTTCCATAGACGGATCAACTCCATGCCATGCTGCATTGCTGCAGTAATTCAGGCCAAAAGAGCCCCAACTAAGTATTGAGTGTTGTACATGCTCATACCTTTCATGTTCAAACTTTTCAATTGGCCAACATTTCTAAAAATCCTTTTTTATTATTGGTCTTAAGTTAATATTCTACTTTTCTAAGATACTGAATTTGGGGTTTTCATTAGTTTTCAGTTATAATTATCAACATTAAAAGAAATAAACATTTGAAATATATCAGTCTTTGTGCAAATTTTTTCTTCTTCTTTCGGCTACTCCCTTCATCAGGGGTCGCCACATCAAACTAAGTCGCACGAAGACTTGGTAAATATGTTTATGCTGTATGCCCTTCCTGACACAACCACAGACCACTGAGCTACCACAGCCCTCTGTGTGGAGCAGAGCAGAAACACAAACAGGACTCCAGTCAACCATCAGGTGAAAAGGAGGAATCCAGACCAGTGGTCATTCCGTATATTGTGGGAATTTCAGAGAAATTGAGACGTTTATTTTCAAAACATAATGTCCCGGTTGCTTTTAAACCCCAAAATACATTACGGCAAAGACTGGTTCATCCTAAAGATCCAGTCACAAACAGAGTAATATTGTATATTAGAGATGAACCGATCCGATATCAATATCGGTATCGGTACCGATATCTGAAAAACTTCTGGATTGGGTATTGGTGACAATGTGACCGATCCATTTTCCTATCAAACCTGCAGAGATTTCTGGTCCATGATGCATGTTGGCTTCAAACTATGGAATGGATTTCCTGAACGGTGGCATGTCTCATGAACCCAGAGTAAAAAGACCTGCTTCACATTCAGGAAATCCATTTCATAGTTTGCAGCCAGCTATAACATGAGGAATGAGTTAGTATCACTGTGGCTAACAGCTAATCAACTTTTCATCTAAACATGTCCGCTGTGTGGAAGTATTTTACACTAGAAACACCACAAAACAAGACAGCAACATGCAATGTCTGCAGAGCCATAGCACCACATTAAACTGAGGTAAAATTAGTTTTACGTTGGACATTCGAGCTCCATGGCTTCAGCGGTCTGCTCCTCTCGCTGAACCCATAGAAGGCAGCCCAACCCTGGCCAGCCGCAATCTGCCGGTCTTTGAGGAGGGGCAGACTGAGCGCGGCTGACCGAAATCAGACTGCCTGCTTCGGATTGAACAAGAAGAAGACATCACTGAAGCCCCGGAGCTCAAATGTTTACTGAGAAGTTGCTAAACTTCATCATAATTAATGACCAACCAATATCAGTTGTAGAAAACGAAGGATTTCGCAGCTTAATACTTGCAGCCAATATATAGTTCACCCTCCAGAGATATTTATCAGTACAACAGTAGACAATCATAAAAAATAAAAACATGTGATTTGAAAATTACAAGTGA
>NC_056499.1:47864039-47882936 GCF_014905685.2 Nematolebias whitei | reverse complement strand
GTGCATGCGTGGGTTTTCTCCGGGTACTCCGGTTTCCTCCCACAGACCAAAAACATGCATGTTAGGCTGATTGGTAACTCTAAATTGTCCCTAGGTGTGAGTGAGAGAGTGAATGGTTGTTTGTCTCGTTTGTCTCTATGTGGCCTTGTGATGGACTTGCGACCTATCCAGGGTGTACCCCGCCCCTCGCACAGTGATTGCTGGATATGGGCACCAGCGACCCCCGTGACCCAAAATGGAATAAACGGGTAAAGATAATGGATGGATGGATATTTCAGATTCATTGCACACCAACTGAAATATTTCAGGTCTTTAATTGTTTTAATACGGATGATTATGGCATACAGCTCATGAAAACCCAAAATGCCTGTCCCAAAAAATTAGCATATTTCATCCCACCAATGAAAGACAAGTAATTTTAATACAAAAAACGCCAACCTTCAAATAATCATGTTCAGTTATGCACTCAATACTTGGTCGGGAATCCTTTTGCATGAATGACTGCTTCAATGCGGCGTGGCATGGAGGCAATCAGCCTGTGGCACTGCTGAGGTGTTATGGAGGCCCAGGATGCTTCGATAGCGGCCTTAAGCTCATCCAGAGTGTTGGGTCTTGCGTCTCTCAACTTTCTCTTCACAATATCCCACAGGTTCTCTATGGGGTTCAGGTCAGGAGAGTTGGCAGGCCAATTGAGCACAGTAATACCATGGTCAGTAAACCATTTACCAGTGGTTTTGGCACTGTGAGCAGGTGCCAGGTCGTGCTGAAAAATGAAATCTTCATCTCCATAAAGCTTTTCAGCAGATGGAAGCATGAAATGCTCCAAAATCTCCTGATAGCTAGCTGCATTGACCCTGTCCTAGATAAAACACAGTGGACCAACACCAGCAGCTGACATGGCACCCCAGACCATCACTGACTGTGGGTGCTTCACACTGGACTTCTGGCATTTTGGCATTTCCTTCTCCCCAGTCTTCCTCCAGACTCTGGCACCTTGATTTCCGAATGACATGCAAAATTTGCTTTCATCCAAAAAAAGTACTTTGGACCACTGAGCAACAGTCCAGTGCTGCTTCTCTGTAGCCCAGGTCAGGCGCTTCTGCCGCTGTTTCTGGTTCAAAAATGGCTTGACCTGGGGAATGCAGCACCTGTAGCCCATTTCCTGCACACGCCTGTGCACGGTGGCTCTGGATGTTTCTACTCCAGACTCAGTCCACTGCTTCCGCAGGTCCCCCAAGGTCTGGAATCGGCCCTTCTCCACAATCCTCCTCAGGGTCCGGTCACCTCTTCTCGTTGTGCAGCGTTTTCTGCCACACTTTTCCCTTCCCACAGACTTCCCACTGAGGTGCCTTGATACAGCATTCTGGGAACAGCCTATTCTTTCTGCAATTTCTTTCTTTGTCTTACCCTCTTGCTTGAGGGTGTCAATGATAGCCTTTTGGACAGCAGTCAGGTCGGCAGTCTTACCCATGATTGCGGTTTTGAGTAATGAACAAGGCTGGGAGTTTTTAAAAGCCTCAGGAATGCTTTGCAGGTGTTTGGAGTTACGTCGTTGATTCAGATGGTTAGGTTAATAGCTTGTTTAGAGAACCTTTTCATGATATGCTAATTTTTTGGGACAGGCATTTTGGGTTTTCATGAGCTGTATGCCATAATCATCAGTATTAAAACAATTAAAAACCTGAAATATTTCAGTTGGTGTGCAATGAATCTGAAATATATGAAAGTTTCATTTTTATCATTGCATTATGGAAAATAATGACCTTTATCACAATATGCTAATTTTTTGAGAAGGACCTGTATATATATAAAACGAAACAAAAACAGCTACATTATAAAGTGATGTAAATAACTAACAACAGGAACATGTCTGTTGGTTTATGCCATGAACTAGGAGATGTTTAAAGCCTTTTAACATTTTATTTAATTCATTTATTCATTCATTTAAAAGAAACAAAACAAATTAATCAAAAATAAAACACTGAATGAAAAGAGTGCTGAAGAAAAATCTTATATCTGCCCCTTATTTAAAAAAAATATAAAAAAACTTTAAACAATCACTTAAATTAATCACATTAATATCCACTTTAAAGCTAGGAATAAAAAACATGTTTTGTGTTAGCAGAATTTATTCTAACATTAAAACTTATCCAACATTAATAAAACTTACCTCAAGTTGCCTTTTTGGACATGCATGCATATATTTGTACAAATTGAACTTGAGAGAAGATTATTAGAGCCTCATATAAAATCAATGATGATGATGATATAGATAATTCAGCACTTTTCATATGTAACAGATCAGCAGGCATCGGATCGGTATCGACCGATACAGGGCCAACAGAGATTGGTATCGGATCGGAAGTGAAAAACATGGATCGGTGCATCCCTAATTTGGAGGAACTGATCTTCATCCCGGCCGCGTCGCACTCGGCTGCGAACCGCTCCAGCGAAAGCTATAGATCACGATCTGATGAAGCCAATAGGACCACATCATCTGCAAAAAGCAGAGAAGCAATTCTAAGGCCACCAAAACGGGTCCCTTCAACACCTTGGCTGCGCTCTTGAAATTCTGTCCATAAAAGTTATGAACAGAATCGGTGACAAAGGGCAATCTTGGCGGAGTCCAACTCTTACCGGGAACAAGCCCAACTTACTGCCGGCAATGCGGCCCAGGCTTTGACACCGGTCATACAGGGACCTAACAGCCCGTATCAATGGGCCCGGTACCCCATACTCCCAGAGTACCCCCCACAAGGTTCCCCGAGGGACGCGGTCGAACACCTTCTCCAAGTCCACAAAGCACATGTAAGCACATGTTGGGCAAACTCCCACGCACCCTCCAGGACCCTGCTGAGAGTGTAGAGCTGCTCCAGTGTTCCATGGCCAGGACGAAAACCGCACTGCTCCTCCTGAATCCGAGGTTCTACTATCCGACGGACCCTCCTCTCCAGAACCCATGAATAGACCTTACCAGGGAGGCTTAAGAGCGTGATTCCCAATTCAAACACTTCAAACACTCACTCTCTTTTGCCGACATCAGAAAACTAACAGCAGGGCTGTTTTAAATGACAGAAATTTAAGTAAAACCTCATCTAAAAGCTCAGAATGAGCTTTGATCAGAGCGTGCAGGACCATCATTAGGTCTCACTGTGAAGCTAGTGGATGTGACACCGGTCTGAGTCTCCGTACACCTTTCAGGAAATGCTTCATCATCGGGTGATTAAGAACTGTTTTGTCACCGAAGCCCTCGTGACAGGAAGAAATAGCTGCAGCATAAGTGTGCTGAATGCCAGATCTCTGTCCATCAGCTGCTACAGAAAGGACAGCATGCCACCTAGTTGCCATGAAATGGCCTCCACGCCTTTCTCTGTGCACCAGCACTGAAAAAACTGTCCACTTGATGTGTGCAGCGTTGTGGTGGAAGCAGCTCATACACACTGAACGTATGCACCACATCCTGTGGGAGGCCCATCTTTTCTAAACGGATCTGTTCAGTGGACAGACCCAAAGATGCTGACCTATTTCTGGGTAAACCCTGATCGCTCTTCCTGCCTGGAGGAGAGCTCCCCCCCACAGCAGTTTCCACAGCCGACCCAATATCAGTCGTTGCAGATTCAAGAATCACAGAGCGCAAATGCGTTCAGGATCTACGAGGATGACTGATGGTACTTCCTCCCGGACCCGTTCCAGGGTCTGTGATATCGGCAGGACTGGGAGAAATGCATAAAAGAGCATTTTTGACAATGGGCTGTGAGCGAAGGCGTCCACTCCTAACGGTGGGTCGTCTCGTGGGCTCAGTGAGAACCATAATTGACACTGGGCGTTCTCTCGTGTGGCGGACATATCCACTGGTGCTCGGCCCAACCTAATCCAAAAATCCAAGAAATCAGCTCAGGATAGAGGCTCCAGTCTCTGCGGGGACCGCCCCTCGACATGATAACCGCTCGCCTGTTCAGGAATGCTGGGAAAATCCACAGCTCTGATGGGGAGCAGGTTTCTGTGTGGACAACACAACAGCTGTTTCGCGATGCGTAACAGTTGGGCTGAGCGCACACCTCCCTGACGGTTTATGTAAACCGCCGTCACTTGTTGTCTGTGTGGATCAGAAAATGCTGATCCCGCAGCAGGGGTAAAATGCTGAGTCACGTTTCAGACCATGAAAAACATTCTAGCACATTATGTAAAGCGACATGTGGTCCAGCCACTGTGCTCCCACTGCTTGGGACAGAAACATTCCTCCCAGTTTGATAGGAATGCGTCTGTGAAAAGACTGAGACGTGTGATGTAGGCCTACTGATGGGAACTCCCTCTGACAGAATGAGGGGGTTTCCCCAGTGATTCAGATCGGTTCTCACGGATGGGGGCACAAAGGTAATCCACCTCTTCTGGCGTGCAGGATCTATGCGCAGGCGGGCGAACCATCTCTGAAGGCGTCTAATGTTAAGTAGGCCCAGCGGAACCATGATGTGGGCCACTGACATCGTCCCAGGAGTCACATAACAGGCAGAACTGTCACTACACTGCAGGGTTTGACACGGCGGAGCTGGGTTTGATATGGAGGAGCTGAGCTGATAGAGCTTCGGCTCTCAATGTAGTTGAGTTTAGCTCCACTTCCAGATAACAATCATCTGGGTTGGATGAACGGAAGTTTTTCCCTGTTTACAGAAAACCCCAGGTTTAGCAGGTGGAACACTGGTGTTTTGGTCTGTGTGACAGCTTTCTAACTGGACTGAGAAATAAGAGCAGATCGTCCAGCTAAAAAGATTTCTCATTCCTGCCATGTGTAACGACTGCAGAGCCATCGCCACGCATTTTGAGAACGTGCGTGGGGTGTTTCAGAATGATGGAAATGTGAAATATGTGCTCTTCAGATCTATGGAGGTGAAAACTAGTCGCTCTGGTGAAGTTCTCCAGCAGCTGTTTGTCAGCATGTGGAATTGTCTCCCCATGATCGAATTGCTGAACATGAACATGTCGAGAATGGTCTCATTCCTCCGGTTTTCTCAGAACCAGGAAGTAGTGGGAGGGGAAAAAAAAAGTAATTTCCTCTCTGTTGGGATCTCTGGAAATCATGTTTTTCGTCAGGAATTCCTGAACGTCTGACTGGAGAGACGAGCTCTGTTCTGGAGAAGACAGGATCGTCTCTATAACCCCTCTGAAAACGGTGGGTGTTGAGCTGTGAACTGCAGCGCGGTAAGTCCATATGTCCAGGGAACACACTCGCTGCCACTCTGAGTAGCGCTCGGAGAGCAGGCACGCATTTGTGTTGTGTCATGTTTCTCATGAACATCAACCAGATTAAAAATGCTTACTGCCATCACTCGCTCCGTAGATTCTCTGAAAGATCCGAGGTGGTTGAGCATC
The DNA here is from genome assembly GCF_014905685.2 of Nematolebias whitei. NCBI lineage: Eukaryota > Metazoa > Chordata > Actinopteri > Cyprinodontiformes > Rivulidae > Nematolebias > Nematolebias whitei. The sequence continues at coordinate 47,877,569 of NC_056499.1, read as the reverse complement.
CACTCGGCCACTCGTCTTCGGTCACTACACTCTCCAGGAGGGATGGGGCAGCTCCGCATCACCTTTCTCTGAGGAGTCATTCGATTCACTACGTGACTCTGCATCAAAGAAGGCGGTGGCGTCGACCCACGCATAACGTCCCGCCACAGAAAAAAACACTCAGCGGAGCTGCTGCCAACAACACCTTTTTTTAGGGAATCATCCGATTTACCTCGAGAAAAATACACATTAGAAAAGGCGGTGTCGTCGTCCAGCGAGTAGCGGCCCTCCACAGAAAACATTCAGCGGGGCTGCTGCTAACATCACCTTCTTGAGGAAATCATTTGATTACCGCGAGGACAAAACACATTAGAAAAGGCTGTGGCGTCGTCCAGTGGGTAGCGGCCCACTACGGAAAAAACATTCAGCGGAGCTGCTACTAACATCGCCTTTTTTGAGGAAATCATTCGATTACCGCGAGGAAAAAACACGTTAGAAAAGGTGATGGCATGGTCCAGCGGGTAGCGGCCCGCCACGGAAAAGCACTCCTCGGCACTTACCTTATTATGACTAATAATAATAAGTGATAGTAGGTAATAATAGGGGCCTTCCATGCATTGCTTGGAGGATGCATGCATGCTTCGCAAGGCAATGCACTGCACTGCTTTCCTTGCATGTTGAACCAAAATGGCTCCATAAGTTACTCATTTTCTATGAAGAGTTTTCTCCTATTCATTTCCTATGGGAAATTTGGCATAATTGTTAGCAAAATATGCTGCTATGGTAACTGCGAATAGGGCAGCATGGTGGCGCAACTGGTAGAGCTGCTGCCTCTCAGCGAACAGGTCCCTGGTTCAAACCCCGGTCCAGGTGCCTTCTGGGTGGAGTTTGCATGTTCTCTCCGTGCATGCGTGGGTTTTCTCCGGGTACTCCGGTTTCCTCCCACAGACCAAAAACATGCATGTTAGGCTGATTTGTAACTCTAAATTGTCCCTAGGTGTGAATGGGAAAGTGAATGGTTGTTTGTCTCGTTTGTCTCTATGTGGCCCTGTGATGGACTTGCGACCTGTCCAGGGTGTACCCCGCCCCTCGCACAGTGATTGCTGGACATGGGCACCAGCGACCCCCGTGACCCAAAATGGAATAAACGGGTAAAGATAATGGATGGATGGATGGATGGTAACTGTGAATGCCAATAAAAGTAGTAGCACACTTCCCGGAGCCAGGCTGATCATTTTGATATAACTTTTGTGGGGGTCCACATTGTGGTTCGGGCCACATTAAAGTTGAAAAAGATACGCTTTTCAGGTGTAGAATACTAAGTGGGCAGTCACCAACTTGTTCCTGGAGTTGGTGAAATATTGTGTCATTGTTCACAAATTACATCACCATGGTAACTCAAAATACCAATAAAAGTAATCAAGGGGCCGAGCCAGTCGTTTTGATATAAATTTTGTGAGGGTAGACGCTGTGGTTCGGGCCGCATTAACGGAGATAGAAATGTAGACACACTTCCGAAGTGTAGAATAATAGGTGCCTGCCATGCATTTGCATGGCATTCCACAACTACTTAGTTGTAGTAGACTGCTTCTCTCATTATATTAAGATAACCCACCTCAAACACTTGTCAAGACCACAGTGGCTAACCATAAAAACCTTTGTGCAAGGTGGGGCTGTCCAAATGAACTGGTTAGCGATAATGGTCCACAATTCTCAGGGAGAATTTTTGAACAGTTTGTAAAGGACTATGACATTAAGCACATTACCACAAATCCCCATTACCCACAGGCAAATGGTGAGGCTGAGAGAGCTGTCCAGAGAGCTAAAATGATTTTGAGACAGATTGACCCTTTTTTAGTCCACATGACTTATAGGTCAACTCCCATTCAAGCAACTGGTGTGAGCCCAGCCAAACTCATGCTGGGGAGACAGATCAGAACCATGATACCGATGTTGGAAACAAAGTTACAGCCTGCATGGCCGGACCTGCAGCTCGTCAGGTCAACTGTGGGGGTTTGGTCTGTTTCCTCATGTTTCCAGCACTCAGTGTTTTCCCTTGTGTTCAGCCCCTGTCTCACCTGTGTCTAATGTTAATCACTGCAGGTGTCTGTCATTGTCCTAATCAGTGTGTGTGTGTATATATTCAGTTCACTGGTGTCTTGTCTTGTTCTCGGGATTGTCCTTCTATGGTGTTGTGTTCAGCCTTCCGTTCCGTCCATCCGATTAATTTGTGAGTAGCTGCCCTGTCAGCGTTTTGATTTTGTTTTGTTTAAATAAATATATTTTTATTTATTCCTCAAGCGTCATCGTCATCCTCCTGCACGTGGGTTCAAACATTCCTGACGGCGGAACATGACACAACTGATGTGAGGACAAAAGAGAAGTATGCATAACTACCACAAATATGGTGCCAAACCACTACCAGAACTCCAACCAGGACACAGTTTCAGTGAAACTGGACGGTCAATAGGAATGGACAAAACCAGCTACTGTCCTACAAAAGTGTGACTCACCACGATCTTACCTTGTCCAGACTGAGTCAGGAGTCTTGAGGAAGAACCATCAACACCTGAGATCCATCCTCAGTACCCCACCTACTCCTGCAACAGATGGTCTGCTGCAGGTTCAGAATGAGAGCGAGCCACACTCACCTGCACATGTGGAACCTGAGCGTGAACTTCCAGATCCAGTTAATCATAGCTTACCTGTGACTCCAACTCGTACAACTTATAGTGGCAGGGTTGTTAAATTACCTAGAAGATATGCTAATTATACTATGTGTATGGGTTGTTAAGCTATTTTGCTCTGAGCGGTTATGGGCATGATTGTGAAGTTTATTCTGAGAAGGTCCTGTTGGACTTGATTTAAGTGTTTTGTTTCAGCTAACGTTAAAAAAAGATCTCTTTTTTTGTGTGTGCTTTCTGCATCTCGTGAACTGTTGGAGGTAAACATAAACAATTAACCTGTTACTTTGTCTTAAAAGACTCAAAGAAAGGGTGATGTAAAGTAATGGCACTATTTTATGTGGAAGGTTACATTAGAACCCAGAAATGACAAACACACTAGAGAGCTTAGAGGTGACAACACACTGTTCTGTGGTCTACAATGTATGAGTGTTATGTTCGATATTGAAGAAGATGAAACGCAATATCGGGGATATACTTGACTCAGCATAACACAGCAGGGAGAGTAGGAGGAAAACCTTGGCTGGTTTTCTTGTAAGGGATAGTTTTATCATGAAGGACCCCACTCACCCAGCACACACACTTTTTGCCCCGCTCCCCTCAGGAAGGAGGTTGAGGAGCGTTAAGTGTAGAACCACTAGACTGAGGAACAGCTTCTACCCTGAGGCTGTTAGACTCATGAATCTCTAACCAGAATAATTACTGTGAAAAAAATCACATCATGTTGCTGCTGATCTGTTTCAATGTTGATGTGTTCATGTGTGCTCATCTGCTTACACAGACTCATGTTCATGTTCTATTTCATATAGGCTTCGCCCTTTAAGGCTGTCGCTTAGTGGGTTTCATCCCATCATGCGAAGTATCACACTGAAAAATTTAGTCCACGCCCACCTGCTGTGTGGGCCCCACCCGGTCCGTATAAATTACGTTAAGAGCGGGTAATCGGCTACCATTTTTCTTCAGCGAGCTAATAGCACTGTCAGAAGAACGAAGAAGGAAAGTTGTGTAGATGATCAACCTTTGTTAAGAATGCTTGGCCCGTCACGTCGACCTCTGGTCGTCCCGGTGAGCTCTCCTCACCTTTCTCAGTGACAGGTCGCTACACGCTGGACAACGCCATCTTGTAATTTTCCTCTTATCGCCGACCCTCGGAGCGAATCGGATGGTTCTTCCGGGACAGGCGGTGTCAGCTGCAGCCCTGCTGTTCATTCCCTCCTGGAGAGCGTAGTGGCGGTGGAGGGAGAATGAGCGAATGCTCACCTCATCCCACCTCGTTTCGCATCGGCGATCACACTGCTCCCGGCCGACGGCGCCCTCTGGGGTTGCCCAGCGTAACCCAGGAGCGGCTGACATGAAGGGACCCTTTTTTATGTCCCGCGCCTTTCCCGCCAGTTCGGATGATCCGGCGGGAAGGTTTTTTCTAGGCTCCATTCCGGCTCACCATCCTGATCCCATCCGGCCTCAGTTTCCCAACAGGACACAGGACGTCCTACGGGACGAGGCCACAGCCAGCTTTCCTGGTAGATTGTGGGGCCGGTCTCCACAGTCCGCGCCCATCCCCAGAGCAGAGGGGTTTCACCGAGCAGAAATTCCCTCAGTGCCCCCTGGAGCCGAGTCTGACGGAGGCTTTTCTTGGAGCAAGATGTCCAGGTGGACCAGCGTCCCACGCCTCCGGTTAACGTAACCCAGACGGTGACACCGATCTCCAACTGAGCTCACCAGCATGCGTTCCAGATGGCCGCAGCAAACAACACGTTACGCTGTTGGCGTACACGTTCAGAGGCGGGAGGAGACGTACGCTCCCTCTGCAGGGCAGCTGACGTCATCCCAAATCGGTGCGTCTCTTTTGCTGTCTGCCGGCCCGCATTGCAGCCGGAGAACGAGGTCCCAGAGGTTCTCCAGGCTTGTCACTCCACCTTCCTCTCAGGGGAGCTGCAGAAGCTTTTTATTCGAGGGCCTTCATCAACGAGAGATCATTTTCTAGATGCTCCACGGCTGCACAACGCCTCCCCAGCTCTGCTATGCCAGTCCCTCCCGTCAGACGTCCCCGGCATCCGGAAGTTCAACTTTTCCCGTACTCCACCAACAGGGGGCCTTCTAGGACAACAAACCACAGAGCTCAGGGGAAGATAACCAGGTGTCGGTTTGCTGGATGTGTGTAGATGACAGGATGTAGAAATAACATCATTTTATGATGAAGTGCCTTTTTGCCAGGCTGTCAGCTCGGATGATCTGACAGCGGCTCCATCACACACACTCCTCACGAATGAGCCTTTTAAGGTTGTTTCATTCATTGCCGGCGGTGCCAACACACGCTCCCGCGGCACGAGCAGCCTTCACCTATAAGACGCTGCGTTGTGAGAGTGCGCACGCAGTTCTCAGCGCCCGCCGTTCACGTCAACGTAAACATGAGACCGCGGTACGAGCCCAGTAACGTATCTCGCTCTCGGCAGGAGCGACACGCATTTTCACCGCAGGGTTGTCAAACACGCGCTCCCACGGCGTCAACAGTTTCACAAGCCTCACAGCGGCTCCTCCTTCATCCTCAAAAAAGGTTTTCTGAATTAATACTGCAGCTCATGGAATCACTCAAAAGCTCACATGATTCGCAGCCAAGAATGAATGTGTTCTGCAGAACGAGCCCAGTGGTAATCTCGCCCCCACCGATGCCGCGTGCTGCTTCCTGACTGCACCAGCTTCAAATGCGCGCTCCCGCAGCAATCCTCGCTTAAGACGTCGCATCAACAAGGGCACACACACATGACTCTTCAGTGCACGTCGGCTCATATGTGCATCCGCTCCCCGAGCGTTTACACGGAGAAGCGGCACACAATGTGAGCACAGCATAGATGAGCCGCGTCCCACAGCATCAGCAAACGCATACGATACGCATGTTCGGGGGCGCACATTTTTTCTTTCTCCTTCAGCGTGCACCAGCTCACATCAGCATGCATATGAGCCCACAGCATATGAGCCCACAGCATAAACGCGTGCCCACTTTATAACTTTATAAACGAGTGGCAATGAGCGCACGCTCCAGACGGATTGGCGAACCGTTTTTCATCAGGGGATTCACGCTGCAGTACAGCTCAAACCCCGGTGCAGAGGAATTCTAGTGACGTTTTCTGTCATTTCTAGAACAGATCTCGTCCCCTCTCGCAGAAGCTCAGGAAAGTCTGATTAATGTAATTTCCAGAGTCTCAGAAGGAGAGGAAAACACAGGGTACCTCTCTCGTCACTCCCTGGTCCCAACGAACCGGAAAGATGAGATTTATTCTAGATTTGTCAATTTTGAACTGTGAGAAACAACATTCCATTAATGCACCCGAGCCGCTCTGCAGCCGCCGCACAGATCAGCGAGGAGAATTCTGCTTTATCTGGACATCTGCTGCTGCTGAGCAGTTTGTACAGACAGGTGGCAGCAGTGTAACTCACGTGAAACAGGTAGAGTGACATCAGCTGTTTTTCCGTCAGCAGACCTACGTCACACATGTCAGACTTCACAGAGGCACATACATTTAATGAGCTGTGGGGGTGCTGTGGTTCTCCACACAGCAGCTCATTTAAATGAATTTGGAGTGTCGCACAGGGTTTTGAATGTGATTCAACACTTTGCCTCTGTGCTGCGGAATCATCAGGGTTTTTTGATTCACACAGACAGCAAGTGACTGTTGCATACATAACTGGCAGGAGATGTATGCACTCAACCCATGTGCCACATTGTGAGACAGATGTTGTGTGGGGCACACCCAATCTGCTCTCCATCGGAGTAGGATACATTTCCTGTGCTCTGAACAGGGGACGGATGTGATGTCCAAAGACTGTCTTTTGTGGCAGGGGACCCTCCATCCAGAGCTGATGGCTCAGACACGGCAGAAATCCTGCGAGTGGCTGTGGACCTGTTGCAACACGAGAGAATGCTCGATGTCAACTATAATTATCATGGAGCCCATGGGACGATCCACCACTAGGGGTGGACGCGTTTTCTCACAGCCTGTGGTTGTAATGCTTCTTCACCTCCCTCACTCCCTCTGATATCACAATTTTCTGAACCAAGCTCAGGAGGAGGGACTGACAGTTCTTCTGTCCCAAGTGCGTGAACGCATCATGGTCCCCAGTCCTACGACACTTGTTATCGGGGCGCTTGTAGAACCTGCCGTGGAGGGAGGACGCTCTCCTCCAGGCGGGAGGAGTGATCAGGAGTTAATCAGAATAGGCCACCACCTTTGGTCTGGCCACTGTGCGGATCTTTTTGAGAGGATGGATCTCTCTCAAGGTGTAGTACGTACGATTCAGGATTCACATGTTGCAACCACCACAGCGCTGTTCACATCAAGTGGTCAGTTTTTCAGCGCTGCTGTACAGAGTAAGGTGTAGAGGCCATTTCATGTCCACTAGGTGGTGTGCCGTCTTTTCTGCAGCAGCTGATGGACAGAAATCTGGCGTTCAGCTCGAGTAAAACATTCACTGCGGCCATCTCTTCCTATCACGAAATTTTCGGAGACAAAGCAGCTTTTAATCATCTGAGGATGAAGCATTTCTTAAAAGGTGTACAGAGAAGGCGTAGAGGCCACCTCATGTCCACTAGACGACGTGCTGTTTTTCTGAAGCAGTCGATGGACAGAAATCTGGCGTTCAACACGATTAATGTATGCTGCAGCCTTTCTTCTTGTCATGATGTTTTCGGAGACAGAACAGTTTTAATCATCCGCTGATGATGCGTTTTGTAAAGGTGTACAGAGAAGGCGTAGAGGCCACTTCATGTCCACATGGATGATTGATATCCAAGATGGCGCCGGTGTGTAGGGCTGCCCGTCTCTCGCTCTCTGCTTGTATTTTATTTTTGTTATTTTTACAATGGTTTGTGCAGTGTGCCGAGTCATATTTTCAGTATGATCGTCGGGCACTTTTGGAGCTCCGTACTTTTGCTGAAATTCCCGCGGAGTTTTTGAACAGCGGTCAGCACTCTCCCCCACCGGTCCTATCTGAGATTCCTGCGTTCCTTCTGCGTGACCCTGGCCTTTCTCCATGGAGGAAACGTCGCAGACGTCGTGGGAAGCGTGCAGGGATTTTGGTGAAACTGAGGCAAAGTGTGGATTATTCTAACAGGACTCGCTCTGGATCTGATCATCTCCTCTCTGACCCGTGGTGCTCCCGGGGCCCGGCTGCTGGCCAGCTGCCCGCGCGCTCAGTCCATGGAAACACCTGGGGTTGTTTACCTGTGCGCCGCACCAGCAGACCAGGAGGAGCTGTTCTTCATAACCTGCGCCCGCTGGCGCGCGCGTCTCCCTCCACGGCTGTGCCTGTGTCGGACAATATCAGGATGTGTTTAATCAACGCAAGGTCTGTTTCCAACAAGACGTTTATCCTCAATGACTTTTTTAAAGATGAGGAGTTGGATTTTCTGTTCGTCACAGAATCATGGATTTCTGATGGTGAGTCCAGCGCCTTGGTGGAACTACTTCCTCCGGACTGTGTATGTTTCAATGCCCCGCGGCCATCAGGTCGGCGCGGGGGGGGGGGGTTATTAACAGTTTTTAAGGCAAACTTTGCGTGTAAACAGTTGTCCATCCCGGTGTCCCGCGCCAGCTTCGAGCTGAGCGCCTTTGAACTTGGACACTCTCCTCCGGTCCTGTGTGCGCTCATCTACCGCCCACCTCGTTCTAAGGACTTCATAAATGAATTCTCTGACTTTTTGGCTGATATCACACAGAGATACACTCACTTTTTGCTTATTGGTGACTTTAATTTGCATGTGTGTTGTCAGGAGAAGCCCTTAGTGAAGGACTTTCTGGATTTATTGGACTCTTTTAATTTAGCTCAGCAGGTGAGCGGCCCCACCCAGGAACACGGTCACACGCTGGACCTCGTTTTAACACGCGATGTCTCTGTTTCTAATTTGAAAATCGGTGACAATGTTTTTTCAGATCACATGCCTGTATTGTTTGACTTCACCCCCCCTTGTCATACTGCTAAGACGCGCGTTCCTGCACGTACGCGTTCCATTAACCATTTCACTGCTGCTCGTTTTAATGAAGGTTTTAATTCTGAGAGGATCGAACAGTTCCCGGTGTCTCCTACCACTGAGGAGCTAACCTCTCAGTTCTATGTCATATAAGCTTCGCCCTTTAAGGCCTTCGCTTTAGTGGGTTTATCCCGTTATGCAGAGCATAAGCACTGAAAAAATTAGTCCACGCCCACCTGCTGTGTGGGCCCTACCCGGTCCGTATAAATTACGTTAAGAGCGGGAAATCGGCTCCCATTTTTTCTTCAGCGAGCTAATATAGCACTGTCAGAAGAACAAAGAAGATAAGTTGTGTAAATGACCAACCTTGTGAAGGATGCTGGGCCCGGCAGTCGACCTCCGGTCGTCCGGTGAGTTCTCCTCCCCGAGGAGAAGATGACAGCAGTCTTATTCCAAGGTAAGCGTCGTGGAACATTTCCCAGTGACAGGTCACTACACGCTGGACAACGCCATCTTGTGTTTTTTCCTCTTATCGCCGACCCTCGGGGCGAACCGGATGGTTCCTCCGGGGCAAGGCGTGCTCAGCTGCAGCCCCCGCTGCTCATTCCCTCCCGGGTAGCGTAGTGTAGGTGGAGGGGGGCTGAGTGAATGCTCACCCCATCCCACCTCGTTTCGCATCGGCGATCACACCGCTCCCGGCCGACAGCGCCCTCAGGGGTTGCCCGGCGGAACCCGGGAGGAGGCTGACATGAAGGGACCCCTTTTTTCTACGTCCCTCGCCTTTTCCCGCCAGTTCGGATGATCGGCGGGAAGGTTGTTTTTCACTGGGCTCCACTGTGGCTCACCGTCTTGATCCATACGGCCTCACGTTCCAACAGGACGTTCCACGGGCGAGGCCGCAGACGGTTCTTTCCTGGTAGATTAGAGGAGTCGGTCCCCAGTCCGCTCCCATCACCAGAGTTGAGGGATTCACCGAGCGGGGCTATTCCTCGGTAACCCCTCCTGGAGCCAAGCCTCGCGGAAGCTTCCGGAGCGAAGCTGCCCAGGCCGGAGCAGCGTCCCGTCCCTCCGGAGGAACACGAACCAGACGGCGAACACGCTCTCGAATCGAGCCCACCAATGTGTTTTTCAGGCAGCCGCAGTTAGCAACAACGCGCGCTGCTAGCACATAGCATGTCCAAGGGATTGAAGGCCGCAGACCTGCCTTGGAGACAAAGAACTCCCTCTGTCAGGCAGCTGACGCCAGCTCAACATGTGTGCCTCTCCCACGGTTTGCCTGTCGAGGACTGCAGCGCGGAGGACGACGACCCAACGACCCACCTGGCTTCGTTACTCCCCTCGCTGCCGGAGAATCTGCACAAGACCTGATGAAACATCGCGGACGCGCTGTTCAGAGCAGCTTCAAACCATGCTGGCGAAGTGAAACAGTCGGAGGAGGTGCCAGAGGCTGTGCACCACCTCATCAAGCCGCGCGGCCCACCCTGTCCCGCTGGAGGGACCGTCGCGAGCAAGCTTCGACTTTTCCACGGCCGCGGCTCTCGCTGAGTTCCACCACCAGCCCCGCCCGTCAGAATCCAGCCCTCTGCACTCCGGCAGCCTGCAGCTCAGCGTTTCCCCAGAGTTCGCCTGCAAGACAGCGCTCTGGGCAAACAATCGCAGAGCTCATGAGAGAGAAAGCTCTCAAAATGACGGTCTCCGGAGGGTGTGTGTAAAAGTGACACGAAAGTTGAAATAAATCATCATTAATGATCAAGTGTCTGTTTTTTAGCCAGTCTGTAAGCCCGGATGAGCTCACAGCGGCCGCACACATAAGAGCCGGTGTCCTTTATAAGGCTTTTTAAACTCACCGCCGCTCCAAGACATTATTAATCGCTTACAGGGCACGATGGTAAGTGAAAATAACTCGTTATAATCCCGGGCTGCACGTTTTTCACCCAAGTGATGTCAACTCGTACCCGTGGGATGAAACAGCCCCACACACGAGCCGGTGTCCTTAAATAAGGGTTTTTTAAACTCACCGTCGCTCTAAGACATGACGAGTCGATCACAGAACAGCCTCCACACATGAGCCGGTGTCCTTAATTAAAGGTTTTTAAACTCACCGTCGCTCTAGACATGACGAGTCGATCACGGCACAACGGTAAGCGAAAATAACTCATTACCAACTAGAACTGCACGATCCTCACTCAAGCGGTGTCAACTCGCACTCGTGGGATGGAACAGCCTCCACATGAGCCGGTGTCCTTAAACAGGTTTTTAACTCACCGCCGCTCTGACATGACGAGTCGATCACTAAGATGGACAGCCCCCATCCAACGGCGCTACGTTGATGCTGGCGCACACACACAGCTGCCGGCGCTAACCAGCTCACATCGGTATGAATGTGGTCCGCAGGCTGGTCCGGGTGGGGGTCCTTCTCTCTCAGCTTTCGGCAGCTCACCGCAGCTTAAACGTGAAGCAGCCGAAGAATCCGGTAATGAGTCCCACCTCCCTCTAGCGCGCGCCCCTCCAGCGAGAGCGGCGCGCGTCCCTCCAGAGAACAACGTGTGCTCCCGCGGGGCTAAGCAGCCTTCACTCCAACAGCACGGTGTAAATGAAGTCACGCCCTCCGCCTTTCAACGTTCGCACAGCGACGTCAAACGCGCAGCTCACCGCGTCATCAGCTGTCACACGCTTCGCCTTCAGCTCAAGTCTCGCCCGGGGTCACACAGAAAACATTCCCGCGACGCATGACGGCGGTTGAGGGACGGACTGCTGACAGCCGTACAAAACATGACGCATCATTAACGCACGTTCATCCACGAACGTTACGTAGAGTGGCTAAACATGCTCGCCGTTTTTCAGATGGATGGACAGGGTTTATGCAAATGGTACAAGTTACAGTTTGCAACCCGAACCCCTCCATTCAGAGGAGTTATATAAACGGTCCCGTCATCATCATCAGACTGATTCTCTTCCCTAAATGCAGAAATCCAAGTGTTTTCTGATAAAAGTAATCTACAGAGTTCCCCAAGGGAGAGAAAACACGAGGGTTTTTTACTCACGGATCGGAGGGGTGAGACCGTTCTTGGATCTGTTGTTTAACATCCAGAGAACGCATACCGATCATCCTAAAACACAGAGACGAGAGTTTTTTGTTTTTACCTGGATGATCTGCGGATCCTGTCACTTCAGACAGGAGGCGCTGATGCAGGATCAGGTGTTGACATCACACCTGTTAATCTGGGCTTCGCCATAAGTGGAAGGAAGCTCGATTTTCCCGGCCCAGACATTTGTTTTTCTGGAGTGGAATTAAATTCAACCACCATGAAAACTCATTTATCACATGAGACGCCTCTAGAGGTGTTTTTGCACGTCTGCATGTGGATCCAGTAAAACAACGACGGATGATCATTGTCTTTTCCTCTGTGGAAGCAGACCTCCGACTCTGGGGAAACACCTTGTTTTTCTATCAGAGGGAGTCCCCCTCAGCAGACCCACGTCATGGGTCAGTCTTCACGGACACGTTGCTGTCAGGCTGGGGGGGGGACATACCTATCTCAAGCAGTAGGGGCGCTGTGGCCCCACTACACATCAGCCCACATCAATGTTTTGGAGTGTCGCACAGTACTGAATGTGATTCAACACCTTGCTCCTGTGCTACAGAATCAACACGTGTTGATTCACACAGACATCATGATGACTGCTGCATACATAACCATCAGGGTGTGCGTTCAGCCAGATGTTACACATTGTGCGAAAGCTACTAAGTTGGGTTCATCAAAACCTGCTTTTATTAGAGCGGTTTACATATCCGGTGTTCTGATGTGACGTCCAAGGGCGGCCCACGTTACGTGGACCGGATCCTCCATCCGGATCTGATGTTTTTCAGACGCAGCAGAAGTTGGCAAAGCAGCTGTGGACCTGTTTGCGATGCGAGAAGAACGCTCAATGTCAACTACGGTTTTCCCTGAGCCCGCGAGACGATCCATCGCTGGGGGGGGACGCATTTGCTCACAGTCGGTGGCCCAAAACGCTTTTTACGCGTTTCTTTCCCCCCCACCTCCTCTGTTTTTTACGGTCCATGAACCGAGTTCAAGAGGAGGGATTGACAGCTCTCCTGGTGGCTCCCGGCGTGTGAACGCACTATGGTTCCCAGGCCTGCAACGTCTGTTGTTGGGTCGCCGTGGAACTGTCATGGAGGAAGGATGCTCTCCTTCAGGCAGGAGGAGCGACCAAGAGTTACCCAGAAATAGGTCAACACCGGTGGGTCTGACCGCTGAGCGGTTCCACTTAGAGGATGGGTCTCCCTCAGGAGATAGTGTGCACAATTCAAGATTCACGTGCTGTATCTACCACAGTTCTGTACACATCAAGGGGACGGCTTTTCAGCGCTGGTGCACAGAGAAGGTTTAGAGACCACCTCATGCCTTTTAAGCGGCGTGTTGTTTTTCTACAACAGCTGATGGATAGGGAGTTGGCTTTCAGTACGCTTTAACGTACGATTGCAGCCATCTCTTCCTGCCACAAAGGGTTTGGAGACAGAACAGCTTTTATCACCCGCTGATGAAGCGGTTTCTAAAAGGTGTACAGAGATGTAGGCCTGTTTTCACGCCCACTTGTTTTCCACAGTGGGTTTAACGCTGGTCCTGCGAGCCCTGATCAAAGCTTCAATTGAGCCTCTGGATCAGGTTTCATTTAAATTCTTGTCTCTTTAAACAGCCCTGCTGCTGGTTTTAACACCCGCTAAGAGGGTAAGTATTTATCTGCCCTCTCTGTTGCTTCGTCATGCCTTAGAATTAGGCTGACGGGCAGCTCAGCTGATTTAAGACCAACCCAGCTTTTATGCCTAAAACATCACGAGCTCTTTTAAATCAAGAGTGATATCGTTGGAGGGGTCTTTTCCCCCCCACAGATCAGAAG
>NC_056499.1:47792226-47863939 GCF_014905685.2 Nematolebias whitei | reverse complement strand
CCCGTCTCTCGCTCTCTGCTTGTATTTTATTTTTGTTATTTTTACAATGGTTTGTGCAGTGTGCCGAGTCATATTTTCAGTATGATCGTCGGGCACTTTTGGAGCTCCGTACTTTTGCTGAAATTCCCGCGGAGTTTTTGAACAGCGGTCAGCACTCTCCCCCACCGGTCCTATCTGAGATTCCTGCGTTCCTTCTGCGTGACCCTGGCCTTTCTCCATGGAGGAAACGTCGCAGACGTCGTGGGAAGCGTGCAGGGATTTTGGTGAAACTGAGGCAAAGTGTGGATTATTCTAACAGGACTCGCTCTGGATCTGATCATCTCCTCTCTGACCCGTGGTGCTCCCGGGGCCCGGCTGCTGGCCAGCTGCCCGCGCGCTCAGTCCATGGAAACACCTGGGGTTGTTTACCTGTGCGCCGCACCAGCAGACCAGGAGGAGCTGTTCTTCATAACCTGCGCCCGCTGGCGCGCGCGTCTCCCTCCACGGCTGTGCCTGTGTCGGACAATATCAGGATGTGTTTAATCAACGCAAGGTCTGTTTCCAACAAGACGTTTATCCTCAATGACTTTTTTAAAGATGAGGAGTTGGATTTTCTGTTCGTCACAGAATCATGGATTTCTGATGGTGAGTCCAGCGCCTTGGTGGAACTACTTCCTCCGGACTGTGTATGTTTCAATGCCCCGCGGCCATCAGGTCGGCGCGGGGGGGGGGGGATTATTAACAGTTTTTAAGGCAAACTTTGCGTGTAAACAGTTGTCCATCCCGGTGTCCCGCGCCAGCTTCGAGCTGAGCGCCTTTGAACTTGGACACTCTCCTCCGGTCCTGTGTGCGCTCATCTACCGCCCACCTCGTTCTAAGGACTTCATAAATGAATTCTCTGACTTTTTGGCTGATATCACACAGAGATACACTCACTTTTTGCTTATTGGTGACTTTAATTTGCATGTGTGTTGTCAGGAGAAGCCCTTAGTGAAGGACTTTCTGGATTTATTGGACTCTTTTAATTTAGCTCAGCAGGTGAGCGGCCCCACCCAGGAACACGGTCACACGCTGGACCTCGTTTTAACACGCGATGTCTCTGTTTCTAATTTGAAAATCGGTGACAATGTTTTTTCAGATCACATGCCTGTATTGTTTGACTTCACCCCCCCTTGTCATACTGCTAAGACGCGCGTTCCTGCACGTACGCGTTCCATTAACCATTTCACTGCTGCTCGTTTTAATGAAGGTTTTAATTCTGAGAGGATCGAACAGTTCCCGGTGTCTCCTACCACTGAGGAGCTAACCTCTCAGTTCTATGTCATATAAGCTTCGCCCTTTAAGGCCTTCGCTTTAGTGGGTTTATCCCGTTATGCAGAGCATAAGCACTGAAAAAATTAGTCCACGCCCACCTGCTGTGTGGGCCCTACCCGGTCCGTATAAATTACGTTAAGAGCGGGAAATCGGCTCCCATTTTTTCTTCAGCGAGCTAATATAGCACTGTCAGAAGAACAAAGAAGATAAGTTGTGTAAATGACCAACCTTGTGAAGGATGCTGGGCCCGGCAGTCGACCTCCGGTCGTCCGGTGAGTTCTCCTCCCCGAGGAGAAGATGACAGCAGTCTTATTCCAAGGTAAGCGTCGTGGAACATTTCCCAGTGACAGGTCACTACACGCTGGACAACGCCATCTTGTGTTTTTTCCTCTTATCGCCGACCCTCGGGGCGAACCGGATGGTTCCTCCGGGGCAAGGCGTGCTCAGCTGCAGCCCCCGCTGCTCATTCCCTCCCGGGTAGCGTAGTGTAGGTGGAGGGGGGCTGAGTGAATGCTCACCCCATCCCACCTCGTTTCGCATCGGCGATCACACCGCTCCCGGCCGACAGCGCCCTCAGGGGTTGCCCGGCGGAACCCGGGAGGAGGCTGACATGAAGGGACCCCTTTTTTCTACGTCCCTCGCCTTTTCCCGCCAGTTCGGATGATCGGCGGGAAGGTTGTTTTTCACTGGGCTCCACTGTGGCTCACCGTCTTGATCCATACGGCCTCACGTTCCAACAGGACGTTCCACGGGCGAGGCCGCAGACGGTTCTTTCCTGGTAGATTAGAGGAGTCGGTCCCCAGTCCGCTCCCATCACCAGAGTTGAGGGATTCACCGAGCGGGGCTATTCCTCGGTAACCCCTCCTGGAGCCAAGCCTCGCGGAAGCTTCCGGAGCGAAGCTGCCCAGGCCGGAGCAGCGTCCCGTCCCTCCGGAGGAACACGAACCAGACGGCGAACACGCTCTCGAATCGAGCCCACCAATGTGTTTTTCAGGCAGCCGCAGTTAGCAACAACGCGCGCTGCTAGCACATAGCATGTCCAAGGGATTGAAGGCCGCAGACCTGCCTTGGAGACAAAGAACTCCCTCTGTCAGGCAGCTGACGCCAGCTCAACATGTGTGCCTCTCCCACGGTTTGCCTGTCGAGGACTGCAGCGCGGAGGACGACGACCCAACGACCCACCTGGCTTCGTTACTCCCCTCGCTGCCGGAGAATCTGCACAAGACCTGATGAAACATCGCGGACGCGCTGTTCAGAGCAGCTTCAAACCATGCTGGCGAAGTGAAACAGTCGGAGGAGGTGCCAGAGGCTGTGCACCACCTCATCAAGCCGCGCGGCCCACCCTGTCCCGCTGGAGGGACCGTCGCGAGCAAGCTTCGACTTTTCCACGGCCGCGGCTCTCGCTGAGTTCCACCACCAGCCCCGCCCGTCAGAATCCAGCCCTCTGCACTCCGGCAGCCTGCAGCTCAGCGTTTCCCCAGAGTTCGCCTGCAAGACAGCGCTCTGGGCAAACAATCGCAGAGCTCATGAGAGAGAAAGCTCTCAAAATGACGGTCTCCGGAGGGTGTGTGTAAAAGTGACACGAAAGTTGAAATAAATCATCATTAATGATCAAGTGTCTGTTTTTTAGCCAGTCTGTAAGCCCGGATGAGCTCACAGCGGCCGCACACATAAGAGCCGGTGTCCTTTATAAGGCTTTTTAAACTCACCGCCGCTCCAAGACATTATTAATCGCTTACAGGGCACGATGGTAAGTGAAAATAACTCGTTATAATCCCGGGCTGCACGTTTTTCACCCAAGTGATGTCAACTCGTACCCGTGGGATGAAACAGCCCCACACACGAGCCGGTGTCCTTAAATAAGGGTTTTTTAAACTCACCGTCGCTCTAAGACATGACGAGTCGATCACAGAACAGCCTCCACACATGAGCCGGTGTCCTTAATTAAAGGTTTTTAAACTCACCGTCGCTCTAGACATGACGAGTCGATCACGGCACAACGGTAAGCGAAAATAACTCATTACCAACTAGAACTGCACGATCCTCACTCAAGCGGTGTCAACTCGCACTCGTGGGATGGAACAGCCTCCACATGAGCCGGTGTCCTTAAACAGGTTTTTAACTCACCGCCGCTCTGACATGACGAGTCGATCACTAAGATGGACAGCCCCCATCCAACGGCGCTACGTTGATGCTGGCGCACACACACAGCTGCCGGCGCTAACCAGCTCACATCGGTATGAATGTGGTCCGCAGGCTGGTCCGGGTGGGGGTCCTTCTCTCTCAGCTTTCGGCAGCTCACCGCAGCTTAAACGTGAAGCAGCCGAAGAATCCGGTAATGAGTCCCACCTCCCTCTAGCGCGCGCCCCTCCAGCGAGAGCGGCGCGCGTCCCTCCAGAGAACAACGTGTGCTCCCGCGGGGCTAAGCAGCCTTCACTCCAACAGCACGGTGTAAATGAAGTCACGCCCTCCGCCTTTCAACGTTCGCACAGCGACGTCAAACGCGCAGCTCACCGCGTCATCAGCTGTCACACGCTTCGCCTTCAGCTCAAGTCTCGCCCGGGGTCACACAGAAAACATTCCCGCGACGCATGACGGCGGTTGAGGGACGGACTGCTGACAGCCGTACAAAACATGACGCATCATTAACGCACGTTCATCCACGAACGTTACGTAGAGTGGCTAAACATGCTCGCCGTTTTTCAGATGGATGGACAGGGTTTATGCAAATGGTACAAGTTACAGTTTGCAACCCGAACCCCTCCATTCAGAGGAGTTATATAAACGGTCCCGTCATCATCATCAGACTGATTCTCTTCCCTAAATGCAGAAATCCAAGTGTTTTCTGATAAAAGTAATCTACAGAGTTCCCCAAGGGAGAGAAAACACGAGGGTTTTTTACTCACGGATCGGAGGGGTGAGACCGTTCTTGGATCTGTTGTTTAACATCCAGAGAACGCATACCGATCATCCTAAAACACAGAGACGAGAGTTTTTTGTTTTTACCTGGATGATCTGCGGATCCTGTCACTTCAGACAGGAGGCGCTGATGCAGGATCAGGTGTTGACATCACACCTGTTAATCTGGGCTTCGCCATAAGTGGAAGGAAGCTCGATTTTCCCGGCCCAGACATTTGTTTTTCTGGAGTGGAATTAAATTCAACCACCATGAAAACTCATTTATCACATGAGACGCCTCTAGAGGTGTTTTTGCACGTCTGCATGTGGATCCAGTAAAACAACGACGGATGATCATTGTCTTTTCCTCTGTGGAAGCAGACCTCCGACTCTGGGGAAACACCTTGTTTTTCTATCAGAGGGAGTCCCCCTCAGCAGACCCACGTCATGGGTCAGTCTTCACGGACACGTTGCTGTCAGGCTGGGGGGGGGGACATACCTATCTCAAGCAGTAGGGGCGCTGTGGCCCCACTACACATCAGCCCACATCAATGTTTTGGAGTGTCGCACAGTACTGAATGTGATTCAACACCTTGCTCCTGTGCTACAGAATCAACACGTGTTGATTCACACAGACATCATGATGACTGCTGCATACATAACCATCAGGGTGTGCGTTCAGCCAGATGTTACACATTGTGCGAAAGCTACTAAGTTGGGTTCATCAAAACCTGCTTTTATTAGAGCGGTTTACATATCCGGTGTTCTGATGTGACGTCCAAGGGCGGCCCACGTTACGTGGACCGGATCCTCCATCCGGATCTGATGTTTTTCAGACGCAGCAGAAGTTGGCAAAGCAGCTGTGGACCTGTTTGCGATGCGAGAAGAACGCTCAATGTCAACTACGGTTTTCCCTGAGCCCGCGAGACGATCCATCGCTGGGGGGGGACGCATTTGCTCACAGTCGGTGGCCCAAAACGCTTTTTACGCGTTTCTTTCCCCCCCACCTCCTCTGTTTTTTACGGTCCATGAACCGAGTTCAAGAGGAGGGATTGACAGCTCTCCTGGTGGCTCCCGGCGTGTGAACGCACTATGGTTCCCAGGCCTGCAACGTCTGTTGTTGGGTCGCCGTGGAACTGTCATGGAGGAAGGATGCTCTCCTTCAGGCAGGAGGAGCGACCAAGAGTTACCCAGAAATAGGTCAACACCGGTGGGTCTGACCGCTGAGCGGTTCCACTTAGAGGATGGGTCTCCCTCAGGAGATAGTGTGCACAATTCAAGATTCACGTGCTGTATCTACCACAGTTCTGTACACATCAAGGGGACGGCTTTTCAGCGCTGGTGCACAGAGAAGGTTTAGAGACCACCTCATGCCTTTTAAGCGGCGTGTTGTTTTTCTACAACAGCTGATGGATAGGGAGTTGGCTTTCAGTACGCTTTAACGTACGATTGCAGCCATCTCTTCCTGCCACAAAGGGTTTGGAGACAGAACAGCTTTTATCACCCGCTGATGAAGCGGTTTCTAAAAGGTGTACAGAGATGTAGGCCTGTTTTCACGCCCACTTGTTTTCCACAGTGGGTTTAACGCTGGTCCTGCGAGCCCTGATCAAAGCTTCAATTGAGCCTCTGGATCAGGTTTCATTTAAATTCTTGTCTCTTTAAACAGCCCTGCTGCTGGTTTTAACACCCGCTAAGAGGGTAAGTATTTATCTGCCCTCTCTGTTGCTTCGTCATGCCTTAGAATTAGGCTGACGGGCAGCTCAGCTGATTTAAGACCAACCCAGCTTTTATGCCTAAAACATCACGAGCTCTTTTAAATCAAGAGTGATATCGTTGGAGGGGTCTTTTCCCCCCCACAGATCAGAAGAGGAAGCATCTTTTCATCTTCTCTGCCCGGTGCGGGCGTTGACGTGTTACATAACGCACACAGCTGCAATGCGTTTCAAACTCAACAATGGGTTGTGCATTATAGAGATGCTTCTACAGGTCGCCGTTATCCATCCAGCGCTTGTCACACTGGCTGTGTGAGGCCTTTTCTGAAGCCTACAGAGCATCAGATTTAGAGCCTCCTGTCAACCTCTAAGCACACTCGACCAGGGGTATCGCATCTTCGACTGCTCTGCATAATGGTATGTCAATGCAGGACATCTGCACTGCGGCTGCATGGTCAACACCCTGCTCATTTATTCGCTTTTACCTACGTGATGTAACGGCTCGTTCCATGACACATTCTGTCCTTAGTGCTCTAACAGAATGAATGTTATTGTTCTCATGGAACTCTGTTTAAGCTCACTTCTGTCTGCATGCATTACAGTGTGAGATGTTGTTATCAGTCACAAGTCGTGTCTGTGATTTTGGTTATATTGTCACTAATCAGTTCATGATTATTGTTACCAATCAGTTCAATTGATTTATAATCAATTTATGGACATTAATCTGTTTATACTGTTCAGCCATGAACCAGTTGGTTCATGCCCCCCCCCCCCCCCTCTTTTCAACTTCTTCTTCCCGTTGAAAGTTTTCCGGGGTATTCATGCTTTGTCAGAACGCATAGCTACACAACATGCGTCTGTGCATGGCACATAATTACGCGATGCGTAGTTATGCACATGGGGAGCTGAGTGACAAGACGTTTTTTGGGCAAGCTTCCGCTTCTTACTGTGTTCGAATGGACCCAGTGAGGCGAGGACCACATCGGCTTCGCCCTTTACCCACTAAAGCGAAGGCCTTAAAGGGCGAAGCTTATATGACATAGAACGTTGGTTACGTACTGTAACCCCAGATTCTATGAATATAAGCGTAGCCCTTTAAGCGTCGGGCCTCACTGGCTCCTAAATGGCTGAAGAAAAAAGCTATTTTGGGAGCCGATTTCCCGCTCTTAACGTAATTTATACGGACCGGGTAGGGCCCACACAGCAGGTGGGCGTGGACTAATTTTTTCAGTGCTTATGCTCTGCATAACGGGATAAACCCACTAAAGCGAAGGCCTTAAAGGGCTACGCTTATATTCATAGAATCTGGGGTTACAGTACGTAACCAACGTTCAACTCTGCCTGTTTAAATGTTCTGGACCGTGTTGCTCCCCTTAAGACCAGAAAAACAAAACTTAAATCAGAGCCTTGGCTGAATGACGTCACGCGAGCCGTTAGGCGGCAGTGTCGCAAAGCTGAACGAAAGTGGAGAAAGGACAGGCTCCAGGTGTCTTTTCAAATGTTAAGGGAGAGTTGCCGTCACTATCAGAAAACCGTTAAAGCTGCCAAATGTAAATTCTTTTCTGATTTAATTGTCTCCAACTCCCACAACCCCCGAGTTCTTTTCTCCACCCTGAACTCAGTTCTACACCTCAGTGAGCCTTCACCTCTGGAAGCCTCAACTGAGCTGTGTGAGAACTTCCTCCATTTCTTTTTAGAAAAAGTGGCAAACACCCGGGCACTCATTTCTCCACCAGCTCATGATCTGTCCATCCCTTCTCAGTGTGTGGCTGTGTTTGACCACTTTGAGCCCATCTCTCTGTCCTCTCTGGAGCAGGTAATGTGCAGCATGAAGCCATCTGGTTCCCCCTCGACTGCTAAATGAAGTTTTTCCTACCCTGGGTCCTTTTATCCTCGCTATTCTGAATAGCAGTTTATCCTCAGGTGTGGTGCCAAAGACTTTTAAACATGCTGCTGTCCAGCCCCTCCTGAAAAAACCTAACCTTGACCCCTCAGTCATGTCCAACTTCCGGCCTGTCTCCAGACTCCCATTCACCTCTAAACTACTGGAAAAAATTGTGGAGTCTCAGTTGAAACAGTTTTTGGGGGATCACGCTATCCTTGAGTTATTCCCATCTGGCTTCAAATCTCTCCATAGCACTGAAACTGCTCTACTGAAGGTTTTTAATGACATTTTCATATCCACAGACGCAGGTGATTCTGTGCTGCTTGTCCTATTGGACCTTACATCTGCTTTTGACACCATCGACCACAATATCCTCATTTCTAGACTGGAGCAGTGGGTGGGCATCACAGGGTCAGCCCTTAAATGGTTTGGGTCCTACCTCTCTGACAGAACCTTCTGTGTCAATATCAAAGATCTTAGTTCGGCATCGACCGCACTCCAGTGGGGGGTACCGCAGGGGTCCATCCTCGGTCCCCTTCTCTTTTCTTTATACCTGCTGCCACTAGGTGCTATCTTCCGCAAACACGACATACCCTTTCATTTCTATGCCGATGATTGCCAAATTTACTTCCCCCTGAGGCACAGAGGCACACGCTCTATTCAGCCTCTTCTTGACTGCCTGGCTGACATCCGGGACTGGATGGCTTTAAACTTCTTAAGCTTCAATGAGAAGAAGTCTGAAGTCATGCTGTTCCATCCCAGTGGCTCACTCATGAACCATGACATTGACCTTTTCTCTCTAGCCCCGCTAGAGAAACAAAAGGTGACTAATCTGGGGGTGATAATGGACCCGTCCTTAAAACTCAACAGTCACGTAAACATGATGGTCAAATCCTGTTTTTTTTCAGCTGAGACGGCTGTCTAAGCTGAAGCCTATACTCTCCAAAAAGAACCTCGAGACAGTGATCCACGCCTTCATAACATCTAGGCTTGATTACTGCAATTCACTTCTGTTTGGAATCAGTCAGTCCTCCATTGCTCGTCTACAACTGGTCCAAAATGCTGCAGCCCGATTTTTAACTGGTACAGGCTATAGAGAGCACATCACGCCAGTTTTGGCCTCCCTGCACTGGCTACCCATTCACCTTCGGATCCATTTCAAAATTCTCATGTATGTTTTTAAATCACTGAACAGTTCCGCCCCATCCTATCTCACTGATCTTCTGCAGCCATATGTCCCACCGCGCTCTCTGAGGTCAGCAGACCAGATGCTTCTCTCAGTCCCAGAAACCCGTCGTAAGCTCAGAGGTGACAGGACTTTCTCTGTTGCAGGTCCACGACTGTGGAATGAGTTGCCACTGAGTGTCCGGCAGGCTCCCACACTCTCAGTCTTTAAGTCTCGCTTGAAGACCCACTTCTATTCGCTTGCCTTTAACACGGTGTGATTTGTTTTGGTCCGGTCTGTTCTCTACTCTGTTGGCCATTTTAGTTAGCTTCTGCTGCTATTTGTATATGTGTTTCTATTTTATGTTTTCCTGTCTGCTGTGCATGTTTGGTTCTTTTGTACAGCACTTTGGTTGGCCTTGTTGCTGTTTTAAGTGCTATATAAATAAATTGGTATGGTATGGTATGGTACTAGACGACGTGCTATCCTTTTCTGCAGCAGTCGATGGACAGAAATCTGGCGTTCAGCATGATTATCGTATGCTACAGTCATTTCTTATTCTTGTCATGAAGCAGTCGGAGACAGAACAACCTTTAATCATCCTCTGATGGAGCGTTTTGTAAGAGATGTATAGAGAAGGTGTAGAGATCACCTCATGTCCTCTAGGCGGTGTGCTGTCCTTCTGCAGCAGCTGTTGGACAGAAATCTGGCGTTCAGCACGATTAACTTATGCTACAACCTTCTCTTCCTGTCACAAGGTTTTCAGGGTCAGAACAGCCTTTAATCATCCGCTGATGAAGCATTTTTTAAAGGTGTTCAAGACGCAGACCTGTTTTCCATGCCCACTTGCTTCACAGTGGGATTTAACGCTGGTCCTGTGAGCCCTGATCTAGGCTCCATCTGAGCTATTGAATCAGGTTCCAATTAAATTCTTGTCTCTTAAAACAGCCCTGCTGCTGGCTTTAACATCCGCTAAGAGGGTGAGAGATTATCTGCCTTCTCTGTCGCTCCGTCGTGTCTTGGAACTCAGACTGACGGCAGCTCAGCTGATCTAAGACCGAATCCAGTTTTTATGCCTAAAATATCACAAGCTCTTAAATTAAGAGTGATATCGTTGGAGGGGTTTTTCCACTTCCCCCAACAATCAGAAGAAGAAGCATCTTTCCATTTTCTCTGTCCTGTGCGGGCGTTGACATGTTGCATAGCGCGCACAGCAGCAATGCGTCAAACTTAACATCTGTTTGTGCATTATGAGATGCATCTGCAGGTTGCTCGTTATCCACTCAGCACCTGTCACACTGGTTGTGTGAGGCTATTTCTGAAGCCTACAGAGCATCAGATTAGAGCCTCCTGTCAACCTCAGGGCGCACTCGACCAGAGGTATCGCATCTTAGACTGCCTTGCATAATGGTATGACAAGGTAGGATATTTGCACTGCGGCCGCGTGGTCAACACCCTGCTTATTTTTTTCACTTTTATCTACGTGATGTGACGGTTCGTTCCATGACACATTCTGTCCTTAGTGTTTTACAGAATGAATATTGTTGTTTCATGGAACTCCGTTTAACTCACATCTGTCTGCATGCATTACAGTGTGAGATGTTATCAGTCACAAGTTGTAACTGTTATTTGGTTCTATGGTCATTAATCAGTTCATGACTATTGTTACCAATCAGTTCATTTGATTATAATCAGTTCATTTGTTATTATTAATCTGTTCATACTGTTCAGCCATGAATCAGTTGTTTCATGCCCTCTCCCCTTCTCAACATCTTTCTTCCCCGTCGAAAGTTTCCGGGGTGTTCATGCTTTCAGAACGCATAGTTACACAACATGCGTCTGTGCATGGTACACATAATTACACAATGCGTAATTACATACATGGGGAGTTGAGTGACAAGACGTTTTTTTTGGGCAACTTCCGCTTCATACGGTGTTCGAATGGACCCAGTGAGGCGAGGACCACATCTGGTTCGCCCTTAACCCACTAAGCGACAGCCTTAAAGGGCGAAGCCTATATGAAATAGAACGTTGGTCACGTACTGTAACCCCAGTTTCTATGAGTATAGGCGTAGCCCTTTAAGCGTCGGGCCTCACTGGCTCCTAAATGGCTGAAGAAAAGCTATTTGGAAGCTGATTACCCGCTCTTAACGTAATTTATACCGACCGGGTGGGGCCCACACAGCAGGTGGGCGTGGACAAAATTTTTCAGTGTGATGCTTCGCATGACGAGATGAAACCCACTAAGCGACAGCCTTAAAGGGCTACGCCTATACTCATAGAAACTGGGGTTACAGTACATAACCAACGTTTGTGCTGATGTTCGACGTAATTATTTTATGCTATTAGTGCTTAGTGTATTTTTAGTTGATGTTTTTCTTAGTTCATATCTTAGATGTTATTACTGTTTTTCTTTTACACTTTATTGTTGGATGTAACTGGGACCCTGTGTACATAATTTCACTGCACCACATGTACCACATGAGGTCCGAATGACAATAAAGAATCTCTGACTCTGACTTTATACTTAGAGACAGAACTGATGCACAACAGGACAGATCAGAGTAATATTTTGTGATGTTTTGAATGTTCTGTGATTTGACATTTTCACATTTGACGGCAAATTAAAGATTGATGAAGTCTATGCCTGTTTGTTCTGTGAATTATTAGTGATTTTGAAACATGTTACACTGTGCATATTTAAAAATGTTTAGCTATGGTCCAAACATCATTGCCACATATGTCTTCAAGCTTTAAGTTTTCTTCTTTATTTCTCCCCTGAAGTCAAGGTGGCAACCTGGCCACCGCTTACACCCAGTTAGACGTGAACGCTATGTCCTTGAACGAATATCATGTGTGGATCAGCATGAAAAATAATTATTATGGGTGGTATTGGATTTTGCCTGGAGGACAACAATCCAACAACTACAACTGGGCTGACTGGTATTCAAATGGACGGAACGACAATGGTCCTTGTGCTGCTGCCAGCTATCAGAACAAAAAGTAATGTGAGACTCTTCTTAAACATTTTTTTTTTCCAAGTTTAATTGACTGGTAAATTTTAATATTATGTTGCTGCTGAATTGGTCCAAACATGATGTTTTGTGCTTTATTTGTTCAGTTTTGTATATTAATGACATATTTATATCTGAAGTCTTTACAAACAAAGTCAGTGACTGAGAAAGTTCATAGATAAAGTCACAAACATTAACCATCTAATAAGAAAGCAGAGATTACAAAATCCAAATGTTTAAATTGGTTTGTGTGCTTGTTGATACAACTGAGATGTTACAATTAACTCCATCCGATGCCCCAATTGTTTTTATTGGTAGTGAATATTTTCTGCTTTTAGAAAACTCACAAAAAGTAATCTAAATATTTTTTCACTGCATTTCAATTCTAATATGATTACAGGTGCTGGTCATAAAGTTAGAATATCATGAAAATGTTGATTTATTTTAGTGATTCCATTCAAAAAGTAAAACTTGTATATTATATTTATTCATTCCACACAGACTGATCTATTTCAAATGTTTATTTCTCTTAATGTTGATGATTATAACTGACAACTAATGAAAATGCCAAATTCAGTAGCTCAGAAAATTATAAATTACTTTGTAGTTAAGACCAAAAAAAAAAAGGATTTTTAGAAATGTTGGCCAACTAAAAAATATGAACATGAAAATAATGAGCATGTACAGCATTCAATACTTAGTTAGGGCTCCTTGTGTCTGGATTACTGCAGCCATGCAGCGTGGCATGGAGTCGATCAGTCTGTGGCACTGCTCAAGTGTTCTGAGAGCCCAGGTTGTTCTGATAGTGGCCTTCAGCTCTTCTGAATTGTTGGGTCTGGTGTATCACATCTTCCTCTTCACAATACTCTATAGATTTTCTATGGGGTTAAGGTCAGGCGAGTTTCCTGGCCAGTTAAGAACAGGGATACCATGGTCATTAAACCAGGTACTGGTAGCTTTGGCACTGTGTGCAGGTGCCAAGTCCTGTTGGAAAATATCTGAATCTTCATAAAGTTGGTCAGCAGCAGGAAGCATGAAGTGCTCTAAAACTTCCTGGTAGAGGGCTGTGTTGACCTTGGATCTCAGAAAACACAGTGGACCAACACCAACAGTTGACATGGCACCCCAAACCATCACTGACTGTGGAAACTTGGCACTGGACCTCAAGCAACATAGATTCTGTGCCTCTCCTCTCCTCTTCCTCCAGACTCTGGGACCTTGATTTCCAAAGGAAATGCAAAATTTACTTTCATCAGAGAACATAACTTTGAACCACTCAGCAGCAGTCCAGTCCTTTTTGTCTTTAGCCCAGGCGAGACACATCTGATACTGTCTCTTGTTCAAGAGTGACTTGACACAAGGAATGTGACAGCTGTAACTCATGTCTTGCATACATCTGTGCATGGTGGTTCTTGAAACACTGACACCAGCTGCAGTCCATTCTCTGTGAATCTCCCCCACATTTTGGAATGAGTTTTGTTTCACAATCTTCTCCAGGGTGCAGTTATCCCTATTGCTTGTAGACTTTTTTTCAACCACATCATTTCCTTCCCTTCGCCTCTTTATTAATGTGCTTGGACACAGAGCTCTGTGAACAGCCAGCTTTTTGTGTCTTGCAATCCTTGTGCAAGGTGTCAATGGTCATCTTTTGGAAAACTATCAAGTCAGCAGTCTTCCCCATGATTGTGTAGCCTACAGAACTAGACTGAGAGACCATTTAAAAGTCTTTGCAGGTGTTTTGAGTTAATTAGCTGATTAGATTGTGGCACCAGGTGTCTTTAATATTGAATCTTTTCACAATATTCTAATTTTCTGAGATACTGAATTGGGGTTTTCATTAGTTGTCAGTTATAATCATCAACATTAAAAGAAATAAACATTTGAAATATATCAGTCTGTGTGTAATGAATTAATTTAATATACAAGTTTCACTTTTTGAATGGAATTACTGAAATAAATCAACTTTTTCATGATATTCTAATTTTATGACTAGCACCTGTACACACAATAAACATTTATCATAAAACAAGCCTTCCCAACATTAATCTAACTTTAACTTCAAATAATTTTTATTTACATTTCTTTAAACAATATTAAAACTCATTCTTATTTTAAATCAGTTTTTTATTTAGTTTTTTTAACACACACAAAAAAAAGAAAAGAACGAAAAAACAACATAGAACAAAATCCCCTCCCACGCCACATCAGTCACACATACACAGATGCCTTCTACAGGCATTGACATGTTTTCAACATACGACACAGAAGGCTGCCAAGTGTCTCAGAATCTTTTGACAGAACCTTTCAGTGTATACTTAATTTTCTCCAGATGAATGATACATGACTTCTTTTATCCCATGCTCATGCTGTTTCTGTGATGCTCAACGCATTTAAAGTGCAACATGTGTCTCCCCCGCATTGCTTTCAAAACATGAATTACCTCTGTTTTGTGATTCTATCTGTGGTTAACTGATGATTTTTTAACTAAATGATGTGCTGTGTGTCATCACTGATCTGCCCTCAGTAATAAATCTGTTTACTGTAGTTTAATCCCGTGACAGAGTTGTTACACAGATCCATGTATGATCATCATAGATCTAAAAAAGTTAAATCTGGTCCTCTGGAGGCCTCCACCCATTCAACTGTCCCCCTCTTACAATGCTGTGATTGCTAGTATCACTCAGCCCTCTGTGAACAGTAAACAGCCATCAGTGTGCTAATGATCCATTGTTAGGCTGATGGTTCTTCTTGAGCATGTGATCAGCTGGTTTTGGTTGTCAGCAGCAAAACTGGTTGATCCACTCTGAGACGGTGCTATTTAAGAGACTGAGCTGAATACAGCTCCTCAGACTGAGGAAGTCTCTTGGATGAGAGAAAACGTTTCTACATTTTTTGTTGATTTGCTTTGTTTTGTTTTTTTGAATGTCCAGAGGACCAGATTTAACTTTTTTAGATTTTTCTACCTGGATTATTGAGCATGCATCAGGAGATCATCATAGATGTTTTTGCTTATTAATATTTATGATTTTACTTGTTGGCATTTATTTTTTGATGTCTTGATATTTATCTTTATTCATGATGAGCTTTTTCTAGATGTTTAGATACAACAAACCAGGAGGCTAATTCCAAAAGAGAATTGTACAGAAATACAGAATACATAATACTTTACTCTTGAGATCAAATGCCATTTTGTTTTCTTTTGACAAGCTTGGCTTTTGTAAAGTTTAAATGTTTGTATTTGAACATCTGTTGGTCAAAACATAATAGTAGGATTGTCATTTTTTTCAACAGACTATTTTTACATATGTGGAAAAAAAAAATCTACCACATTTCTTTTATTAGTTTAATTAAATGTTTGTTTGATTTTGTATTTCTCTTTAAAGAATTTTTAGTGCAAACTGTGATTTTTATTACTTCTTCATCTGCACTGATGGAACCACGTATACGTTCATACCCAAGACAAAGACGTGGTATGATGCCCAGGCCTACTGCGAGGCAAACCATGCATTTCTGGCTATTTATAAAAGCTCTGATCTGCACAACAATATTCAGGAAGAAGACTTTCCTGTCTGGACTGGACTCCGTCGAGAAGGTAAAAACTAAAAGCTGCAACCACATGTTTTAGTTTGATGTGTATATGCAGGTGCTGGTCATAAAATTAGAATATCATGAAAAAGTTTATTTATTTCAGTAATTCCATTCAAAAAGTGAAACTTGTGTATTATATTCATTCATTACACACAGACTGATATATTTCAATTTTTTTATTTCTTTTAATGTTGATGATTATAACTGACACAGTGGTGGAGAAAGTACTCAAACACTGTACTTGAGTAAAAGTACAAATAAACAGACAAAAATATACTCTAGTAAAAGTAGAAGTACCACTTTAACATTTTTACTTAAGTAAAAGTAAATAAGTACTTGCTTTTAAAAATACTTAAAGTATCAAAAGTAAAAGTACTTGCTGAATGTATTACCTAATGTAATGGTCTACATATCTTTAAGTATGCCTACCATATGTATATTTTCTGTAATACATTAATAGTGTTGAGTCATTTTAATGAACAATGCTGCAGAAAATACATGTTTTTATTGTGTTTACTCTGTGACACAGTTCACACTTGGACTTGTGATTCTGTGTCAGAATTTCAGGGAGGACATGCAGAGTTAAATGACATTAATCAAAATAAGAAAGATGAATGATTTTACCTTTGAAAGTTTTTATTTAACACAAAGCAAAACCAAAGTGTCATTTTAACTGCAGTAAACACATTTAAATAAAAGTTGTCTGCCTGAAAAAAGGAGCATTAGACACAACTAACAAAGGAATAGACTCTGATCATTTCAACTCCAGTTTGTCATCAACTCTAGTTAAAATACTGTGTATTCAAACTTGTAATGGGTCAGTAGCGAACAATATTTTAACTTCCTGACACCATTTTTAAAACTTGGACCTGAGTGTCGAGCCATTTGGAGACATCTCTTGTCTTCTGTCCTAACATCATGAACTGACACATTTTAATATTGCAGCAAGAATTTCTTGTTCAAGTTCAGAAGAAGTTGGTTTTCAAAGTTTTTTTAGTTCAGTCTGGCTGTTTTGGGAGAGAAAATCTGTCCTGCTGTACTGAATAATCTTTAAATAGTCTTTCTTTCAATAGACTTTCAATAGTCTTTCAATAAGGCCATGGGTGGCATGTATCTTTTGGCTGACACTTCGCAGCGGAATCCATTTTGGGTGTGTTAGTGGTGCTGCGGGTGCGCACATCTCAATGACGTACTAGAATATATGTCATTGGCCCAGCTCTACTTGGAGGATCTAACGTTACCTGCCCACTTTGCAGTGATTCAATGGACCAACTCCCCTCTTGCCACTGGTTACTTTCAAACTAACGACTAAATCAAAAAACGCAACATGAATGTAACTTGTAACACAACGCATTATAGAAATGTAGTGAAGAAGAAAGTATAGATACTTAATATAAAATATAGTAAAGTAAAAGTCAAAAGTACTCACGTTTAACTCTACTTAAGTGAAGTACAGCTACATGAAAAATGTACTAAAGTGCAGTAACAAAGTACTTATACTTAGTTACATCCGACCACTGCCGACAACTAATGAAAACCCCAAATTCAGTAACTCAGAAAATTATAAATTACTTAAGACCAAAAAAAAAAGGATTTTTAGAAATGTTGGCCAACTGAACAGTATGAACATGAAAAGTATGAGCATGTACATCATTCAATACTTAGTTAGGGCTCCTTGTGCCTGGATTACTGCAGTAATGCGGCGTGGCATGGAGTCGATCAGTCTGTGGCACTGCTCAGGTATTCTGAGAGCCCAGGTTGCTCTGATAGTGGCCTTCAGCTCTTCTGAATTGTTGGGTCTGGTGTATCACATCTTCCTCTTCACAATACTCCATAGATTTTCTATGGGGTTAAGGTCAGGCAAGTTTGCTGACCAATTAAGAACAGGGATACCATGGTCATTAAACCAGGTACTGGTAGCTTTGGCACTGTGTGCAGGTGCTAAGTCCTGTTGGAAAATGAAATCTGCATGTCCATAAAGTTGGTCACCAGCAGGGAGCATGAAGTGCTCTAAAACTTCCTGGTAGATGGCTGCATTGACCTATGACCTCAGAAAACACAGTGGACCAAAACCAACAAATGACATGGCACCCCAAACCATCACTGACTGTGGAAACTTGACACTGGACCTCAAGCAACATGTGCCTCTCCTCTCTTCTTCCAAACTCTGGGACCTTGATTTCCAAAGGAAATGCAAAATTGACTTTCATCAGAGAACATAACTTTGGACCACTCAGCAGCAGTCCAGTCCTTTTTGTCTTTAGCCCAGGTGAGACACTTCTGACACTGTCTCTTGTTCAAGAGCGGCTTGACACAAGGAATGCGACAGCTGAAACCCATGTCTTGCATACATCTGTGCATGGTGGTTATTGAAGCAGTTCTAGCTGTAGTTCATTCTATGTGAATCTCCCCCACATTTTGGAATGGGTTTTGTTTCCCCAGCCTCTCCAGGGTGTGGTTATCCCTATTGCTTGTATAATATAATTTCCTTCCCGTCACCTCTGTTTATGTGCTTGGACACAGAGCTCTGTGAACAGTCAGCCTATTTAGCAATGATATTTGCATCTTGTCCTCCTTGTGCAAGGTGTCAATGGTCATCTTTTGGACAACTGTCAAATCAGCAGTCTTCCCCATGATTGTCTAGCCTACAGAACTGGACTGAGACCATTTAAAGGCCTTTGCACGAATTTTGCATTTTAGCTGATTGGAGTGTGTCACCAGGTGTCTTCAATATTTAACCTTTTCACAATATTCAAATTTTCTGAGTTACTGAATTTGGGGTTTTCATTAGTTGTCAGTTATAATCATCAACATTAAAAGAAATAAACATTTGAAATATGTAATGAGTGATACCTGTCTGGTATTATTCATAATTTAAACGGATTCTTTCATTTTTCTGGACTGAGTACTCTCGTGCCTTGAATGATTAAATGTGGACGGAAACGTGTTTAAATTTCTGACTCACCAACAACAGTGAGCCGTTTAATTAAAAACGATTTAAAACACATCACACATTTACAATAATTGGCAGATTGATTACAATTAACACAGCTTAATTAATGAGCTTTACAATGAGAAATCATACGGCCATGATTTCTTACTTGCAACTGAAATACAACAGACATTTCTGAAAATATCTGGATTAATTACTGGCAGATAGAAGAGTTTTAAAGATGGGGAATGAAGGAGTTTAAATGGAGAGAAAAGATGTGTGCGGGAAAATGTGTTGACGAAGAACGACACCCTCCATTCGAACCCAGCTCTACCTCGGTACACTTCGGTAGTGGAAATCGACTCGTTACCTTGCAGAAGATATCTCAGCTTCAGTGTAGAGTTCTCTTTCAACGTTACCATTTCAGCGTCTCCGTAGGATAGTAGAGAAACGTCCGGAGTAGTGACGGTACTTCGTTCAACAGCACGCTCACCACCCAGGTGGACTCACATGAGCTGTGAGCCCGTCAGAGTTCCACTCAGATGTGGAAGATTCCATAATCCCCACGAGACTCGAAAGAACTCCCAACTAACTCTAGCACTTCAGAACTTTCGTTCGGTTCTGCTCTCAGAACTTTGGTTCATGTCTGGAACGTTGTTCTGCTTGGAACTCTTGTTCTGCTCTGGAACTTTGTTCCGCTTGGAACTAGGAAGTGTCGACCCTTTTAAACAGGTCACTTCCGGTTCCTCTGAGAACTTCCTGATTGGTTGAACGAACCAACAGGGGTGTGGTTTTAGTGACGTAAGAGGTTATTACAAGTCAAGGAGACAGAGTCGATGTTTTAAGAACAGACAGAAAGATGTTTTGAAGAAACAGAGACATTTAGGGGCCAGTCTTCCTTCTATCTGTCTGAGAGTGTTAAATATGACATTTCGTTCCGATAAACATGTTTTTGACCGTTCCTTGACTTTTGACCGACTCACTCCTTCTCATTTCAGACAGAAGATCAAAAATGCATCATTACTCTTGTAACAGACATTAACTTGATTTCTACTTTGAATGAGGATTAAAAATCATTAATACTGTTTCACAGTTGATTTAAAATGAGTAGTTCACTTCAACATTTAAAATGGTTTGAACTAAACACACTTTGATTATCAAGATATTGTAAAATAGTAATGATAATGAAAAGAGAGTGTTCTTTCAATTGATCCGTGCAGGACACACTTAGAAAGTCTCTGGATGCTTAATTTGTATTTCTGTACTCAAATCAATGAAATAACAGTTCCTGTCCCAGGATCAGGTTTTGACCTGAGGCTTAGTTCACTACAAATATATCAGTCTGTGTGGAATGAATAAATATAATATACAAGTTTCACATTTTGAATGGAATCACTGAAATAAATCAACTTTTCATGATATTCTAATTTTATGACCAGCACCTGTACACACACACACACACACACACACACAATGCACCCAGAAAGCACCCACCCCCCCCCCCCCCCCCCAGTCCTACCATGCTGTACTCCAACACCAAAACCACCCAAGTCCATTGTCCCCCACCTGCCCACACCCAGCACCTCAAAAATTCAGTGCAAGAGCAATGTCAGATTGTTGACTCATTTGTGTGCATAAATTGTCTGAATTCATTGTCCAGGTGGATCATGGAGCTGGAGAACTGGTTTCTCAGGATATGTGAACTGGACTTTAAATGAGCCGAGTGGCAATGGTGACTGTGTCTCCATCTCGTCAATGACAAAAAGGATGGCTACTCAAAACTGTGAAGCCAGGTTTCCTTTTGTCTGCACATGGGAGAATGTGTTTCTGGTAAAGGAGAAGAAAAGCTGGGAGGAAGCCCTGATACACTGCCGAGGCCTCACTTCATCCAACCTTCGCTTCAATCTGCTCAGTGTGGAGCCTGGAGATGAACATGAATATGTGTGGAAAAAAGTCATGGAGGCTGACACTGAGGAGGTGAGTTAAGTGAAACAAACGTTAATCTATCCAAAAAAGTTCAATCTGGTCCTCTGGACATTCAAAAAAAAAAAAAAAAAAAAGCAAAAAATGTAGAAACGTTTCGTCTCATCCGAGAGACTTCCTCAGTCTGAGATGCTGTATTCAGCTCAGTCGCTTAAATAGCACCTTCTCAGAGTGGATCAACCACTTTGCTGCTGACAACCAAAACCAGCTGCTCACATGGTCAAGAAGGACCATCAGCCTAACAATGGATCATTAGCACACGGCTGTTTACTATTCACAGAGAGCTGAGTGATACTAGCAATAACAGCGGTGTAAGAGGGGGACATTTGAACCCGGAGGACT
This sequence comes from Nematolebias whitei, assembly GCF_014905685.2. NCBI lineage: Eukaryota > Metazoa > Chordata > Actinopteri > Cyprinodontiformes > Rivulidae > Nematolebias > Nematolebias whitei. Next base: position 47,843,127 of record NC_056499.1, on the reverse strand, counting down.
CCACTCCACCATCAGTCTCCATGATGACATGGAGACTGATGAAACAATGGTCTCTTTTGATGTCACATTACTCTTTACGTGCATTCCTGTTGATGAGGCAGTAGAGGTGGTCAGTTTAAGATTAAAATCAGACACCACTCTGAGCAGCAGGACCATGCTTTCCACAGAACAACTGTGTCAACTCTTGAAACTGTGCCTGCAGTCAACCTACTTCACATATGGGGAGCAATATTATAGGCAGAAACATGGGTGTGCTATGGGGTCTCCAGTTTCTCCTATTGTTGCCAACCTGTACATGGAGGAGGTAGAAAAGAGAGCCTTGACGTCCTTTTCAGGGACACCACCAAGTCATTGGTTCAGGTATGTTGACGACACCTGGGTTAAAATTAAATCTCAGGAAGTCCAACATTTTACTGACCACATCAACTCTGTGGATAAATACATCAAGTTCACACGAGAAGATGTAAAAAATGGCAGGTTGGCTTTCTTGGACTGTGAGGTCTCAGTTTCTGATAGAGGACATTTGCAAACCGAGGTGTACCGCAAACCCACCCACACAGACCAGTATTTGCAGTTTGACTCCCATCACCCTTTGGAGCACAAGTTAGGAGTCATCAGGACTCTGTACCACAGAGCAGACAGCATCCCCACTAACTCAGGAGCCAGGCAGAAGGAGAAATCCTACACAAGATAGGCTCTAGAGCAATGTGGATATCCTAACTGGGCCTTCCTGAAAGCAGGGAAGAAACCCAAACAGGACTCCAGTCAGCCAACAGGTGAAAAGGAGGAACCCAGACCAGTGGTCATTCCATATGTTGCGGGAGTATCAGATAAACTGAGACGTTTATTTTCTAAACATAACGTCCCAGTGGCTTTTAAACCCCAAAATACATTACGGCAAAGACTGGTTCATCTCAAAGATCCAGTCCCCCGGCACAAACAGAGTAATGTTGTGTATGCTGTTCAGTGTCAGGAGGGCTGTGATCAGTCTTACATCGGGGAAACTAAACAGCCACTGGCCAAAAGGATGGCCCAGCACAGAAGATCAACATCATCAGGCCAGGATTCTGCGGTCTACACTCATCTCCAGGCCAGTGGTCACTCTTTCAGGGATGAAGATGTTCACATCCTGGATAGAGAGGAACGATGGTTTGAGAGAGGAGTAAAGGAGGCCATCTTTGTGAAAAGAAACCGTCCATCATTAAACAGGGGTGGAGGCCTCCGGGTTCAACTGTCCCCCTCTTACAATGCTGTGATTGCTAGTATCACTCAACCCCCTGTGAATAGTAAACAGCCATCAGTGTGCTAATGATCCATTGTTAGGGTGATGGTCCTTCTTGATCATGTGATCAGCTGGTTTTGGTTGTCAGCAGCAAAGTGGTTGATCCACTCTGAGAAGGTGCTATTTAAGAGACTGAGCTGAATACAGCACCTCAGACTGAGGAAGTCTCTCGATGAGAGACGAAACGTTTCTATATTTTTTTGCTTTGTTTTGTTTTTTGTTTGTTTTTTAATGTCCAGAGGACCAGATTGAACTTTTTTGGGGTTTTCTACCTGGATTATTGAGCATGCATCAGAAAACGTTGATCTATTTTTTTTTATTTTTTTTTTTATGTGGGATACAAAGATACATATCATTTACACCACTTACCATTTTTTTCCTGGTTCTCAGCTAAAGAACCATTGCTAACTATAAAGGAGCATTTGAATCAGTTTGACAATAAAATAAACAAGAAGCTATTTACAAGGACAGTTGTTAAATAAATTATTTATTTTTATTGTCCCATGTGCACCATATTTCCTCAATCACAGAATCGGTCCTGAACATTTTTTGATTTCCAAGGTTCTCAAAATAGTGACACTACAGCACTTAAGTAAAGGGGTGTGCACCTATTTTGAATTAGAGCTTATAATAGTTAAACATGCATATTAGATTTGTCCTTTGTTACAGAGCGAAGAGGGGGAATTGGAAATATGTTCTGTTTGCAGAGGTCCCCTGTCACTGAGAAACTTATATAGTGAATGTTTGAAGTTTTGGAGATTACATTTTTATGGACTGGAATTCAAAAGAAAAAGCAAGTAAACGTTAAAGTTTTCAATGCAAGATTTTCAAGTGGGGGAAAGTTACACTTTGTATGAATAGAGGAAGATTTTGCTTTTTTTCTTGTCTGAGGTATGGGCAGAGTGACAGATCCTGGTCAATGGAGGGACCAATTTAATTTATGACCATGTGGCAAAGCAGAGCCAGGGGGTGGCCAGTGGTGGTCACCGTGATTTCATCTTTCGCCACCCCACTCATTTGAGAAAACTATACCTTTAAAAAATATTAAAACTAGAAAGCATGCATATGCAGGTGCTGGTCATAAAATTAGAATATCATGAAAAAGTTTATTTATTTCAGTAATTCCATTCACAAAGTGAAACTTGTATATTATATTTATTCATTCCACACAGACTGATATATTTCAAATGTTTATTTCTTTTAATGTTGATGATTATAACTGACAACTAATGAAAACCCCAAATTCAGTATCTCAGAAAATTTGAATATTGTGAAAAGCTTCAATACTGAAGACACCTGGTGCCACACACTAATCAGATAATTAACTCAAAACTCTTTCAAAGGCCTTTAAATGGTCTCTCAGTCTAGTTCTGTTGGCTATACAATCATGGGGAAGACTGCTGACTTGACAGTTTTCCAAAAGATGACCACTGACGCCTTGCACGTGAAGGGCAAGACACAATAGGTCATTGCTAAAGAGGCTGGCTGTTCACAGAGCTCTGTGTCCAAGCACATTAATAGAAAGGCGAAGGGAAGGAAAAGATGTGGTAGAAAAAATGTACAAGCGATAGGGATAACTGCACCCTGGAGAGGATGGTGAAACAAAGCCCATTCCAAAATGTGGAGGAGATTCATAAAGATTGGACTGCAGCTGGAGTCAGTGCTTCAAGAACAACCACACACAGACGTATGCAAGACATGGGTTTCGGCTGTCGCATTCCTTGTGTCAAGCCACTCTTGACCATAAGACAGCATCAGAAGAGTCTCACCTGGGACTGCTGTTGAGTGGTCCAAAGTTATGTTCTCTGATGAAAGTAAATTTTTAATTTACTGTGGAAGTCAAGGTCCCAGAGTCTGGAAGAAGAGAGGAGAGGCACAGCATCCATGCTGCTGGAGGTTCAGTGTCAAGTTTCTATTGTCAGTGATGGTTTGGGATGCCATGTCATTTGTTGGTGTTGGTTCACTGTGTTTTCTGAGGTCCAAGGTCAACACAGTCATCTACCAGGAAATTTTAGATCACTTCATGCTTCCTGCTGCTGACCAACTTTATGGAGATGCAGATTTCATTTTCCAACGGGACTTGGCACCTGCACACTACGGTGCCAAAGCTACCAGTACCTGAAATCTGCATCTTTGTTATGTTGCCATGGTAACTGAAAATGCCAATAAGTCAAGTCAAGTCAAGTCATATTTATTTATAGAGCACAATTTAAAACAGATAGACTGTTATCAAAGTGCTTAACACTAATGGTAACACTGAGAAATAAAAAGCAGTAAGAATATACCTTAAAAAATTAAAACAACAGCATTAAAATGAAGACATGGAACAAGATATACTAAATCAACTCACACAGTATGAAACGCCAGAGAGAACAGATATGTTTTTAGCAGGGATTTGAACACAGGAAGGGAGGTGGCATGCCTAATGTTGGGGGGTAGGTTGTTCCACAGTTTGGGACCCATGACTGAAAACGCCCGATCTCCTCGGAGCTTCAGTCGTGTTTTTGGAACAACCAAAAGCAGCTGATCGGATGATCTCAGAGCCCGTGAGGGAACATATGGTTCCAGTAGCTCGGAGAGGTAGATGGGTGCGAGGCCATTTAGGCACTTATAGGCCAGGAGGAGAATTTTGAAATCAATCCTAGTTCTCACAGGAAGCCAGTGTAAGGAGGACAGAACTGGTGTGATGTGCTCATACCTCGGTGTACCGGTTAAGAGCCGAGCTGCAGCATTCTGGACGAGCTGTAGCCGTGAGATAGAAGCCTGGCTGACCCCAGCATACAGTGAATTACAATAGTCCAGGCGGGTTGTGATGAATGCATGGACTAGTGTCTCAAGGTCGGGTCTAGACAGCACTGGCTTGAGCTTAGCTACCTGCCGCAGTTGGAAGAAGCTTCTCTGCAGAACTGAACTGATCTGTTTGTCGAACTTAAAATCCGAGTCAAAAACCACTCCAAGGTTTTTAACAGAGTGCTTCAGATAAGGCTGAAGGGAGTCCAGGTTCACAGGATAAGAGGCGGCAGCTGAGCTAGGGCTAAAGATAATGACTTCAGTCTTCTGGTCGTTAAAACTTAGAAAATTTGAAGCCATCCATGTCTTAATGTCGTCCAGACATTTGAGGAGAGGGTGGACGGAACAAGCACCGACTGGTTTCAGTGGCAGGTAGATCTGACAGTCATCGGCATAGCAATGGAATGGAATACCATGTTTTCTTAGGATCGACCCCAGCGGAAGCAGATAGAGTGAAAATAGAAGGGTTCCGAGAATCGAGCCCTGCGGGAGACCGCAGGAAAGAGGCATTGAAGTCGATAGATTTTTACCCACCTTCACACAAAAACTCCTGTCAGAGAGGTATGAGCGGAACCAGTCTAATGCAGCACCTGTAATCCCAACCCAGTGTTCAAGCCGAGAGATGAGGATACTGTGGTCAACAGTATCGAAAGCGGCAGTAAGATCGAGGAGTACAAGAGCCACAAAATGACCAGAATCATTTGCTGTTAAAATGTCATTACAAACCCTAACCAAAGCTGTTTCGGTGCTGTGGAGCTGCTTGATACCAGACTGAAAGACCTCAAAGATTTTGTTCTCAGTTAAAAACTGATTTAACTGAGTAAAAACCACTTTTTCCAGGATTTTGGACAGAAAGGGGAGTTTTGAGATTGGCCTGTAATTTGAGCAGGCTGAAGGGTCAAGACCAGGTTTCTTAATTAACGGTGTGACTACTGCATGTTTGAACGCCTCTGGGACCACGCTTGTAGCAATACTACTGTTTAGTATTGTTAGAACAGCAGGCCCAATCGCTGGTAGAACCTGCTTGAACAATGCTGCTGGGATGGGGTCCAATGGTGATCCTGATGGCTTCATGTGACTAGCAACTTTGTTTAACGAAGCATCCAGGTGTTGAAACCTCATTCCAGTGGACAGCTGTAGCTAAGGAACGAGCGAGGCTAGCTTTGAGCCTCACGAGGCGGCCAGCACGTCTCCCACGGCGATGAGAGCGTTGTTTTCGTGCAGGCACGAAAGCCGCACGCTGGAGATACCCAGGTACATTCCCAAGCAGCGGAGGTGGGGGCCCAGAACCCCGATCAAAATGTTCATAGGAGGCGAGATAAGTGGTGGAAAAATGGAGATTGAGCAGTTGCTGGCGATCATACACCAGTAGTGAGCTGATCTTATTGAAGAAAAATGATAAAAATAGCAAAAAAAGAAACAGAGTGGACAGAGGTGAACGGCAAGCCACCAGCTCGGGCGCCATCTTGGATTCCTGTTACAAAAGTAAATAAAAGTAATAGTACAGATTATGAGGCCGAGCCGGTTGTTTTTATATAACATTTGTGGGGGTACACATTGCGGTTTGAGCCACATTAAAGTTAACGAAAGAAGATATAAAGTTAAGAAAAAACATTTGGGTGGATAATAGGTGCTGCCTTACTAGGCAGTCCCCAATAATAAAAATAAAACGTGTTTTTCAGTGAACTGCAGATCCACGCAAAAAATGCTGTTGATATCATGCTTTCCTTTGCGACATGGATTCATTCAATTAAAATAAAGCATTTTCTAAGAAGTGGTCTTAATCTCCATCACTGAGGCTCATGATTTTTTTTCTCCAGGTGTGGACCGGCCTGCGTTTCCTGGCTAATGAATGGCTGTGGATGAATGGAGCCCAAATGCTGTACCCTGATATGCCCCCGTGTCCCAGCCTGGTGCACCACTGTGGAGCCTTCTCCAAGGATACAGGCAGGATGGAGGCCAGAGACTGTTCAGAGAGACAAAACTTCCTCTGCTACAGTTACTAGTTACATCACTGGCATAAAGATGACTAAAAGTTTCTGCCATTTTTATTTGTACTCGTATATAGACAGAAATTTGCCAAATTATTTATTTCAAAGTATATAATAAATACATTAGAATAGTAGATAGTAAAAGACATTAGAATATTAATAATTTCTGCAGGAGTTCACACAAAAAATTAATTACCTAATGGGTTTCCATGATAATTATTTTCATAAATAATTTTCTAAAAATAAAATGTATGCAACATTAAGTTAAAATGTGAACCACTGAAAGAGAGCTATGGACAAAAATCAGAATCAGAATAAGCTTTATTGTCATTGCGCAGTGGAGTACAATGAAATTACATTCCCGTACAGTCATCCTGAAGATGGATGGAAGTGTACAGGGGCTGCAGCTTCTAAGATGTGCTGCTCTTACTGCTCAGATATAAAAGGGGAAGAAGACATGAAGAGAGAGTGGTATAAAAAAGATTGCTCACACCGTGTCCTTAAAGGGCATGGTTTAAGGTATCAAAAAAAATGACCACAGCAAGCTACATAGATTGACACATTCCATATGCATGGACGACAAGACAGTGAGAATTGTCCATGAACACTTCCTGATAGTTCTCATTGTCCTGATAAGATGCTACAGTTTCTGTCAGTTGGTGCAATTCTGATAAGCATTCACAGAAGTTCTTGGGTGGTGTGGACAGAGCAGATCTTCTTGATTTACGTATCCACCAGGAGCAATTTGAGATAAGTTTGCCTTCCAAGACCAAGTGGGGAAGCCATATTCAGAAAAGCAACAATTGTTTTGGGCAGACCGACTCTGATTTCTGTCTGCCTTCAGTTCTGCTGGTACTCTTGATGACGAATCCAAACAGACAGATTTGTGGACATTCTGCTGGTCTGTGCTTTGTTAGCCTTCTCCAAGGTTGAATCCTTCATCCCGGCGAGTTCAGGAGCTGCAAGTGGCCTATGATTTTCAGAAATCGCGTCCAGCTTGCGGTTGAGCTCATTAAGCATATGAGTCTGAGAGCTTGAAGTACGAATTAATCCTTCATATAAGACTGGCTCTTTACCATGGGCGAAACTGCTGCCGATGTCTTCTTAATTTGTCAATATCCTAGGTATTTGCCGATTCCAAAAAGCAGAAACCCAGTTATCATAAATCCAATAATGTACACGTCTTCTACATCCTCCACGGACAGTACAGACAGGCACATCATCTTCCACTGCCCCCAGGAATCTACGACATATCCAGCTGCGTGTGTCCGTTCAGGGCATGGGGGCTCTCCAGCACCCTGTCTCTTGATCAAAAAAAAATTATAAATTACATTGAGACTAGCTGACTAGATCCATAATGATAAATTACGATGCAGAAGATATGTAAGGAGAGACTCTGATACACAGAACAAAAAGCAAAAGCAGGAGGAAGGCAGGAGAGGGAAGAAGAGCGACCGTCTTCGTCAAAGGCAAGTGAGAAAAAAAAGCAATCGCTTTCACAATTTTTTTAAAATTATTGTATTTATAAAATTTATAATTAATAAAATATGTAGAAAATAAGACTTGTCAAGATATGTTTGGCAGTTGGAAATCATTTAACATGAGTTAGTATTAGCACAAAGTCGATAAACTGCAAACATTAAAAACCAACGCTCTTTTACCTCTAAACTAATTAACTAAAATTAATTACAAATTAATAAAAATGTGTTCAAACATTTTATACATAAGCTAACAATAATCCAAGGTAGGTGACATTTAGATCCTTGTTGTCATTTCATTTATTTCATATTTTATATTTTAGTTAAGATCACAAACAACTATGGGTTTTGTATAGATAAATATCATATTTTGTGTTGAATAAAATTATTTGTTTCATAAACTTGAATTGTATTCTTGGCTGTTTAAGGCCATTTATATCTACAGACACCACAAAGTTCACTGTAACACACTGACAGATTTCCACAACAGCTCAGCAGGAAAAACAGGCAGATGTTAGGTTGCAGTCTTCAGCTTTGCCACTAGATGACACTTAAACCAAATATTTCATACTTTAATACTTTTTGTTTTGTCTATTATGTATTGCGTTCTTTTTTATTCAAATCTGCACAAAAAAAAAGGTTTAGCTCACTTGTGCTTAAAAAGTAGAGCACATTTTCTTTTTTGTTTACAACAACATAACAGCTTTATAGTTGTTTGTGTCTTTGTGTTTAAGTTTCCTATATTCAATTGAAATAAATAGCATTACTCCGTTAAAAAAATAGCTCCTTTGATTGTGTGACAACATGTATTTTTCTCAATTAATCTTGGTTATGATGAATAAAATTAATGCATTGACATGGAAATGGGGTAGCACGGTGGCACAACTGGTAGAGCTGCTGCCTCTCAGCAAGAAGGGGGTCAAGGAGCCGGTGCTTGGTGATCTGCAAAAAATTATTTATATATATATATATATATATATATATATATATTACATGTATATGTTTAACAACCCATTAAAATACACCAAAAGGAAGGAAATTTCATCAACTTTATTCAAAATCTTCTGGGGGAGGACACTTAGACCCACCCTCCCCCACGCCCTCCATTTGTGTTCTGGCATTGATCAGTTTACAAAATAAGCCCTGTTACTTGGTATGACTACTGCTATTTCTTTTTTTTTTTCCATTTACCCTTTATTTATACAGGTAGTCTCAGTGAGTCACGAGAACTCATTTTCAAGAGAGACTTGTTTTTGGGAGCAGATAGTGGCGGTTAGGGGCCTTGCTCAGGGACCCAGAGTGGGGCAAATGAGGGTGGAGGCAGATGTGGGTTCTTCACCTTTACCACCCACATTTTGGTGTTGACTGTACCAGGAGTTGAACCTGCGACTTTCCAATCACAGGCCCATCTTCTCTAACCTCTGCGCTACCACTCCCCCAAGAGTTATGATTCTGTTGAGCATTATTTAAAGAGTTTTCTGCCATAATTTCAAGAAGTGGCAATAGAAGAAGTGTGGCAATGCTCATTAAGTGTATAGGTAAAGTTTTTAAGTGGTTTTTGATAATGTTAATTTTCTCAAAATGTAATTTTTGGAAGTTGAAATTAAAAATTTTGTTAAGTGAATGGACTGTACTTATATATCGCTTTTCTGCCTTATCGAGATACTCAAGAAGCACTACAGTCTGTGTCCTCATTTACCCATTCGTACAGCACTCTACTATTTCTGTACAAAGAAGAATCAGAGCTTTATCACATTCACACACTGATGGGACACACATTGGAGGCAATGAGGGTTTCAGTGCCTTCCCCAGGGACATTAGGCATGTGGCTGGTGGTGGAATTGAACCCCCAACTCTTGCATTGGAAGACAACTGCTCTAACCACTCAGCCACAGCCGCCCCCAAGTGTGTTGTGTGTCTTGAATGAAAAATGACCCATGTTTAAATGAATAAAAATTGTATAACACTATTAAAGAACAGGTCTTAAGTATTTATGTTACACAAACATTTCCATTGCATTAAAGAGACAAATTGAAGAAAATTGTTTAATAAACATGAGGCTTATGAGTGGGTCCCTGAAACTTTTTCTCCCCTGTAAGGGGTCCCTGAACACAAAAGGTTTGAGAACTCCTGACCTAGCTGCAGCTGTGGCTGAGTGGTTAGAGCAGTTGTCCTCCGATGCAAGAGTTGGGGATTCAAATCCAACAGCAGTCACATGCCTAAGTGTCCCTGGGCAAGACACTGAACCGCTCATAGCCTCTGATGCGTGTCCCATCAGTGTATGAATGTGATAAAACTCTGATTAGTCTCTTTAGAATGATTTGTTCAATTAGCTTTGTAGAGATCTAATAGAGTTCTGTATGAATGGGTAAATGACACAGATTGTAGTGTAAAGCGCTTTGAGTATTTTGATCAGATAGAAAGGCGCTATATAATTACAGTCCATTTACCTACGGTGTTCTAGTGCCAAGTGCACTGTTGTTTTCAATTCAACCTTAATTTATACAGATTAGTCTCATTGAGCCTTGAGGACTCATTTACAAGATAAACCTGTTTTAATCAAAGAACACAGATGAGGTACAGACAACACAATCATAAAAAAACATAAAAAAAGAAAAGTAAATTCAAGAAATTAGATAAAAAAATGAAACATAATAGCTACAATATAAAGCAATATAAAATACTAAAAACAGGAACATGACTACGTTGGTTTTCGCCATGAATTTAGCAGATGTTTAAAGTCCCTTAGAGAGTTCAAGGTCGACAGCTTCAGATCTTTTTGCAAGATATTCCAGGAAACTGGAGCAGAGTAGGAGAAGGCCCTTTTGCCTAGTTCAGTCCGCACTGAAGGGACACTGCAGGTAATAATGTCCTGAGAGTGCACACTGTAGCTGCACTCACGCAGAGACATGTAGGAGATGTATGAAGGCAGCAGATCAAGAAGTGATTTAAAGATGAAAATGTACCAGTGAGAGAGTCTGTGTGAAGTTAAAGATGACCATTTAACCAGTGAATACTGAGTGCAATGTTGGGTACGGTAGTTAGTCAGTTATGAATCTTATTGCACCATGATAGACAGCATCCAACATCTGCAGGGTGCTTGTAGGAGTGTTCATGTAAATAATGTCACCGTAATCAATGGAGGGAAGGAAAGTAGCAGTATGCAGTATGGACTCAACCAGGCTCAACTTGTCAAACACAATCCATCCATCCATCCATTATCTTTACCCGCTTCTTCCATTTGGGGTCGCTGGTGCCCATGTCCAGCAATCACTGTGCGAGGGGCGGGGTACACCCTGGATGGGTTGCAAGTCCATCACAGGGCCACATAGAGACAAATGATACAAACAACCATTCACTCTCTCACTCACACCTAGGGACAATTTAGAGTTACCAATCAGCCTAACATGCATGCTTTTGGTCTGTGGGAGGAAACCGGAGTACCTGGAGAAAACCCACGCATGCACAGAGAGAACATGCAAACTCCACCCAGAAAGGCCCCTGGACTGGGGTTTGAACCAAGGACCTGCTCGCTGAGAGGCAGCAGCTCTACCAGTTATGCCACCTCAAACACAATCCAATAGTACAACATAACTATATCAAGGGTGTTTGTCTATTAGAATGTAGAACTATGCAAAAGATAGATAAATCCAGTAAAACAAAAGATTTCTCAAGCAAAGAATATTTTCCAGCAGAAAAACAGGAAGTGACACAATACGCCATGCCATGTATTTCCAAGTAAAGATGTCTTGATTACAGTCAAGTAAGCTCAATTAGGCAGTAAGTAAAGTATTGAAAGTGTGTAGAACAACAGCTTTTAAAACTAATTTAAAAAAACCTCTAGCTGGACCACAGAGCAAGACACAATTATCACTTAGTACACAACCTCTGGATGAACATACATAACTGCAGTCCAATGGTGTCCTGAGGTGGGGTGGGGCAGAGCTGGTCAGTGGGTGTCCACCTCAGTTTTGGCCTTTCAACTTTTGCATTAGCTCCAGAGCTAATATACTGAGCATCATGAGTGGATCACATTTGATAGTTTTGACCCATATATTAACAGCAGAAGGACTTATAAACTCTAACCTTACAATACATCAAACCTTTTTGGCCTTGACTTTTGTTTATCTCAAATGCAAACTCTCTAACTCATCACTCCAATGTGTTGTGTCCTTTCTATCTATGTAGTTAAGATGAGCAAAGCACTTTACAACACAATCTGTGCCCTCATTTACCCAGCACTACTAGATCTATACAAAGATTAATTTGGTCAGTTGGTCCCTCAACACATCCATCCATTTTCTTTACCCGCTTCTTCCATTTTGGGTCACGGGGATCACCGGTGCCCATGTCCAGCAATCACTGTGCGAGGGGCGGGGGACACCTGGGGCGGGGGACACCCTGGACGGGTCGTAAGTCTATCTCAACACAAGTGATAACATTTCATCAAATAGAAGAGAGACTTTAGGTGAGCCGATTTGCCCTGTTAGCACACACGCAGCTGGATATCTCATCGACTTGAAAGACTTGATGATGTGTCTATATTTCTGCTGTCAATCATGAATGTTAAGGGCACATATATAATTGGATTTATGATAACTGGTTTCCTGCTTTTTGGATTTGGCTTGTTCCTGGTTTATCATCAAACAAGGAAGTCGTCGGCAGCAAATTTGGCCCTGGTCAGGCTGCCTGTCTTATTGGATGGCTTGGTTCGTGCCTCGAGCACCCTCACTCAAATGCTTTTGGCAGGATGGATCAGATCTCAGGGATTACTCTCAGGCACGGTCCATTGGTGTGGCCATTTAATTTGGACGTTTCAGAAGCGAGTGGACCAACTCAGACTCAAGGTAGATGTCATTAATGTTTTGCCTGTCCCCAAAACAATTGCGGTTATCTGAATTTGGCTCCCTGACTGGCCTTGACAGGCTACCTTATCTTAATTTGCCTGGAAGCTTTGTAAACCTTTGATGCTCTGCCCCCACCCCCTCACCCCCACCGAGGAAGTCTACGGATCAGTCAGAGGGGCCCAGCTGAATCTGCCATCATTTCAGTACTCTGGATTCTAACTGGCGTCCTTGGCTGTCCTCGGCACCCCCCTGAGAGTGTACAGATCTCTCCAGAAGGAACTATGTGAACTGAGCGATTTTATCTGAACTCTGCAGTGCCTCTGTGTGTTGTCGCTAGACACGCTCACTGCCCTTGCATCCCCCTCCCTTGCGAAATGTCAGCGTCATTATGTGCTTGTGTGCGGTATTTTTTTCATTATCATGCTCTTAACCTTCAGCCAAAGATGAAGAGCATGTTAGGATTTTTTTTGTCTCCAAACCCCATGTGCCATTTTCACCACTTTTTATTGTCTGTCCAAACAGTTCTCACTTGTACATGAGTCTTTGAGGCTCAGAGTGATTTATCTGTTTAAATCAGTGCTTCTCAATTATTTTCTGTTACCCCCTCCCCAGAACATGTAAACATTCCGCATCCCCTCAACTCTCCGCTGTGACTGTTAATAGTATAATTTGTCTATAAAATTGTTATATGTACACCTCTGCATTACATTGTGTCCTTATTAACATTAAAGAAAAAAAAAGAATATGGATCAACTTACAATGAATAATAACTTTATTAACATTGTTTAGTCTGTAACAGAAACAACTTAAAGTGCATCAATTTACCTGAAAAAAACCCCAACTTAAATACTTATTTAAACTGTAAATATTTTTGACCATTTGATACTGAAAAATAAAATAAAATAAAATCAATAAATAATAATAAACTCAAATTATCAGCAACATTTTAACTCAGGAGTGTTATATGGCATGGTTTCTTGATGATGGGGGTGATGGCAGCAGATTTGAAAGCTTTGGGAACAATGCCAGAGATTAGGGAGGAGTGGATGATGTTAGAGATGATGGGGAGCAGAGACTGGAGACAGGATTTAACAAGAACTGTGGGAAATGGATCAGGCTGACAGGATGAGGACTTAGACTTGCTGATAATGTCAGCAATGTCATCAGCAGAGGGGAGGGAGAAGACAGAGAAGGGGAGGGAGGGGGGAGTTCAACATAAATGTTGGGGACAGTATTAGGTCCAAGGTGTTTATGAATTGAAAGAATCTTTTTATTTAAATAAGACATCAGAGAGGTGCAAAATTTTGTGGAAACCATGTGAGAGGGTAACGAGTTAGGAGATGAGACTGAACGGTTAAGGAGAGAGAACAATGTCTTTGAATTCCCAACACTGGAACTGATGATGTCAGAGAAGTGGCTGGATTTGGCTTGAGAAATACTGTCCTTATACTGGATGACGTGGTTCGCATAGAGTTCCTTGTGAATTGTGAGACCGGATTTCTTTTAGAGTCTCTCTAACCTCCGACATTTGGATTTCAGAGAACGAAGTTCTGGAGTGAACCAGGGTGCAGAGTTGGAGAAGGAGACAGACCAGGTTTTCAAAGGAGCAACAGAGTTAAGGATGTTGGTGAGGGCATTATTTTAGAATGTGACAAGGGCATCCGGGTTAGAAGAATTGAAGGTGAGGAAGGTATTATTAACATGAGATTAAAGAACGTCATGGTTGATATTCTTAATATTACGAGCCCCAACTCTCCCACTGGAGGACGACTGTTCTAACCACTCACCCACAGCTGTGCCTAGGTGATGTCCTTAAATGGAAAAATGGCAAACATATACAATTTTTATATATTAGTGTAAGTAGATGTTTTAATGCATGCTCAATAATTCTTCAAACAAAAGAGTAAAAGCTTCTTTGACAAAATGTTTCCACAATGAATATCTCATCCAGAGGAACTGATTCAACCTTTGTTAGATAAAAAAACAAAATCTTCCTCTGACATCCAAAATTTTAATAAGTAAAAATAAAAAAGCATTTCCAAAATGCCAAACATCTCAGTGTAATTTAGCTTGTTAGGGAAATTTTGGTGAAAGATTACAGATGTTTTAACTATTACTGCTGAGAATGTTAACACTGCCCATGAGCCATATGTTTGGGTTACCTGAAAACTGCATGAGGAGCTGAATGAGGCTGCTACGTGCAGCTGTTTCTTCAAGGTTGCCTCTGAGTCTGTGAGCTCGGTTGAACTGATAAACGTATAAAAACAAGCTGCACACACGGCTCGTAGCAAATTCTCTTGACTGGTCTTCACGTGTACTTCTTGTTTATCTGTGTAACCTGTTCTGAACATCTGACCTTGCAAGTTAAAAATCTTCTTCTGCTGTCGAGTCTGGTTCCTTTTGAGTAAGTGAGAAAAAGCAGCAATACTATTCTCCAACAGTTCACATCCAATGAAACATTATCATTTCATTCATTTCAACATTCATTCTTATAAACCCAACCACTATAGAAGTGGAGATGAGCTCAACCTGACGTTGAGGAGCACAATGATTTGATTTGATTTGATTTGCCTCTTTTCTCTCCAAGTTTTTAATTTATTTTTTGCCTGTAGGTAAATTTAACCTTCATTTGCCAGCAGTCAAATGGTTTCTGGATGCAGGCAATGAGACGGGTATGATAGTTGTTTTTAAGTACATCTGCTAATCAAATGGATGTTCTGAAATGTGGACTATAAAAAGGGACTTTGTTGGCCGCAGCAACACTTCGGGTGTGGGGACACAAAGAAAGACATCAGGACAGGTAATTGTTCCAAATAAACGCAATAATTAAAAATTATTAAGGCAGAGGAAAATTTAAATTTCATATATTTTTTATTGCTGTGAATTATCTGTTTTATAGTTATCTAAATGTGATGGGAAAATCTTAATTGAATTAACCTGCTGCATCATTTTCTTTCAAACAGACTTCTAAAATGAAGGCCATGCTCTCTGGACCTCTGACTCTGCTCCTCTTCATCATGAGATCTGGACTCACATCAGTGGTGCAGAGAAACTATTGGTATAATCCATTTTCTTACAACTGGTATGATGCACAAAGTTTCTGCAATAGGTGAGTTTTCTCATGTGATATTAATATTGGACTGATAATTAATCCAATACAGTAAACTTCAATTTGTCAAATAATAAAATGACTGGATTTTGTTTAAAAAAAAATAGAATCCCAGAAGCTGAAAAACAAGAAAAGCACAAGAAATGGTCATGAAATAGTTGTTAAAACTCTGTCTGAGCTCAGGTTGTACAAATATAGTTACTCTTTTTCTTGACTGTTAAGAGTACAGGACACATTTGCTTATGTGTTGGTAATTATCTAACAAGTCAGTGAGAGGAGGAAGTGTGTTTGTCCTGGAAATATATTTTCCATTCATCTCTTTTTTGATACATTATCTGTTTTATTCATTAGAATCTGAATATTATAATGTGCTTGAGTATATTCTGACTTCAGCATGTTTCGTCATGTCAGTATGACTAAGTAGAGGTAGAAAACAAAGATTTTAGAAGTTCAGAGAGTTTCTTGTTTTTCACTTATTGTCATAAGATCTTTGCGGAGCATTTGTGTGTGTTAGAGTCCGTGCAAGGATCCCTTTTCCATCCAGCTCCATGCGAGGCCATCTGTGTAGCACGTTCAGGCTGGCCCTGATAATGAGTGGTCGGCAGGTGTAGGACGGAGGGATGAAGGGAGGGTGGGAGGAAGACCTGAGCTGGTTTTCCTGTAAGGGACAGTTTTATACTTGGAAACAGCTCAGAACTGATGCACAACAGGACAGATCAGAGTAAAATTTTGTGATGTTTTGAATTTTCTGTGATTTGACAGTTACACATTTGATGGCAAATTAAAAATACATTAAGTCTATGCATGTTTGTTTTTGTGAATTAATAGTAATTTAGAAACATGTTACACTGTGCATGTTAAAAAATGTTTAGATATGGTACAAACATCATTGGCACATACATATGTCTTCAAGCTTTACATTTTCTTTACCCTCCCCCTCCCCTTCAAAAGTTATAGTGGCAACCTGGCATCTGTTTACACCCAGTTAGATGTGAACAATATGAACTTGAAGGAACATTATGTGTGGATCAGCATGAAAAGAGACAATGGGTGGTATTGGATTTTGCCTGGAGGAGTACGTGACTACAACTACAACCAGAACGACTGGGCTGGACAGAATAACAATGGTTCTTGTGCTGTGGCCAACTACCAGAACAAAAAGTAATGTGAGACTCTTCTTAAACTTTGTTTTAAACAAAAAGTTTTCTGCAAGTTTAATTGATTAGTAAATTTTAATAGTATGTTGCTGCTGAATTGGTCCAAATATGTTTGTTTTTCTTTTCATTTTTTATATATTAATGACATATTTATATCTGAAGCCTTTACAAATGAAGTGATTGAGAAAGTTCAAAGATGAAGTCACAAACATTAACCGTCTAATGAGGAATCAGCAATTATAAAATCCAAATACAGTAGTCCCTCGCTGCTTCGCTGTTCATTTATCGCAGACTTACTCTATCGCGGTTTTTCAAAATAAGATTGGACATGACATACAGTTAGTTGGCTGATTGATGGATGAGTTACACGAACGGCATGGAAATTTTATTTATAATAAATTATTTTGAATTATTTAGCACCTGCTGCACATTTGTGCAGCCCAGAGCTACAGAAAAAGCTTCCTCCTGCAGCTTTGTGCAGCCCTTACTGTAGGATAAACTTCCTGCTGCAGCTGATCAGCTGTTCTCAGTGCAGAGTGGAGAAGTGGGCGTGGCCGAGAGCGTTTGCAGGTGGCAAAGAGCAGAGGAGGCAGAGAGCTGAAATCATGACATTCTGTGCCTTTTTACAGCTTTAGAGTTTAGAAACATTGTTTAGCATATTGCAAGAGGGTGGGAAGGGTTTAAAATGCCTTAATATACAGTATATATAATAAAAATAAACTACTACTTACTACTTGTACTACAATTCCTACTTTGCGGTTTTTCACTTACCGTGGGTTTTCAGATTACGGATCCCCCGCGATAAACGAGGGACTATTGTATTCAGTTTGGTTTGTGCGTTTGTTTGGGAAGGTGCTATTTATAAGACTGAGCTGAATACAACACCTCAGACTGAAGAAGTCTTTCAGATGAAAGATGAAACATTTCTACAATTTTTTGTTTCTTTAACTCATCCAGAGGACCAGACTTAACTTTTTTAGATTTTTCTACCTTGATTATTGAGCATGGATTAGGAGATGTTTTGAAATGTATACATCCTTTAAGCAAGTTAACAGGCTGTTCATTTAATAAGATCATTTTACTGATTCACTTAGGTTTAATCAAGGACAACTTGATGTTTTATTTATATTAAAATATTACAAAAATGTTAGTAAGCTCAATCATCCAGGTAGATAACAACAAATAAGATTAAATTGTGTCATCTGGACAAGTTTCCTTGTAAGAAATGTTTCATCCCCCATCCAGAGGACTTCCTCAGTCTATGGCCTGCCATATCTGTCCCATAAGTATCCTTCACTGCTGTGTTTCAAGCCAACTTCCTGTTGGAATCTCACAAGTAAATGGTAAATGGACTGTACTTATATAGCAACTTTCTATCTTATCGAGATACTCAAAGCTCTTTACACTACAATATGTGAATATACAATATCTACAATATTATTATTATTATTATTATTGAGCATGCATCAGGATATCTACAATATGTTTTGGTGATCACTGGACTGGAAGTTAGGAACCGAACTAATGCAAGAGTTGTTGCTGATACTAACATTACAGAAGATGCACCACAGGAAGAACTACAGACTCTGGAGGAGCAAGTAGTGAATTTTTTACAAAACAAAGACATTGACATCGAACATGAGGACATTTCAATCTGTCACACCCTGCCCAGCAAATCTGATAAAGCCAAACCCTTCATAGTCATAAAGTTCATTAGCAGGAAATCAAGAAACAAGGTAATAATGCAAGCAAAAAAACTGAAGTGAACAAATGTTTACATAAATGAACATCTAACTAAAAAAATGGAAATATTGCACGTGAAGCAAGGTGGTTGAAAAAGCAGAAAAAAATAGCATCAACTTGGACACGAAATGGAAACATTTGGATCAAAATACAGGAAGGATCTCAGGCTAAAATAATAAAAGACCTGAAAGATCTGGAAAGACTAAAATGAGCTCAGGAGAGGACAGATAATAAATCATTGACATAACTTCACAAACAAGAAATTAACAAAATATAAAACAAACAAATACATTAAAACATGGCAACATACGAATATTTAGAGTTTAAAATATACAATGTTGAAAATGCGATTGATACAAATTTTTTCCCTGAAATAAAAGACTGTGAATATTACAATGAAGAACAATTTAATGACATCAATACAACAAACGGAGGTTTCTCTATTATTCACTTTAATAGTAGAAGTTTAAATGCAAATATATCCAAAATAACAGATTATTTAAAACAGCTAAACAGAACCTTTACAATAATAGCACTGTCAGAGACATGGCTCAACGATGAAAACACAACTAATGTTCACATGGAAGGGTATGAATTATATCATGTGAACAGAAGCAACAAAAGAGGTGGTGGAGTGGCTCTATTTGTTAAAAATGAAATAAAATGTAAATTAATTAATGAAATGTCAATAGTTGTTGATAATATCATGGAAATAATAACAATAGAAATAATAAACAAGAATGATAAAAACACATTAATAAGTTGAGTATATCGATCTCCAGGATCA
This sequence comes from Nematolebias whitei, assembly GCF_014905685.2. Taxonomy (NCBI): domain Eukaryota; kingdom Metazoa; phylum Chordata; class Actinopteri; order Cyprinodontiformes; family Rivulidae; genus Nematolebias; species Nematolebias whitei. The sequence goes on along the minus strand of NC_056499.1, from coordinate 47,823,943 downwards.
AATATAGAAATATTCACTGATAAAATCGTACAACTATTGGACAAGAGTTTTAATAAAAGCATTTTTTTTCTGTGGAGATTTTAATATTGACCTGGGAAATAAAACAGATTCAAATAACATCAGTACATTTACAAATTCAATGTACAGTTTAAATCTTTATCCGTTAATATCAAAACCAACAAGAATTACAACTCATAGTGCTACAATAATCGATAATATTTTCACAAATGTAACAAATGGGGATGTGATGGGAGGTATTTTAATGAGTGATTTGAGTGATCATTTACCAGTTTTCACGATTTATAAAAATGATCAAAGCATTACAAAAGAAATTACAATCAAGGAAAAAACAATAAACACATCAAAAAAAGCATTGGACAAATTAAAAGATGATTTACATAAACAAAGCTGGAAAGACGTGTATGTTGATGATGTGAACAGATCATATGATGAGTTTATGAATATTTTAGGAGCTCTGTATGAAAAGTATTGTGTGCAAAATAATTGTACAAAGAGAAATGTTGTTGACCAACCATGGATGACGAAAGGGTTGAGAAATGCTTGTAAAAAAAAGAATTATTTGTATACATGTTTCTTGAAATTGAGAACACAAGAGGATGAAGATAAATATATAAAAATAAAATAGTAGCAATTATAAGGAAACACAAGAAGGAATATTATAGTGATTTATTAAATAAAAGTAATGGTGATATGAAAGCTACAAGGCGAGTAATAAGTAGTGTTCTGAAAAGTCATAAAGAAAAAACAGGTATTTCACAATATTTTTTGAAGGATGACGATGAAATCCATGATGAAAATGAAATTGTAAATGGATTTAATCATCATTTTGTGAACGTTGGATCAAGCCTTGCTGCTAAAATACCAAAAGTAGACAATAATGTGAAACATTCAGTTATATGTTGTGACAACAGTATTTTTCTTAATGGAAATGACAAAGAAGAAATAATGAATGTAGTAAAAAATCTTACAGATAAGAGATCAAAAGACTGGGTGGACATGGATATGATGTTTGTAAAGGACATAATGAGTTATGTTATCGAGCCGTTTACATATATTTGTAATTTATCATTTTCAAAAGGAATATTTCCAGACAATATGAAAGTAGCTAAGGTAGTTCCTCTCTTTAAAAATGGTGATAAATGTATGTTCAATAATTATAGACCAATATCCTTATTACCACAAATAACTACTGCTGTCGATCAAAAACAGTATTGTGTTAGTATTTTTGTTGATTTAAAAAAAGCATTCGATACTATTGACCACACTATTCTCCTTGAAAAGTTAAATAAATATGGTATAAGAGGACCAGCATTACACTGGGTATCTAGCTATTTAAAAGATAGGAAACAGTTTGTACAAATAAATGGTGTAAGATCTGACCTGTGAAATATCACTTGTGGAGTTCCTCAAGGCTCTGTACTTGGACCAAAGTTATTTATTTTATATGTGAATGACTTAGTGAATGTATCAGGACTCCTCAAATGTGTCCTTTTTGCAGATGACACCACATTTTTCTGTTTGGGTAAAGATGTAAAACGGATGTTGGGATTGATGAAGACAGAATTTGATAAAATACAAACTTGGTTTAAACTTAATAAATTATCATTAAATTTAGATAAAACTAAATACATGATATTTAGTAACAAAAAGAGAACTGTTGATGATCCATTTAAAATTGAGGGTGTTGAGATTTGTAGAGTTAATGAGATGAAGTTTTTGGGTGTAATCATTGATGAACAGCTAACATGGAAAAATCACATAAATTCTGTAAGAACAAAAATATCTAAATCTATTGCAGTACTATACAAAGTCAGGGCATTATTAAATGATAAAGCTCTGTACATGTTGTATAACACAATCATTGTTCCACACTTAATCTATTGCATTGATGTTTGGGGGAAAGCATGTAAAACATTTACAAAACCTATTTTTATTTTACAGAAAAGAGCTGTAAGAATTATCACCAGAAAGCATTACTGTCACCCATCAAGCACATTATTTTATCAACTGAAGTTATTGAAGTTCCATGATTTGGTAGATTATAGTATTTTATCAGTTATGTATAGGGCTCAAAATAACACATTACCATTAAATATCCAAAGAAATTTTGTTAAAAGACAAAGTTGTTATAATCTTAAGGGGATAGAGATATTTGTCAAACCAAAATTCAGAACTAGTCTGAAGGGAAGGTCTACCTCAATCCAAGGAGTTGGATTGTGGAATGGTCTAGAGAGTGATGTGAAAAATGCCAAGTCAATGTGTACATTTAAGAAAAAGATCAAAGCTGAATTGTTAAAAAAGTATATATGAAGTAGCTTACTGTGTGTTTTGTATTAGAATTAGAAAAATTAGAAAGAGTTATTCATTTTGTTCTGTTACTTGAAAATTATTATGATTTAAATAATTGTTTGAAAAAAGGGGCAGATATAATGAGATTTTTTCTTCTTTCTGCTGCCTTTTATTTTAAATCTTTTGTATCTGTTTTTTATACTGTTATGGAATTGTTTTGTACTTTTTTTAAATGAATAAACTTTATACCATACCATATGTGTCCTCATTTACCCATTCATACAGCACTCTACTAGATCTCTACAAAGCTAATTGAACAAATCATTCTAATGAGACTAATCAGAGCTTTATCACATTCATAAACCGATGTGACGCACATCAAAGGCCACGAGGGGTTAAGTGTCTTGCCCAGGGACACTTCGGCATGTGACTGCTGGTGGATTCGAACCCCCAACTCTTGCATTGGAGGACGACTGCTTTAATCACTCAGCCACAACCACTCCAAAGTAGACTTTTAACACGTGCAAAACACACCCGTCCAAAACAATCAATCATCATGAACAACAATCAAATGTTTTAGGCCGGATGGTCACCTTACTACTCACTGGTTGTCCTCAGGCTGTTTCTGTGAGTAACAAGTTGGCCATCTGACCTAAAACATTTGATTGTTATACAAGATGATTGATTGTTTTGGATGGGTGTGTTTTGCACGTGTTCAAAGTCTACTTCTGAGATTCCAACAGGAAGTTGGCTTGAATCACAGCCGTGAAGGCTACCTACAGTATGGGACAGATCTGGTTGGCAGGCCATAGACTGAGAAAGTCCTCTGGATGGGGGACGGAACGTTTCTCACAAAGAAACCGGTCCAGATGACACAATTTAACCTTATTTCTGTTCATATTTACAGATATTTTGCTTCTCATTTAAAGAACTTTATCAGTTTAAAATGAAAAGTTCAGCGTTCCAAGCTTATAAAATTTAGTGAGATGCTTTGTTTTTGTAAGTTAAATTTAAATGCAAATCACCCTTTATCCCCCCCTCTCCCGAGGGTCATGAGAGTCTTAAGGTTCTGTCACAAAATTGTCCAAACAAATGGCTGCAAATACCACTCAGTCTTTACACTGCCACTGGCCATTCATTAATCATCGATGTTATATCACCGGGCCCAGACAAGAGCCGAACTCGTCTGCGTTAATGTGATGCTCAACCATTGCTTTCAAAACATGAATTAACTCAAATTTATGATTCTCTTTGTGGTTAACTCATGATTTTTTAAAACTAAATGCTGTGCTGTGTGTCATCACTGATCTATATTTATCTTTATTCACATTGAGCTTTCTCTAGATGTTTAGATACAACAAACCAGGAGGCTAATTCAGAAAGAGAAATGTACAGAAATACAGAATACATAATACGCTTAAGATCAAATGCAATTTAGTTTTCTTTCGATAAGCTTGGTTTTTGTAAAGTTTAAATGTTTGTATTTGAAGAGCTGTTGGTTAAAACAGAATAGTGAGGACTGAGTTATTTTTCTCAACAGCCAGATTGTTACATACAGTAAAAAAAAAAATAAAATAAAATAAAATAAACAATTTCTTTAATGTAGAATGCAGTTTAATTATTGAAAAACTTTTTTTTGTGTGTGTATTTCTCTTTAAAGAATTTTTAGTGAATACTGTGATTTTTATTCCTTCTTCATCTGCCTGAACAATGGCATAACTGGAAACAAGTATACGTTCATACCAGAGACAAAGACGTGGTCTGATGCCCAGGACTACTGCAAGACAAATTATGACTTTCTGGATATTCATAGTAGCGCTGATCTGAGCAACAAAATTCAGGAGGAAGACTTTCCTGTCTGGATCGGACTCCACAGAGAAGGTAAAAATGAAAACCTCCAACCACCTGTGATGATAGCTTTACACACACACACACACACACACACGCACACACACACACACACACACACACACACACACACACACACACACACATATATAAATATGGCAGGAAGTTGCTACGTTTGGTGAAATATCTAAAGATTCAGTTCAACTGGTCTTTCACAACAACAAAGCCTGTAGTGGGATGTGTAGTCGTCTTTCTTACAGTTGGTAAACTGAATGTTGACTCATTTGTGTGCATAAATTGTCTAAATTCATTGTCCAGGTGGATCATGGAGCTGGAGAACTGGTTTCTCAGGATATGTGAACTGGATTTTAAATGAGCCGAGTGGCAATGGTGACTGTGTCACCATCTCGTCAATGACAAAAAGGATGGCTACTCAAAACTGTGAAGCCAGGTTTCCTTTTGTCTGCACATGGGAGAATGTGTTTCTGGTAAAGGAAAAGAAAAGCTGGGAGGAGGCCCTGATACACTGCCGAGGCCTCACTTCATCCAACCTTCGCTTCGATCTGCTCAGTGTGGAGCCTGGAGATGAACATGAATATGTGTGGAAAAAAGCCATGGAGGCTGACACTGAGGAGGTGAGTTTAGTGAAACAAACGATCTAATTCTAGTTCAAGGTTCTTTATTGTCATTTGCATCACATGTGGTACATGAGGTGGAATTAAATTGTGTACTCAAGGTCCCAGTTACATCCAACAATAGCAAAAATATAAAGTTTAAAAATAAACAGTATACAAGTATCTAAGATATACACTAAACTAATACTTCCCAAAGACAGGTACTCATACCCCTGGGGGTAACCAAGAGGGACATATGGGGTACGTGAGAAAATTTGGAGAAAAAAAAAAGTGTGAAAAGAGTCAGACTACACTCACTGGTGCAGCTGTGGCTGAGTGGTAAGAGCAGTTGTCCTCCAATGCAAGAGTTGGGGGTTCGAATCCACCAGCAGTCACATGCCGAAGTGTCTTTGGGCAAGACACTGAACCCCTCATTGCCTCCGATGTGTGTCCCATCAGTGTATGAATGTGATCTAAAGCACTGATTAGTCTCTTTAGAATGATTTGTTCAATTAGCTTTGTAGAGATCTAGTAGAGTGCTGTATGAATGGGTAAATGAGGCACAGATTGTAGAGTGAAGTGCTTTTTGAGTGTCTTCGTAAGATAGAAAAACGTTATACAAGTACAGTCCATTTCAGGTCTCTCTTGTAAATGAGTCCTTGATGCTCAATGGGATTAACCTGTCTAAATAAGGGTTGAATGAATGAATTTAGCCCTGTGATGGACTTGCAACCCGTCCAGGGTGTACCCCGCCCCTCGCACAGTGATTGCTGGACATAGGCACCAACGACCCCCGTGACCCAAAAATGAAGAAGCGGGTAAAAGATAATGGACGGATGAATGAATTTACATAAATAGACAGAGGCGCCTCCTCACATAACCAAATAATACACATGTAAATGATGTCGTCTAGTGTTTAACAAAATCATTGCACTGACAAAGTAGATGAGTGCGAGTCACTGAAGGAACACCAGCCTTCACTCAACTTCTTGTCTGATGGGTCAGATAGTTGGAGACATCACCCGTTCAACTCTGTGCCTGCGGCTTTACCAACAGCCAAACAGGCGAGTCTGGATTGTACTGCACACAGAACAGCCTGCTCTGGCCAAACACGCTGTAAAGACTTTGATGCCCTTTGCTACAACATACTTGTGTGAACGTGGATTCTCAGCTCTGACAAATATGAAAACAAAATACAGAGCAAGACTTTGTGTTGAAAACAATTTAAGACTCAGACTGTCTCAAATTAAGCCAAACATAACAAAAATGTGTGCATCCTTCCAAGCACACCCTTCTTATTAAAACTGTGGAGTTTAATTAAATACACAGTTTGTTCAATAACTGTTAGTTATCATATAAATGTTTTTAATATATACATTCTACACAGGCTAAATGTTTAGATAATTCTGACATGAGTTGGTTTTAGGATTTGTGCACAACAAAACAAACCAGGAATGCAGCAAAGTCCATGCTCAATAATCCAGGTATATCAGCATGGACTTTGTTGTTTTCAACCAGTTTGACAAGACTGTCAACAAGGAAGAGGGCCGGCAATAGAGGAGGGGACGTACCAAAGAGACCATCTTATCACAAGCAGAACTGGTTTGTTCCACTTTGGAGTAAGCTGTTGGGGGAAGAATCAGTTTTGTGTTGTGTGTTTCCTTGACTGATGAAGCCTTCTGGATGGAAGGTGAAATGTTGCAGCACAAAAAAAAAAAAAAAAAAAAAAAAAAAACTGTCCAGATGACCCGACTGAAAAATGTTGGAAAACAGGAATGGTTAAAAAGATTTAATAAATTGCCACTGGTGGAGGTCTGGTTCCAGGCCCAGGTTCAATCTGTAGAGATATGGAAGTTAGTGATCTGGGCAAGACTGTGAAGGTTCAAGGAATAATAGTCAGAGTCACTAACACTTCACAGTTAAGAACAAAGTGTAGTTCTTCTGCTGGTTCTGAAGAATGACGTTAAGAACTGTGAGTTAGCAGCAGCAGAGAATGAGTACACAGAGTGCAGCTTTAGGGAAAATCCAGAGAGAAGGTCCAGTGGAACAGGCTTGGGTCGAGAACCGTTGGTCAGAGATCAAAAACCAAATCCAGAGAATAATCCAGTAGACATAGTCAAAATAATCAGAAGCTGGGTCAGTGCCGTGGTGAGATTTCAGAGTCCAGAACAGGCAAGGGCAAGGCAAGATGAAGAATCCAGAAGACAGGCATGGGGTCAGAACATGAAAGGCAGGCAAGGCTTTGGCATGGCTGCTGGACATTTACTCACTCAAGGTTTTCAATAATCTGCCACTGAGGACTGTGAACAGGGAGCTTAAATACGGGAGTGAGCAGGTGTCATGCATGAGCCTGATTGCAGGCAGAGAGTGAGTGTGAGTGGTGAGAAAGCGACAGAAGCAGAGCATGACTAAGCAAAATATGAAAGAGTAAACAGAAACATGAAAACAGGGGAGCTGTGGCATGAAAGGGGAACAAAACATGGCAGCTGGCCACAGAAACGGGACAATTTCAGCCTATAAACGTGTTGCTTATTAATGCTGACATATTAATGATTCCTTAGATAGAGGACTTTACTGATTGGCTTTTATGTATGTGAATGTTCCTGTAAAGTGCCCTGAGAAAACTTTGTTGTGATTTGGCGCTATATAAATAAACTGAATTAAATTAATAAATATCATTTGGTGGGGAAAAAAAACCCAGTTGTTTGAGATTTTATTTGATATGTGCGGTGTATAGGAACACATTTTAAAGGGAGGGTACTTGGCTAGAGGTCAGTTGTCTGAAGAGGTACACATCTAAACAAAGTATGGGAACCACTGCACTAAACAAGAATAATGTAAAATAATATGGTATTTTAAGCAGCATTCTGGGCATGAGTCTGTTGTAAGCAGAAGGGTATGAATACAGTAGCTTAAAGGCAAGAAATCAGCAACATGGATAATAAGCATAACAGATAAAGTGACATATCACCAATTAAAGTGTCATTACAGTAAACATAACTGATTTGTTCCACTTTGGTATAAGCTGTTGGGGGAAGAATCAGTTTTGTGTTGTGTGTTTCCTTGACTGATGAAGCCTTCTGGATGGAAGGTGAAACGTTGCAGCACAAAAAAAAAAAAAAAAAAAAAGAAACTGTCCAGATGACCTTACTGAAAATTGTTGGATTGTATACCTGGATTACTGAGCATGGACTTTGTTGTCATTAAAGTGATTTTTCTTTTTTTACAGCTATTATCCTGGTTAGGGATTTATGAGTCTAACAGCCTCAGGGTAGAAGCTGTTCCTCAGTCTAGTGGTTCTACACTTAATGCTCCACAACAACCTGCCTGAGGGGAGCAGGGCAAAAAGTGTGTGTGCTGGATGAGTGGGGTCATTTATGATGCAGGTGGCCCTCTTCCTGCATCTGGAGGTGTAGATGTCTGTGATGGTGGGGACACTGACTCCAACAGACTTCTGTGCGGCCTTCATGACTCTCTGCAGAGCTTTTCTTTCTGCAGTTGTGCTGCCCCTGTGCCACATGTTGATGCTGGAGCACAGGATGCTCTCCAATGCACACCTGTAGAAGGAAGTGAGGACTGAGATTCCCAGACCAGCTCGCCTGAGCCACTGGCTGAAGTAGAGTCGTTGATGTGCTTTCTTGATCAGACTGGTAGTGTTGTTGCCCCAGCTGAGGTTGTCATTTAGGTGCACACCCGAGTACTTCTGGATACCACTTCCACCGCAGATCCTCTTATGTTTGGGAAGGGGGGGAGGGGGGTTCTAGGTGTGTTTGTCCCATCTGAAGTCCACGACCATCTCCTTCGTCTTATTCACATCGATGTGAAGGTTGTTCTTCCTGCACCAGCTCTCCAGGTGTTCCACCTCCTGCCTGTAGCTGGACTCATTGTTGTTTGTGATACATCCAACCACCACTGTATTGTCTGCAAACTTTACAATATGACAGTCTGGATGGGAAGGTGCACAGCCATATATGAGCAGAGTGAACAGGAGGGGACTCAACACACAGTCCTGAGGGGAGCCAGTACTGAGGGTTGTGGTGAAGGAGGAGAAGTTGTGGCTCCTCATAAACTGCGGTCTATTGGTTAAGAAATCCAGGACCCAGTTTTGTAGGGAGGAGCTTAGTCCTAGCATGAGTAGTTTGTCCATCAAAGTCTGGGGAATCATGTTTTTGAAGGTACATGTGAAGTCCACAAACAACATTCAGACACAAGAGTCCTTCTGCTCCAGGTGGATGAGAGCAGTGTGGACCACAGAGGAGATGGCATCCTCTGTTGATGATATGCATACTGGTGTAGGTCCTCGCTGATGTTGATGATAGCTTTGATGTGGGCCATGACCAGTCTTTCAAAGCATTTTGTGACTATCAGGATGAGGGCTACTGGCTGGTCACTCAGACCAGTCACTGAAAAGCTCTTAGGAACTGGGATGATGGTGGCAGTCTTCAGGCAGGTGGGAATAGTTTCTAGGGTAAGGGATGAGTTAAATATATCGGCCAGCACCTCGCAGGGGTGATCGGCACAATCTATCAGCAACCTCCCCAGGATGTTGTCTGGGCTTGCTGCTTTGTGAGGATTAATGAGGACTAATGATTAATGCTGAGGTCACGCTGAAGAACTCCTCTTCAGATGGTGAGATGATTCTGGTGCTGGATGGTCTGTTTGGGTCTTCAAAGTGGGCATATAACTTGTTAAGAGCATAAAGCAGTGATGAGTCCCTAGGGCATTGTGCACCTCTACTTTTATAGTATGTGATGTACTTAATGCCCTTCCACATGTTCATTGGGTACTTTGAGGATAAATCTTCCTGGGTCTTTTGTGCATATGTTGCTTTGGTCCTCTTAATACCAGCAGTCAGCTCTTTACTTGTCCTCCCCAGTTCCTGTGAGTTGCCAGACCTGAAGACCATCTCCCTGGCTTTCAGTAAGGTACGGACATCTGTGTTCCATCAGGGTTTCTAGTTTGGGTAGCACATCATGGTCCTGGTGGTGGTGATATCTTCAACACACTTGATGGTGTATCCAAAGACAGCAGATGTGTATTCCTCCAGATCCAGTTCTCTTTCATTAACAGCGGTCTCCCTGAAAATCTGCCAGTCTGTGGGTGCAAAACAGTCCTGCAGTACAAAGTTACTGTTGTTGGGCCACATAGTGATGGTCTTCTGTGTGGGTCTGGACCGTCTCAGCAGGGGATGGTAGACATGATCCAGAAAGATGGAGATGTGGTCAGTGAGGCCAAGGTGGGTGTAGGGTAAGACTTTATATGCATCTCATGTGTTGGTATAAACACAGTCCAGTGTGTTATTTTCCTGTGATGATATGGTGACATGCTGATAAAATCTTGGCAGAGTGTGTTTCAGGTTTATGTGGTTAAAGACACCAGTCAGCAACATGGCGGAGGAAAAGTGAACTTCCTTTTTGCTAAGCTCCCGTCTGACCTGCTAAAAAAATAGCCTTTTATGAATATATCCTCGTTGCCTACACACTAGATTTTGTCTCTGAAACTGGTGTCGCCGCATAACTGAATCAACAAACTTGTGATATGACTTCCAAGTACAAAAAGTTGAAGGCTTTGGTCTCTTCTCCCCCGTGGTCTATATTCACAGCTACAGCCTTGAGCCATCCAAAATCTCATTATTCCAAGGCTAATTTTACTGCCAGCAAATTACAGTTCCCCACATCATAGTTTTGCTCAGTAGGAGATAGACAATAAGAAAAGAATGCACAAGGGTCTGCTTTGTTATTCAGAGGTGTCCTTTGAGAGAGGACTGCTCCCATTCCAGTGTCTGAAGTGTCCACGTCCAAAAATGAATTGTCTCTTGGGATCTGGATGGCAAAATAAAGGAGTGGAGGAAAATAGTTGTTTCAGCTTACCAAACACCAATTCAGCCTCCTAAGCCCACTTGAATGTCTGCAGAGTGGATGTCAGTTAGAAGAGAGGGGCAGCAATGCAGCTGTAGTTTCTTATGAACCTCCGGTAAAAGTTGGCGATACAGAGGAAGCATTGCAGCTGTTTCCTGGTCTCTAGAACTGGATTTTCCACCACTGTATTTGTTTTCTCAGGGTCTGTGCTATAACGTCCACCCTCAAAGATGAACCTCTGAAGGACTGTTCTCACATGTTGGGTGTGCTGCTCCTTGTCTTCGGAGTAGATCAGGGTGTCATCCAAGTAAAAATAAAATAAAAAAATTAATAAGTCCCTGAGAATATCATTCATGAGAGCTTGAAACACAGCAGCTACACTGGTGAGACCAAAAGGCATTACTAGGTAGTCAAAGGGGCCAAGTGGAGCCCTAAAAGCCATTTTTCACTCATTCCCCTCCCTAATTCTCACATTAAATGATATGCGTTGCAGAGGTCAAGCTTAGAAAAAATGGATACAGAATAGAATTGTTTGTGGATGGAATCTATTAGAGGTAAAGGATATTTCTTTTTAACAGTGAGCTGATTATGCCTTCTGTAGTTTATGCACAGTCGAAGGGATTTGTCCTTTTTGGACACTAAAACAAATCCAGTCCCCAGAGGAGACGTGGATGGGCAGATGATACCAGAGTCCAGTGTTTCCTCAATTTAATTTTCATGGACTCTCTCTTAGGACCAGATACATTGTAAAGTAGATTAGTAAGAAAGGAGGCTCCTGGTAGGAGGTCAATAGCACAATCACAGGGCGGTGCGGCTGTATTGATAAAGCTCTCTGCTTACTGAATACAGGGGCTAGGTCATGGTAAATAGAAGGAACTTTAGATAAGTCAGCATCCTGCTGACGTGCTGAATGCTGACATAAGTCAGCATCATGAACATGAGTCTGCTCACAGACTCATGTTCATGTTTGTGCTGATGTTCAATGTTTTTTATGTTATGAGTGCTTAGTGTATATTTAGTTGATGTTTTTCTTAGTTCATATCTTAGATGTTATTACTGTTTTTCTTATACATTTTATTGTTGGATGTAACTGGGACCTTGTGTACATAATTTCGCTCCACCACATGTACCACATGAGGTGCGAATGACAATAAAGAAACTCTGACTCTGACTCTGATCCTCAACAATCACAGATTTCTTTATCAATATATTAATATAATAAATATATTGTCATCTCATCTGATCTGCGGCCGCATGTCTTGGACACTTGGATGAAGAGAGGGGCGGAGCTGTCCGCTACAGCTGAGCAGCTGCTCTTGAACACTTCTTCAACCAATGAGTGTGCCATTTCTCCACCCATTTCTCAGCCCATTTAATTATGGGGTTATGCGTTCTGAGGGTGCATTCACACTAGCCCTGTTTAGTCCGCTTTAATCGAACTCTAGCTCGTTTTACTTGTAAGTCCGGTTCGTTTAGGGAGGTGTGAACGCGCCATTGAACTCTGTCATGGAACAAAAAGGCGAACTCTGGCTCGGGCTAAAACCTAGGTCTCGGTCCGGTAGAAGCGAACTCCAGCGCGGTTCGAGTAGAGTGTGAATGTAAACAGACCGGGTCCTGCTCCTCAGGGTAAACAAACACGCATTTCTCTGACCTTATATGGAGCCGTCAGCTGCCTTGTGTGGAAAAACAATATTCTCCATGGTCTTCTGTCTCATCTTCTGTTCATGCTGAGTCCATTTTATGAAAAATGACAAAATATAACTCTTAAAACTGCTAAAACTTGATGCCACTTCGTTTTTATTTTTATTTACAGAAGAAGAAGAAGACGTGTCTTCAGAGGTTTTTGTGTCGTTTCTTTCAGTAGTTCTTGGTGCAGCGCCCCCACAGGCGAGCGGGGGAATTGGTTGGTTCAACAGTTTGACTCAACTGCACAATGCAGTGTGAATGCAAACGTACCAGCTCAAATGTAAACAAAAGGTCATGAATATTGGTCCCGAACCGAGTCTACCGGACTATCTGGTGTGAAAACGACCTGAGCCATGTGAAACCAAGAATTAATTGTGTTGTGAGTGAGTCAAAAAAAAAAAAGCTCACCTTCCTCGTGGTGATTTCTGGAGATGATCAGGTGGATTTTAAGGGTCTTGAGTTATATTCAGGCAAAACTTTCTCTGATAAGTCTTGTTTCTGAGTTAGGATGGCCAATCTATCCACCAGGTCTCCACTGATTAAATTTTGCCCATAACCAGAGTCAAAAGAGCAGAAACAGAAAGTCTTTTATGATTATTAGTGATAGTTGTCCCCTCCCTGGGCTACCACCTTACCGTAGTGGAGGGGTTTGAGTGTCCCAATGATCTTAGGAACTATGCTGTCAGGGGCTTCATGCCCCTAGCAGGATCACCCAAGGCAGACAGGTCCTAGGTGAGGGACCAGACAAAGTGCAGCCTAAAGACCCCTTATGATGAGCACAATCAATGGAAACAGTGTTCCCTCGCCCAGATGTGGGTCACTGGGGCCCCACTCTGGAGCCAGGTCTGGAAGTGGGGCACACTGGTGAGCGCCAGGTGGCCGGGCTTTTACCCATGTAGCCCGGCTGGCTACAGCCCAAAGAGGAGACGTGGAACCCCTTTCACATGGGCTCACCACCTGTGGGAGGGGTCAAAGGGGTTGGGGTGCAATGTGGGATGGGTGGTGGAAGCTGGCTATTGGGACGTGGAATGTCACCTCTCTGGTGGGGAAGGAGCCTGAACTGGTGTGTAAGGTTGAGAAGTTCCGACTAGAAATAGTCAGACTCACTTCAACACGACTCGAGCTCTGGAACCAGTTTCCTTGAGAGGGGTTGGACACTCTTCCACTCTGGAGTTGCCCCTGGCGAGAGGCGCCAAGCAGGAGTGGGCATATTTGTTGGCCCCCATCTTGGTGCCTGTACGTTGGGGTTCACCCCGGTGAACGAGAGGGTAGCCTTCCTCTGCCTATGCGTGGGGGGATGGGTTCTGACTGTTCTTTGTGCTTATGCGCCAAACGGCAGCTCAGATTACCCACCCTTTTTGGAGTCCTTAGAGGGGGTACTGGAGAGTGTGCCTCCTGGGGGCTCCTTTGTTCTACTGGGGGACTTCAACACTCACATGGGCAATGGCAGTGAGACCTGGAGGGGTGTGGTTAGGAGGAACAACACCCCTGATCTGAACCCGAGTGGTGTTCTGTTGTTAGACTTCTGTGCTCGTCATGGATTGTCCATAACAAACACCGTGTTCAAGCATAAGGGTGTCCATATGTGCTCTTGGCACCAGGACACCTTAGGCCCCAGTTCGATGATCGACTTTGTCATCGTCTCATCTGATCTGTGGCCGCATGTCTTGGACACTCGGGTGAAGAGAGGGGCGGAGCTGTCCACTGACCACTACCTGGTGGTGAGTCGGTTCCGATGGTGGGGGAAGATGCCCTTCAGACCTGGCAGACCCAAATGTATTGTGAGGGTCTGCTGGGAACATCTGGCAGAGCCTCCCGTGAGACGGAGCTTTAACTCCCACCTACGGGGGAGCTACGAACACGTTCTGGGGAAAGCGGGGGACATTGAGTTCTAGTGGGCCATGTTCCACGCCTCTATTGTCGAGGTGGCTTATCGGAGCTGTGGCCGCAAGATTGTCGGTGCCTGTCACGGTGGTAACCCTCGAACCTGGTGGTGGACATCGGTGGTGAGGGATGCTGTAAGGCTGAAGAAGGAATCCTATCAGGCCTTTTTGGCCTGTGGGACCCCAGAAGCAGTTGATGGGTACTGGCATCCAAGTGGCATGCAGTTCGGGTGGTCGCTGAGGCAAAAACCCAGGCGTGGGAGGAGTTTGGAGAGGCCATGGAGAATGACTTCCATATGGCTTCGATTGTAGTCCACCAACCGGCATCTTGGGGGGAAAAGCAATATGCCACCAACACTATTTAAAGTAGAGGTGGTGTGCTGCTGACCTCAACTTGGGATGTCGTGGGTCGGTGGGCACCAGCACATCATCCACTGAGGAAGTGGAGCCTGGGGACTTTGGGTCGGGCTCACCAATCTCTGGTTTGAGTTCACTGAGGTGGTTAAAAAGTTCCTCGGTGGCAGGGCCCCAGGGGTGGATGAGATTCACCCGGAGTTCCTTGAGGCTTTGGATGTTGTGGGATTGTGTTAGCTTACACGACTCTGCAATATTGTGTGGACATCGGGGGTACTTCCCCTGGATTGGCAAACTGGGGTGGTGGACCTCTATTCAAAAAGGGGGACCGTAGAGTGTGTTCCAACTACAGGGGGATTGCACTCTTAAGCCTCCCTGGTAAGGTCTATTCAGGGGTTCTGGAGAGGAGGGTCCATTGGATAGTCAAACCTCGGATTCAAGAGGAGCAGTGCGGTTTTTGTCCTGGTCATGGAACATTGGACCAGCTCTACACCCTCAGCAGGGTCCTGGAGGGTGCGTGGGAGTTTGTCCAACCAATCTACATGTGCTTTGTGGACTTGGACAAGGCATTCGACTGCATCCCTCGGGGGAACCCTGTGGGAAGTACTCTGGGAGTATGGGATATCAGGCCCTTTGATACGAGTTGTTAGGTCCCTGTACAACCAGTGTTAGAGCTTGGTCCGCATTGCCGGCAGTAAGTCAGGCTCGTTCCCAGTGAGAGTTGAACTCCGCCAAGGTTGTCCTTTGTCACTGATTCTGTTCATAAGTTTTATGGACAGAATTTCTAGGCACAGCCAAGGTGTTGAGGGGATCCGTTTTGGTGGTCTTAGGATCACTTCTCTGTTTTTTGCAGATTATGTAGTCCTATTGTCTTCATCAAGTCGTGATCTACAGCTTTCGCTGGAGTGGTTTGCAGCCAAGTGTGACGCAGCCAGGATGAGGATCAGTTCCTTCAAATCCAAGACCATGCTCTTGAGCTAGAAAAGGGTAGAGTGCCCTCTCCGGGTCAGGGAGGAGGTCCTGCCCCAAGTGGAGGAATTCAAGTATCTCGGGGTCTTGTTCATGAATGAGAGAAAAATGTAGCGTGATATCGATAGGAGGATAGGTGTAGCGTTGGCAGTGAAGCAGGTGCTGCACTGGTCTATCGTGGTGAAGAGAGAGCTGAGTCAAAAGGCGAAGCTCTCAATTTACTGGTCGATCCACGTTCCTACCCTCATCTATGGTCATGAGCTTTGGGTTGTGACCGAAAGAGCGAGATCACTGATACAGGTGGCCGAAATGAGTTTTCTCCACAGGGTGTATAGACTCTCCCTTAGAGATAGGGTGAGAATCTTGGCCATCTGGGCAGAACTCAGAGTAGAGACGCTGCTTCTCGACATCGAGAAGAGCCGAGGAGCCAGTTTAGGTGGCTCGGGCATCTGGTTAGGACGCCTCCTGGACGCCTCCATTCTGAGGTCTTTCGGGCACATCCCACCGGGAAGAAACCCAAAGGAAGACCCAGGACACACTGGAGGGACTATGTTTCTCGGCTGGTCTGGGAACGTTTTGGGATTCCCCTGGAGGAGCTGGCCTAAGTGGCCGGGGAGAGGGAAGTCTGGGCCTCCCTACTTAAGCTGCTACCCCCACGACCCGACCTCAGATAAACGGAAGAAAATGGATGGATGGATGGTGATAGTTGTGGGTAACAACAATTCGGAAATGGCAGAGCTTCCCACCGGTATCTCTTGTTTTACTGGTGAGCTGACTCAGTTCCCTGAAGCGAGCAATGAGCGATAAAGTGTCCCTTCTTTCCACAACAGATACATGCTCTTCTTACAATTCTACTCTGCCTCTCCTCCAGAGTGAGACAGGTCCGACCAACCTGTATGGGCTCTGGCTTTGGTTTATTTGCATAAGGAGTGGCAACGTGACCGTTCGGCCTTGGGTGGAATCCAGAAGTGCCGGGTTACTAGGAGTTCTAGTCCACTTCCCTCCTCCTTTCATGGAAGTGATTGTTAATGCAAGTGGACAGGTTGATTGGATTGTCTAAATGCTGAGGTTCATCTCTGGTAGCTAATTGGTCTTTTACTTGGTCAGAAAGGGAATGTATAAAAGTATCTCTGAGCGCAGCTTTGTTCCATCCGGTCCAGGCGGCGGTTATCCTGTATTTGAGGGCATGTTTGGAAACAGAGTTCTTTCCTTGTTTCAGTTTGAGTAGGCACTTCACTGCCTCTGGCTGCTTGAGAGGATGACCAAATACATGCTAGAACTCCTCTAGGAACATAAAAATGTTTAGATAGTCGATTAGATGAATGCACATAAATGCATGAGCCCAGCGTAGAGTGTCTCCCTTTAACTGACTAAAATGTATGAGATTTTAGCTGTGTCAGAAGAGTATAGTCAAGTCAAGTCACATTTATCTATATAGCACATTTAAAACAGTAACTGTTATCAAAGTGCTTACCAAAAAAGATCACAGCATCAAATATTAAAAACAACATATTACAGCAACATGAATAAAAGCATAAAAACATGAAATATAATGAGAAACAATGAAATACTAAATCAAATCACTCTGCGTTAAATGTCAGGGTGTAAAAGCAAAATGGATGAACACAATCATCAACAATGAAATACCAAATGAGATCACACTGTGTTAAATGCCAATGAGTACAGATGTGTTTTGAGGAGAGATTTAAAAATAGAGACAGAGGTGGCATGTCGATTGTTGATGGGCAGATTATTCCAGAGTTTAGGGCCCATGACTGAAAAAGCCCGATCTCCTCTGAGCTTCAGCTTGGTTTTTGGTACGGCCAAAATCAGCTGGTCTATGATCTCAAAGCCCGAGAAGGAATATAAGGATGAAGGAGGTCGGCGAGGTATGAGGGTGCAAGGCCATTAACACACTTAAATGTCAGCAGAAGAATCTTAAAATCAACTCTGACATGCACAGGAAGCCAGTGAAGAGAGGACAGAACTGGAGTAATGTGATCAAACCTGCGAGTTCCTGTCAGTAGCTGAGCTGCAGCATTTTGGACAAGCTGGAGACGGGAGAGAGAGACCTGACTGACCCCAGCATAAAGCGAGTTACAGTAGTCCAGCTGGGTTGTAATAAATGCATGGACTAATTTTTCAAGGTCGGATCTGGATAGGACAGACTTGAGCTTAGCTATCTGCCTTAGCTGAAAGAAGCTTTTTTGAAGAACAGAATTTATCTGCTTATTAAACTTAAAGTCCGAGTCTAAAACTATCCCGAGATTGGTAACAGACTGTTTTAGATATGGCTGAAGGGAGTCCAGGTTTGTAGGATCAGTGACAGTGGCAGAGCTAGGGTTAAACACAATGACCTCAGTCTTCTGATCATTAAAACTCAAAAAGTTTGCAACCATCCAAGTCTTGATGTCATCAAGACATTTTAACAAAGGGCGAATGGAAGAGGAACTGTTAGGTGTTAATGGTAGATAAATCTGAGCGTCATCAGCATAACAATGAAAGGAAAGACCATGTTTCCTCAGGATAGACCCTAAGGGGAGGAGATACAAAGAAAACAGAAGGGGTCCAAGAATTGAGCCTTGCGGGACTCCGTAGGAAAGAGGCACTGAAGTAGATAGAGTGTTAGCAAAATTAACACAGAAACTCCTGTCGCTCAGGTATGAATGGAACCATTCTAACACTGCACCAGTAATCCCAACCCAGTGTTCTAGCAGGGATAAAAGGATACTGTTGAAGAGGGATTTGTTGATCGGATATCTATATAATTTATTAGTTATGAATTAAGCTCATAAGATATGCATTTATTATGCAAATAACTTCGTTATGTGGGCACCACCTCTTGGAGAGGAAAATCAGTCTCTAAAACCCTCAAATTAAATGTAAACTGAAACGTGAATTCTTTACCCGTGTTTAAAGGCATTAAATCAGTTAATACACACAGATATGTCAAAATAATCACAAATTTAGTTGATGTTTATGTATTTTATTACAAAAATAATATTCTGATGTATATAGCTGATGAAGATTATTCATAAAAATTAATACACAAATTAATAACAAAATTACCTTGTGTCAAAGGTTACTTGATTATTAAATTCAGTGTAACTTTTTATAAAAGGCAGAAATTTGGACTGGTTTGTTGGGGTGTAGTTAAAATTGTCTAAATTAACTGTGGTGTATCTAAATTAATATTATTGTGAATGTATGATCACCAGAAAGGCATTAAGTTCTCTTGTCCTACCAGAATGAGATGGTCAGAATGGTCCCACAACTGCTTATGAGGGGTGCCAGCTGTACCTAAGATGCGAGGGGTGACTTAAAAGGAGGATTTATCCTCAAAGGTCACCGGTCATCCGTTGGAGGGACCACGGTCCGATCACTGGCCCTTTGAAGTCAGCTTTGGATTTACCACTCTGTGGCATGATGTTCTGGTTCGGGTCTTAGTTAATGCCAAGTTCTGCTTCTGGTTCTCTTCCTTCCAGGATATCTCACTAGAAGGAAGATTCTTCTCTGAAGTTTGCTCGAAGTTGGTTCATGTAGGAAGAGCGGTGAAGTGTTATGTAGAAGTAGTGGAGAAGAACTGAGAGGTGAAATGTCTGTCTGGGTGTTACAGATTGACTTAGGACCTCCCACCGGACGAGATATGGTTAATAAACTCGTTCATGTTTTATATAAAATAACAGTCCATTTTCGCTGTCTGCCTTTTTTTTAAGCCACACTTGTTTAAAAAGAAGAAAAATAAACATAACTATCTTAAAGAGAGGTTACTTTAAACAGACATTTTCTGTGACACATTCAGTTCTGAAGCTGTGGAAAAACATGCAATGTTCGCCCAAGAGGTGTCCTGTTCATCTCCTGAAAGGGAATGTCCTGAAACAAAAGATTATTTTAAAACTGTTATCTCCATGGGAAAATCCTGGGAGTAAACTCCTCGGCAGGTGTCCCACCTCGAGGTCATAAATGAACCACAACTCCCATTAAGACTATCTGTCCGTTTTGTGGGAAATGAGGTAATATTGGCAGTGAAGTTAACACAATGAAAGTTTTCATTACATTAGATTAGTGGCCACTAAGGACTTTGTAAGCTGAGTTTAACACCTGTAAAATAAAGTCTGTCTATTCCCAAGGGAATAAATGCATCTTATTTTAACAGTTTAAAACACAAACACATGAATGATGTTTGCTTTGAGATGAGGTGAACTCTTGTTCAAAGGTGGTGTTCCCCTACACTGTGGTCCACAGTATCAAATGCAGCGGCAAAGTCAAGGAGTACCAGGACTACAGACTGACCAGAGTCATTTGCCAGAAGAATGTCGTTGCAGACCCTAACTAAGGCTGTTCGGTGCTGTGTAGTTTCTTAAAGCCAGACTTAAAGATCTCAAGAATAGAATTTCCACTCAAGAACTCGTTTAATTGAAAGAAAACTATTTTCTCCAGGATCTTAGAAAGAAAGCGAAGTTTGGAGATGGGTCTGAAGTTTGAGCAGGTTGAAGGGTCAAGTCCGGGTTTTTTTTTATTAAAGGAGTTACCACTGCATGTTTAAAAGCATCAGGAACTACACATTTAGCCAAACTGCAGTTTATAATGTCAAGAACAGAGGGTCCAATGGAGGGTAGGACTTGTTTAATAAATGATTCAGGGATGGGGTCAGCAGAGGAACCTGAAGGTTTCGTATGACCAATGACGTCATTTAGAAATGAGAGGGAAATGGGTTCAAACTGGTTAAAGACTGATGTGGAGGGGACAAAGACAGAGGGGTCAGCTGTGGTGTGAGGAATCAGTGACCTGATCGACTCAACCTTTTTAACAAAGAAACTGGCAAAGTCATCACACATAACTGGAGAGACCTCCCCTGTTGGCAGACTGAGGCACGGTTAAAATGGAGTTAATGGTATTGAAAAGAATGCGGGGATTGTGGCTGTTTGAGGCGATGATTTGGGAGACATATTTGTTTTTTTCTGATTTAACAGTGGCCTGGTACTCTTTGTAACATGATTTTAGCATGATAAAAGAAACGTGAAGTTTGTCCTTCCATTTGCGTTCGGCTTTCCTGCATTGACGTTTGGCTGCACAAGTGATCTCATTCATCCAAGGGTGTGGAGTGCACTTTGGATGCCTAATTTTTAATGGTGCAACTAGGTCAAGCACCTTAGCACTGGTCTCTTGATGTACAGTGACTAGCTCATGGGTGTTTATGGAAGAAGATTCACAGACTGAGAGAGAGTTTTTAGTAAAAACAGATGAAAAGAGCGCAGCAGTGGAAGGGTTAAATATTCAACAAGGCCTTGCTGAAGGGGGATGGGGTTTGGACTCGTTGACAAAGAAGTGTTGAAAGAAATGGGTTTGTGGTCAGAGAAAACTGCATCCCCAATATCTAACTCAGAAACAGATAAACCAAAGGTTAATACTAAATCCAGTGTGTGACCATGCTGGTGAGTTGGTCCTGCAACATTCTGTACAAAGTTCAGCGACTGGATCAGATCTAGAAAGTCCTGAGTCAGCGGCTTTTCAGGGCAACAGACATGTATATTGAAATCTCCCAGAATCAAAACCCGATCATATCTGAGCAGAATCCAAGTTAAAAAGTCAGAGAGTTCAGCCATGAAGTCCTTATTATATTTGGGTGACCTGTATAACACAGCAGAAAAAACTGGATTTGAACGGCCCACCTCAAAACACAGCAGTTCGAAGCTCAAAAATCTAGCTGGTATCTGTACCAGTTTGTAGTTCCATCATTTTTTGAAAATGGTTAATAATCCACCACCTTTGCCGGATGTTCTCGGAGCATTAAAATAAGAACAGCCGGTAAAATTTCTGACAGGGCCATGAACTCACCACAGGAGAGCCACGTCTCAGTCACGCAGAAGAAGTCCAGACCGGTGGAGGAGAAAAAGTTCTTCAAGATGAACGTTTTATTAGCCAGAGATCTGGCGTTTATCAGGGCAATATTTGTAGGAATCACAGCAGGAGAAGTTGTCCATGAAGTTAAGACCAGCAGTTTCAGATTTGTGGAGTTCGACCCGCGACTCCAACGACCGGAAGCCCAGCCACAGCGAACAGGTCTGCTGTGGAAGCACGACCCGACCCGTGGGACCAGGAAGGACTCAGGTGGATTGGCGCAGCGACAGGACAGGTGATTTAAGATGTGGTCTTCGTTTGAAGAGGAAGCCGCAGCAGCAGCCCGGCAGGCTTTGATCCTCACAAGACGGCCGGCCCATTTTCCACGGCGCCTGGATCGATGTCTTTGAGCGGGCAGGATACCACAGCGGAGGTAAACAGGAACGTCTTCAAGCAGAGGTGGGGGTCCAAGGGGGCGTCCAGAGTTACTTTTTTTTCATTCAACCTTTATTTAAACAGATAAATTACATTGAGCCTCGAAGACATTTACAAGTGAGACCTGTTTGGACAGACAAAAAAACAGTGGTTAACTGGACACATGTAGGAGTTGGAGGTGAAAAAAATTCCTAGCAGACTTTTTTTTCTTGCCTGAGAAAAAAAAACCCTCTAATATTAAAAAAACAACTCGCACAAACAAGCACATATTTACGTAGACATTCTACAATAGGAGACGAGAGCGGTCAACAACGCTTATAGATGCTCTCGAGGCCACTATAATCAGTCAATGTCCTCCAGTGAGCTCCATAAACATTCTTGAGGTATGTCGAGAAATGGCCAAGAATAACCTCTGAGAATCCAAGAGTCCTGAAATGATGACACAAAGTTTAGTTCAGCTGGATTTCATCTGGTTATCAGTTGGAAATTCCTCAGGGACGGGGTGGTGAACGTCAGATCTCATTTTCTCCAGGCGATTTTAGATAAGATGGCCTTCAAGGCCAGCCAAGTGGAGCCAACTTAGATAAACACACAGTTGTTTCGGGGACAGGCAGAACTTAATGGCATCTACCTTGAGTCTGTGTTGGTCGACTCGGTTCCGAAATGTCCAAAATAACATGGCCACACCGATGGAACGTGACTGAGTAAATTCCCCGAGATCTGATCCATTCAGCCCAAAGCATTTGAGTCCGGGTACACGAGACATGAACCAAGCCATCAAAAAGGCAAGCAGCATGATCGGGTCCAAATTTGCTGCCGACGACTTCCTTGATTGTAGATAAAACCAGTACCAGCTGAATCCAAAATAGTAGGAACCAGTTATCGAAAATCCAATTAAATATGCGTCCTTAAAATCCACAGATGGCAGCAGAGATAGACACATCATCAAGTCTTCCAAGTCGATGAGATGTCCAGCTGCGTGCATGCCAACAGGGCAAATCGGCTCGCCTAAAGCCTGTCTTCTCTTTGAAGAAATGTTGTAAATTGAGTTGAGGGACCAACTGATCAAAACAGTCCATAATTATGGTTCGGAAGAAATGAAAGGGAGTCTCACAGTAGTTTCACAGACAGACAGAGCAGCAAAGCAAAGAGGGAGGGAGGGGAGAAGCATCCGATCTCGGCTTGAGCAAGTGGTGAAGTGTTATGATCATTATGATCAAACAAAGCGAGACTGGTGGCAGATAGTCGGAGATTTAGGAGTTGATGACGTTCATAAACCAGCAGTGAGTCGATGTTGTAGGTGAAAAATGACAAAAACAGAAAAAACACAATCACTGCAGACAGAGGTGGAGGGCAGGCCATGTACAGCAGCGCCATCTTCCCGGAAGTATAGACCAGGAGCTCTCTTAAATGCCTTCTTGCATTGGAGTAAAAAATCTCCACATAGATCAGGGTTACCACAATACAGCTCAGAGGGCTTTAGGCTCTGTTCAAACACCACTGGGGAGCAGGAAGGGTGGCAGACTCTAGGGGAGAAACTAGAGTAGATGGAATTAATAAAGAGAGTTTTTGATTAGCAGTAAACATCATGCTTCCGAGTAGCGAAACAGGTTTGTGTTCTGTTGTGTAAGAATCTTTTCGAGGACCAGGTCCATCCTTGAAACTGGTCCATAGTTTCGTGATTATCAATACTTCTGATTTGAGAACTAAGACTGTGTTGAAGTAATTCATTCTCAGTCACATTCTGGGCTTTCTCAGGCTGGTGCTTTCTGTAAGGTTTAGCTCAATACCCAGATAGTAAGTAATCAAGAAAAGTGACTCCAAGATCAAAAGCAAGTTTAACAGTGTTTATTTATAATAAGTGACTATTTCCACTGTGAGAAGTAATCAGCAGGGTGGGATTGGAAACCTGGAGATCAAGGGACAAAGTTAGTTGGAGGCTTTATTCTTGTTAACAGAGTTCACTTTTGGCACAGCATTAAACGTGATGCATGAAACTTGGTTTGGCTTTGTGTTGTTCCTCCTCACTCTAGCAATGTTTGAAGGAGCACACACCTTTTATTAATCACAGGTGCAATAAATTAGAGAAGTCACATGACTCACAATAAACCAATAAAATAAGCCAATAAAAAAAACCACAAATCTAAACAAATGAGAGCATCACAAGACAAAAACATTCATAATGTCAACAATTCTAAAGTCTGGTTTGATGTTCAGTATCTCTCTTACTGTTGTCAGGCAAGGTTGTCACAGAGGCAAAGTCCAAAAAGGCTCCAGTAGCAAAGAAAGAGGAAGTTCCAAAAATGTTCATATAACTGGTGGGCAAGTGGTAGAAGGCAAGGAATGACTGGAGAGATCACAAGGAGGCTTAGGAGAAACCAGGAAAGTCCAAGGCACAGTAGAAATGCAGGAGTCAGAGCTACAACATGGAGAAGCAGAGATTAGTCTTCACAAATCGCAAGGGGTAAAGACCAGGAACACAACTACCAATTGGCAGATAATGCATCAGCGTCTGATTGAAATCATCTACTGCCTTATGTACTCCTTTAGCTCATTAGTGGAATGGTCCTCATGTAGAGGTCTCCATGTTCAACTGTCCCCCTTTTTCAGTGTTGTTATTGCTTGTATCACTCAGCCCCCTGTGAATAGCAAGCGGGCATCAGGGTGCTAACGATCCATTGTTATGCTGATGGTCCTCCTTTATCATGTGAACAGCTAGTTTTGGATGTCAACAATAAATTCGTTGATCCACTATGAGAAGGTGCTATTTATAAGACTGAGTTTGTTGCAACTCCTCAGACTGACAAAGTATTTTGGATTAAAGATGAAACGTTTCAACAAGTGTTTTTTTGTTAATGTTTTTATTTATTTATTTATTTCCCACTGGTTCACTAACGAGGCATACACGTTCCTTCCTGCTTCCTGTTCTCCTCCTGCTTTTTTGCTCTCTGTGTATCGGAGCAGCTCTTATTTTTTACACATCTTCCGAAATGAAAACTACTGTTTTGGATCTTACCAACTGGACTTTCGACACAAATTACAAAATCTTTTCAACAAAGCGACAGGGTCCTGGAGAACCCTCATCTGCTCAGATGATACGCATGCAGCTGGATATATCTCCGGGGGTGATGTATCTACCTTTGCTATCAAATGAGGATGTCGGAATTGCATATAATTGGATTTATGACAACAGGTTTCCTGTTTGGAATAGTCTGGATCCTGGTTTATCAACATACAAAGAAGACAGCCACAGCTAATTTGGACCTCATCAGGCTGCTGCCTTTGTTTTGGTTCGTGCTGGGAGGACTCAAAATCAGCTGATTTACAAGCAAAACCGTAAGTTGGAATTGATTTAAATCACAGGCCGGCTTTGGGACTTGTCAGCATGCAAATGACCTTGAAGAGACTCGTAAGCACGGACCAGTAGAACGCACCCTAATCTTGCCATTTCGGACCTTGGAAGTCAGTACAGACTCGAAGGCTGTCAAGAAAACAAAATAGTCTGCCTGAATAAGTCAACAATTGTGGTTATTTTAATCTGACTCTTCGGCCGACCTCGAAACAGGTTGACTTATCAATTTCTCCTGGGAAATGTGTAAACTAAGGAAAAGCTTTGTCTATTGCAACCCTGTCACCCCCTTCTGTGGAAGCTTATCAGAACTGTGCCGGCTGACCATCATCTTATCAGGACAATGGACTATCTGTTAGTGCTTCATGGACCGCCTAATCATAAATGCATATGTAACGTGTTCAGAAATGTGCTTGGCTGGCACAATTTTTTTTTTGATGTCTTAAATCGTGTCCTGTTAGGACAAGGTGTGACGAGATCTTTTTTGGAATGCCACTATCCTATCCTAATGGCTTGCCCCTTTTTCTATCTAAAAAATGTATTCTGAAAAGGATAAGAAGGCCGCGCTTACAGCAGCAGCTTCGTGCACTCCGCCCATCTTTCAGATGGCTGTACGTACATATTCTCGTTTTATCTCAGTGCAATGATAATAAAGCCTTTTCTGATTCTGATTCTGATTTATCCGTCCAGAGGACCTGACTTAACTTTTTTAGGTCCTGAGGTGTGATTTTGTGGGCACCCTTTGGTGTAGAAAAAGCTGCAGGAGAAAAACTGGAAATCATACAGTGATACTGTTAGCCACCACTTCCCTCACTGCTTGAAGCTCAACTTTAGAAAGGTGAGATCCTCTGCGATGGAGGCTTTCATTTCCAATCTAATTATCTCTGAAATTTCTGCTTTTATTGAAGCCAGAATGTCCAACTTCAGGGCCGACACGTCCGTCTTGCTTGAACCTGATGAGGGCAAAGCTGAGTCCCTGGCTTTAGAAGTACTGTGGCTCAAGGCCATGTCAGGCCCAGTGGCCACAGAACCCATACTCTTATATTTTTTCAATTTTGACGCCATACTTCAGCTTTGCCGAGTCAGTCACAGGACAATGCTAACTCCTGAAGTAACCAATGCAGTGGCAGCAAGAATATCCTCCTGAAAGGCAGTTTTTAGGCAGTAATGGTGGGAGCTCAGCTAAAATGCAACCCAACATGCCGCCGCCATCTTGTCCCTCTCTGATCTCAAGGGGATTTGCCTGGTTAAATAGGTTAACAATAATAATAATAAAGTAAAAATGTGTTTTTCTGTGAACTGTCCAAGGTACAAATGCTTTTAATATCATACTTTCCTTTGTGAAATGGATTCATTCAAGTAAAAAATAAGGCTTTTCTAAGAAGTGGACTTAACCTCTGATTATGACCTCCATCACTGAGGCTCATGATTTTTTTCTGCAGGTGTGGACCGGCCTGCGTTTCCTGGCTAATGAATGGCTGTGGATGAATGGAGCCCAAATGTTGTACCCTGACATGTCCCCGTGCCCCAACCCGGCGCACCACTGTGGAGCCTTCTCCAAGGATACTGGCAGGATGGAGGCCAGAGACTGTTCAGAGAGACAAAACTTCCTCTGCTACAGTTACTAGTTACATCACTGGCATCACGATATCTAAGGGTTTCTGGCACTTTTAGTTGCACTCACATATATACAGAAATTTGCTCAATTATTTATTTCAAAGTTCATTTAAAGTAAAAGAAATTAGAATATTCATAATTTCTATACGAGTTCACATAAAAAACTAATTACCTAATGAATTTCCAAGAGAATTAGTTTCATGTATAATTTTATAAATAAAATGTTTTCAACACTAAATGTCAACAATTGAAAGGGAGGGATGGACAAAAATGTATTCGCTTTCATATATTTATTAAATTATTGTATATGATTTTGTAGAAAATAAGAATACTTAAAATTTGTTTGGCTGTTGGAAATCCTTGAAAATGATTTAGTTTATATTGTGGTCTCAAGAATTAAAAAGTACTTGAATTTTGATTGAAGAGCTTACAACTACTTGAAATGTAATCACATTGTCTTCATAAGAAACTACTCTCTGACTGTACTTTATGCTTTTTAGATAAATGAAATATTGTTGTTGTTTTGTTTCTTGTGTATGTGTGTGTGTGTGGGGGGGGGGGGGGGTTTAAAAATACAATACTGGGCTAGCTTTCCTTATGAAATTGAGCATGACTACATTACTATTTTTAAGTTCTATTCGTTTAATAAATTAGGCACAAAGATGATAAAATGCAAACATTAAAAACCAAAGCTCTTATACCTCTAAACCATTAACTAAAATTAATTACAAATTATAAAAAATGTGTTCATACATTTTAAACATAAGCTAAATATCCTCCAAGGTAGGTGACATTTATATCCTTGTTTTTTTTTTTTTACATTTTAGTTAAGATCACAAACAACTATG
The DNA here is from genome assembly GCF_014905685.2 of Nematolebias whitei. Lineage (NCBI taxonomy): Eukaryota > Metazoa > Chordata > Actinopteri > Cyprinodontiformes > Rivulidae > Nematolebias > Nematolebias whitei. The sequence goes on along the minus strand of NC_056499.1, from coordinate 47,796,331 downwards.
AATTTTGTATAGATACATATTGTATTTTATGTTGAATCAAATTATTTTAAAGTATCATATGCTTGCATTGTATTCTTGGCAGTTTAAAGACATTTTTATACCACATAATTCACTGTGACACACTGACAGATTTCCACAACCGCAGCAGAAAAAAACAAACATGTTAGGTTGCAGTCTTCAGCTTTGCCACTAGATGGCACTTAAACCAAATTGTTTAATACTTCTTGTTTTGTCTATTCTTTTTTTTCTTCTTCTTTTCAAATCTGCATTAAAGGGGTGGGGGGAAGGGGGGAGTGTTAACTCACTCTTGCTTAAAACAATATAAAGCCTTTTTGTTTACATTACAACATTAACATAACAGTTTAATAGTTGTTTGATGTGTTGTGTTTATGTGTTTATGTTTTGTGATTGTGTGATAACATGTATTTTTCTCAAATAAACTTGGTTGTGATGAATAAAATTAATGAATAGTCATGGAAATGGTGCACTTCAAAACCACTGAATCAAGCTTATGGTATCCAAAACAGCTGATGAATGCATGGACAATGAAATTCTAGAAGCGTCAGTATTTATCCTGAGTATAGGCACAGAGAACCTGGAAAAGTGACACAATCCAAACCTATATAGTTTGCACAAAAAAAAGTAAATACCTTTTTGATTTTTTTTTTTTTGTTGTTGTTTCAATACTTCTTGGCTACACAGGCTTTACCACTGAAAACCCTCCTAACTTCCTCTTTCATGGTGCCACATTTGTTATTGCATTTGTAGGTTGAGCAGCAAAGTAGAGCATGTGGTATGTGCCATTGAAAAACTTGTCAGATTTTCTCTACAATTCCAAACAGCTTATTCTGCTATTGATTCTTGTTTGGTGTCATTTATTGGACTTGACTTCTTCTTCTTCTTCTTTCAGCTTTTCCCTCTTCAGGGGTCGCCACAGTGAGTCATCCTCCTCCATCTCACTCTATCCTCTGCATCCTCTGTCCTCACTTCAACTACCTTCATGTCCTCTCTAACTGCATCATCCTGGCCAAAGTGGTTCAAATATCTGGCGTCTGTACTCATCCCTTTAGTTGGCAGCTCAGAACACCACATACAGAACACCATGGACTTTGTGGATAAGGTGAGGGATGCCATCATGGAGACTGATGAAACAATGGTCTCTTTTGATGTCACATCACTCTTTACGTGCATTCCTGTTGATGATGCAGTAGAGGTGGTCAGTTTAAGATTGAAATCAGACACCACTCTGAGTAGCTGGACCACGCTTTCCACAGAACAACTGTGTCAACTCTTGAAACTGTGCCTGCAGTCAACCTACTTCACATATGGGGAGCAATATTATAGGCAGAAACATGGGTATGGGGTCTCCAGTTTCTCCTATTGTTGCCAACCTGTACATGGAGGAGGTAGAAAAGATTACATACAAATACATTTTTTTTGTTGTTTTGCTTTGTTTTGTTTTTTTGAATGTCCAGAGGACCAGATTGAACTTTTTTGGATTCTTTATACAATATTTTTTACTAGTTATTCAATTCACTTGAAGTAAAAAATAATTTATTAATCCCAAAGGGAAATTAAATGCTCTTGTAACTCATTCTCCTGGTTTCATTAAAAAGTTGTGCTGACGTATGTGACCAAGAAGGATCATCCACAGCAGTCCTTCCCACAACAAATCCAAAGAAACTGTCCGCAGATTCCAATCCATCCACTTAGACCAGGTGGGCTTCTCAGCACTCTGGGGCAGCAGGACCGCACAAATGCCACAAAAACGTAACTTTTTCTTATCTCAGACCTCGAAAAATCTAAATGATCCTAAAGATTCTGAAAAATCATCAAATCTCTCTCCGGCAGCTCCCATTCATCTGATCTGCCATCATAATTTCTTGTTAACTCTGTTCCTGTGTCAAATAAGTGCAAGATCCTGAACTGTTTCAACAAACATTTTGTTGCTTCTAGTTCTTTATTTGACACAGTTACTAATGGAAAATCAGCCACTTCACTTAATAACCAAACTTCTACAAATCAAATCTCTCCTACAAGTCAATCCTCAGGAAACCACACCTTTTCATTTTCCTCATTCTCTGTTCATGAGGTTAATAAACTGTTACAAGGTCTCTGGACTCTAAAAAAATCTGCAGTACCAGATGAACTTCCACCTTATTTCTTAAGGCTGGCTGCTCATATCATCACAGTACCAGTGTCCCACATCTTTAATGTGTAGCAGGACCAAGACTCTGGAACGAGTTACCTCTGCTTTTCATACAGGCCCCCTCCCTCTCGGTTTTCAAGTCCCGCTTAAAAACTCACTACTATTCAGTAGCTTTCAACAGCAGATGATCTGTGTTTTGATCCTGTATGCTCCACACTGGTTTGTTGTCATTATCTGCATCGTTTTTATGTCTATATTCTGATTTACCTCATTTTGTATATTGCTTTTTGTGTTACCGGTTGTTCTGTCTGTACAGCACTTTGGTTGGCCTTGTAGCTGTTTTAAGTGCTTTAAAAATAAAGTGGTATGGTATGGTTTAATCTCTGCATAAGCAAAAACTCCATTCCAGACACTTGGAAAACAGCCTTTGTTCTTCCTTTGCTGAAGGGAGGAGACTCTACCTCACTGAACAGCTATCGACCAATCTCTACACTCTGCATTTTAGCCAAGGTTCTAGAAAAACTGATAAACTCTCAAATCAAAAATTACCTGGACTCATTTAACATCTTACCTCTCCATCAATCTGGTTTCAGGAAACAACACAGCACAACGACTGCTTCACTGAAGGTTCTTAATGACGTTGTTGAAGCACTGGATGCTAAGGATTATTGTGCTGCACTTTTCTTAGACCTGTCTAAAGCTTTTGACACTGTGGATCATAACATCTTGTGTCATAAGCTCTCAGAAATTGGTTTCTCAGATCACACCATTGGTTGGTTCTCTAACCATCTTTCAGACCAGAGGCAATGGGTTCAACATAATGGTAATTCCTCCATTTATTTAACAGTCAACAATGGTATACCACAAGGGTCAGTCTTAAGACCCACCCTCTTTACAATCTACATAGGTAATGTAGGTCAGAGCATCCCTAATGCATACTTACATTTCTATGCTGATGATACAGTTGTTTATTGGTAAGCTAAAACAGTTGCTAAGGTTTTCCAGCTTTTGCAATCCGCATTTGACATCATCCAGTCAGATTTGTTCCGTCTCAAACTTGTCCTAAATGCCGATAAAACCAAAGGGATGCTTTTTTTCAACAGGAAGTCGGTCTCAGCAGTTCTTTCTTTGATTCTATCCTTGAATCCTATTCCTTTTGAGTTTGTAGATTCCTACAAATATTTGGGTATCTTGGTCAACTCGCATCTCTCTTTTAAGCTTCACGTGGAAAACCTAGTAAAGAAACTGAAAGTTAAACTGGGTTTCTTTTTCAGAAATAGATCTTGTTTAACTCAGAATGTTAGTAAATGCCTGTGACTTTCCTTCCCTCCATTGATTACAGTAACATTATTTACATGAACACTCCTACAAGCACTCTGCAGATGCTGGATGCTGTCTATCATGGTGCACTAAGATTCGTAACTGGCTGTAACTAACGTACCCATCACGGCACCCTGTATTCACTGTATCCTGATGCATGCTCAATAATCCAGGTAGAAAAATCTAAAAAAGTTAAATCTGGTCCTCTGGACATTCAAAAAAACCCATAACAAAGTAAATCAACAAAAAAATGTAGAAACGTTTCGTCTCTCGTCCGAGAGACTTCTTCAGTCTGAGGTGCTGTATTCAGCTCAGTCTCTTAAATAGCACCTTCTCAGAGTGGATCAACCAGTTTTGCTGCTGACAACCAAAACCAGCTGATCACATGCTGAAGAAGGACCATCAGCCTAACAATGGATCATTAGCACACTGATGGCTGTGTACTATTCACAGAGGGCTGAGTGATACTAACAATCACAACATTGTAAGAGGGGGACAATTGAACACGTAGGTCTCCACCCCTGTTTAACGATGGACGGTTTCTTTTCACAAAGATGGCCTCCTTTACTCCTCTCTCTAACCATCGTTGCTCTCTATCCAGGATGTGCACATCTTCATCCCTGAAAGAGTGACCGC
>NC_056499.1:47730012-47767226 GCF_014905685.2 Nematolebias whitei | reverse complement strand
GTTACAAATAAAGTCCAGTTGTTTTTGTATTGAATAATTTTTGAAGTTTAGTTGTGTTTTCTTTGTGTTCAGTTTTTTCTTCTAGTACCTTTCTGTGTTTTTCTGCCGCCAGTATTATATTAGCATTGTGTCTTATTCCCTGTCCCAGTCTCCTCAATGCTGTAAGTATCTTCTTATTGTTGCCATCACATGGGCCTTTATCTTTTCATTTTCCTGTTGTTTTTTCTTTTATACATATTTGGGTTTAAGAGTTTTTCTGTTAGTCTGCATTCCTGAGTCCAACGCTTAGGAAAAAAAAAAAACAGAATCCAAGATCAGATCAAACTTAAAACAATTTGAAAAATAAAGTTGAAACTCTGTGAAGATACTGCAAAAGGGGAGTGGTGACGCAGAGGTTAGAGAAGGTGGGCCTGTGATTGTATGGTTGCCGGTTCGACTCCCTGGACCGACAACATCAAAATGTAGGTGGAAAATGTGAAACCTGCGGACTGCCTTGGGTCCTGACTGGTCTTCATGTGTGTACTTTATGTGTATTAACTGTATGTCATTTGCCCTGAAAATCTGACCTTGCAAATAAATACGGGTTAAAAATCTTCTGCTGCCATCGAGTCTGGTTCCTTTTGGGTAAATACTGTATGATAAACTGAGAATATTTTTCTCCAACTCAGGCTCATATCCTGATATATAGATAACTTGATGTTATCAAATATTTAATTGTTATTGCTTCTGATACAGCTCTCACAGTTCTCACCTCACAATCTGATGCAGTTGTCTGCTCATGGTTCTTATGAAAAGTCTGAAGCAGTGTTTATTAAACTCCCATTGACCTATAGACGGATTATCAGTCAACGTCTCTTCCGTATCATTTCCTGGTGTACTGCGCATGTCTGCTGCAGTAAGAAACCTCAATCATGTCTTGTTGTTGCACCAACCGTTTTGATAAAAACAATAAAATGCACAAGTTTTACAGAATTCCTTCAACTCGCACCCCTTTCAAGACTAACAGGAGACGTCTTTGGTTGCAAGCCATCAGAAGAAACGACTGGAACGAGCCGATGGTTAAAAATGCAACAATCTGCAGCGAGCACTTCATATCAGGTAAGGTCTGCCTAGCTAACAAGCATTGCTGGTTATTGCGTTCTATATACAAAAATATGAAAAATTGATCACTCAAATACGAGTGTACCTAGCTTGATGTCTTACAAGCTAAGACATCTTAGTTCATTTATGCTGAGTGGAGTTGCTAATCATTTGTTCTGTTTCGTATAGGCTTCGCCCTTTAAGGCCCTCGCTAGTGGGTTTTATCCCGTCACGCAAAGCATAGCACTGAAAACTTTAGTCCACACCCACCTGTCGTGTGGGTCCCACCCAGTCCGTATAAATTACATTGAGAGAGGGTAATCAGCTCCCATTTTTCTTCAGCAAGCAACCAGCACTGATCTTCCAAGAATGCGATGTTCAGCACCAACACCATCCGCCTGTGTCTGTCCTGCAAGATCGGCTACATGCTGAGTTTTGACCGGCACGAAACCTGCGAAGGATGCCTGGGTCACCGCCACACCGACCTCGCCTCCTCCTGCTGTCTCCTTGACCTCCTCCCTCCTGAGAAGAGGCAGAGGCAAGCAGCCTTGTTCAAGGCTGACGTCGAGGAGTGCCTCTTCGTGGCGGGGACTGTTTGCTGGACGATACCATCGCCTTTTTTAACGCTGAGTCTCGGAGCGAATCGGATGGTTCTTCCCGGACAGGCGACATCAGCAGCAGCCCCGCTGCTCATTCCTTCCCGGAGAGCGTAGTGTTGGAACGGAGGGGGGACCTTTCTGCATCAGTGACCACATGGCTCCCAGCTGTCGGTACCCTCCTGTCGGAGCTGCCCGGCATAATCTAGGAGGCGGCTGACACGAAGGGACTTTCCGTCCCTTTCCTCCCCCCTCCCTGATCGGATGATCTAGCGGGAAGGTTTGGCTCCACCCCGGCTCGCCGCCCTGACCCCATCTGGCCTCATTTCCCAGCAGTGACGTCCTTCTGGAACGAGGCTGCAGCCGGACCTGGTAAATTGAGAGCGCCCGTCTCCACCTTCGCTCCCATCACCAGAGTGGAGGGGTTTACTGCCAAGCCTGGCGGAAGCACTCAGAGCAAAAGTGTCAAGGTTGGACAAGCATCCTGTTCCTCAAGGGGGACACGACCAGACAGTGATGTCACTCTCCAACCGAGCCCACCAGTGTGCGTTCCAGGCGGCCGCAGTGAACAACAATGTTGCTCTGCTGGCCTACAGCATCTCCAATAGGCTGGAGGAAACAGACCTGCATGAGGAGACAAAGAGCTCTCTCTTCAAGGCATCTGACGTCATCCTCAACCTGTGCCCCTCCTCTGCTGTCTGCCTGTCTTGCATCACCGCTTGGATGGCAATGATCCAGAGGTCCACCTGGCTCCGACATTCCCCCTCCTTGCCAGAGAAACTGCAGAAAGACTTGCTGGAGAGCCCCATCACGACGGATGTGCTGTTCGGAGCCAATTTCAAGGCCATGCTTGAAAAACCGAAGAAATGGAGGTGTCGGAGACTGTGCGCCACCTGATGAAGCCACACTCCTGCTTTGGGTTTGTTTCAGATGTAATGGACACGGGGATGGAAAACAAAGAAGATAACAAAGCAGAAAAGTGAGAGAAGAGTTAAAATGTAAAGAAGGATATAGGAATAGAGGAGAGAGAGAGGGATAAAGAGAACACAAATCACCATCATTGAAGTCTGCCTCTAGACCTGCAGAAAGAGAGAAAAAAAAGACAAAACCAAGAAACCACAACAACAAACAACTTATATAATGATAATTATAACATTATTAGAAAGTATTTTATACATTACATGGTAATACAATATATATTTGATGGCCACCACAACCCAACTGAATGTGTATCTGATAAACACCTGAATCTAAACACCTGTGTGAGCATGCTTATCACTATAAGGTTTCTCATAAAAATGTTCAATAGTGGATGTGGGGACCCATAAACCCGTCCCCGTAGGACACGAAGGTAACACAGGGAAGCCCAGAACCACAGACACACAGCGGCCCCCAAGCCCGGAACTCCGGTAGTCCCCCAACAGGGACACCCGCACCCCCCCAGAGAGAGAAGCAAAGGGAAGCCCTGGGCGATCCCCAGCAACCACAATGCAGAAACCCCCAGGAGGCCGTAGCAACGAGTCAACAGGCCCCGTCGGCAACCTGCCCCTCCAGAGTGGATCTGGCCATGGACACCAAGCCCTGAGTCCCGAGGTCATACCACCCCTCAACAGAGGCCCGACAGAGCCAGGGCACCCAGGCCCCCGCAGGCAGCCACCAAGGCGGGCCCGCACACACCCCACCACCCAGCCCCAGCTGCTGAGAGCCGCCAATGCACCAGCGGCAGGGGGGCCCACCACCGGGGGGGAGCACGACCCACCAAATGGGGGGCCAAAACTGGTCCAAGAGAGGGGGGCCACCCAAAACCCAACCTGAGACAAACAGGCACACAGAGACAGCCCGACAGAGCCTCTGTCGGGCTGTCCATGCGCCCCACCTGCCCAACAGTGACCGCAAGCCGGCCAGGGGCCAGAGCAGCAGGGAGCAGCAGCCGAGGAAGACCGGCCCAGCGCACCAATGCATCCCTAAAGTCCCACACCACAGGCCCGGAGAAGCCCCAGCATGCCACCCATGCACCCAGGGAGTTCCTATCAGCAGACCTACATCGCATGTCTCAGTTTTCACAGATGCGTCCCTGTCATGTTGGGGAGGAACATGCCTGTCTCAGGCAGTGGGGGCGCTGTGGCCATCTCACACAGCAGCTCATATAAACGTTTTGGAATGTCTCACTGTTTTGAATGTGATTCAACATTTTGCTCCTATGTTACAGAATCAGCATGTTTTGATTCACACAGACAACAAAGTGACTGCAGCTTACATAAACCGGCAGGGGGGTGTGCACTCAGCTGAAATGTTACACATTGCGAGGCAGCTGCTGTGTTGGGCACAAAAAAACCTGCTCTCCATCAGAGCAGTGTACATCCCCGGCATCCTGAACAGAGGAGCGGACATAATGTCCAGCGCCACGGGGACTGGAGTCTCCATCCTGAGCTGATTTCTCGGATCTGGGAGAAATTTGGCCGAGCAGAAGTGGACCTATTTGCCACACGGAAGAATGCCCATTGTCAACTATGATTCTCACTGAGCCCACAGGACCACCATTCATCCACCATTAGGAATGGACGCATTTGCCCACAGTCCATGGCCCAAAATGCTCCTTTACGCATTTCCCCCAGTCCCTCTAATATCACAGTTTCTGAACCGAGTCCAGGAGGAAGAACTGTCAGCCCTTCTGATTGCCCCCTAGCGCGTGAGCGCCCCGTGGTTTCCAATCCTGCGACATCTGTTATTGGGTCGCTCGTGGAAACTGCCGTGGAGGGAGGATGCTCTCCTCTAGGCAGGAGGAGCGATCAGGAGTCACCCAGAAATAGGCCAGCACCTTTGGGTCTGGCCGCTGAGCGTATCCGTTAGAGAAGATGGGTCTCTCTGAAGAAGTAGTGCGCACAATCCAGGATTCACGTGCTACCTCCACCACAGTGCTGTACACATCAAAGTGGACAGCTTTTCAACACTGGTGTATGGAGAAAGGTGTAGAGGCCATCTCATGTCCACTAGGTGGCGTGCTGTCCTTTCTGCAGCAGCTGATGGACAGACATCTGGCGTTCAGCATAATTAAAATGTATGCTGCAGCCATCTCTTCCTGTCACGAAGGTTTCGGTGACAGAACAGTTTTTAGTCACCCGCTGATGAAGAGTTTTCTAAAAGGTATATGGAGGCACAGACCGGTGTCATGTCCACTAGCTCCACAGTGGGACTTAACTATGGTTCTGCAAGCCCTGATCAAAGCTCCTTTTGAGCTGTTAGATCAGATTTCGATTAAATTCTTGTCACTTAAAACAGCCCTGCTGTTGGCTTTGACATCCGCAAAGAGAGTGAATGATTTATCTGCCCTATCTGTTGCTCCGTCATGCCTCAGGATTCAAGCTGATGGCTGCTCAGCTGATCTGAGACCTAACGCAGCGTTCATGCCTAAAAACATCACAAGCTCATTTAAATCGAGAATGATAATGTTGGAGGGTTCCCCCCCTCCTCACAAATCAGAAGAAGAAGCATCTTTTCATCTCCTCTGCCCTGTGCGTGCATTGGCATTTTACGTAGCACGCACAGCCACACTGCGTCAGACTCAACATTTGTTTGTGCATTATAGAGACGCCTCTGCAGGTCGCCCGTTATCCACCCAGCACCTGTCACACTGGCTGTGTGAGGCCATTTCTGAAGCTTACAGAGCATCAGGTTTAGAGCCCCCTGACAACCTCAGGGCGCACTCGACCAGAGGAATCGCATCTTCGACAGCCTTGCATAATGGTATGACAATGCAGGATATTTGCACTGCGGCCGCATGGTCATCGCCCTGCTCATTTATTCACTTCTATCTGCGTGATATGTCGGCTCGTTCCATGGTACATTCTGTTCTCAGCACCTTAACAGAATGAATCTTGTTGTTTTCATGGAATTTCATTTAAACTCACATCTGACTGCATACAATTACAGTGTGAGATATTTATTATCAGTCACAAGTTTGTGACTATTGATCTTGTTCTAATGTTACTAATCAGTTCATGACTACTGTTACCAATCAGTTCATTTGATTATTAATCAGTTAATTTATTATTAACCTGTTCATATTGAAGAGCTGTTTGTTAGGATTTGTGGTCAGGAGCGAACCCAGAGTGCAGAACAGGGACTCAACTCGGCAGGAATACAAAAATAGGATTTTAATGATAAATGAAAGTACAAAATAACAAGCTGACGGGGCAGCAAAACTTACATGAGCATAGGAAGGAGGCACGGGAAACTCAGGAGACACGAGAGACATGGGGAACTTGAGGAACCAGGAAGACTCAGGGGAAGACACCAGAGACCCAACGAAGACGAGCGACGAAGAACAAGACAGAACAGATGGCTTATATACAGAGACAAGACGAGACATTATTACAGACAGCTGGGACGAGACACGGGTGGTAACAATGGAACTAATGAGGGAGCACAAGGGAACACAGACAAACCGGGCCACAGAAAAGTACCATCCTTACACTGTTGATCTGCTCTGTTCAGTGTTTTCAGCCTCTCCCCTTTTCCCCGTCGAAAACTTTTCTCTCCGGGGCGCCCATGTACACGGAACGTGTAAATTACGCAGCGCGCGTCTGTGCATGGAGCGCGTGGAGGGCTGAATGATGAAATGTTTGTTGGTGCAAGCAGGTGCTTCATATGATGTCTGATTGGACCCAGTGAGGCATAGACTACATCCTGCTCCACCTTTTAACCCACTAGCGAGGGCCTTAAAGGGCGAAGCCTATACGAAATAGAACGTTGGTTACGTACTGTAAAACCAGATTCTATGAGTATAGGCGTAGCCCTTTAAACTCTGGGCATCACTGGCTCCTAAATGGCTGAAGAAAAAGCTATTTGGGAGCCGATTACCCGCTCTCAACGTAATTTATACGGACTGGGTGGGGCCCACATGACAGGTGGGCGTGGACTAAAGATTTCAGTGCTACGCTTTGCGTGACGGGATAAAACCCACTAGCGAGGGCCTTAAAGGGCTATGCTTATACTCATAGAATCTGGGGTTATAGTACGTAACCAACGTTGTTACTCCTGTAAAGTTTTATGCTAACACGTGCTATGCCAGTTAGCGCTGGCCAACCGTGTGCTGGCCAACGTCAACCACTGGAATACACTTTATTTGTACAGGAGTGGCCTCTGAAGACATCGACAGTCTTGACTTTGTCACGTCCATCTTCTCCTACTCTACAAAGTCTGGCAAAGACAGCAATGGAAAATTGGAGTGGTAAATAGAGGGATTAATGACTTGTACTGAGGCTGTAATAAACCTGTTTAACAAAGTAAAGTGATGCTTTCCTGCTGTACCTAATGATTGTTCTCTTCTGTGTGTCTCAACTACAAGAGAAAAAGACGAAGGGATGAAACCCCCAGCAGATGTCCAAACAAACTGTGTTTAGGGCTCACCAATAAGGATATTACGTTCAGATTTAATGTTACTGAATGTGACATTTCCAAAATTTTGAGAAGTTGGCTCCCTGTTATGTCTCAGACTTTGAAACCTCTAATCTACAAAGTATCTATTATATGACATTGTAATTGTGTGTGCAGCGTTAACAAACATCTGGGACTGTATAGTCCCTAGAAAATAAACTGTAAATATCTTGTTGAAATATTCAAGAGTTAAGGATACATCAAAAACTTTTTATTTCTTGTTTGTACATAAGTAATGTCATTCAAAAGTAACAACAAAATAACCATTTCTTTTTTTTTCAACGTGCACACAGTGATTTGAAGGAAAAAGTTAAAACTGAATGTTAACAGGAAAAGTTACTAATAAATGATATGTGTCAAAGTGGATTGTTTTTAGCTTCTTTCTTTTACAATATTACTTTGTATGAATAACTGTTCATCTATGTGGAGGACTGTGTTCATCATTTGATCATCTCTGACTGCACGAGTGACTGCTGGATCCAAAGCACAAAGTCACAGGACTGGACACCACACACTGTGAAGCTGAACTTTAATAGTATTCATGGTTCTTCTTGGGATGTAATGAGCAGAAACTTGTCACCTTTTCAACATCATGTAATAAAATGTATAAAATTAAAAACAAAATAACGCGCACGGAGGCGGGTCTGAACGTTTTCACTGTGCTTCTCCCAATAAAACGAGTCACATAATCTGTCACGGTTGTAAATAATTTTAATCGACAGCTCCTTGTAATAAATAATTAAATATAAAACCTCAAATAAGCAACAAATAAACCTGGTCTTTTGTGTGTGTGTGTGTGTGTGTGTGTGTGTGTGTTTGTGTGGGGGGGGTTCTTACAGTTTCATGTTGTTGTTTTTTTTGTGTAATTTTTTTTTTAATCACCGAGCGAAAAATGTCTTTTTTTAATACAACCTGTTATGTTCACTTTCTCCTGACAAATATCAGTCAGCCACCAAGACATCAAATGTTTTTATAGTTTTTAATACCAAGAAATCTATCAGAAGAGCTGTGAAGATGGACGCCTCTGTGCGCCCTCTCAATAAAGGGGAACAGAATTTTGCACAAGACACCAGTTCTGCACTACGGCTGCGCGCGCATCCTCTGTGTTGATAATAAGTAATCTGTCTATATAAATATGTGACTCTCTTTTCTGTAGGTGTGGACTGGCCTGAGGTTCTTGGCTGGTGAATGGTTTTGGGTAAATGGAGCAAATGTGTTGTACCCTGACCTGCCCTCCAGCCCCGACTCAACACACCACTGTGGAGCCTTGTCCAAAGCAAACACTGGCAGGATGGAGCCCAGAAACTGCATAGAGAGAAATAACTTTCTGTGTTACAGTTATAATCCTTAATAACAACCATCACTGGCATCAAGATGCTTGAACCTCTTCTTGTAAAGCTCACATGCAGACAGAGATTGGTACACTGATGAGATTAGCATTCCTTGCAGTGGCAGCCGGTCTATAGAAATAAGTGGGGAACCGCCCCAACTAACATATAAATTCACCCCACAAAGTAGTTCCTCCTAATAAATAATTTAAATGTCTCATTTATTGAGCTTGCTGTGTGTTTTGTTCTGTGTATTTGACAACAATATGGCCAAATTTAAATGGAATTTTAAAATTATTTTTAGTGAATCATTCTCAGTTTGTTCTTATTTACTGTTAAATGGACCTACCGTTCAGCGACCCATGACATGTCCAGTGATCCAAACAGCCAACTTTGAAAAAGTCTTATTGAAGTTTTAACATGTTGAAAAAGTTCATATTTCTGAATAAAAATTTTGACATTACTTTGTAGTGTGAAGCATCAGCCTCTTGTGCTACCATATGACCCATCATCTCACCTTCACTCTAGCTGTCCACAGGAAACGTCATTTGCCCTGAAGATCCTCTGACATCACTCTGGATAAGAGTTACTTCACAGCTCTCTAATTCACACATCGACAGGAAAATAATACCATACCATACCATTTTATTTATAGAGCACTTAAAACAGCGACAATGCCAACCAAAGTGCTGTACAGACAGAAACAGGCAACACACAAAGCATTATACAAAATGAAGTAAATCAGAATATAGTATTGTGATGTAGCTGTTAGCTTCACTACTAATTAATTATTCTTAAAGCTAGTTCAAGCACAAAGAATATTAATTGTGTGGTGAACTAGGCCTGAGGTCAAGTTCTGACCTTAAGGACCTTATGGGACAGAAACTGTCATTTCATTGATTTGAATCCAGAAATACAGGTTGACCCATCCTGAGACTTTCTTTCTTGAATTGATCAAGTGAAAGAACTCTCTTTTCTATTATCATTACTATTTTACAAATGTTTTGATAATCAAATTGTGTTAGTTCAAACAATGTTTAAATGTTGAAGTGAACTACTCATTTTTAAATCAACTGGGAAACAGTAATAATGATTGTTAATCCTCATTCAAAGTAGAAATCAGGTTAATGATGCATTGTCTGATTTTCTGTCTTCAATGAGCAAGTGTGTAAGTTGGTCAAAGTTCAAGTTTCGGTCAACTGCAAGTTTACTGAAAAAGAAATGTCATGTTTAACTTTTACAGCAAGATACTAGAGAATTGACTCCACGGAGTCTGAGTTCTTCATATCTTCTGTCTGTTCTTAAACAATCTTAATCTTTTTCCTTGACTTTTTAATAACACCTTACATCACTAAAACACACCTCTGTTGGTCCATCGACCAATCAGAAAGTCCTCAAATGAACCGGAAGTGAGCTTTTTTAAAAGGTGCAACACTTCCTAGTTCACAGGTAGATGAAGAAGTTCTGCAGGAGCTCGAGCAGTTCTGCAGTTCTGAAACTCGGCAGTTCCAGAGTCCAGAATGCTGGAATGCAGCATGCTCAGGACATCTGCAACTAAGCTGGACGAGAGAAGTTCAGAGGAATTATGAATGTCTGTTCTGGATGATCTCACGACTCCCGAGGTTTAGCTGTTCTTACGGAGACGCTGAAAGAGTTGAAAGGAGAGCTCTACACCAACGCTGAAACTATCATCTGCAAAGGTAAAAGAGTCGATCTCAACCAAAGCGTACCGTTGGGTCAAGCTGGTCTAGAAGGAGCGTGTTGTTTCTGGTTATAACAGACAAATTCCCTCCCCATCTCTCTCAACTTAAACTTCATTTCCCATCTTTAAAATTCTTCTATCCTGCTAGCAAATCATTCCAGATATTTTTAGAAATGTCTGAAGCAAAGTTTTTCAACCACCGCCGTATGGTCTTCCTTGTAAAACTTGCTAAATAAGCTGTCGTTATTTTCAATTTTTGCCAATTAATGTAAATGTGTGATGTGTTAAACTTGATTCTGTTAATAAATGACCCACTGTCGTTGGTGAGTCAAAGATAATTAACGTTTCCGTCCACATTTTTTAATTATTCAATGCGTACATTATAAAGTCCAGAAAAATGAAAGAATCCGTTTAATTTATGAATATATATCAGCATATGTTCATTCTACATCTGGTGGAAAGATGAAGTTTAGAGGGAGAAAAAGATGGATGAGGGAGAATGTTTGTGTCGGCATCAGAACGGCACTCTCCGGGTTTTTCTCAGCTTCTTCCCCGGTACACTTAGGTGATATAAATCTCTTTTACCTGGAGATGTCTCCCTGGTACGAAATTCCATTTAACGCACCCTTTCAGCGTCTCCGTAGGAACAGCTGTGAATTGTCCAAAGTAGTGACGGTACTTGTTCGACACAAGTTCACCTCACGAGTGGACTTCACATGAGTGGAGTCCGTCAGAGTTCCACTCAGAGGTGGAAGATATCATAATCCCCAATACTCGGAAGAGCTCTGGATCATGTCAGGATTTTCCTGTTTCCCAGCACTGGAGTTGCAACGACTGAAGCCGGAGCCTGAAGCGACTCTCCACCCGACTCTCCCGACTTAGTTTGAAAATACTGCTTTTTCTCGCCTGTTTTAGGAGGAGGCGGCGACTCACGCCGTCCTTCCATTTCTAGGGAGTGGGGTTTAACCTTTATACCAGGAAACACCTCTATGGGCGTCTTAGCATGAGAACATGCCTCAAACACATTCACAGCACACTGTTTAATCTCATTGATGGATTTTTCTCTGAAATTTGCCATCATTTGTACTGATCTTTTAAAATCAGTGTGGAGATTTTTGCTGAAAACATATTTAAAACCGGGCAGCACGGTGGCGCAACTGGTAGAGCTGCTGCCTCTCAGCGAGCAGGTCCCTGGTTCAAACCCCGGTCCAGGGGCCTTTCTGGGTGGAGTTTGCATGTTCTCTCCGTGCATGCGTGGGTTTTCTCCGGGTACTCCGGTTTCCTCCCACAGACCAAAAACATGCATGTTAGGCTGATTGGTAACTCTAAATTGTCCCTAGGTGTGAGTGAGAGAGTGAATGGTTGTTTGTCTCGTTTGTCTCTATGTGTCCCTGTGATGGACTTGCAACCCGTCCAGGGTGTACCCCGCCCCTCGCACAGTGATTGCTGGACATGGGCACCAGCGACCCCCGTGACCCAAAATGGAATAAGCGGGTAAAGATAATGGATGGATGGATGGATATTTAAAACCTTCTTCTTCCTCCATTCCGGTTTCATTTCTGTAACCAAAATAAGCTTGGAAGATTCTTTTGTAATAAACCTTTGGATGTTCATTCTTGCCCTGCGTGACCTTGTCAGCAGCTGGGAAACCAGCAGGTCCTGTGCAGGGGTCGTACTCTCTGATCAAAGCTTCACACAGAAGGTTGTAATCCCTTCTCGTTGCATCAGGTAGACGCTCGATGAAGGTGAACACCTCTCTGTCCGAAGTGAGCCTTATCAGACTGATCTTATCCTCAACCGTAGCATTAGGATAACCTCTCAATCTGAACACAAGATCTCTGAGGTACGCTTTTGTTCCAGATGAGCCCATTGGTCCCGCTACAAAGCGTTGTACATATTTTGAGATTTTCTGCAAATCATCCATTGAAGGAGACAGTATCAACGGTCTCACTTGCGTGGTTGGTAGTGCAAATTGGTGCAGGTCTGCCCCTATCACCCGAGATGGGGGTGGAGGTGTTAGAATGGGATTGAGAGCAGGAGGTGCAAATTGGTGCAGGTCTGTCCCTATCACCCGAGATGGAGGTGGAGGTGATAGAACGGGATTAAGAGTAGGAGGTGCAACAACATCTTTCTGGGGTGATTGTGGGTGACCTGGACCCTGACCTTGTTCATCTTTGAGTCCCAGACCAGCTCGCCCCACGTCAGAAATCTTGTTTGTTGCCGTGGCTAGATTCTCCTCACAAGCTTTCAGGCGTTCCTGTGATGTTTGACATTCACCTTGTAAACGCACACAATGTTGGAGTAATGCCGCTTTTTCCATTCTGCATTCATCAAGTTATGCTTTAAGCACATCTATTTCAGCTTTGCAGCGGGAAACTTGTGACTCTGTCACAACGTGATCCCGTCTTAATGCAAAGTATTCTCCGGACAACTGCTCTTTAGCATCCCTGGACGGGCCACCAGATGTAGAATGAACATATGCTGATATATATTCATAAATTAAACGGATTCTTTCATTTTTCTGGACTGTATAATGTACGCATTGAATAATTAAAAAATGTGGACGGAAACGTTAATTATCTTTGAATCACTAACGACAGTGGGTCATTTATTAACAGAATCAAGTTTAACACATCACACATTTACATTAATTGGCAAAAATTGAAAATAACGACAGCTTATTTAGCAAGTTTTACAAGGAAGACCATACGGCGGTGGTTGAAAAACTTTGCTTCAGACATTTCTAAAAATATCTGGAATGATTTGCTAGCAGGATAGAAGAATTTTAAAGATGGGAAATGAAGTTTAAGTTGAGAGAGATGGGGAGGGAATTTGTCTGTTATAACCAGAAACAACACGCTCCTTCTAGACCAGCTTGACCCAACGGTACGCTTTGGTTGAGATCGACTCTTTTACCTTTGCAGATGATAGTTTCAGCGTTGGTGTAGAGCTCTCCTTTCAACTCTTTCAGCGTCTCCGTAAGAACAGCTAAACCTCGGGAGTCGTGAGATCATCCAGAACAGACATTCATAATTCCTCTGAACTTCTCTCGTCCAGCTTAGTTGCAGATGTCCTGAGCATGCTGCATTCCAGCATTCTGGACTCTGGAACTGCCGAGTTTCAGAACTGCAGAACTGCTCGAGCTCCTGCAGAACTTCTTCATCTACCTGTGAACTAGGAAGTGTTGCACCTTTTAAAAAAGCTCACTTCCGGTTCATTTGAGGACTTTCTGATTGGTCGATGGACCAACAGAGGTGTGTTTTAGTGATGTAAGGTGTTATTAAAAAGTCAAGGAAAAAGATTAAGATTGTTTAAGAACAGACAGAAGATATGAAGAACTCAGACTCCGTGGAGTCAATTCTCTAGTATCTTGCTGTAAAAGTTAAACATGACATTTCTTTTTCAGTAAACTTGCAGTTGACCGAAACTTGAACTTTGACCAACTTACACACTTGCTCATTGAAGACAGAAAATCAGACAATGCATCATTAACCTGATTTCTACTTTGAATGAGGATTAACAATCATTATTACTGTTTCCCAGTTGATTTAAAAATGAGTAGTTCACTTCAACATTTAAACATTGTTTGAACTAACACAATTTGATTATCAAAACATTTGTAAAATAGTAATGATAATAGAAAAGAGAGTTCTTTCACTTGATCAATTCAAGAAAGAAAGTCTCAGGATGGGTCAACCTGTATTTCTGGATTCAAATCAATGAAATGACAGTTTCTGTCCCATAAGGTCCTTAAGGTCAGGACTTGACCTCAGGCCTAGTTCACTACAATTGTTTAATTACAACGGATTATTTTCTTTTCCGAGTTAAATTTCTGATGTGACTGTTATGTACCCTAGGGTGCCCCTAGTGACACCTTCTAAGTTTGTACATGAGCTGCAGTTTTGTTTCTTCTTGGTCACGCCTCTATTTTAATCAGCTTAATTGCAGTCAGCTTGGGAGTTCTGACTGAAGCTCCTATATAAGCTTTAGAGTGGGGTTCTTAGAGTGTGGAGTCTTGAGGAACTCAGAGGTGGTGGTGCTGCTTGCTGCAGTGCTGTTTGGTACTAGGGTGTTCTCCGCCCACCCTTGTTGTCTCGTTATGAGGTAAGCTCCTGTTGAGGAGATATGAAAGAGCTGCTGAGTGCTTTTTGTTTAAGATTTAGGCCTGGGTGCTTAATATATGCATTTAGACCTTGAGTGTGTTTGTGGAAGCCCAGATCAGCTCAGGTAGAGGGGCCTGAGCTGTGTGATTGTGGACGTTTGGGTGTTTCTGTTTATTGTTCAGGGAGGTGATTTTGCTGACCGTGGACGGTCCTGCGTTTTGGGTCAGTTTTGTTTTCCTCCCGTTTGCCGTAGTCATTCAGACTAAAGCCCTCTGACTGGGTGAGATTTGGTAGTCCTGTTGTCGTCTTTTTTTTCTTTACTCCTAGACATCTTTTGGACAGGTAGTCCGCTGTCTGTGAGGCTTCGACGACCCTGTACAGGGTTGGCCCTGCTCAGACGGCGTTATATTGATTTTGGCCAAAGTCACCTGGTCCACCTTTCTTTTTATTTACTTTACTTTCTTTTTGTTTGGTGACACGGGTCCTGAAGAAGGTGCTCTCCAGTCCAGGAGGGAGGAGCCCACGAAGACTTCGCCTGCTGCCCGGAGTGATTTATAAAACTTAGGTTAATAAAGTTTTATTTTTAAACCTTCTTTTGGTGTCCTGTGTCCCTTAAATATGTTCGGTCTGAGCCGGTCGTAACAGTGACCAAGATGACTTGTGAGTGGAGTGTTTAATCAGTGACATGAGACACCATTTTATCTTTGACCCATCAGAATAAATGCAGTCATTTATTTAACAGAATCAAAATTTAACATCAAAACATGTACACATTGATTTGCTGATCGGTTTCTGATTAATAAACTTGACACGCTTTACTAAACAAGACAACAGAACATTACTGATTGAGACTGATTCATCTCTGAAGGCATCTAGCTTGATTTACTGGCAAATCGAGAAGTTTAAAGAGGAGGAATAGATTTAAGGAGGAAGTTTTAGATGGATGGAAGTTATGTGTTGAACCAGAACATGGCACCCTTCCTCCAATATCCAGCTCAGCCCTCCGGTACACTTCAGGACGTGCAGCGACTTTGTTACCTTAGCAGAGGATGCATCCACTCCGGAACAGAAGTCCATTGGTACGCTCCCTTTTCAGCGTCTCCGGTTAGAGTAGCTGGGGTCAACAGAAATCATGATGAAGTACTCGGTTCAACCGAATAAGCTTCCTTAGAAGTAAAGCTTTTAATGCTCGGGTTGAGTCACAGCAGAAGCAGGCTGTGACTATGCTGGAATGGAGAGACCCTTGGCACATGGTCAAATCCATCCGCTACTTAGTTGAATCTCTTCTTCGACTGAAAGTGCCAGCAAGACTGGAAAAGACTGCAAAAACTCCAAAAGACGACGAAGACTAAGCCCAAGACTAAGACTCGTGAAGGCTAAGACTTGTGAAGACTAAGACCGAATAGTTCCAAGAAGTGTTGCCTTTTAAAGGGGTATCCACTTCCTGTTACGTGGTACTTCCTGATTGGTTGAAACAACCAGCAGGGGTGTAGTTCTAGTGATGTTAGAGGGTCACTAGAAGTCAGGAGACAGCAGGAATGTTTAAGAACGGTTAGTACAGACGGAGAAATGTTTTTAAGAAATGAGAGGATGCAGGTGCCAGCAGTTCTTATTTACTGTCTGAGAATTTTAAAAACAAGACACTTCGTCCTCATAACTTGTCTCTGACTTTCGACCGACATCCACTACTCCTCATTCAGACAGAAGACTAAATGCACACTTACTTCGTAAACAGACATTTAACTGTATGATCAAAGTCTAATGAGGTTTAAAAATCACTAATACTGTTTCACAGTTGATTTAAACAAGTGGTTCACTTCAACATTTAGAAATGGTATGAACTAAACACACTTTTGATTATCAAGATATTGTAAAATAGTAATGATAATGTAAAAAGAAGAGTGTGCTTTCAATTGATTAATTCAGGATACAATTAAATAGTCTCTTGATGAGATAATTTGTATTTCTGGATTCAAATCAATGAAATAGCAGTTCCTGTCCCCTGAAGGTCCTCAGAGACAGATTGATGTTGGAGGTCTAGTTCACTACAGTCCCCCTTCGGAAATCATCGCCTTTCCATGTGGATGAATTCCAACATGAACTTACACCTCCGAATGTCCTTGATCTTGATGTAATCCAGCAAGAGGAAAACAAAAGTCAAGGAAGGTAATCCCACAACGGTTCTAGTAATTCCACAATGTTGTTGGTAATTCCATTGCAGCAGCACTTTAACCCCTTGAAAACAAAGTCTGTAATCCATTGGAAAAAGTCATAATCCACAATGGTAAATCCACAACGATTGGAGGTGTTGATTGATCAGCATGCAGAGGGGTTCCCTCGATTGAACTGCAGAGGCGACCACTGGATGGAGTTTGGAGACCCACGTTGGAGTTGTAGGTCCCTTTAGCGAAGGTCGTTGCTGGTGGTTCCCTGTGGATGCCATACTGGTTCTATGTGTTCATGCATTTATGTGGTTTTAGTTGGGTTTATGAGTGGGATTTTACATAAGACCATAACCTATATGCACCTGGTGTGTAAGCTATCATGGTTTAGATCAGCTACAGGTACCAATTAAAGGGTGGGTCATGCTGAAAAATTATATATAGGGATTTATACCTATAGAAGGGCATTCCAAACTATTCTTCCATTCCTAACTTGGTTTAAGTTAGATTTACATGGCAAAATATAGTTTGGTTCAATTGTCTGTTGTCCCTTTAGACGAACGACTTGAGGTTTGGGTTTTTGGTTTCCCCTAAATGTTTTTGGAGTCTATGGCGAGACTCAGCTTAATGATTAGCTAGCCCCTCGCCCCCCACCCCCCACCCCCGCCCCCGAATAGGATTGTTCGAGTATGTTCGGCTTGAGCGTCGTGAGACCAATGTAGGTTATAGTACTTAAGGTAGCATTAATCTACATTGACTCCTCAAAGGTTGAAGTTTAACAAATGAACTGCATGTTGGCATAGTTAAAGTCCTCTTAGTCTCTAACTAAAGTACACACAAAAGTCATTCTTGCTGGGGGTGTTCAGAAACAATACCAAAACCAAATAAACAATGTTTCAACATTGATAACAGTAGTGATCAAGCAACCAGAAAAACAAAGTTTCAACATCGACAAAAGTAGTGATTAAGCAACTAGAAACAACGTTTCACTGTGACACTCACTCTGATTGTCAGATTCGATCACGTTATCACATCTGAGTTGTTATCTTAACACTTAATTAAGCTTAGGCTTATTTAGTTTCTGCTTGGACGACCCTTTTTCCCACGAGGTCTGAGTTTGTGAGATCTTTGTTTCCTGTGGAGTTATTGAACGCCTTGTGTAGTTTAACCTGGTTTCGATGTACCCATTTAACAATTGGCTCTTTTTGGCCTTTGCTGATTTTGATCTGGTAGACAACTGGAGACAGTTTGTCATTTATCAGGTGGGGTCCAGTCCACCTGGGCATCAGTTTGCGGGCGAGAGGTCCGGTCCCGGACTCTCCTTTCCCGGTTGTGGGGGCGAACGTGTAGTACCGGACCCTATCTCCCACTTGGAGTTCCTCGTGGGAGGCCTTTTGGTCATAGTACGGCTTTAGTCCTTCAGCTGATTTTTCCAGGTTTCTCTGGGCAAACGCAAAGGTGTTTTTAAGGTGTTTTTCCAAGTCATTCATGTATTGTTGTGTAGTGTAGGCTGTTGCCATTGTGGCATCGCCTGGTTGGTACAACAGGTGTAGAGGGAGAGTCATTTGTCGACCCGTCATCATCTCGAAGGGAGAGATGCCAGTCGATGTGTGTGGAGTGGCCCTTATGGCCATGAGGACCAGAGGGAGTTTCATGTCCCAGTCCTTATGGTTTGTGGCTACGTATTTCTTCAAAATACTTACCACAGTTCTGTTTGCTCTCTCCACTTGGCCTGAGGCCTGTGGGTGGTAGCCAACATGGAAGTTGACTTTGATGCCTAGCATCTTCCACAGTTCTTTCATCACTTCAGCTGTGAAGTGTGTACCTTGGTCTGAGTTCACCCTGGGGGGAAGTCCAAACCTTGAAAATACATGATTCATTAGTAACATAGCAGTTGTTTGTGCTGTGTCGTTAGGAGCTGGTAGACATTCTACCCATTTGGTAAATGCACAAGTTAGAAAATATTTATTTCCTCTAGTGCTCTTAGTAAGTGGTCCAACCCAGTCGATCTGGAGATCGGACCAGGGAAATGTAATGCCTCTACTTTGCAGTGGTGCTCTGTAGAGTGGTCTGGATGGCTGAAACTGGCCACAGACCAGGCACCCTTTTATGTAGTTCTTGACATTCTTTTTCATTCCAGGCCAATACGCAACTTGTTTTAATCAATCAACCTTTATTTATACAGGTAAATCCCATTGAGCCTCGAGGACTCATTTACAAGAGAGACCTGATTTCAACAAAGAAAGATGACAACAATGGACAACAGCAACAACAATAAGCAGTTATAAAAACTCATACTACAGTTTTTTTTAGTTTTTTTTTAACAAATAGGATGGCTAAAAGGAAAAAGGTAACAAAACAAAAAACAGCTAGATTCCAAGACAAATGTAGAAAACTAAAAACAGGAACATGTCTGCATTGGACCCTGCCAGGAGTCCAACAGATTCTTAAAGCCACTTAGAGAGGTCAAGGTCGAGAGCTTCAAATCTTTTTGTAAGATATTCCAGGAAACAGGAGCGGAGTAGGAAAAGGCCCTTTTGCCTAGTTCAGTCCTCACTGAGGGAACACTGCAGGTAATAATGTCCTGAGAGCGCACTCCGTAGATGCACTCACGCAGAGACATGTAGGAGGAGATGTATGAAGGCAGCAGACCAAGAAGTGATTTAAAGATGAAAATGTACCAGTGAGAGAGTCTGCGTGAAGTTAATGATGTCCAGTTAACCAATGAATACAGAGTGCAGTGGTGGGTACGATAATCACAGCCAGTTATGAATCTTAGTGCACCATGATAGATTAATGCTTTCAGCGTGGCATTATCTCCTTTGTGTCCTGCGGACGGGAGGTCATGCACGTGAACTAACATCACCCCCCTGTGGTCATGGGGGACCACGAACATGGGTGACGACGTTGGTCCATGAGCAAAAGTTAGGATGCCCTTGATTAGTTTTAGCTGTTTGCACAGCTGAAAGAGGACTTTAAGGTCTGGATTGGAATCCAGGTCGACTTCGGATGGAGTGTTTTTGTCTGGGTCAGTCAAGTACAGTATCATCGAGTTTATCGCAGGATCCAACTTCTGAAGTTGGATGATGTCTGGGTCAGTCAGCACGGGTTGTACAGAGACTGTGTTGTCATCTGTCGTGGCTGCAGCCTGTGCACGTGTGACTGCCATTACCTCGGCTGTAGGTTGTATTGCCAGAGTTGCGAGCAGCCAGGAGGGGTCAAAGGAACACGGAGGGCTGTCCACGGCTCTGTCCTTGGCTAGGAAGTCTGCAAGGTCATTATACCACTTGTCATCGCCTAAGACTCTTGAATGTCCTGGAACCTTTTTCCAGTAGACCTGTAGGTCATGTGATGTCACCAAGTGATCACATGCCATGAAAATCTCTTTGTGTTTGACCACTTTCTTGTTGCTTGTGTGAAAGCCGTTCTGTTTCCACAGAGCGAGATGACACAAGAAACTAAGTCGAGCATATTTAGAGTCCTGCAGATGACTACTGTTTGGATGGAGCGTTGTACTGCCATCTGGAGAGCTATTAGGATTCCTGCTATCTAAGCATACTGAGAAGTCTGAGAGCCTAATTTATAGCTAAAAGTGACCTCTTCTTGGTCTTGGAGGAGGATCCCTCCAACACTTGAGTTGCAGGTTTGTTCGTGGTGGAATGAGCATCCATCCACGTACAGTGTTGTCATATCTTTGCAGACAGTGGTATCAAAGTAGTGGTGATTTGGGTCCTCATTTACTGAGGGTTTTTCTGTAGCTGGCGGTTGGGTGGCTGGTACATCTTGTGTACATTCCTGGCAGAGTGCCAAGTCGGTGCCCAAATGTGACTTCTTGTTTTGTCCGTAGCAGATGTCTAGGTCAAAACTTTGAAGCGCCATGAGCTAGTGGCTACCCGTGAGTTTGTCACCACACCATCTCTGATGCGTTGGCTATTCAGGAAAGTTACTGGCTGGTATTGTGTTTCAACAATGATTTTTTGTCCACCGGTGTAACTGGAGAAGTGTTTAACTGCCCACACAGTGGTCAGTAGAGCTTTCTCACAGTCTGAGAACTTTAATGCGGGGCCTGCCATTGTCTTACTGGCGTAGGCCACCACATGCTTGTCTTTGTCGTGCATCTGGTACAGACCTGCACTTATGCAGTGAGCTGAGAAGCCCACTTCCAAGTGAAACTCTTTGTTGTAGTCTGGATAGACAAGACATGGGGCTGACTTGAGTCTGTCCCTGAGAGCGTTCATTGCCTGCTGTTGGTTATTAGTCCAGACAAATGGGACGTCTTTCTTTAAGAGTTCAGTCAGTGGTTTCGCAAGGTCTGCATAGTTCTCTATGAATTAGCGTGAGTAGTTACACACGCCTAGAAAACTTTGTAGTTCTCTGAGATTGGTGCGGACTTTGAGATTGTCTAGGCCTTGGGTGCGAGTCAATTGTGGTTGTACTCTATCTGGACCTACTAGTAGGCCAACGTAGTCCACCTTGGTCCTGCACCACTGGCATTTTGACAGTGAGATTTTAGCACCAGCAGTAGTCAGTTGATTCAGAACATGGTCGATCTCAGCCAAGTGTGAGTCCAGTGTTGGCTGCCTCAAAAGGACATCGTCCACATAGATCAGTGTCCCACGTTCGTGGGCGTCTGGACATGCTTTGTTCAAAAAGATGTTGAACTCAGCTGGTGAGTTAGCGTAATCAAAGGGGCACCTGGTGAAGGTGTATTGCTGGCTATCAAAAGTGAAAGCTAGTTTGTGTTGGTCCTCGGCATGCACAGGAATGGTCCAAAAACCAGAGAGGACATCAAGGGTGGAAAAGTACTTGCCATCGGTGACCTTGGGCAGTTCCTGTTGGATCTGGGCCATTGGCCATCTAGATAAAGGAACTTGTTTGTTTAGCTTTCTGTAGTCTATGGTAAGTCTCCACTTACCATTCGGTTTCAAAACTGGCCATAAAGGCACAGAGTAAGTGCTATTACATTGTCTGATTATGCCTTTATCTAAAAGGTCATCAATGATTTCCTTGACAGGTTGATGTGCTGCCAGGGAATCTTGTATTGTCTGACAAATGTAGGCGGTGAGTTTGGCGGAGTTGGGATGCTCACTGTGTGGAGCGAGGTCAACCCACAATCCATTGAGTGAGTCAAGAATGACTTCTCATATTTCATGAGAACTTGGCGGAGTTTGTCCCTTTCTTCATCAGTCGTCAGGGCATCGGCTTGGGCGACCACCTGTTCAATCTGTGAAGAGATTGCTAAGGGTTCTTGGTGTTTGGGGAGCTCCAGTGAGTCCCTTTCTGTGTCGTTAGACCTGTCTATAGGTAAGACACTATAGGTTTGAGGTCCTAATTCGACATCATTAGTTGAGAAGAGACCTATGGCCTGTGTTGGTTTCGTGAACCAAACTGGACCAGTCTCTTGACTCGATACCAGGTTGTCTGGGAGTCCTCCCAGAAATGGAATGCCAAGTTCAAAATCATGAAAATCTGTGGAGATCAACCATCCTAGCCTTGTGTTTCTTGGGATCAGTACCTCTTCTGTGCCTGTGTTGCACATGGCAACATATGTGGTTCTGGAGTCGAGGCTCACTTGGCTTGCGGCCTCAATGGACAGTCCTAGTTTGAAAAACGTAGGAGATGGTTGAAAGTATGCCTGTTTAAGGCTAATAGCTTGTCCCGCCACAATGTGGACTTTTAGGTTTGTTACCTGAGGTGGTACTGAGGTGTTTTGGTTGCTAGCAACCTGGCAGACCTCTGGAATGGTCTGTCCAGCCGTAAGGTTTGCTGTGTCTAGCACAGGAGGATCCTTTTTGGCTGGTTTTAGTGACCACAGTACATTGTGGCTGGTGTCCACTCGGACACCTAATCTTACCAAGATGTCAGAGCCTATGTAGGTTGCATGTGGTAAGTCTGGGACCACGAGGAATGGATGGACAAGTTCCCGTTGGTTCTAGATCAGTTTCAGGTTAATGACTCCTTTCGCAGTCATCACTCGTGAACCGTTGGGATACAATGGAAAGCGGAAAGCTTTCTCGATCAGAACTGGACCCAAATGTTTTTTAACCAATGTTTCGTAGAAAGCTTGGTTAATAGCTGATTTATCTGTCCACAGCATCGTCAGTGTGGGATACTTGGATCTCTACACCTTTAACTACCAACGGTAGGTAGTATTCGGTGGGCTCTGACTGCCTCAGCTCGCAGAGGAGGCTTTCTTGTTCGGTCAGAGTTGGGTCCACCGGTTGGGTCTCTTCGGTTTTACATGCTTTTAAAAGCTTACTTACCGGGACTGTGTTCTCTGCTGAGAAGTCCTCGGTGCCTTCTGCGGTGCCTGCTGTTGGGCAGTCTGTGACTGTCTCAGGAGGCATGAGTATTGGCAGGGGTTTGCTCACTCTGGCCCACATTGTCTGTTCACCATAATCTATAATCTCCTCAACGCAATTTATAAAATCCTGGCCAATCAAAAATGGGAATGAGTCAACCGTAGACACATGTACCAGGTGGTATAGTGTCATCTCGCCAACCTGCATGTGAATCATAGCTATAGCTATTAGGATTGTCCTCATCTCTGCGAGGCCCTGTAGTTCTATAGCACGTTCTATGAGAGGTATTTCCCTGTGAACACCGTTAGCGGCTGCCCTGAGCTCCTCGAACAGTTTGGCTGACATAATGGTTATGTCGGCTCCACCGTCCAGTAGGGCTTCATGTGTGAGGACCCCTACAAGTGTGATCGACAGGTAAGCTTTTTTAGCGACCCCCTTTCTGATAAGGTTACACAGGAACCTTGTAGGTTTTGGCCAATGTTTCTTCTTACGTTTACCTTTGCCTGTGTAATCCCGGTTTATCCGAACTGTTGGTGCAGTCGCTGCTGCTCCTGAGAGTTCGGTTTTTGACGGGCCTCCGTCATTGATGTATGAGATCACCTGCTCTCTGTGTGTTGAGGGGCTCTCATTGTTTGTAACAACAAGGTCATGGTGGCTGTCCGTGACAGTGACAACGTTGTTGTTTGTGTCACCTTGATTTGTCTGAACCATTAGCACAGCTGTTGCTGTTACTGAGGTCTCAGTTTGTGACGGGTCACCGTCGGTGACGTGTGAGTGTACCCCCCCTTTTTCTGGTGAGGGGCTGTCAGAGTTTATAACAACAACGTCATGGTGACTGTCTGTGACAGCAGTAACGGTGTTGTTCGTGTGTTCTGACTTATCAGCAATGATATTGCCACACAACGCGTCAGGTTGTTTGTCCGTGGCAATACCTTTCAACATGTCCAAGAACCGATGCACACTCTCTGTCTCGTCTGAGCTCAGAGGTCCGGGTCTCTCTTTCTGGACCCGCTGCTGTTTCTTTTTCGTTTCAGGCTGTCCAGGCCGACGTGGTGGGGGAGCAGGTCCCCTCCTCTGGGTTCCTGGTGGGATCCCTGGTTGTATGGGTTACCTTTGGTGCCATACTTTTTAGCCTTAGGGAGTGCACCCCCCCTTCTGGTACATTCGTTCATCCTCTGGTTTCTTGGGAAACCATTTAGGATCTTGTCTGGACTAGGGGGCACTCATCTGTTGTGGTTTGGCTGCTCGGAAATCTCGTTTCCTCTCGCCTTTCTTGGGAGGGGGAGCTGAAGCTCTCGTCCCTTCCAATTCTAATGACTGGGCAGAAATCCTCTCACCTGGGAACACTTCAATGGGTGTTTTGGCCTGTGAACGGGCCTCAAAGACATTCACAGCACAATTTTTTATCTCACTGATGGCATTTCTTAGAAATTAGCCATCATCTCCACTGACATCCTTATGTCAGGGGAGATTTTTGCTGAAAACGAACTTAAACGCTTCCTCCTCCTCCATGCCGGTTTCGTTCCTGTAACCAAAATAAGCCTGCAAAATTCTGGAATAATATGCCCTTGGGTGCTCATTCTTACCTTGCATGACCTTGTCGGCGGCTGGGTAACCACCAGGTCCCGCGCAAGGGGTAGACTCTTTTATTAGAGCAGCACATAATAGGCGGTAATCCTTTCTTGTGGCGTCAGGTTGACGCTCTATAAAGGAAAACACCATCCTGGCTGAAGTGAGCCTGATCAAACCTATTTTATCCTCAACTGTAGCATTGGGATAGCTTCCTAATTGGAAGTCAAGGTCTTGCAGATAGGCCTTAGTGTCGGTCGAACCCAACGGCCCTGGCTCAAAGCATTGGACTGTAATGAGACAGCCGAGAGATGGATTTAGCTCAGGGGTGCTCTCTTACATTTTATAATATCTGGACTAGTTCAAGTACATGATATTATACTTAATTTAAATGGATTCTTTCATTTTTCTGGACTAAGTGATATTGTGCTTAGAAGTACTGTGTCGGAGATGGTCTAATCAGTGACATGAGACGTTAATTTTCTTTGACCCATCAAAATGAATGTGGTCATTTATTAACAAAATCAAAATTTAACATCAAAACATTGTACACTTGATTATTCTGATTGATTACAATAACACAGCTTAATTAATGAGCTTTACAATGAGAAATCATACGGCCATGATTTCTCACTTGCAACTAAAAACAACAGACATATCCTTATATCTTAAATTAATGTCTGCAGGCTTAGCTTATCTTTTACTGGCAGATAGAAGAGTTTTAAAGATGGGGAATGAAGGAGTTTAAATGGAGAGAAAAGATGTGGATGAGGATGTATGTCTGTAGACCAGAACAACACGCTCCTTTCAAGCGCAGTTCGCCCGCAGTACACTGATAGTGAAGCTCATGACGACTCTTTTACCTTGGCAGAAGATGAATCAGCTGCGGTCAAGAGGTCCCTGGTACGCTACCTTTCAGCATCTCCTCAGGGCGGCTGCGACTCGGCAGAAGTCGTGAGAACTCGTACCACAGAACAAACTTCCTCAGAAGTTATAGGGCATTCACCGGGTGGAGCCACAGCGAGGCATCGTGGCTCCGACAGGAACTCCAGCCGAACTCCATCAGAACCAGAAGAACTAACGGGACTCTGAGAAGACTCAGAGGAACTCAGAACTTCTGTTCTCTCTCGGAACTTCGGTTCACCTGTGCTCCCAGAACTAACTGGAAATAGGAAGTGTCGACTTTTAAAGAGTTCTGCTTCCGGTCCCTTTTGGGAAGTCCTGACTGGTTGAAAGAACCAACAGGGGTGTGGTTTTAGTGACGTAAGAGGTTACTACAAGTCAGAAAAACAGTGAGATGTTTGGGAACAGACAGAGAAATGTTTTGGAACAGACAGAGAAATGTTTTGGCGAAGTGGGAGGAAGCAGGTGCCAGTAGCTTCTTATTTACCGTCTGCTAGGTTTAAAAACAATCCACTTCGTTCTAATAACTTCTTTCTGACTTTCGACCGACATCACTACGTCTCATTTCAGACAGAAGATCAAAATGCATAATTACTTTGTAACAGACATTAACTTGATTTCTACTTTGAATGAAGATTAAAAAAATCATTAATACTGTTTCACAGTTGATTTAAAATGAGTGGTTCACTTCAACATTTAAAATGATTTGAACTAAACACACTTTTGATTATCAAGACATTTGCAAAAATAGTAATGACAATATAAAAAGAGAGTGTTCTTTCAATTGATTAGTTCAGGATACAAATTAGAAAGTCTCTGGATGAGCTAATTTGTATTTCTGGATTCAAATCAATGAAATAACAGTTCTTGTCCCATTAAGGTCTTCAGGGTCAGGTTTTGACCGGAGGCTTAGTTCACTACAGGACATATTTCGCTATTTTATGCAATACCGCTAATGAGAGCGGAGGCTGAGGGATTGGTGGAGGCGGAACAAAATAATCATGTGGAGGTGATTCACCAGAATCACGTGGATGTGGCATAAGGAGATTTAGTGTAGGAGGTACAACAAAATCCCTCTGAGGTGGTGATGGTTGACCTGGACTCTGACCCAGTTTGTCTTTGAGTTCCAGACATCCTTTCCCTTTGTCAGAGATTTTATTTGTGGCTGCAGCATTTTTTTTGCCTCACAGGCTGTTAAGCGTTCACGTGATGTATGGCACTCACTTTGTAAACGCATGCCTTGTTGGACTAATGCCGCTTCTTCCAATATGCACTCGTCCAGAGGTTTTGATGTTAGCTGCAACTGTTGGTGCAGAACATCATAGTCTGAACACAGTGCTTGGTACTTCGACCCTCCTTCACGCAGCTTTTTCTCATATGAGTCTGCTTGTAACGACAACTGAGCTTGTGAGAGCTCTTTCTGACGTTGCAATTCATTCTCCTAGGTCTCCTTTTCAAATAGAAACTGTGCCATGAGTTGTAGATACTCCTCACGTGTTGCTACGTGGTCCTCTGTCTCGCGTTTCAACTTTATTTCAAGGGCTTCTGTCCTGTTGGCCTCAAGGTAATATTCAGTTTTTAGCAAAAGTGCTATTTTAGCTAGCTGTTCGTAGCTTGACTTCATTATGGCTGTAGAAGTGACACTGCCTGCCACTTCTTTCAGCTCGTCCAATAACTCTGTTGAGTTCATGCAGTCCACCTGGTCACCATATGTAGATAAGGAATCTGTGAGCAGCTTCAAAGCCCTCTCAAGCCAGTCCTTTTCATCACATGGAGCAGCATTAGCATTCTCAGCATTTGTTAAATCTGCCATGGTAGTATTTACTGTTCAGCAAAACCTATCTGGTTAAACCGTCACAATCTTAGAGTTTTTCAAGAGGTAAATGTTTGTATTTAAGCGAGCAGTGAGTTTCACACACTATTTTAGCTCTGTGGTTCCATCAGCAATACTGCTATAAGCCAACTTTTCAATAATTGGGCACCTGCGTTAGGTTTTACCCCATGAATCTTATAAGTAAATGCTTCCTGTGGCAGTGTTATTTAATATGAGCTTAATTCTAACAGGCACAATGAACCAGGCTATTTCAGTGTTTATTTACTCCAATGCACTTAAAATTAATAAACCTACAATTTTCACTAAAAGTCTGACAGCAACTTTGCAGTTTTAAACACTCTTTAAGCAGTATAATTTACCAGAATTTGCTATTTAAAACAGTAACTCATAAACCAAGCTTGATAAACAAAATAAAATGAAAAGCGAGTTTGCAGCTCTCAGTTCTGAAAAACTGTTATACTCTTTTTCAACAGCAGGTGGTGGTGCAAGCTTACTTTTACCGGTAGGAGTCACTGACGACTTCCTGTGAATCGTCCTATTGACATCCGGTCATTAGCCGTTAGCTTCGATTAGTAACGGACAAACATGGTCCAAATCAGCATTTATAGACGGATTTAAAGCTTGAACGTGGCGTGGCTTCAAAAGCACACTCTTTAGGCATAGACTCATCAGGTTAGGAACAAATTTAGGGCTGTTATTCAGCTTTTCTAACCACTAAGAAGACTCCATTTAAAAACGAGCTTCATTTCCGGGGTCATGTGACTTTACAGACACGTGGACATCGGGGGTGGGCTTTATGTACTGACGCCAGCGTGAGTGGACGTACATGGCATTACGTCACCAGCTTCTCGGCAAATCAGAACGTTTCAAACCTCGACCAATCACAGCTCGTGTGTACCTGCTTTAAGCTAGCAGTTAGCTTCAACAGTCTGGCCACAATATCGCCCATTAACGCTTCGAAAATGCACAAGTAACTGTGGGAATGTAGCGAATCAGCATAGAAGCAGCTCTGAATCAGCGCTCAGCTTCACAGACTGTGTTTCACCATTTAAAACACAACTCGTCCGAGTCCAATAAACAGAACCGGGTCGGACCGCAGAACCCCCGTTCATGAAAGCTTTTCAAACAGAATAAAGCATCTTTCTCTCTGCTTACAGCTTAATCACACACACAGAATGACAATTTCCAGCTTCAAAATGAACATCAACACAATTCTGTATCTTTCTGAACACCACAGCCGTGGAATATGTCTTTACCAAGGTCCAAACTTGGACTTTTTTATGTGCCAACATGAAGAGTTTTCCACATTATCACAATATCTCAGGCCACACATATAATTTATCTCTTAAGAAACGTTACGAGCCACCAAAATGTAGTGATGTAGCTGTTACCTTCACTACTAATTAATTATCCTTAAATCTATTCCTCCTCTTTAAACTTCTCGATTCGCCAGTAAATCAAGCTAGATGCCTTCAGAGATGAATCAGTCTCAATCAGTAATGTTCTGTTGTCCATCCATCCACCCATCCATTATCTTTACCCGTTTATTCCATTTTGGGTCACGGGGGTCGCTGGTGCCCATGTCCAGCAATCACTGTGCGAGGGGCGGGGTACACCCTGGACGGGTCGCAAGTCCATCACAGGGCCACATAGAGACAGACAAACGAGACAAACAACCATTCACTCTCTCACTCACACCTAGGGACAATTTAGAGTTACCAATCAGCCTAACATGCATGTTTTTGGTCTGTGGGAGGAAACCAGAGTACCCGGAGAAAACCCACGCATGCACGGAGAGAACATGCAAACTCCACCCAGAAAGCCCCCTGGACCGGGGTTTGAACCAGGAACCTGTTCGCTGAGAGGCAGCAGCTCAGTTGCGCCACCATGCTGCCCATGTTCTGTTGTCTTGTTTAGTAAAGCGTGCCAAGTTTATTAATCAGAAACAGATCAGCAAATCAATGTGTACATGTTTTGATGTTAAATTTTGATTCTGTTAAATAAATGACAGCATTTATTAAAAACGCCATTTGCCTTGAAGATCCTCTGACATCACTCTGGATAATAGTTACTTCACAGCTCTCTAATTCACACATTGACAGGAAAATAATACCATACCATTTTATTTATAGAGCACTTAAAACAGCGACAATGCCAACCAAAGTGCTGTACAGACAGAAAAACAGGCAACACACAAAGCAATTTACAAAATGAAGTAAATCAGAATATAGACATAAAAACGATCCAGATAATAAATATGACGACAAACCAGTGTGGGGCGTACAGGTTCAAAACACAGATCATCTGGTGTTGAAAGCTACTGAATAGTAATGGGTTTTTAAAAGGGATTTGAAAACCGAGAGGGATGGGGACTGTCTGACAAGCAGAGGTAACTCATTCCAAAGTCTTGGTCCTGTTACAGAGAAGGCCCTGTCACCTCTGCACTTAAGACGAGTTCCTGGAACTGTGAGGAGCAACTGGTCCACTGACCTCAGGGAACGTGGAGGGACATACGGTTGTAGCAAATCAGAGAGATGGGGGGGGGGGGGGGACTCTTCAGCGATTTGTAGACATAAAGGAGTATTTTGAACTGGATTCGAAGGTGAACCGGTAACCAGTGCAATGAGGCCAAAACTGGTGTAATGTGCTCTCCTTTGCCTGTACTGGTTAAAAATCGGGCTGCTGCATTCTGGACCAGTTGTAGTTGTGCAATGGAGGTCTGACTGATACCAAACAGGAGTGCATTGCAGTAATCAAGCCTAGATGTAATGAATGCATGTATTACTGTCTCCAGGTTATTTTTGGACAATATGGGCTTCAGTTCAGACAGCCACCTCAGTTGGAAGAAACATGATTTAACAATCATGTTTACATGATTGTTAAGTTTCAGGGAAGGGTCCATTATCACTCCCAGATTAGTGACTGTTTTTCTGACAGGGTTAGAGTGGAAAGGTTGATGCAGTGGTTTGTGATCGTGTCGTTGGGAGGGAACAACATGACTTCAGACTTCTTTTCATTGAAAACTTAAGAAGTTTAAAGCCATCCAGTCCCTGATGTCAGCCAGGCAGTCGAGCAGAGGCTGAATAGAGCATGTACCATTGTGTCTTAGGGGGAAGTAAATTTGACAGTCATCGGCGTAGAAGTGAAAGGGTATGTTGTGCTTCCAGAAAATAGCACCAAGTGGCAGCAGGTATAAAGAGAATAGGAGGGGACCCAGGATGGACCCCTGCGGAAACCCCCATTTAAGCTTTGTCGCTGCAGAACTAAAATCCTTGATGGAGACACAAAAGGATCTGTCAGAGAGGTAGGAGCTAAACCAATTGAGGGCTGACCCTGTGATGCCCACCCACTGCTCCAACTTAGCAATGAGGATATCATGGTCGATGGTGTCAAACGCGGCTTTGAGGTCCAATAGGACAAGCAGCACAGAATCACCGGTATCTGTGGATATGAGGATGTCATTAAAAACCTTCAATAGGGCAGTCTCAGTGATGTGCAGAGGTTTAAAGCCAGATTGGAATAGCTCTGATAGTGTGACCCTCCAGGAAGCACTTCAACTGGGACTCAACTATCTTCTCCAGTAGTTTAGAAACAAATGGGAGTCTGGAGACAGGCCGGAAGATGGAAACGACTGAGGGGTCAAGGTTTGTTTTTTCAGGAGAGGCTGGACAGCAGCATGTTTAAGGCCGTTTTCACACCTGATAGTCTGGTAGACTCGGTTCGGTTCGGGACCAATATTAATGACATTTTGTTTACATTTGAGCTGGTGCATTTGCATTCACACTGCATTGTGCTGTCGAGTCAACCTGTTGAACCAACCCATTCCCCCGCTCGCCTGTGGGGGCGCTGCACCAAGAACTACTGAAAGAAACAACACAAAAACCTCTGAAGACACGTCTTCTTCTTCTTCGGGAAAAAAAATAATAAAAAAGAAGTGGCATCAAGTTTTAGCAGTTTTAGGAGGAGTTATATTTTGTCATTTTTCAAAAATGAACTTAGCATGAGCAGAAGATGAGGCAGAAGACCATGGAGAATGTCATTTTTCCACACAAGGCAGCTGACGGCTCCATATAAGGTAAGAGAAATGTGTGTTTGTTTGTCCTGTGGAGTGGGGCCCGGTCTGTTTACATTCACACTGTACTCGAACCGCGCTGGAGTTCTCTTCTACCTGACCGAGACCTAGGTTTTAGCCCAGGCCAGAGTTCGCATTTTTGTTCCGTGACAGAGTTCGATGGCACGTTCACACCTCCCTAAACGAACCGAACTTTCTAGGAAAACGAGCTAGAGTTCCATTAAAACGGACTAAACAGGGCTGGTGTGAATGCACCCTAAAGGTTTTTGGCACCACGCCAATGGATAAACTACTGTTTACTATAGCAAGAATGGACGGACCTAGAGTAGGAAAAACCTCCTTTACTAGTCGAGGGGGGACCACATCAAAGGGAGAACCAGAAGGTTTCAAGCTGCACATGACCTGCTCTAGAGAAGATAGAGTGATGGGTTCAAAATGATCAAATAGAGCTACAGATTGAGGTGGGATGGATGGGTCATGAGTTGGAGGAGAAATGAGAGCCCGGGTGGTCGCAATTTTTTCCAAAAAGAAAAGTAAGAATTTTTCGCACAGCTCGGTCGAGGCTTCCAGAGGTGATGGTTCAGTGATGTGGAGAACAGGGTTTAGGGTGGAGAAGAGGACACGTGGGTTGCGAGAGTTTGAGGTAATGATATCAGAAAAGTATTTGGATTTAGCAGCTTTTACTGCTTTCTGATAACAGCGCCAACTCTCTTTGAAAAGAGACCTGCAGCCTGTCTTTCCTTCTTTTGCGCTCCGCCCTCCTGCATTGCAGCCTAACGTCCTTGGTGACGTCACTCAGCCAAGGTTCTGCTCTGAGTTTTGATTTTCTAGTTTTAACAGGAGCGACATGATCCAGAGTCTTTAAGCAGACAGAGTTGAACTGGGATGTCAGCTCCTCAGTGGTGGTGAGAAACACTGGGATCTGACTTATCATTTCAGAGTAATAATCTACAGATATTGTGTCCTTTTCACTCTCAGATTTCTCTTTAAATCTACAAAGTTAATTTTGGTGTACATAAAAAAAATAATAAAAAAAACTAAATCATTTCTTTCACAATATGAAATCTTTGCAATTTGTCATTTTTCTGTGTGGCTGCTCCCTCTTCAGGGTCTCCACAGCAAGTCATTCTCCTCCATCTCACTGTTTTCTGCCTCCTCTGTCCTCACTCCAACTACCTCTATGTCCTCTCTAAAGCCACTTCTCCACAGAAGTTTGAATCATCTGTTTGAATCGACTCAGCATCAGCCAGTAATGTCTCTATTTCCTGTTTCTTACTCAGTTTGTGGACCCACCTCAGCTGTGGTTCCTAGCAAGTTTTGCTAAAAAACAATTTTGACAATAGCAAATTGACCCGTGGATTGACGTCACTGGATGAGCCAAGACTGTATTGTACTCGCAAACTACTCCTGAAGTGCCTTTTTCAAACCGATTGTTGCTGTGCCTACATCGTATCTTTCCTACTTTGAGATGGCATGAATGAGGTTCAGACATTTTTATCTATTATGGCCGACTGCATCCAGCATGAACTAGAAAGAGCAACTAGAAATGGGCGTGTGTACAGAATACGAGCTCATAAACATCTCTCACACTTTGCCCTCTTTGCTCTGATGATCCACTCCACAGAGTGGAAGACACACTCACAAAGGAGACACACCTACATCTGAGAAGAACTTAATAGAAACAAATAAATTAGAATTGTAGCCAACCATGGAGAAGTGGCTTAACTGAATATTTGTATCGCCTCTTTGTCATTTCCTGGCAGCTGTATTTCTAACATCTGTCTACCAACATACCCTCTGTCCAAACCATTTCAGTGTGTCCTCTCTAACTTTATCTCCCAATTGTTCAACCTGTGCTGTACCTCTGATGATCTCATTCCTAATCTTATCCATCCTTGTCACTCCTAATGAGAACCTCATCGTCTTTATTTCTGCCACTTTCAGTTCTTTCTCATGTCTTTTTGTCCATGTCTCTGTCTCCAGACCAGGCATGG
The DNA here is from genome assembly GCF_014905685.2 of Nematolebias whitei. Taxonomy (NCBI): domain Eukaryota; kingdom Metazoa; phylum Chordata; class Actinopteri; order Cyprinodontiformes; family Rivulidae; genus Nematolebias; species Nematolebias whitei. Next base: position 47,734,145 of record NC_056499.1, on the reverse strand, counting down.
GCAAACCCCAGCCCGTGGGCCATATACGGCCCATTGGGCTTTTTAATTGGCTTGCCAAATTTGTCCAAATTCTATTTAAAAAACTGCATTTAATAGGAAAAACTAAACCTGGTGTAGTCTTACACGTAGTGCCTGCATTTCCCCAATAGATGGTGGACTACAGACACTGGTGTAAAAGTGAAGAAGAAGTAAGCTTTTTAATAATAATAAGCAAATGCTATTGGGTGCCTCAAATCAATCAATCAATCAATCAATCAATCTATCTATCTATCTATCTATCTATCTATCTATCTATCTATCTATCTATCTATCTATCTATCTATCTATCTATCTATCTATCTATCTATCCATCTATCCATCCATCCATCCATCCATCCATCCATCCATCCATCCATCCATCCATCCATCCATCCATCCATCCATCCATCCGTCCGTCTATCTATCTATCTATCTATGCTCATTGCTACCTCTCTTTATATCACCAATATATTCATTCTGAGATTTTGCTTTTGGAAACTTTAATTCCTCTTTTCTGGATGTAAATCACATTTTTTGGATGATTGTTTCCTCTGGTATCGGATGCTGTGCAGCTGGAAGGATTTTTACGGAAACTTTTTTAGTTTTGGACATTTGTTATGATGCGTAACCATGGCAACAAGGCAGTTTCTACAACCAACAGCAGCTGATTAACATCTCAAAAGCTCAAGTAATATCTCAACTACAGCCCTAAATTTCAAATGAGTTGAAAAGGATGTTCTGTGGATGCATTCTCATCTACCTGCCAGCTGTGCTCGAGTGTCTGACCACTGAGATCCTGGAACTATACCAACATTCAGTAGGTCCTGAAGCCCAGGAGGCCAACCAAGTGCAAGTAAATGGATCAACATCTGTGACCAGTTTTTTCAGATCTGCTATAAGACGGACCATCACAAGAGATCCTTCCCGCCCACAACCATCAACATCTAGAACAACTCTTTTATGAAACAAGGAACATGAGCTACAACAACATTTAATTTCCCTCTGGGATTAATAAAGTATTTTTGAATTGAATTTGAATTGAATATATGTTTGATTACAGATGCAGTGCAAATGATGATGTTATACAGTCTGTCTAATATATTGAATGAATGTGTGAGACGTATTTCTTTTTTCTAATCGGTCATAATGCACGCTGAAAATTCACAGAGGTGAGGCAGAAAGTACCGCGCCGCACCGATAGGGGGCAGTGCTGCCCATAGGGACAAAGACACAGGTGCAGTCTCTGTGCATTCTGTTACACATTGTTCTGTTGGGCAGCAGAGGTGAGGCAAATAGTATACTCATTTAAATCTGTTTAGACACAATGGAAGACCATATCTCAAACCTAAAGGATTCTCGATTTTTGGTCGAAACAGAAGGTATTAGAGAGAGGAAGAAAGAAAAAGGCTAAATTGAAATATAAGTGTAACCATGTGAAAAACGGGTACCTGTAAAATGTGTTTTGTAAATCCCATTTTGCGTTTATTTCACCTATTGGTTGTAGTTCTTGTTTTTTTGGTTAGCATGTGGTGCTGTTGTAACAGAGAGGTCTCAAAGTACCGGAAGTAAAAAAAAAAAAAGAAAACCTCTTTTTACGTATGGTGGCATTCTGAGAAAACGGAAGAGAAGCACATTTTTGCACCGAGACTGGTTGGAGAAGATGACTTTATGGCCACATGAGTGAAGAATCCATATTTTCGGTAATTAATGTCTGAACTGTATTATTTTCCATGTATGAAGCTGAAGTGATGTTGCTGACGTCATGCTCTTTTTTTTTTGTTTGTTTGTCCTCTTTTAGAAGAGCCACTAATGTTTGTTGTATACTGTTTTTTTAGTTTTGTATGAAGTTGTGTGCTGTTAATGCACCATTTTATTTGTGAAACTGCATGCTGTTAACACGCCATTTTGTTCAAACCGTTGCTGCTTGGGAGCTTTATACTAGTATTATATGAACCATTTACGTTGTAAGAGACTATTTTTACTCCATATTTTGAACTATTTTTTTTTTTCTTTTTTTTCACCGCAGAGAAACGTTCTTTTTGAGAATAAAGAACCCCTTTTATTTGAAGTCCTGTGTGCTCTATTTAAGCGGCTTCAAATATGGGTACAAGGAGTGGGGTCTCTCGTTTTTTTTTTCTTTGTGAAAGCACGTGTATGGTGGGGCAGCTTTAGTGTTTTTGTTATACAGCTGTAGTGAAGGAGTGGCCTAAACAAGAGTGGACCTGGGTGGCATGTCTGTGTGGTGGCATCTGTATCAAGACCAGAGAAGGACGATGTTGGAGAGTCTGTACTGGTGTGGCTGTGAGGGATTTCAGCCAGCGAGGTTATCGTCAGACCCAAGCGCATTCCAGGCGGGAGACAGCATTGCCCAGCAGCGCTCTTGGAGCAGCTCAGGAGCATCTGGTGGACTTGGGAATTTAACTAATTTATCCTTTGCTGAATAAATTTCTATTGACTCTTAAGTGAGCTAACTGAGTAATAATCAGAACATGTCTGGCCAAGATGAAAATGTTGAAATGGATGAACAACAGTTAGCATTGAATAATAATGATTCTAATGGAAAAGAACGGGATGGTGGACAGGATAACCAACAAAATGATGGCATTGAACAAGCTGGGGTGTTACAACAACTGGGTGAGTTAGCTAGTAAACAAGAAGACGTCATGACAGTCATATCATTACTAAATACTGAGCCTACCAGATCTTAAGTCTATGGACCCAGAGAAAGGCACAGTTCCCCATTTAGCAGAGGCATTGAAAAAGATGGGAGGAGTATAGACAATTTTTATTGATGAAGTAGAAAGGGTCATTTCTGCCAGAAACCAATCTGCACCTGAACAGTTCGATTTTGTGCTGTCACTGTTAAGAGGCTCAGCTCTGGATGAAGTGCGTGTACGCAAAGCTGATGGTGATTTTGTAAAAGACTGTTTGTTTACCTGAAAGACGCCTTTAGAGATAAATGTAGTGTTTCGCAACTTTTACAAAACTTTTACAACTGTAAACAAAAAGAGGGGGAGGACATACGTGACTTTTCACATTCATTAACTCAGGCCTTTAGTTTTGTACGGAAACAGCATTCTCATCCGGTGGGCAATGAGAAGACAATGTTGAGAGATCAGTTCATTGAGGGCGTCAGAGACCTCGCATTAAGACGAGAACTTTGAAAATATGTAAGAGGAAAACCTGCATCTTCTTCTATAGAGGCACACGAGGAAGCTTACTTGTGGTCCTTAGAAGACCAAGTTCCTAGCACAAAAGTGGTTAGAAGTAAAGCGAAGACCTGCAGCAATGTTGCAGCAGAAGCACAGTGCTGTGCAGTTAGAGAGAGAGACAGGAAACCCAGTGTATCGAGGATGTGCTGAAAATTCTCAAAGAGAAAGACAAAGTCACTAATGCACCTAGACCTAACGATAAGTCAGTTTCAATTGATGACGTTCTAAAAGCACTTACTGAGCAGGGAAAAGTGATAACTGAACTCACTAAAGCTGTGAAAGAGTTGACTACTCAGAGCAAAAACCCTAGTGACCAGACACCAAATAAGATCAAAACTGTTCCAAGATTTACTTTGGATGGTAAGCCGATATGCTTTAAATGCCAAACTGCTGGTCATGTCGCCAAACAATGCCCCCAGGAAAAACACAAAAACTCTGACGAGTCCTCTGTTTCCAGTCAGTCGAGGAACAAGAGGCCCTGGTTGTAATGAGTTGGGTAATACAGGGTCATGTCTAACTGACCTAAACTAGAGATCACACGTGAACAAATCATTGAGCATGCTATAGGAAAATGTCCAGTGGTTGATCTAAAACTTAATGGCAGGTTAGCTCATTGTTTACTGGACACTGGCAGCCAAATCAGTACTATGACAGATGAGTTTTTCAGAAAATATATTGGTGATGATGAGAGCATGCTAGCTACAAATAGTTGGCTTAAAATAACTGCTGTGAATGGACTTGACATCCCTTACCAGGATATATTGAACTGGAAGTCAAGACGATGAGTTTAAAGATCCCAAACTGTGGGTTATTGGTTCTGAAACCTTCAAAGAATCCTATTGTTTCTGAGGAATGTTTAATTGGGATGAATGCCATTCACAGATGCAGACAGCTGGTGACAAC
>NC_056499.1:47726424-47727012 GCF_014905685.2 Nematolebias whitei | reverse complement strand
CTGGCAACCTAACTGACATGGAAACTAGTGTTTTTGTGTAAACCTGTTCATTTTTGTTTGTTACCCCCAATAAACACGGAAAAACACAAACGTTTTCAGAAGTTGTTCTCAAGTAAATGGGGCCTTATAGCAAGTAGATCACTTTGACTTGGTCATTTTAAAAGGAGCTGCATGTTGAAAAAGTGTAGGCACCCATATGTAACGTAATAGAGATAAATGTATTGAATCTAAGTTACAGTAACATCAAGATGAGGGCACACAAGAAGCTTGAGAATAACCAAGACCTGAAAGAGAAAATAGAAAAGTCATAAATTAAGGCCTCAATGTCAGTGGTCATCAGAGCACGTGGGGCTGTGAAAACTGGGACAGTGACTCTAGCAGATCCCAGGAACAACCTCAGTTATCTCTGTCCAGAAGAGTGCAGTCCTAGAAACAGCTGCTCCTGTCAGATACTGTGCAGAACCCCCAAGCACCAAGGGCTTCTGATAGAAGATCCAAGCTTGAACTCAAAGTACAACAGAGCAAGGGGAAAAAGAAGATTAAATAATGTGTGTGTGTGTGTGTGTGTGTGTGTGTGTGTGTGTGTGT
>NC_056499.1:47715695-47723424 GCF_014905685.2 Nematolebias whitei | reverse complement strand
AAAAAAACGAAGTCCAGATGACATGATTCAACCTTTTTTGTTGTTATATACCTGGATGACTGAGAAAACAAACTTTGTATAGTACTGTGGCTTTAAAATGATGGTATTTTGACCTAAACCGTCACATGTGCTGAGTAAAGATATTCTAAGATGAGGTGTGGTTGCGTTTGTTGAATGTGCACAGAAAAGGAGGGGGTAAATAAGACATTTTAAATCTATTTGGCAACTTTGATACTGGGCTCAGCTGCATCCATTGTGCATGCAGTGTCTGCATGACAGTTAGTCCAAACTGGTGAATACACTAACGTCTCTTTGGACCCTGGATTTTATTAAGTTTTGTTCCTACATGCTGAAAAAGGATGAGCAGCACAAAAACTCAGCTCTCTGCCATTTATTATAACTGTTGTTATATTTATTTTAACTGTTGTTATATTGTTGTTATATTTATTTTAACTGTTGTTACTTTAGAAAAACTTTAGACTGCAGCCTCTAGTGTAGTGCGGGACTTTACACCTGTGTAGCATTTCACACCTCCGTGGGGGCTTCCCCCAAACATCTCCACTCTGAGACCTGGATTCAGAAACCTTGGGTTTCAGAGAGAGTGAGGGTTGCTGACTGTAAATGAACAGCCAAATGTGTCACGTCTTGTAAATGGGGCCTGAGACTAGCTGCTCTGTGTGTCAATCAAGCGACAGATTTCATAGATGGAGGATATGCTGACATCTATTTTTTAATGCCATGCGCTCTACCCATAATACCTTTGCAATCGACAGGGAGATTGTGAGCAACTGACTGATTGCGATGTACCAATAGATTGCGATCGACCGGTAGATTGCGATCGACAGGTAGATTGCGATCGACCGGTAGATTGCGATGGACTGGCAGATTGCGATGGACCGATAGATTGCGATGGACTGGTAGATTTTGATCGACCGGTAGATTCCGATCGACTGATAGATTGCGATTGACCGGTAGATTGTGATTGACACAATGGGCACCACTTCTTTACACATTGTCAACCTTCACATCTGTTGTCAGTCTGGACCAGGAAGACCCAAAGTATCTTAGCCCTGTCACTATCCACCACCCCTGATCGAGTCTCCCACTTTGACTGTGGTACTGCCAGGCCAGACTTGGTACTGGTGTTCCTCTTCACTGCACTTTATCGTTCTCTTGGATATGACATTCCATATATACTTTCCCTGCCTGCATCTTACATCATGGTGTGCTGTATCGGGAACATCTTGTTATAGCTTGTGTCTTGGGTCCAGTCTAGTTTGTTAAACAGGGTTGGGGAGTAAAAAAGAGAGTTTACTTCAAATGGACGAATTTAAGGATCTGGGTATCTTGTTCACGAGTGACAGTAGGATGAATGGATGTTGCCTCTATGACTTAACCACAAAAGAAAGCATGACTTGTAATAAAATACATGGAACTAAGCTACAAATTTGGGTTTCATTATAGTGGTGCGGAAAAATAAAATAATCTTTCAAATGTGGATGAAAGTATAGAAATTGTATAGGAGTTGCTGTTGAGCCAAATTTTTAGAAAGTGACATTATTCACTAAATCCAAAAAAGTTCAATCTGGTCCTCTGGACATTCAAAAAAACAAAAAACAAAACAAAGCAAAAAAATATAGAAACATTTCGTCTCTCATCCAAGTGACTTCCTCAGTCTGAGGTGCTGTTTTCAGCTCAGTCTCTTAAATAGCACCTTCTCAGAGTGGATCAACCAGTTTTGCTGCTGACAACCAAAACCAGCTGATCACATGCTCAAGAAGGACCATCAGCCTAACGATGGATCATTAGCACCCTGATGGCTGTTTACTGTTCACAGAGAGCTGAGTGATACTAGCAATCACAGCATTGTAAGAGGGGGACAGTTGAACCCAGAGGCCTCCACCCCTGTTTAATGATGGACGGTTTCTTTTCACAAAGATGGCCTCCTTTACTCCTCTCTCAAACCATCGTTCCTCTCTGTCCAGGATGTGAACATCTTCATCCCTGAAAGAGTGACCGCTGGCCTGGAGATGAGTGTAGACGGCAGAGTCCTGGCCTGATGTTGTTGATCTTCTGTGCTGGGCCATCCTTTTGGCCAGTGGCTGTTTAGTTTCCCCGATGTAAGACTGATCACAGCCCTCCTGACACTGAACAGCATACACAACATTACTCTGTTTGTACCGGGGGACTGGATCTTTGGGATGAACCAGTCTTTGCCGTAATGTATTTTGGGGTTTAAAAGCCATTGGGACGTTATGTTTAGAAAATAAACGTCTCAGTTTCTCTGATACTCCCTCAACATACGGAATGACCAATGGTCTGGGTCTGGGTTCCTCCTTTTCACCTGATGGCTGACTGGAGTCCTGTTTGGGTTTCTTCTCTGCTTTCAGGAAGGCCCAGTTAGGATATCCACATTGCTCTAGAGCCTGTTTTGTGTAGGATTTCTCCTTCTGCCTGGCTCCTGAGTTAGTGGGGACGCGGTCTGCTCTGTGATACAGAGTCCTGATGACTCCTAACTTGTGCTCCAAAGGGTGATGGGAGTCAAACTGCAAATACTGGTCTGTGTGGGTGGGTTTGCGGTACACCTCAGTTTGTAAATGTCCTCTATCAGAGACTGAGACCTCACAGTCCAAGAAAGCCAACTTGCCATTTTTTACATGTTCTCGTGTGAACTTGATATTTATCCACAGATTTGATGTGGTCAGTAAAATGTTGGACTTCCTGAGATTTAATTTTAACCCAGAGTCCAGAGGACCAGATTGAACTTTTTTGGATTTTTCTACCTGGATTATTGAGCATGCATCAGGATATTATTCACTAAAGTTTTCAAAATTGCTGCCGTTTTAAAAAATGGCAAAAGTTTTCTCTTTTCAATTATTTTTTGACACCTTGATGTTTAAGAGGTATCAGTATGTAATGACATGGTAGATAAATGAAAAACATTTAGCTAAATAATTATTTTGATCATTGTCGATCATTTTGATCCATCGCAATAGCCGTTGCTAGTCAACTTCACTCTTACCTATCCAACAATAACATTTATGAAGAGTTTCAATCTGGTTTTTGCCCCCACCATAACACTGAAACAGCTCTAATAAAAATAACTAATGACCTTCTTGCTGCTGACTCTGCTCTTCTGTCTATCCTCATTCTACTTGATCTAAGTTCTGCCTTCGACACAATCTGTCATTCTATCCTCCTCAACAGACTAACTTCCATTGGCATCTCAGGTACTCAGACTGGTTCAAATCATATCTCTCTGACCGCACTCAATTTATTCAGCTCAAATCCTTTCATTCCCAGTCTTCCCCCGTCTCCATGGGTGTCCCCCAAGGCTCTGTCCTCGGACCCCTCCTCTTCATCATTTACCTCCTTCCTCTAGGTCACATCTTCCGTAAATTTGGTGTCCATTTTTGCTGTTATGCTGATGACGCACAGCTCTACTTGTCAACAAAACCAAACTCCACCCACCCACCCTCCATCCTCACCGACTGTCTCAATGAGCTAAATCACTGGTTTTCTAACAACTTCCTACAACTAAACAGTAACAAAACAGAAATCATTCTTGTTGGTACCAAAAACTCTCTTTCAAAATCAGAAAATCTTCTCATCCCCCTTAACAACTCTCTGCTATCCCCCTGACCTCAGGTCAAGAGTCTTGGTGTCATCCTCGACACCACTCTCTCCTTCACTTCACACATCAACAATGTCACTCGGTCTGCCTATTTCCATCTCCGAAATCTTAACCGTCTCCGCCCTTCTCTCACACCCCGCTCCACGGCCATCCTTGTTCACATTCTTGTGACTTCTCGGATTGACTACTGCAACTCCCTTCTTTATGGCCTCCCCAACACATCTTTCCAGAAGCTGCAATTGGTCCAGAACTCAGCTGCCCATGTCATCATTCAAACCTCCTCCTATAACCACATCACCCCTGTCCTGCAGCAGCTCCACTGGCTCCCGGTTAAATCACACATCGTCTTCAAAATTCTTCTTCTCACTTTCAAAGCTATCCACAACCTTGCCCCTCCGTACCTATCTGACCTCTTACACATCTCCATCCCCTCTCGCTCTCTCAGATCCTCCTCTTCACTACACCTCCATGTACCCTCTGCCCGCCTCTCCACCATGGGGAGCAGGGCCTTCACCTGCTCTGCCCCTCATCTCTGGAACTCTCTACCCCCTGACTTAAGAAACACCATCTCTCTTTCTATATTCAAGACTGCTCTGAAAACACATCTCTTTAGACTCGCTTATCCTTAACTTTGCTGTATGTATTTTATATTCTTTATGTATTTTACATTCTTTATGCAATTTATTCCTGTTGATCTTCGTTCTTACTGTAAAGTGTCCTTGGTTGTCCTGAAAGGTGCTTTTTAAATAAAATGATTATTATTATTATTATTATTATTGTATGGAACTGAAAATTCAAAAAGACTGTCATTTTAGTTCAACATGTATATACATATATGTTTTTAGTAGCCTACTTTTTAAAACCAACATTTTTATTTTTATTTAATTTTTATAAATAAAAAAAAACACATTGTTGCAGGTTGGCGGACAATTTGAAATTGGCAGCCACCTTGAAATGTTAAGTGGCTAATATATGGTACTTTTCTTTTAAATAGTAATGTTTAAGGAAGATCTGTGCAAAGGCTTTTGCTTGCATCCATGTTTGAAAGACACACTGAATGTGTGAACTGAAAAACACTGAATGTGGTTTTATCTACTGGACTATTTGTGTGAATCTAAAGTCCAAACCCCAAAATAATAGTTCCAAGTGCTCCTAAGGGCTAATCACAGTAAAAGAATAAGGATGTGTGTTCGGCAGGGGTGAGGGGTGAGAACAGCTCGGTGTATTTTCATTCATTCATTTATTTATACAGGCTAGCCTCTTTCAGCCACAGGGATTCATTTACAAGAGGGACCTGTTCCAGACAGAACATATAAAGTACAGACAAAAATAACAGTAAACAGTGACAACAATAAATTACAGTAAAAATGCAGTAAAAAACAAGAGTAGTGTATAAAACAATAAATCAGGGTGCCATAAAACAGGGTGAAAATTTAAAAACAAGCACATATCTGTTTTGATTTTTCCATTGACATTATCAAATGTTTGACACCCCTTAAAGAAATCAAGGTGGACAACTTCAGTTCTTGTTGCAAGGTGTTCCAGGTTGAAGGAGCAGAGTAAGAAAAGGCCTTTTTGCCAAGTTCAGTCAGCACTGAGGGAACGCTGCAGGTAATGATGAGCGCACGTTGTAACTGCACTGACAACGAGACATGTGGGAGGAGATATAAGAAGGTAGCAGACCAAGGAGGGATTTATAGATGAAATGAACCAGTGTGAGAGTCTACATGTAGATAATGATGACCAACTGACCAATGAGTACAGAGTGCAGTGATGGGTACGGTAGTGTTAGACTTTCATGAGACTGATCCGTCTTTAGAGCTGCTTACAGACTTGGGCATTAGTCAAGTCAAGTCATATTTATTTATAGAGCACAATTTAAAACAGATAGACTGTTATCAAAGTGCTTAACACTAAGGGTAACACTAAGAAATAAAAAGCAGTAAGAATATACCTTAAAAAATTAAAACAACAGCATTAAAATGAAGACATGGAACAAGATATACTAAATCAACTCACACAGTATGAAACGCCAGAGAGAACAGATATGTTTTTAGCAGGGATTTGAACACAGTAAGGGAGGTGGCATGCCTAATGTTGGGGGGTAGGTTGTTCCACAGTTTGGGACCCATGACTGAAAACGCCCGATCTCCTCGGAGCTTCAGTCGTGTTTTTGGAACAACCAAAAGCAGCTGATCGGATGATCTCAAAGCCCGAGAGGGAACATATGGTTCCAGTAGCTCAGAGAGGTAGATGGGTGCGAGGCCATTTAGGCACTTATAGGTCAGGAGGAGAATTTTGAAATCAATCCTAGTTCTCACAGGAAGCCAGTGTAGGGAGGACAGAACTGGCGTGATGTGCTCATACCTCAGTGTACCGGTTAAGAGCCGAGCTGCAGCATTCTGGACGAGCTGTAGCCGTGAAATAGAGGTCTGGCTGACCCCAGCATACAGTGAATTACAATAGTCCAGGCGGGTTGTGATGAATGCATGGACTAGTGTCTCAAGGTCGGGTCTAGACAGCACTGGCTTGAGCTTAGCTACCTGCCGCAGTTGGGAGAAGCTTCTCTGCAGAACCGAACTGATCTGTTTGTCGAACTTAAAATCCGAGTCAAAAACCACTCCGAGGTTTTTAACAGAGTGCTTCAGATGAGGCTGAAGGGAGTCCAGGTTCACAGGATAAGAGGCGGCAGCTGAGCTAGGGCTAAAGACAATGACTTCAGTCTTCTGGTCGTTAAAACTTAGAAAATTTGAAGCCATCCATGTCTTAATGTCGTCCAGACATTTGAGGAGAGGGTGGACGGAACAAGCACTGGCTGGTTTCAGTGGCAGGTAGATCTGACAGTCATCGGCGTAGCAATGGAATGGAATACCATGTTTTCTTAGGATCAACCCCAGCGGAAGCAAATAGAGCGAAAATAGAAGGGGTCCGAGAATCGAGCCCTGCGGGACACCGCAGGAAAGAGGCATTGAAGTGGATAGATTTTTACCCACCTTCACACAAAAACTCCTGTCAGAGAGGTATGAGCGGAACCAGTCTAATGATTAGAAATCTAGCAGGCTTGCATGACTGGGTCCCTAGCTTTATGTCATGTCACCTATTTGTATTCCAGTACATTTTTCACATATATATATATATATATATATTATATATATTTATATATATATTTAATTATGTCTCATTCATATTTAACTGGATATGCAGAATGAAAAACGGTAGGTTTTGGACTTTAAACCATCTTTAAAAATCTTTGTTTTCTGCAGGTGTGGACTGGTCTGCGTTTCCTAGCCGGTGAATGGCTGTGGGTGAATGGAGAAGAAATGCTGTACCCTGACCTGCCCCTCTGTCCCACCCCAGGGCACTATTGTGGAGCCTTATTGAAGAACGACACAGGCAGCGTCGAGGAAAGAGACTGTTCAGAGAGAAAAAACTTTTTGTGTTACAGTTACTCTTAACATCACTGGCACTGGGATGTTTGAACATCTCAACATCTAATTCCTCAAAAAAAGCTCACACAGCTAGAGATCTGTTGTCAATCATTTGTAAGCACTAATTTGGACTAGATTTTGTATTTATAGCACAAAATCTAAATCATCTATATATTCAACAAAACTACTCCAAAAATACAGCATCATTATACATGATTTATAAATGTTAGAAATTCTGTTAATAATTAGGTTGTAAATACTTTATAAATTGCAAAAAATATTAAGAATTTTAAGATAGTTTTTTACATCAATGCAGACTCAGTATTTGATTAGCTTATTGCAACATTTAATTCTAGTAATTCCAAAAGATTGCACTCCCACAAACCCCCGTTACCTGTCTTGTTATTTATTGAGCTTGATAAAAATTACATATTGAAAATGAAATAAAAGCCAAATGTTAAAACTGTAGGGTACATATTGAAATATTGTAGAATGGATGTTATAAATTAATAATAATAATTAATCAATTATAAAACCTAGAGACATCTCGAATGAAGAAAAGATAAATAAATCTATCATTTATATGATTATCAGTCTCAATAAATTACCCAAAATGATGATGTATTTTTTAGGAGTCATAATTCTATTAAAACACCCCCCCCCCCCC
>NC_056499.1:47714101-47715595 GCF_014905685.2 Nematolebias whitei | reverse complement strand
CCCTACACACACACACACACACACACACACACACACACACACACACACACACACACACACACACACACACACACACACACACATGACTGAATTAAGTCTGGCACTGTTTATGTGATGTGATGATGAAAAATGCTCAGAAATGATTCTAATGTGTCAATTTGAAGTAAACAAAAACAGAATATGTTAATTATGAATAAGAAAAAGTTGATTTGAGACAAAAGTTGCAATTTGACCTATTAGAGGTTGAGGGGTCAGACTTAACTGAAATTATATTAATTAATTATAACTAAAGGTTGGCAGAAATTTTAAAATATGGAAACTTATCAAAGACTCATTGAATTGGACTTAACATGTAACAATGTTAAGTTAACGCTGGATGTAATCACACTGTAACATACATTAAATCTAGCGGTCACTTGTTTTCAAAGAAACTCGCATCACATGCGATTATTAAACAAAACAACATTTATAATTCTATATTATCACCCTTAACTTTATCTAGAAACATACTATGGGTATAAAGAAAATACAGCTTCAACAAAAGGAATACCAGTAATGAATCTGAAATTACTTTTTGTTATAAGAAAAATATAAAGACATGAGAAATGGGGATGAATAAAAAGCATAACTTTGAAGAGAAAAACAGGAAAATTAAACTTTGTTATACTTCAATGGTAAGTTCTAGAAGTGTTTGGTAAATGAAATAAAACATGTTTAATATAGCATTTTCAGAGCAGGCGTGAATATTAAAAACCAGACGATTTGTTATGTCAACAGAAGAAAATATTGTAAATTAACTGAGGTCATAAGACATGAGCGCCGTGAGTCTCAGCTCCTGCCTGTAGGAGGGGCTGTCTGTCTTTACATGGTCCTGAGTAGAAAGAGTTCATATTTGATTCACTTTTTAGAAGTAAAATTATGTCATTTACAACCAGACCTGGAAGACTTGTAGCTGTTAAAACAAGGCACATTTTCTGGTAACACAAACAGAGTTGTCAGTTTATGATCAAATTGGAGGCGTCAGGATGTTTGATGAGTGTCACTGACGTTGACCAATCAACATTCAGTATGGCCTCTTCTACAGATAACATCAGCAGATGCCTCCTGTGTGATACACAGACAGTGTTGCTTACTGGATTCACAACTGGAGATGGACCTAGTTGGTTAGATCTTGGGTTCAGGGGGGGTTGATCAGGGAGAAAGGATTCAAGGTTCTTTATTGTCATTCACATCACAATGTGGTACATGAGGTGGAACGAAATTGTGTGTCCCAGTTACATCCAACAATAAAATGTAAAAGAAAAACAGTAATAAGATCTAAGATATGAACTAAGAAAAATGTAATAAAAATGCATTAAGCACTAATAGTATAAAAGCAATACATTGAACAGCAGCACAAATGAGTCTGTGTGAGAAGATAAGCACGAATGAACACATCAACATGAAACAGATCAGCAGCAACATGAAACAGATCAGCAGCAACATGAAGCAGAT
>NC_056499.1:47708066-47714091 GCF_014905685.2 Nematolebias whitei | reverse complement strand
ATGAAACAGATCAGCAGCAACATGAAACAGATCAGCAGCAACATGAAGCAGATCAGCAGTAACATGAAGCAGATCAGCAGCAACATGATGTGATTTTTCACAGTGATTATTCTGGTTAGAGATTCATGAGTCTAACAGCCTCTGTCTAGTGGTTCTACACTTAATGTAAAGGAGGGGTCAGTAAACAGTCACCACAGGTCAGAAATAGGTCAAATCATGATAATATGACACAATAAAAATAAAATTATTGTAGGCAAGGGTCTTTCCAATAACACGTTCTTTGTACAATGCAAACTGCAAAGTGTCACATGTTGGAATGTTGCTGCAGTTTTCCTTTAATTTGAAAGTTAAAGTGCTGTATCGTCACCGATGCATGTTCCCCTACAATGACAAAGTTTGTGTTCTGCATTTGATCCATTGCACATGAGATTCATCTCAGGGACTCATTTTCAAGAGAGTCCTGATTTCAACAAAGAGTGATAACAACAGTGGACAATTAAAATGAAGCATACAAATTGAAAAGGAAAAGTGAAAGAAAATGGCATTAAAAAAACTAACAGAAGCAGTGAGTTTGTAAGGTGATATAGAAAACTAAAAACAAGAACGTCATTGGTTTTTGCCATGAACGTAGCAGACGTTTGAAGCCACATATCAAGGTCAAGGTGGAGAGCTTCATATACATCCAAGACACACCCAAGTGGAGCAGTAGGCAGCAATGTAAGCACCTGGGGAGCTGTGAGGGAATGGCTGTCTTGTTCAAGGACACTGAAGTATGTGGGGATGGCATGGCAGGGAGTTGAACCTGTGGGGTTCCGGTTTCAAATCGGCTGCCCTGCCTCAACGCCACAGCCACCCCAGATTTCTTACCTGTCTATAGCCAAATAAAATTGGAAAATGTGATTTTAGTTTTTTTCAGATAAAACATTAAACATCTTGTGAAGTACATATTTTCTTTTGTGAAATTAATGCATTCTCTACAAGGTGCCATTAAAATAAATTAAACAAAAACTAATATCACGTAAGAATGGAAAGAGAGATAAACCAATGGATTTGGGGCTCATTTGCAGTAATAAAGGCCTTTCTTTGGTTTGTAACTGTCTGTTAATGAAAGATTTGACTGAAATAACCAAGTTCCCAATTGGTATACCTTCATTCTTCTCTTACCTTTGGTCTTGTGGTTTGGATTTTTTTTTTTATCAAAATAATAAGAACCTAGATGAAAGCAACTAAAATGATCTTCCTCCATAGTTTGTCTGACCTGTCTTATAAGGACATAGTGCAGAGCTCAGTCATCCAAGAAAATAATATGCATGGTTGCATCACACTGAAAGAAGTTTTGGCATCATTCTCCTGGGCTCCTTCCCTTCAAGGTGTTTTGGACACATCCTCCATGAAAGAGATCTTGGGAATACACGGACACAGCAACCACTGAAGTTATAATATGTCCTTTATAGGGCTGGACACACCTTGGGATCCCTCAGAATGAGGATGTCACTGAGGACAAAGTTGTCTGGGATGTCCTCTCTGTTTGACTTATTGTCTCTGCAACTCAACTGAGGATAAGCAGCTGAAAATGTGTGCAAGGAATGGATAATCAAATGAAACCAATATTAGGCCTACTGTTCTTTATCACCACTGAAAAAACTTGATAGTTTACATTGTATTTTGATGAAAATATCTGAAAGTTACTTCATGAGGTTACATACTTAATGAGGTTTTAATTTAGTGACACTACACAGACGGGCAGCGTCACCAGGTACGTGCGTTGTGTTTTATATGCTCCACATTTAGCTTTTCAGTTGCTCCACTTATTTTCACTGTCTTGAATTTACAAAGCAAATAGCACTAATTATTTACTGACTCAAACACACCTATCAAGTTAAACAAACTGCACTGTTTTTGCATCGAATCAAACACATGCAAAAAGGTCCTTAACCCAAATATGACAGAGGTGGGTCTAAAAATATATAAACTTTCAGTTTTGTTTGTTAAACTCTGGACGTGAAGCTTTATCTGTTAAAATGTCTGTTTAATAAAAAGTTTGTTATTATTCAAATTAAACAGCAACAACAAAATTTTACCGACTTTTTGACAATTCCATTGTAGTTTCAACAACATCTGGATCTCATAGTTGGAAGGGAAGATAATACTTTGCCTTACATACGTAGCCATACATATGTGACGGCAAAAGTGCAACACATTGTTAAACTTTCTCACTTTATTTTCCAGAGATGTAAATATCAACAGCTGTTATGAGAAAACAAAAAAATTCACACTAAATGCATGTTGCAAACTGTACTAATCTCTGATACTTTTAGCCATGGCTGTTATTTACACAAATGCAGATGGGCTTTCTATTAAATGCATGCATAATATTTAATTTAAATATGTGGACCATATTAGGGACCATGGGAAGAAACATTGTGTGGTTGGCAGCCAAATTCAAAATGCTAAGCTCTTTTTTGCAAGGGCTTTGCAATTTAGCCAGACACACAAAATCCAACATTACATTTAAGAAAATCACAGGCAAATTTTAAACAGATATGGTCCAGAGTGTGTGAAAACAATGTTCAATGAAAGAGAGAAGATGCATGTATCACTAATAGAAAAGGACCCTTTTTGGTCATACACCAAGTAAAAGATTTTGATTATAATGTTGCTGATTCTCACAGGTGTAGCACACCACACATTTACCACTTTAAAGAACCTGTTAAAGTAACATGTTAGACAACTTGTGCAGACATTTCTTTTTTTTATCCCCAACACACTGGCATAAACTGAAGATGGAATTTTAAAAAAAATCAACTGGAAGCCTCTTTTGGACATAAAAACACTGTATTAGAGGTCATGGAGAGGGCTTCTTCATGCTACTCTAACTCGTATGCACACAGAGATCTGTGGTAACTCTATGATCTGTGGTTGCCTCATTCATGTCAGGATTTTTCAGGCAGGAGTGAACCCAAGATAAGACTCTGGACTGAGGAGGTACAAAAATATACAGTCTATATTTAATAATAAATCAAGGGGCTGATGTGGTAGCAACTCACACTCTGGAGATACAACTCAGGTCAAGACTGGAACACATCAGGACAGGACAGGGTAGACCCAACAACGACGTGACAATGAACAAAACTAACAGACGGACTTATATACACAGACAAGACAGGACGTGATTACAAACAGATGGGAACAGAAGGTGCGACTAATCAAGAATAATGAGACACACAAGGGTGCAGAGACAAGAAAGGCCCACTAGATGGTGCCATCCTTACAGTTCATATGTATGAAATGGAGAGATTGTATTTCTCAGTCATACATATAAACAGGACACTGGATTTAACACATTTAATGATTAAATAACAACGTGCATATGCGGAAACCGGGGACCCACTCTAGAGCTAGGCCTGGGGAAGGGGCTCATTGGTGAGCATCTGGTGAACAGGTCTTAACCCATGGGGACCAGTCAGGCTTAGCCTGAATGAGCAACAGTGGTTTACCTTCCTGAGTGCCCACCACTTGCAGGAGGGTCCATACGAGTGGGATGCATGATGCCATGAGCAGTGGCTGAAGGCAGGTGCCCTTGGCACTCTGACCCAGGCTTACCAAAGCTGGCTCTTGGACCATGGAGCATAACCACTCCGGCAGGGAAGGATCCTGAGCTTGTACATGAGGTTGAGCGGTACCAATTAGATATAGTTGGGCCTCAATGCACAGCATGGGCTCAGGAACCAATTTCCTTGAGAGGGGCTGGATTTTATTACACTCTGGATTTGCCTGAGGTGTCAAGCTGATGTGAGTCTACTCTTAGCATCCCTGACTTGGCACCTGTGTTTTTAAGTTTTCCCTGGTAGATGAAAGGGTAGCTTCCCTGCACCTTCGGGTGGGGGGACAGGCTCTGATGGTTGCTTGTGCCTACATGCCAAGCAGCAGTTCAGAGTATCTGGCCTTCTTGGAGTCCTTAGTATGGGTGCTGGAAGGTGTGCCAGCTGGGGACTCCTTTATTCTGCTGGGGATTTTCAGTGCTCCCATGGGTAATGACAGTGTAATCTGGAGGGGCATGATGAAGAGGAACGGCCTCTCTGATCTGAACCCGAGAAATATTTTGTTGTTGAACTTCTGTAATTGTCATGGTTTGTCCAGAACCAACACCATATTTGAACAAAAGGGTGTCCATAAGTGCACTTGGTGCCAAGACATCCTAAGTTGTAGATCAATGATTGACTTTGTAGTTGTGTCATCTAATTTACGGCCATTTGTTTTGGACAGTGGGGTGAAGGGAGGAGCTGAGCTGTCAAATGATCACCACCTGGTAGTGAGTTGGATCATTTGGTAGAGGAAGATGCCGGATAGACCCCGGAGACCCAAACGTGCAGTGAGGATTGGCTGGGAATGCCTGGAAGAATAACCCATCAGAAATATATTCAACTCCCATCTCTGGGAGAGCTTTAAACACATCCCAGCTGAGGCGGGGGACATTGAGTCAGAGTGCACTATTTTACACCCCTCAGTTGTTGAGGTTGCTGCCTTGAGCTGTGGCCGTAACGTTGTTGGTGCTCGTGGCTATCCTCAAACTTGGTGGTAGACACCCCAGGTTAGGGAGGCTGTCAAGCTGAAGAAGGAGTTTTATTGGGCCTTGTTATCTGGTGGGACTCCAGGGACAGCTGATAAGTACCATAGGACCAAGCAGGCCACAGCCTTGGCTGTTGCTGGGACAAAAGCTAAGATGTGGAAGGAGTTTGGTGAGGCCTTGGATATAAACAGTCAACTCTGAGGAGATTCTGGAAAACAATCAGGCGGCAAAGGGGGTGAAAGCGGAGCTTTACTAACACTATGTTCAGTGAAGGTGGGGCGCTGTTGACCTCCACCAGTGATGTCATCAGGAGGTGGAAAGAATACTTATCAGATCTTCTCAATCCCACTGGCATGTCTTCCACGGAGGAAGCTGAGTCAGGGGACTTTGTGGTTGGTCTGTCTATAACCATGACTGAGGTTGCAGAGGTAGTTAATAAGCTCCACAGCAGCAGGGCCCCAGGAGTGGAATAGATACCCTGATTTCCTTATGGCTCTGGATGTTGTGGGGCTGTCTTGATTGACACACCTTTGCAACATCACTTGGACATCGGGGGCAGTGCCACTGCAATGGAAGATTGGGGTGGTGGTTCCCCTCTTCAAAAAGGGTAAAGAGCGTGTTGCTGTGGTCATGCGTGCTCATCTGCTCACTCAGACTCATGTTTGTACTGCAGTTCGACGTCATGTTTTAATGCTATTAGTGCTTACTGTATATTTAGTTGATGTTTTTCTTAGTTCATATCTTGGATCTTGTTACTGTTTATCTTTTATATTTTATTGTTGGATGTAACTGGGACTCTGTGTACATAATCTCGTTCCACCACATGTACCACATGAGATGCAAATGACAAATGAAGCTCTCTGACTCTGACTGATTTGTTATTTTCTTTTTAGATTGATTTAAAAAGTTTAAAACGTGATTAACATGTGAATAACTGATGAACTTTTGTGAAATTACTTGGGTGTTTTGTAAAATTTCTGGAGAATTCTAGCAAGCACTGAAGAGCTCAGACGAATTCTGACGAGTGAACTCTGGAGTATGACAGAATTTTCCACAAGTTTGATGTTTTAGTACAAGCTGTGCATAAAGGAAAGCTAAAACTAATTTATATCTTTTAAGCTAACACATGAGCTTCGACTCCATTTCCACCAGTATGTTGACATGGCCCAAGAGATTTTTTTTTGCATCCACACATCCAGGCCTTCATTCTCACTTCTTACCACACACTGTGGGTGGTGTTTTGTGTCCTTGAACCAGTTAGTACGGTGGCCGACAGGTGCAAACGTGCAGTAAACGGCGAAATGCACAACAAACACATATACGATGCAAACTCAAAAACACGCAAACACAAAAAAAATTCAAACACAAAAACAAACACAAACACACAAAAAAATCAAATGCTAACACGAACAAAAAAACGCACGCAAACACAAAAAAACACACAAACACAAGAAA
>NC_056499.1:47706830-47708056 GCF_014905685.2 Nematolebias whitei | reverse complement strand
AAACACAAAAAAACACACAAACACAAGAAAGATGCAAACACAAACAACAAATGCAAACACAAAAAAATAAAACACAAACTAAAATAAACACGCATGCAAACACAAAAACGCACACAAACACAAATGCACCACATACAAACACAAATGACAACACAAACAGAAAAATGCTGCAAACAGTGGAAGACACGCAAACTTGCTCCACAAAAACAGAAGTGCTCCAGACCACTAGGGGCAGTCGAACACAGAACAAATCATAAAAGAAACTTGGAGGAAGAAAGACATTTTCCAAACGCAAATAAATCTCACAAGAAGAAGAGGAAGAAAGAAAAGGTTTGTTTATACTTTATTCATTCAAACATGCAGTCTTTTACAATAGACCCTTTTCGCATGACGTCAGACAACTTACGTTCTGTCTCGATGTTGATCAGTACTTCTGGGTCTATTCGCCCTCGGGAGACCTGTCTGTAAACTTCATGGAATTTCATTCATTCAACCTTTATTTATAGAGATTAAATTACAAGATATAGCGCAAGGTAAGGTTAATAAAAACAGTATTTATGTGTTAGTTAGCTGTGGTAATGTTATCCATGATTATCAATTTACCATTCTGTAACTGAGTAAGGAAACAGCCTCCAGTTGTAAAGTAAGCTACCTAGCAGCTAACAGGTAGCTAAAATGTACACTGCTGCTGCCTGTCAGAGTCAGAGTCAGAGTCAGAGTTTCTTTATTGTCATTCGCACCTCATGTGGTACATGTGGTGGAGCGAAATTATGTACACAGGGTCCCAGTTACATCCAACAATAAAATGTATAAGAAAAACAGTAATAACATCTAAGATATGAACTAAGAAAAACATCAACTAAATATACACTAAGCACTCATAACATAAAACATTGAACATCACCACAAACATGAACATGAGTCTGTGAGCAGATGTGCACGCATGAACACATCAACATTGAAACAGATCAGCAGCAACATGAAACAGATCAGCAGCAACATGATATGGTTTTTCACAGTGATTATTCTAGTTAGAGATTCATGAGTCTAACAGCCTCAGGGTAGAAGCTGTTCCTCAGTCTAGTGGTTCTACACTTAATGCTCCTTAACCTCCTTCCTGAGGGGAGTGGGGCAAAAAGTGTGTGTGCTGGGTGGGTGGGGTCCTTCATGATGCAGGTGGCCCTCTTCCTGCATCTGGAGGTGTAGATGTCTGTGATGGTGGGGAG
>NC_056499.1:47705464-47706730 GCF_014905685.2 Nematolebias whitei | reverse complement strand
TGTGTGTGTGTGTGTGTGTGTGTGTGTGTGTGTGTGTGTGTTGAGGCTTTGTTAGCTGTTGTCTCTGGGGACAACTGCGAACAACAGCTGGGACTACATCAGTTCTAAAACTATTCTGTGACCTCTGACTTAATGCATGTAAAAATGCAGAAGGCAGAAGAAAATAAAGAATTCATTGTTTTCTTTTGTCTAAATTTCTTTTGTCTTTCCTTTTCAGACTAAAAAAAAAAGAACACTGCATGTTTTTATAGTTCTCCAACTAAGAAAACAGAGCAGACTAGAATGTCTTACTCTCTTTTTAAACTGAGGAGAAAAAGACAGCAATCACCATTTGTTCCAGTCAACCCACCTCCTCTGTCTCAGCCTTCATGACCTCCCTCATTACATAATCATGGTCATCTCCAGGCTCAAAGCTGAGCAGCTGAAAGTGAAAACTGCTGTTGGTGGATAAAGAAAGGTTCTGACAAGATTCAAGTGCCTCCTCCCAGGTCTGGTTCTCCTTTACCAGGACCACATTCTCTGAGATGCAAACGAAGGGAAAATGGGCCTTGCAGCTTTGGATTTCCATCTTTTTGGTCAACGAAGAAATGGAGACACAGTCTCCATAACTTCTTGGCTCATTTAATGTCAAGTTCATATATTCTGAGACATCTGTAGTCCAGTTCCATGAACCACCTGGTTAACAGAGGTGAACAGTCAAAAACAAGTCGGTTAACAGTCTACTTACCATTCAAAACAGTCAGCCATTCATTTCACTGTACACTTAATTAATGAAGTTCAACTTTATTTAAAGTAAAGTCAGCAAGTCGACATCATATTGTATATTTGTGATTAAGAGAAGTGGGACTCGGATGATTTTTTTTATCTGAGCGTTAGCCTCCATGTATCCTTCTCCCTGATCGGACAGATGTTTAGTCAGACAGTTACTTTGCAGTTGCAGATAGTGGAAGAGATTTTCAGGATCCGAATTATTTATTTTTAAACATAACAAATTAAAACTTTTAGTCCTTACCTTCCATTTGAACTCCAACCCAGACAGGAAAGTCTGTTTCATTGAAGAGTGCATCATACTCTAAGAAGCTGAAATGTGCCAGATCATGTTGGGTATTCTTACAGTGCCAATGAGCTTCAGACCAGTTCTTTGCCTCTGGGATGAATTTATACTTATTTTGGTTATTATTATTGTTCTCACAGATGGAAAAGAGAAGTTCTTCACAATCTTTGATATCAACACTTTCAAGAGAAACAAAATTGGGGGGGGGGGGG
>NC_056499.1:47701084-47705364 GCF_014905685.2 Nematolebias whitei | reverse complement strand
AGTGCAATCAGCTCAAGTTTCATACTGCTGTAGTTTTTATCATTTCGCTCTGCATTTCTTAACTGGCTACTTGCATAAGCAATGACCTGTTTTTTGTCACCTTGCTGCTGACACAAGACAGCTCCTAAACCCTGACCATAGGTGAGAGTAGGAACATAAAATGAAAGTTAAACAGAGAGGTTTGTCTTACAGCTGAGCTCCCTCGTCACCACAACGGACCGGCACAGAGTCCGCAATACTGCAGACACTGCACCAATCTGTCTGTCAATCTCTCTTTACATTCTTCCCTCACTCATGAACAAAACCCCAAGATACTTGAACTCATCCACTTGAGGCAGAACCTCACCCTCGACCTGAAGAGAACAATCCACCCTTTTCTGACTGAGGACCATGGCCTCAGATTTAGAGGCGCTGATTCAGTTCCAGTGCTATGTTTAATCCCGTTCCAGTAAAACACTAATCTCAAAAACTATCAACATTCACTATTCAAATCTCTCAGTGAGGGGGACATCTGTGTACCACTTATTATTCCCAGTTTATTGTCAATCACATCAATTTGATGTTGCAACATTTTACCCACAACATAGAGTCGTTTGTTTGTTGAGGTTGGATTTAGGGAGCGTCATCTCTTGGTTTATGTCTTTGCTTCTTTCCATCACTTGGGAAAAATTATGTTCTTAACTCTGTAGGTAAATCTTCCCTTCATTTGCCAGCAGTCAAATTTTTTCAGAAGCAGCAGCGAGATGGGTGTAATTGTAGATTTTAAGCGTGTCAGCTAACCAAATGACTAATAACATAACAAGATGTTAAAACAAGAAGCCGTCTAGTTAGACTTTGGTGGATCATCAAGCAGCATTCATACTTTCAGAAAAAGAGTAGAAAATACTACAACAGACAGGTAATGACATTGTTTAACATAATGAAAGATAAAAGCAGTATTATTTGGTTTGTGTTTTTTGTGTATTTTTATGCTTGTTCAAGTATACAATTTATTCATTCATTTGCAAGTCTAAATGTGATGAGAGCTTCCTTTTTCCCTCTGAATAATATAAAATGCATTTTTATTCTAATAAATGTAAAAATACAGCCTGGTTAAATGTGGAGTTGTTTGTACAACAGATTATTTTAAAGATGTGGAATGGCATCTCTGTGCCCTTCCTCCTCCACTTCCTCAGCAGAATTGGATCTGGACGGACATCAGTGGTGTCCAAACATTACACATACTTTGAGCAATGTTTTACTTGGGAGGAAGCACACAACTTCTGCAGACAGTAAGTTCTTTTATTCCTCTTTGTTTATAAAAGCCTCATGACTGATGGTGATATGGTGATTTTTGACTTCTGCCTTTGTGCTACCTTCTTGCCTTCTGTACAAAACCAGGTGATCAACATTGTTTCTAAATCCCTGTAGGAAAATGGCTTTTTAAAATCTTTTCAGACTGTCTTGCTCATTAAATAAACAGATTAAAAAGAAGAATGCCAAAGGTAAACATTTAGCGTAAAAGCCGATAAAAAGAAGCAGACACTTTTGAGTTTTTGCCGCTCCATCTTTGACCTTAAAGAAACAGTTTTTTAGAAGGTTAATTCATGAAACCTCAAGAAAACAGGAATACAAATTTTTCATAATAGTAAGACTTGATTAGGGCAATAAAGCTTTTTAAATTCATGAATACCATTGCACCAATTCTTTATTTGTTTCTTTTAGAGACTCTCGCAGCAACTTGGCCATATTCTACAACCAATCAGATGTAGATCAGTTGTGGTTGAAGCAATATCATGCCTGGATCAATCTAAACACCACAAATGTTGAAAAGAATCACTGGGATGAGTGGCGGCATAAAATATTCAACATCCCCAAAAAGAACAAAAAGGATGAGTCTGAAAACACTGACGATTGTGCTGCAATAAACTTTGCTGACAGAAGGTAATATAAACTGTAAGCTATTTAATTTTTCAATGTTAAAATTAAATTGTTGTCTAATTTACTGTTAAAAAGGTGTTTGATATGCGGTTGCATTTTGTGTTAATCTTTAAACCCGTGATGCCTCATGATGTTTTTTCACACTGATAAGGTCTGGTAGCTGAAACAGATTAATGATGAAGTTGTGTAAACATCAGGGCGCCAATCAAAAATAGCAACTACAAAACCCAAACCTTATGACTTCTGTTCAGGTGTTTTTCTAATACAACAGTTCTGATGCAAATCTTGATCCGCTACCATTAAGCTTTCCAGTTTAGTGATTTGTATCTTTATTTTGGTGAAAACATTTTTACACTGAAAAACTATTATGTAACAACCAGGGGCGATACTAAGATCGGACCTTTAGGGGTGCTTAGCCCCCAGTAGTGACAATGACTGTTGGCTTAAACAACGAACCCATGCTGTGGTTTGTGAGAAGTGCCTTACAGCCAAGTTCTAAACAGGCCCGGTCCTGCTCAGGTTCTGAGCCCAGACTAGATCAGGCGTGTTCAGGGTGACATTAACGAAGAGCTTAGTAGGCCTTTTAATGGATCATAGCAAACAAAGACTAAATTTACGCAAGAAGTTACAACAGAAGTCTACATTTAAAACACACAAAACAAAGCACAACAAGCTTTAACCTTTAATTTAATCATTAACCTCTGACTGAAAGTGTTTGTAATGCAAAACCCTGACAATGTTGTCAGAGGAAAACCTTGCTCCTGCAGGTAAGGGGTGTTTAGCTTCAGAGCAAATTGAGGTCACTGATAGGTCAGTTGTTGACGAGCGTACTGGACTGATTGACAGGTCACGTTAAGGATCCTTCCATTATCTTTACCCGCTTCTTCCATTTTGGGTCACGGGGGTCGCTGGTGCCCATGTCCTACAATCACTGTGCGAGGGGTGGGGTAAACCATGGACGGGTCGCAAGTCCGTCACAGGGACACACAGAGACAAACGAGACAAACAACCATTCACTCT
Organism: Nematolebias whitei; assembly: GCF_014905685.2. NCBI lineage: Eukaryota > Metazoa > Chordata > Actinopteri > Cyprinodontiformes > Rivulidae > Nematolebias > Nematolebias whitei. The sequence goes on along the minus strand of NC_056499.1, from coordinate 47,702,424 downwards.
CTCACTCACACCTAGAGACAATTTAGAGTTACCAATCAGTCTAACATGCATGTTTTTGGTCTGTGGGAGGAAACGAGAAAACCCATGCGTGCACGGAGAGAACATGCAAACTCCACCCAGAAAGGCCCCCAGACCGGGATTCGAACCGGGGACCTGCTCGCTGAGAGGCAGCAGCTCTACCAGTTGGGCCACCATGCTACCCTACATTAAGGATCCGACTCGTGCAAAAAAAATCATAGATTTTACTGGACTCTTTGAGTGTGTTGAATATTTCAGTGAGTTGAGAACTGAGCTTCTTTACAAAATCCTAATGATGTTTTTTTTTATTTTGCAGGGGTGCTGAGTTAAAATTTAGACGTGCTGGAGGCCCCCCCCCCCCCCTCCCCCTGAAAAAAAGTGGCTAAAATTGCCACTGGTAATCTAATAATTTGTGTTATAAAACACTTTTCACGCATAAAAAAACCTCACACGAGTTAGTTCGCTGTGATAACCCCTGAAGAAAGGAGCTGCCAAAAGAAGAAAATAAAATGCACAAAAAACTAACAATATTGTAACTATTGAAATAGAGTTTCGTGCAGCATGGCGGCACAACCGGTAGAGCTGCCGCCACTCAGTGAGAAAGTTGCCAGTTCAAATCCCAGTCCGGGGACCTTTCTGGGTGGAGTTTGCATGTTCTCTCTGTGCATTTGTGGGTTTTCTCCGGATACTCTGGTTTCCTCCCACAGACCTAAAACATGCATGTTAGGCTGATTGGTAACTATAAATTGCTCCTAGGTGTGAGTGAGAGCGTGAATGGTTGTTTGTCTCGTTTGTCTCTATGTGTCCCTGTGATGGACTTGCGACCTGTCCAGGGTGTTTACCCTCGCACAGTTATTGCTGGACATGGGCACCAGCGACCCCAGTGACCCAAAATGGAAGAAGAGGGTAAAGATAATGGATGGATGAAATAGAGTTTCACAGCATTCATTATCACAAATGTAGCTTTTACTGGTTTTACTGTACATTAGTTTCAAGGCATGAGATATATGTTTGTTTACGCTGCTGTCATCATTTTCTCTGGCCATAATTGGTGGTGTCAGTCCAACGTGCTCTGGAGAGGGACAGTCTGGTGGGTGTTTGTCCCAGGCATGAAGCTCTGGAGATGGCATCCTGCATCACTCCTACACTGTGTTACCAGGACCAAGAAACCAAACTACATTTCAAGGTGGCCAGGCCAAGACTGAACCCCAAGGAGAGGGTTCTCATGCTAGTTTGGAGCCACCAACACAAGACCCTTCTCTCTTTTTAGTTTTTACTTTGAAGTATGGCAAGCAGAAGAAATGGGAAGTGTTTTTTTTTTT
>NC_056499.1:47690803-47700984 GCF_014905685.2 Nematolebias whitei | reverse complement strand
TCCATCCCATCTCATTGTGTTGCTGTTCTTGACCACTTCGAGCCCATCTCTCTGTCTTCCCTGGAGCAGGTCATGTGCGGCATGAAGCCATCTGGCTCCCCTTTTGACGTTGTCCCCCCTCGACTCCTTAAGGAGCTTCTTCCTGTTCTGGGCCCTCCTGTTCTTGGCATTGTGAACAGCAGCTTAGCCTCAGGTGTGGTACCAACAACTTTTAAACAGTCCAACCTCTCCTGAAAAACCTAGCCTTGACCCCTCAGTCATGTCCAACTTCCGGCCTGTCTCCAGACTCCCATTTGTCGCTAAACTGCTGGAAAAAATAGTGGAGTCCCAGCTGAAATGCTTTCTAGAGGATAATGCCATCTTAGAGCTATTCCAGTCTGGCTTTAAACCTCTCCACAGCACTGAAAATGCTCTACTCAAGGTTTTTAACGACATTCTCCTATTCACAGACGCTGGTGATTCTGTGCTCCTTCTCTTACTGGACCTCACATCTGCCTTTGATACAATTGACCACAAGATCCTCATTGCGAGGTGAGAGCAGTGGGTGGGCATCACTGGGTCAGCCCTCGAATGGTTTAGATCTTACCTGGCTGACAGGTCCTTTTGTGTCTCCATCAAAGATTTTTGTTCAGCCTCGGCAGCGCTTAAATGGGGGGTACCTCAAGGGTCCATCCTTGGTCCTCTTTTATTTTCTTTATACCTGCTGCCACTAGGTGCTATTTTCAGGAAACATAACATACCTTTTCATTTCTACGCCGACGACTGCCAAATCTCCTTCCCCCTCAGACTCAACAGTACTCGCTCTATTCAACCGTTACTGGACTGCCTGGCTGGCATCAGAGATTGGATGGCTTTAAATTTCTTGAGTTTCATTGAGAAGAAATCTGAAGTTATGCTCTTTCCTCCCAATGACACAATCACCAACCACTGCATCAACCTATCCGTTCTGTCACCGTTAGTGAAACAAAGAGTCACTAATCTAGGAGTGATACTTGACCCTTCTCTGAAACTCAACAATCATGTAAATATGATTGTTAAATCCTGCTTTTTCCAGCTGAGTCGACTGTCTAAGCTGAAGCCCATATTGTCCAAAAATAACCTGGAGACAGTAATTCATGCATTCATTACATCCAGGCTCGACTATTGCAACTCACTCCTTTTTGGTATCAGTCAGACCTCCATAGCTAGACTCCAACTGGTCCAAAATGCAGCAGCCCGGTTTTTGACCAGCACAAGCAAAAGAGAGCACATTACACCTGTTTTGGCCTCCCTACATTGGCTTCCGGTTCACCTTCGAATCAAATTCAAAATACTCTTGTATGTCTATAAATCACTAAACAGATCTGCCCCCTCCTATCTTACTGATCTGCTCCAGCCGTATGTCCCACCACGTTCTCTCAGATCAGCAGACCAGTTGCTCCTAACAGTCCCAGGAACCCGTCTCAAGGGCAGAGGTGACAGGGCCTTCTCTGTAGCAGGCCCAAGACTTTGGAATGAGTTACCTCTGCTCGTTAGACAGGCCCCCTCCCTCACAGTTTTTAAATCTCGCTTAAAAACACACTTTTATTCCCTGGCTTTCAGCACTGTGTGATCTGTGCTGAGTCTGTGTGCATCACACTGTGTTAGTCATGTTGCGGTTGTTGTTGTTATCCATTATTGTTTTTGTTGGTTTCTACTTTTTGGTGTCCTGTTATGTAATCTGTTGCTATGTGCTTGTTCTGTTTGTCCCTGTACAGCACTTTGGTGTGCTTTGTCACTGTTTAAAGTGCTTTATAAATAAATTGGTATGGTATGGTATGTGAGAAGAATCAGTTTGGTTTTGTGTGTTTCCTTGACTGATGAAGCCTTCTGGATGGAAGGTGAAACGTTTCAACACAAAAAAAGAAAATTGAAAATTGTTGAATTGTATACCTGGATTATTGAGCATGGACCTTTTTTTTTTATTTTTTTTTTTTAATTTTGCTTGTTTTGTGTCTTTTTTAGGCTAAGTCGAGCCGAGCCCTAAGTGTTCAAGTCAGATGGTTCTTGTTAGAAAAATAACAAGCAGCTGATAAAATCTGCAATTATTAAAAGAAAAAAGAATCACATAAACCCAAGCCATCAGTTCTAATTTGGGCCCCTTGTATTCATTTGACTTTCAAACAATCATCTGTGATTATGTAAACTTTGTGCTCCTCACACATCAGGTGGTAAAATAAACTGAAGCAAATATTTGCAATTTATTGAAATCAGGAATTAACTCAAAGAGCAACAGGTCATCAGTAGCATCTTGTTTGTTAGTTACAGAGATTGTTTTGGTCGTTAATAATAAAAGCTCAAATAAAAGTTAATTAAGAAAAATAAATGTTTGGGTCTGCAAAAAGGTGTTTTTTTTTTTATCACAACCGATGTAATTTTGTAATCTACTTTTTAACCTTAAAGGTTTTTTTTCTTTTTCTTAAATACACAGGTAGCAACAAAAGACTCAAGTGTCCAAGAGGAAACTGATTTTTAAAAACATCCTTTAACCCCAGTAAAAAAATAGGTTCTTAGATAAAGATCTAGCAACCTTTTGTCTTAAACTGTTTCAACTTTAAATGTTTTGTTGTCCCCTCTTGTGGAGCAAAGAGAGGGAATTGGAAATACCCTCTAACAGCCTCCATATATCTCCTGTCTTTTTCCTGGCAGCTCTATGTCTAACATCCTTCTCCCAATATACCCACTGTCCCTCCTCTGAACATGTCCAAACCACTGTCCCTCCTCTGGACATGTCCAAACCATCTCAATCTGGTCTCTCTAACTTTATCTCCCAGTTGTTCAACCTGTGCTGTACCTCTGATTATCTCATTCCTAATCTTATCCATTCTTGTAAGAAGAACCTCAACATTTGCATTTCTGCCACTTCCAGTTCTATCTCCTGTCTTTTTGTCCATGTCTCTGTCTCCAGACCACACAACATAGCTGGTCTCACCACTGTCTTGCAAGCTTTTCCTTTGACCTTTGCTGACACCCTTTTGTTGCAAATCACTCCTGAAACTTTTCTCCATCCATTCCATCCTTCCTGGACTCTCTTTGTCACATCTTTACCACACTCCTCATTTTCCTGGACAGTGGACCCCAAGTTCTTGAAGTCCTGCACCTTTGTGACCTCTGCTCCTTGTAGCCTCACTGTTCCACCATCCACCCTCTCATTCACACATGTACTCTGTCTTACTACGGCTGACTTTCATTCCTCTTCTTTCAAGTGCATACCTCCACCTCTCCAAGTTCTCTTCCACCTGTTCTTTGTTCTCACCACAGATCACAATGTCATCTGCAAACATCATAGTCCACAGGGATTCCTGCCTGACCTCATCTGTTAGTCGGTCAATCACCAGAGCAAACAAGAAGGGGCTCAGAGCTGATCCTTGATGCACTCCCACCTCCACCTTGAAGCTGTCACCCCTACAGCACATCTCACCTCTGTCCTGCTGTCCTCATACATGTCCTGTATCAGTCTAACATACTTCTCTGCCACTGCAGATTTCCTCATGCAATACCACACCTCCTCCCTCGGCACAATCACTACTCTCTCCTCAATGGAAATAATCTCTGTCACTTCATCAAGATCCTTCCAAAATGTATCTTTCTCCTCCATATCACATCCAAATTGTAGAGCATTAAAAACAAAAAACAACTACTTTTCTTCTGTACAATGCAACTCCAACACTTTATATTGCACCAAAGACATTGTTTACTTGCATTCCCTGTTCAGTTCCAGTCCAGAAAAACACTCGTGTCCAAATCGCCATTCAACGTTCAAATCCCTCAGCAATAAGGGACATTGGGGTGCCTCTTGGTTTTGATAAAAATCTTTAAGCTGAGATAACTCATTCTCAAAACCTAAATTTTCTAAATATTGTTTTATAACTGACAAAGGAGAAGGTATTTTTGTTGCTGTTGTTGAGCTCCTAAAACAATTTCTAACAATCTTCTAACAACTTGTTTTGCATGTGAACAGCTAGTTCTGGATGTCAGCAGCAAACTGGTCAATCCACCGGTGCTGTTTATAAGACTGAATTTGTTGCAGCTCCTCAGACTGAAGAGGTCCTTTGGATAAAAGATGAAATGTTTCACCAAAGAAGAATCTGGCCTGAGAACCTGACTTAAAACTTCTACCAAAATAAAAGTTGTTATAGAAAGCCAAAATCTTTCAGATCATTTTTCTTTCATTCTAACACCGTCTAACTTTGCTATTCATTTTTTCAACATTAATCTTATACAACTCACATCATACAACATACTTTGTTGAGGGCCTCAGGGACTCCCTAATACTGTATATCAGTAATTTATATAGTTTTATTTGTGCTTGTAAATAAAACTTGTGTTCAGTTTGAAGCAGTCAAATGGGTTCTGTCAAAACAGGGATGGGAAAAGCTTGATGCTTGGATTTAGGTGTGTCTGCTAGTCAAATGATTTAAATAACGTGGGACATAAAAGACCTAAACATCTTGTTGGACCTTAGTGGCTTTTTATGCAATAGCTGCAGCAGGTGTTTCTCACCAGGAGCTTCCAGGAAACAAACAAGACAAATCAACACATAACAGGTAAATATTAAGACAAAATAATTCTTAGAACATTAAAGATGGATGACGGCTTCATTGGGTTTGTGGAATGCTCTTTTAATTGCAGTGAACAAGTTGCATATCTGTTAAATTAATCTTCAGTGTAGGAGAAGTTTTTATGATTATTATTCTCACAAACTTGACATCAGCACCTCTCACTTTTTTGTACAGCAGATTTTTGAAGATGCAGAGCTGCGTCTGTGGACCATTTCTCCACCTCCTTTTGTTCAGCAGCGTGTCATTTGGACTGGCAATGGTGGTGTCAAAAACATACATACATGCAAAAAGTGGTGTTACATGGAGTTATGCACAAAACTACTGCAGAAAGTGAGTTTATTTTTTGTTTGTTTTATTTGCAGTAATAATAAAGTGATGCTTTTACATAGTAAAGTTTTGGTGTGACATAAAAAGTGTCTAGATATGATTATTGTTAGAAAACAAAAAAACAAACAAGAAAATAACCATACTGCACAGCCGGAAAGTATTCATACTTATATGCCACATTTCGTTATTGCACAGCCTGAAAGTGTGAAGGTTGTAAATCATTCACACTGTTGAGATCCATTTTGTTCCACATGGAGGTTTTCCTGCAATTTTTGTGCCATTTCAACAATTAATTTATCAAAACGTTCATCTCATTTAGGACATTCCTGCTTTAACTTTTGGTGTTCGTTCAGTTTTTACATTTAGTAATATTTAGATTTTTCTCTCATGTTTTCCTCTCTGAAAATGAATGGAGCTCTCCACATCCTTCAAACGTTGTGCTGTTTAAGACTGCTACTGTTCATTTCAGCATTTGTTCAGCATTTTTTAGCTTCGTTGTTCTAATTTCAGCTTCCTTCAGCTCCTTTCAGCTTCTTTATGTTCATTTCAGCTTCTTTCTACTAAAGTCAGCATCTTCTTTTGCTTTTTCAGCAACTTTTGGACATATTTCAGCTAACTTTAGCCTTGTTTCTGCTAATGTTTGTGCAGATTTCTGCCTTTTTCGATTCCTTTACATTATTTCAACTTTTAAAAATCATCAGCCACTTTCTACTAATTACACTCTTTTTGCTTTTCAGGTACTTTTTTTTTTGCTAATTTGTTTCTTTTATATATAATCTGAATAGATTATATTATTTGATAGAATATATTAGGTTTTTAGATTAGCCTTTCTCTGACAATTTCAGTTTATTCTGCTAATTTCCGTTACATTTCTATTAACCTTTTTCTACCAGTTTTGTTGTTTTTCTACTGCTTTCCATGTTTTTTGTTCTGCTTTTAGCAAATGCCAGCTGTTCAAATTCAATTAAACTTTTTCAGCTGATATCAGCTTCTTCAGCAGCTTACACCTAAAATCCTTCAGTAATAAGCATTCACACTGCAGTTTTGCTGGAAATTCAATTTCTTTAGTTTCAAAACAAATTAAATTCACTATTACATTGAATGTTTACATAAAATAACCCATTGCAACAAAGCAGAAAAGATTGTTTTAAAGTCTTTACAGGTTTCTTAAAGATATAAAAATAATAAATACAATATATACTGTACTTAAGTACTGTATTCACAGCCTTTACCCTGACTCTCAAACAGTTGTGGTGCTGTCAGTTTTCAACAAGGCGATCTTGGGCAGACCGCTTCACATGTCGGCACAGGCTCAGGTGTTGAAGTCACACCTGCTAATTTTGGGCTAAATTGGGAAAAAGCTCGATTCTCCCGGCCCAAATGATTGTTTATCTGGGAGTGGGGCTAAACTCGACCACCATGAGGGCTCGTTTATTCGTTTATCTCTCATTTATTCGTTTATCACAGACGAGAATCGAAGAGTCCAGCTCCGCCACGTAAGACCCGGCAGAGTAGTAACAGCTATTTTCCATCATGAAGCTGTTAGGAAGGATGCTGTCAGCTCACACAGTGGCCCCGCTGGGTTTACTACACATGAGACGCCTCCAGAGATGGTTTGCTCGTCTGCGCGTGGATCCGGTGAGGCAAAAGAGACGGACGATCACTGTTCCTCCCTCCCTTAGAGCAGACCTCCGACACTGGGAAACCCCCTGGTTCTGTCGGAGAGAGTCCCCGTCAGCAGACCTACATCACACGTGTCAGTCTTCACAGATGCGTCGTTGTCAGGTTGGGGGGTGACATGCCTATCTTGAGCTGTAGAGGCGCTGTGGCCTCTCTCACAACAGCTCATATAAACGTTCTGGAATGTCGCACGGTTCTGAATGTGATTCAACACTTTGTTCCTGTGCTACAGAATCAACACGTTTTGATTCACACAGATAACAAGGTTACTGCTGCTTACATAAACCGGCAGGGGGGTGTGCGCTCAGCCCAAATGTTACACATTGCGAGGAAACTACTGTGTTGGGCACACCAAAATCTGCTCTCCATCAGAGCAGTGTACATCCCCGGTGTTCTGAACAAGGGGCAGATGTGATGTCCAGGTGCGGTCCGCGTCACGGGGACTGGACCCTCCATCCCGATCTGATGGCCCAGACATGGCAGAAATTTGGCAAGTGTGGACCTGTTTGCAACACGAGAAAACGCTTAGTGTCAACTATGGCTTCCACTGAGCCCGCGAGACGAACCACCGCTGGGGGTGGACGGGTTTGCTCACAGCCCATGGCCCAAAACGCTTCTTACGCATTTCCCCCACCTCCTCTGATATTATAGTTTCTGAACTGAGTTCAGGAGGAGGGATTGACAGCTCTCCTGGTGGCTCCCAAGTGCTTGAACGCACCATGGTTCCCGGTTCTATGACGCCTGTTATCGGGGCGCTCGTGGAAACTGCCATGGAGGGAGGACGGTCTCCTCCAGGCGGGAGGAGCGATCAGGAGTTACCCAGAAATAGGCCAGCACCTGTGGGTCTGGTCGCTGAGCAGATCTGCTTAGAGAGGATGGGTCTCCCGCAAGATGTAGTGCGCGCAATCCAGGATTTACGTGTTGCATCCACCACAGCGCTGCATACATCAAAGTGGACAGTTTTTCAGTGCTGATGTACAGAGACAGGTGTAGAGGGCACCTCATGTCCACCAGGCAGCGTTCTATCCTTTCTGTAGTAGCTGATGAACAGAAATTTGGCGTTCAGCACGATTAAACATACACTGCAGCCATCTCTTCCTGTCACGAAGGGTTCTGAGACAGAAGAGCTTTTAATCATCCACTGATGAAGCGTTTTTTAAAAGGTATACAGAGACGCAGGCCTGTTTCACACCCACTTGTTCCACAGTAAGATTTAACGTTGGTCCTGCGGGCCTTGATCAAAGCTCCACTCGAGCCACTGTATCAGGTTCCAATTAAATTCTTGTCTCTTAAAACAGCCCTGCTGTTGGCTTTAACATCCGCTAAGAGGGTGACTGATTTATCTGCCCTCTCTGTCGCGCCGTCATGTCTTAGAATTCAGGCTGATGGCAGCTCAGCTGATTTAAGACCAAATCCAGCTTTTATGCCTAAAACATCACAAGCTCTTTTAAATCAAAACAGCAGCTGGAAACAGTAATCCATGCCTTTCTAGTAGAACATATCTGTCATATATTCATACTGTTAAAACAGATTCTTTCATTTTTCTGGACTGTATAAAACGTGCATTGAATTTAATAAAATGTGGACGTGAGACGTTAATTATCTTTGACTCACCACGACAGTGGGTCATTTATTAACAGAATCAAGTTTAACACATCACACATTTACATTAATTGGCAAGAATTGAGAATAACGACAGCTTATTAATCAGTTTACAGGAGTGAACAATGCGGCGATTGTTCTCATTTCCAGAAGAACAGACGTGTACCACACGGCGGTGGTGAAACTTTGCTTCAGACATTTCTAAAAATATCTGTAAAGATTTTAGCAGATAGAAGAATTTTAAAGATGGAAAGATGGAGTTTATCTACAGAGAGATGTGTGAGGGAATTTGTCTGTTTTAACCAGAACCGACACGCTCCTTCTTTTCCAGCTTGGCCCAACGGTACGCTTTTGAAGATGAACTTTTACCTTTTCTGAAGATAGTTTCAGCGTTGGTGTAGAGGTCTCCTTTCAACTCTTTCAGCGTCTCCGTGAGAACAGCTAAACCTCGAGAGTCGTGTGGAGGTCATCCAAGACAGACTTTCATAATTCCCAGAATCTTCTCTGGTTCAGCTTGATTTTTCTTTCATCAGCATCCTGAATTCCAGCCTTCATGAACTCTGGAACTGCTGAGTTTCAGAACTGCTACTCCATCTTCAAGACTGAGCTTACTGCAGCTTCAAGACTGAGCTGAACTGAGCATTGAACTAGGAAGTGTCAACATTTAAAGAAGGGTCACTTCCGGTTCATTTGAGAGTTTCTGATTGGTCGATGGACCAAAACAGAGGTGTGTTTTGTGATGTAAGGTGTTATGAAAAGTCAAGGAAAAGATTAAGATTGTTTAAGAACAGACAGAAAGATATTATGAAGGAACCAGACTTCGTGGAGTCCCTTCTTCCAGTATCTTGCTGTAAAAGTTAAACATGACATTTCTTTTCAGTAAACTTTCAGTTGACCGAAACTTGAACTTCGACACACTTACAACTTACTCACTTCAAACAGACGATCAAGAAATGAATCATTACTCTGTAACGTATTCCAACTTGATTTCACTTTGAATGAGGATTAACAATCATTATACTGTTTCACAGTTAATTAAAATGATTAGTTCACTTCAACATGTAAACATTGTTTGAACTAACACAATTTGATTATCAAAACATTTGTAAAATAGTAATGATCATAGAGAATTGTCTTTTTCCACTTGATTAATTCAAGAAAGAAAGTCTCAGGATGGGTCAACCTGTATTTCTGGATTCAAATCAATGAAATGACAGTTCTGTCCCAAATGGTTCTTAAGGTCAAGGTCTTGACCTTAGGTCTAGTTCACTACAGTCCCCCCTTTGGAAATCATCGCCTGTCCATGGGGATGAATTCCAAACATGAACTTACGCCTTTGAATGTCCTTGAGCTTGATGTAATCCAGCAAGGAAAACAAAAGTCAAGAGTAATCCAGCAAGGAAAACAAAAGTCAAAAGTAATCCAGCAAGGAGAACAAAAGTCAAGGTAATTCCACAATGTTCTTGGTAATTCCATTGTGTTGATGATAATTCCATAATGTTGTTGGTAATTCCATTGTAGCAATGCTTTAACCCCTTGGAAACAGAGTCTGTAATCCATTGGAAAAAGTCATATAATCCACAACGGTAAATCCACAACGATTGGAAGTGTTGATTGATCAGCATACAGAGGGGTTCCCTTGAATTGAACTGAAGATGCGGCCACTGGATGCGGAGTGGAGACCAACGTCAGGATTGCAGGTCTCCTCCAGCGAAGGTCGTCTCTGGGCGACGTCCAGCCTGTGCCGTTCTGGTTCAAATGTGTCATGCAATTATGTGGTTTAAGGTGGGCTTATGAAAGGGATTTTACATAAGGCCTTAAACTATATGCACCTGGTGTGTAAGCTATTATGATTGGGAACAGCTACAACTACCAGTTAAGGGGTGGAACATGCTGAAAAGGGTAACTATAGGGGTTTATACCTATAGAAAAGGGTTCCAAACTATTTTCCATTTCTAACTTGGTTTAAGTTAGCTTTACATGGCAAAATAT
>NC_056499.1:47684878-47690703 GCF_014905685.2 Nematolebias whitei | reverse complement strand
GTCTCCAGGTTATTTTTGGACAATATGGGCTTCAGCTTAGACAGTCGACTCAGCTGGAAAAAGCAGGATTTAACAATCATATTTACATGATTGTTGAGTTTCAGAGAAGGGTCAAGTATCACTCCTAGATTAGTGACTCTTTGTTTCACTAACGGTGACAGAACGGATAGGTTGATGCAGTGGTTGGTGATTGTGTCATTGGGAGGAAAGAGCATAACTTCAGATTTCTTCTCAATGAAACTCAAGAAATTTAAAGCCATCCAATCTCTGATGCCAGCCAGGCAGTCCAGTAACGGTTGAATAGAGCGAGTACTGTTGAGTCTGAGGGGGAAGGAGATTTGGCAGTCGTCGGCGTAGAAATGAAAAGGTATGTTATGTTTCCTGAAAATAGCACCTAGTGGCAGCAGGTATAAAGAAAATAAAAGAGGACCAAGGATGGACCCTTGAGGTACCCCCCATTTAAGCGCTGCCGAGGCTGAACAAAAATCTTTGATGGAGACACAAAAGGACCTGTCAGCCAGGTAAGATCTAAACCATTCGAGGGCTGACCCAGTGATGCCCACCCACTGCTCTCACCTCGCAATGAGGATCTTGTGGTCAATTGTATCAAAGGCAGATGTGAGGTCCAGTAAGAGAAGGAGCACAGAATCACCAGCGTCTGTGAATAGGAGAATGTCGTTAAAAACCTTGAGTAGAGCATTTTCAGTGCTGTGGAGAGGTTTAAAGCCAGACTGGAATAGCTCTAAGATGGCATTATCCTCTAGAAAGCATTTCAGCTGGGACTCCACTATTTTTTCCAGCAGTTTAGCGACAAATGGGAGTCTGGAGACAGGCCGGAAGTTGGACATGACTGAGGGGTCAAGGCTAGGTTTTTCAGGAGAGGTTGGACTGTTTAAAAGTTGTTGGTACCACACCTGAGGCTAAGCTGCTGTTCACAATGCCAAGAACAGGAGGGCCCAGAACAGGAAGAAGCTCCTTAAGGAGTCGAGGGGGGACAACGTCAAAAGGGGAGCCAGATGGCTTCATGCCGCACATGACCTGTTCCAGGGAAGACAGAGAGATGGGCTCTAAGTGGTCAAGAACAGCAACACAATGAGATGGGATGGACGGATCATGAGCAGGTGGAGAAATGAGTGCCCGGGTGTTTGCAACTTTTTCAGAAAAGAAATGGAGGAAGTTTTCACACAGCTCAGTTGAGTCTTCTAGAGGTGAAGGTTCACTGATGTGTAGAACTGAGTTCAGGGTGGAAAAAAGGGCTCGGGGGTTGTGGGAGCTTGAGGCAATTATCGCAGAAAAGAACTTCGATTTGGCGGCTTTAACTGCCTTCTGATAATGACGCCAACTCTCCTTTAGGATTTGAAAAGAAACCTGCAGCCTGTCTTTCCTCCACCTACGTTCTGCTCTCCTACACTGTTGTCTAACGGCTTGAGTGACATCATTAAGCCATGGTTCTGATAAAAGTTTTGTTTTCCTGGTTTTAACGGGAGCAACATGGTCCAGAATATTTAAGCAAACAGAGTTAAGCTGAGAGGTTAGCTCCTCGGTGGAGAGAGACACTGAGAGCTGATCAATCCTCTCAGAGCTAAAAGCTTCAGTAAAATGTGCAGCAGTGAAACGGTTAATGGCGCGTGAAGTACGTGCAGAATCACATGACTTAGCAGTAGGACAAGGCGGGATGATATCAAACAAGACAGGCATGTGGTCTGAGAGAACGTTGTCACCGATTACCAAATTACAAACAGAGACATCACGTGCTAAAATGAGATCCAGAGTGTGACTGTGTTGTTGGGTGGGACCTTTTACATGTTGAGTTAAATTAAATGAGTCCAACAAATCAAGGAAGTCCTTCGCTAACGGCTTCTCCTGACAACAGACGTGAATATTAAAGTCACCAACGATAATAAAGTGATCATATCTTGGTGTGATGTAAGCCAGAAAATCAGAGAATTCACTTATGAAGTCCTTGGAACGAGGGGGGCGATAAACAATCGCACATAGAACGGGAGGAGAATGTCTGAGTTCAAAAGCACTCAGCTCAAAACTGGAGCAGGGCATGAGGGTGGACAACTGTTTACAGGAAAAGTTTGATTTAAATACAGTTAATATTCCACCACCCCGCCGATCTGATGGCCGCAGGGCATTAAAACACAGACAGTCAGGAGGTAAAAGTTCCACCAAGGCGCTTGAGTCACCCAAAGGCAACCAGGATTCAGTGAGAAAAAGAAAATCTAGTCCCTCGTCTTTAAAAAAGTCATTTAGAATAAAAGTCTTGTTGGCAACAGACCTTGTGTTGATGAGGCACGTCCTGATCTGGTCCGACACAGAACCAGCCATGGTGGGGGTGGTGCGCGCCAACGGTTGCAGATTTTTAAAAAGCGCCTCCAGCACGGTCCAAGCGCCGGGCCGGTAGACAACACCCATATTTTCCCTGGTCCGGGCATGTAGGAAGCTGGCTGTGGAAACGTTGACCACGCAGAGCTTTGAGTTTTACCAGCCGGCTGGCACGTTTTCCCCGGTGTCTGGATCGATATCTCCGAGAAGGCAGGCTTGGGGCCCAGCGTAAACAAGCAGGCACGTCTGCCAGAAGGGGTGGAAGAGGGGGCGGTCCCGAGTCATGATCAAAATGGTCCGAATCAGCGACAGCAGATACAGACAATCGAAGATCGAGGAGCTGTTGTCGGTCATACACAAGCAGCGAGTTGATATCCCAGACAAAAAACGAAAAAAGCAAAAATAATCCAAACAGTATCGTCAGAGGTAGATTGCAGGCCATGTACACGGGCGTCACCTCACAAACAACTTACTCCAAAGTGGAACAAACCAGTTATGTTGGTGTTAATATGGTGTTTTCGACACGCCCTCTCCTCTTGTGCCGGCCCTCTTCCTCGTCGACAGTCATGTCAAACTTACGGTGGCCGACAGGTGCAAACACGCAGCAAACGGCGAAACACGCAACAAACACATATATGATGCAAACTCAAAAACATGCAAACATAAACAAAATGCAAACACAAAAAAATCAAATGCAAACACAAACAAAAACGCACACAAACACAAAAAAACATGCAAACACAAGAAATATGCAAACACAAACAACAAATGCAAATATAAAAAAATAAAACACAAACTAAAATAAACACGCATGCAAACACAAAAATGCATGCAAACACAAATGCACCACATGCAAACACAAATGACAACACAAACAGAAAAGCGCTGCAAACAGTGGAAGACACGCAAACTTGCTCCACAAAAACAGAAGTGCTCCAGACCACTAGGGGCAGTCGAACACAGAACAAATCATAAAATAAACTTGGCGGAAGAAAGACGTTTTCCAACCGCAAATAAATATCACAAGAAGAAGAGGAAGACATATGGTTTGACATATAGTTTTTAATTCAATATTTAAAATGCTATTCTAAACAACAGTGTTGGAAGATGTCAGAGATTTGACATTAATAGATAAAGTAAACATTTTAATGTTACAGCACTGAGAATGTTACAGCATTCTGTCGAATGTCCGCTCGTTGGACAACAAGGTGGATTTACTTCGTCTGAGAGCGGGCGCCTCAGAAGAGATGAAGAAGTGTGCAGTGCTTTGCCTCACAGAAACGTGGATTACAAGTGAAACGCCGGACTCAGTCTTCCAGCTGGATGACAGACTTTTTTTTCGAGCGGACCGCTGCAGCGAGCTAACGGGGAAATCACGGGGGGGCGGAGTGTGCATTTACGTGAGTAAAAGTTGGTCCACGAACTGTACTATTGTAAATAGCTCATGCTCGAAGGCTTTGGAGCAAATAACAGTGAAATGTCGGCCACATTATCTACCCCGAGAGTTCACAGTGACTTTTATCACAGTTGTTTACATTCCTCCGGACGCTAATGCTAATGAATCACTACAGGAGCTTCATGATATCATCAGCTCGCTGCAGAACAAACACCCCGAGGCTCTTTACGTGGTAGCCGGAGACTTTAACCACGTGAATCTAAAGGACTGTCTCCCAAGCTTTAATCAGCATGTGACGATTCCGACACGTGGAGACCGCACGCTGGACCGTGTTTACACGAACGTAAAAGATGCATACAAAGCCGAACCCCGCCCCCACCTAGGACTGTCAGACCACATCTCAATCTTCCTGGCTCCTGCTTACATGCCCCCGCTGAGACGCTCCAGACCGGTTCAAAAGAAAGTTAAATGTTGGAGCCAGGACAGTGGCCCCATACTGAGAGATTGTTTTGATCGAACAGACTGGCAGGTTTTCAGAGAAGCTGCTGAAAATGGAGGTTCGCTTGATCTTGACCAATACACATCCTCAGTACTGGGTTACATTAGTACATGTACTGACACAGTCTCCACTATCAGAAATGTTAAAAGCTACCCAAACAGAAAACCTTGGCTGAATGCAGAGGTGCGTACCCTGCTGGAAGCCAGGAACACTGCCTTCAGGTCTGGAAACTCAGAGGAGCTGAGTAGGACAAGAAAAGAGCTGGTTGCTGGTATTAAGAGGGCCAAGGCCACATATGCACAGAGGATCGAGGGTCAATTCATCTCACAAGACCCTCGGAGCATGTGGAGGGGCATTAAGTGCATAACAGATTATAAAGGAAGGAGTGAACAATGCCCCAAAGACCCATCTCTGCCTGATGCCCTCAACAAGTTCTATGCACGCTTTGAAGACCCGAACAGACCACCCAGCACCAGACTCACCTCACCACCGGATGAAGAGCATCTCAGCGTGACCTCAGCAGAAGTAAGGAGTACCTTCAGGAGGATTAATCCGCACAAAGCAACTGGCCCAGACAACATCCCCGGAAAAGTGTTGAAGGAATGTGCTGATCAGCTCTGTGAGGTGCTGGCAGACATCTTTAACACCTCACTTACCCTGGAGACAGTTCCCACCTGCCTGAAGACTGCCACCATCATCCCAGTCCCAAAAAGCTCTACAGTGACTGGTCTGAATGACTATCGGCCAGTGGCCCTCACCCCGATAGTCGCTAAATGCTTCGAAAAACTGGTCATGACTCACATCAAAACAACCATCAACATCAACGAGGACCCTCATCAGTACGCATACCGTGAGAACCGATCAACAGAGGATGCAATCTCCTCTGTGGTCCACACTGCACTCAACCACCTGGAGCAGAAAAACTCTTACGTCCGTATGCTCTTTGTGGACTTCACATCCGCCTTCAACACCATGATCCCCCAAACCCTGATGGACAAACTATCCACACTAGGACTAAGCCCCTCCATCTGCAACTGGGTACTAGACTTTTTAACAAACAGACCACAGTTAGTGAGGATCCACAACCTCTCCTCCTCCACCATAACCCTCAGCACTGGCTCTCCTCAGGGATGTGTGTTGAGCCCCCTCCTGTTTACTCTGCTCAACGTATGATTGTGCAGCTACCCATCCAGGCTGTCACATTGTAAAGTTTGCAGATGATACAGCGGTGGTGGGATGCATCACAAACAATGATGAGTCCAGCTACAGGCAAGAGGTGGAACACCTGGAGAGCTGGTGCAGAGAGAATAACCTTCACATCAATGTGAAGAAGACAAAGGAGATGATTGTGGACTTCAGAAGGAACAAAAACACCTACACCCCCCTGAACATAAGAGGATCTGCGGTGGAAGTGGTCTCCAGCTACAAGTACTTGGGTGTACACATGAATGACAACCTCAGCTGTAGCAACAACACCACCAGCCTGATCAAGAAAGCTCATCAGAGACTCTACTTCCTCAGACGGCTGAGGCGAGCTGGTCTGGGAAGCTCAGTCCTCACCTCCTTCTACAGGTGTGCAGTGGAGAGCATCCTGTGCTC
>NC_056499.1:47681759-47684778 GCF_014905685.2 Nematolebias whitei | reverse complement strand
TTACATAAGGCCTTAAACTATATGCACCTGGTGTGTAAGCTATTATGATTGGGAACAGCTACAACTACCAGTTAAGGGGTGGAACATGCTGAAAAGGGTAACTATAGGGGTTTATACCTATAGAAAAGGGTTCCAAACTATTTTCCATTTCTAACTTGGTTTAAGTTAGCTTTACATGGCAAAATATAGTTTGGTTCAATTGTCTGTTGTCTATTAGACGAACGACTTGAGATTGGGTGTTTGGTTTCCCCATAAATGTTTTTGGAAGTCTATGGCGAGACTCATCAAAAAGAATTAGCTATCCTCCCGAATAGAATTGTTCGAGTAGGTTCGGCTTACGCCTTGTGAGATCAATGTAGATTATGGTACTTAAGGTAGCATTAATCTATATTGATTCCACAAAGATTGCAATTTAATGAATGAACTGCATGTTGGCATGGTTAAAGGCCTCTTAGTCTCTAACTTAACTACACACAAAATTCATTCTTACCTCAGAAACAAAACCAAAACCAATTAAGCAACGTTTCAACATTGACAAGAGTAGTGACTAAGCATCTAGAAACATCGTTTCACTGCTTCTTCTCACCCTGGTTGCCAGATTCAGTCCCGCTGTCCCGCTTATTTGTTTGTTTCTTTTTAGACCCGCGTGCGCGAGACATAATCATATTGAGGTGCGCTACATGGCGATCTTGTTGGACTCGGAGTGACCGGAGGCCTCGGAACAGGGATATGAGTATCCCGCATATCATGAGGAATATCGTCATTAGCAGGGCTACGATTAACGTGTCTGCACTTGTCCACGCATAGGCAATCGGTCGGATTGGGTTATTATTCTCGGACCTGAGGGACTTGAGAACTCGGTTTATCGGTTCCACGTCGACGACCTTGGTACCCTCGAACCGGATCCTTCCCAAGGTTCCGGGATCTATGTCTATAGTCATGTTTTCTAGGTACTCTGAGTCGTCCAGAGTTGCTTCCCATTGTCCCGGATCGAGGTGATAGAGCGTCAAATCACCAATGTGTATGGTTGTTCCCTGGGGAACACTGATCCACATTGTTTTGTCCGGTAAGGTCAGGGGTCTATTTGCTCCAGGTTGTTCGTAGGCCATGATCGCCTCTCTTTGGGGGGCGTTCACTAGCCAACGTGATCCAACGATTTCAGCCTTTGCGGCCTTAGCCAGGTGTCGCGGCGTTATGGTCGTTGAGCACTTAGAGTTTTCCGGAATAGGTGTCAACCCGCATATGCCCGCGGTTTTATTCCACACAAACGGTTTGCTTGGGCACAGATAGTGTATCTCCCGAGTGAGAACACACATCTGCAAGTTTGGAGCTAGATAAACTGAAGGGTTATCGTCGTGGTACGCAACCATCCTTGGTGTGTCAATTTGAACATGGTTTTCGCCGTGCCAATTGCCAACATTGACGACATCCCTGAGTCTGTATATGCCATTTGAGGGAATTATCGGTAGGTTGATAATGAACGCCATTTCAAACGTCTTGTGATTGACGTAGATTGGGATTGCGCTACCGAGAGTGTAAGCCAGGTGTGCCTGCGTTTGCGTAACTTTTTCGCGCGTAGCGGAGCTGAGGATGTCGTCCACCATCTGTAGCGAGACTAGATACGGTGGAATCCTACTGGTGGCTAGTGTATCAACCGACGAGCTGATATCTCTGAGCATGTCAGCAAAGATCCTATCCATTAGGTGTGCGACAGTGTAATCCATTTCAACCTTAAGGGTTAACTCATTTACCGCATGTACGAGGGCTTTGATTTTTTGGGTGTGAGTGTTCAGCACTAGAACAGTATCTTTCACGGTTTCAGTCACTTGTGTCAGTTTTGTTTGTTGAAGGTCCATTAGTGCTCGGATCTTTGGAACCTCACTCTCTACTTCAGACACGTGTTGTTTTAAGGACGCTATACTGACAGTGTTGAATGCGGACAAACCTAGGCTAAACAGCGATCCTAGTGACGACGCAGCAAGCAAAAGCCCGCCGATGCCGCGCTTTTGCCTTCTACTTGTTCCGCCCAACTCTTGTTGGGTGTAAGTGAACTTATGTAGTTGCTTTAGGACGTGCCGGATCTCTCCTTTTGCACTCTCTAGGGATACCGTATACCATGTTTTGTTTAGCCACTCGTTTTTAAGGTTAATGTGTTGTCTGATCACGGTTTGGGGGTCGAAGCGGATGAAGACCTTCCGAGTGTATAGGCGGCAGTCTGTGATGAGCAATCCCGGCTGGTCCCTCAGAGCGATGCCTGAGGTGGGCCCAAGGGTTACGATCTCGGCTTGCCCTTCTTGGATGGCACCCAAGAGGGTGAAGATTACCAGGAGTGGTACCATCATTGTCCTATGGAAACACAAAGAGATAGGTCTTAGCTTCGTAATCGTCAAGGGTAAGTCCTGTGAGTTTAAACTATGGTTAAGTTTATTATCCATTAGTTATCTTCTACTTGGATGACCCTTATTCCCACGAGGTCAGATTTTGTGAGATCTTTGTCTCCTGAGGAGTTATTGCACGCCTTGTGTGGTTTAACCTGGTTCCGATGTACCCATTTAACAGTTGGCTCGTTTTGGCCTTTACTGATTTTTATCTGATAGACAACTGGAGACAGTTTGTCTGTTATCAGATGGGGTACAGTCCATCTGGGCATCAGTTTACGGGCGAGAGTTCCGGTCCCGGACTCTCTTCTCCCAGTTGTGGGGGCAAACGTGTAGTACCAGACCCTGTCTCCCACTTGGAGTTCCTCGTGAGAGGCCTTTTGGTCGTAGTACGCTTTGCGTCCTTCAGCTGATTTTTCCAGGTTTTTCTGTGCGAAAGCAAAAGTGTTTTTAAGGTGTTTTTCCAAGTCTTTCATGTATTGTTGCGTAGTGTAGGCTGTTGCCATGGCAGCATCGCCTGGTTGGTACAACAGGTGTAGAGGGAGAGTCATTTGTTGACCCGTCATCATCTCGAAAGGAGAGATGCCAGTCGATGTGTGTGGAGTGGCCCTTATGGCCATGAGGACCAGAGGGAGTTTCAC
>NC_056499.1:47674657-47681659 GCF_014905685.2 Nematolebias whitei | reverse complement strand
TGAAGGCTGCACAAAAGTCTGTTGGAGTCAGTCTCCCCACCATCACAGACATCTACACCTCCAGATGCAGGAAGAGGGCCACCTGCTTCATGAAGGACTCCACTCACCCAACACACACACTTTTTGCCCCATTTCCCTCAGGAAGGAGGTTGAGGAGCATTAAGTGTAGAACCACTAGGCTGAGGAACAGCTTCTACCCTGAGGCTGTTAGACTCATGAATCTCTAACTAGAATAATCACTGTGAAAAAATCACATCATGTTGCTGCTGATCTGTTTCATGTTGCTGCTGATCTGTTTCATGTTCATGTGTTCATTCGTGCTCATCTGCTCACACAGACTCATGGTCGTGCTGCTGTTTAGCGCATTGTTTGTAATGTTTTTATTAGTGATTAGTGTACATTTAGTTGATGTTTTTCTTAGTTCATATCTTAAATCTTATCACTGTTTTTCTTTTACATTTTATTGTTGGATGTAACTGGGACCATGAGTACATAATCTCGTTCCACCACATGTACAACATGTGGTGCGAATGACAATAAAGAAACTCTGACTCTGACTCTCTGATATATATATTTGCGGTTCGTTTATCGCGGATTCACTATATTACCGTTTTTCAAAATAAGATTGGACATGACACAATTGGCTGATTGATGGATGAGCCATGGGTTGTTTATTTAAAATAAATTATTTTAAATGATTTTGCACCATGTGTGCAGCCCACAACTGAAGGGAGAAGCTCCCTCTATCAACTGATTTCCTTCTCTGTCACACACACATTTCTCCTGCATGGTCTTTGTGAAGAGTTAACCCTTTGCTGTCCAGATGAAGCAATCGACTTTTGTCTTCCACTTTAAAATTCAAAGTATGTCACATCGTAAAAATCGTCATAATCACAAAATATAAGTGTTATAAGTTCTTTTTAATTATTTTAGAACTTCTATGTTCAGTTGTTTCAGTGTAATTGATCAAGAAGAACATTTCTGCTCCGTGCTGCAGAGCTGTGTGACATCCTTTGATGTCCCGCTGCACTTCTCTACTCTACAATTTAAAATTTAAATACTGAAATATTTTAAATAAACAATTCATGTTGTTTATTTTAAATATTAAAATATTTGAATTTAAATTGTTAATTTAAAGAGGGAGATTGGGAGTAACAGGTGATGAGTGTCATTACAGCCTGGCACATGTCATGACAAAGTTTACTGAAGTTGAACTGAACTTGAACTTGGACTACTGTATCCCTACTTCGTGATTTTTCACTTATCGAGGCTGGGCATGGTCCCAAACACCCACCATAAATGAGAGCCCACTCTCTCTCTATATATATATACATGACGGTGGCCATAGTTGGTTACCTCAGAGGCAGCCCAATTTTCGATGGTGACCTTTAGTGCAGCCACAAATCAAAATGGAGATTGGCATTGCTTATTTTTCAAGTTCTTCTGCTCATGTGGTTTACATATAAACATATATGATGGCAGCCATCTTTAATTTTGACTTGGAAAATCCCAGTTTTTGAAAGGAACTTTTGTTACATCTACATTTAGGCACACACTAAAATGAAAGTTGGTTCCTCGCTTTTTATTTTCAAGTGATCATGTTCACAACATGCACTGACCAACAGATGGTTGGAGAGAGGGAGAGTTTTTCAAGTTCCCCCTCTTTGCTCCCCGATGGTGAACAAAAAGAGTCACAAGTCAAACTACCAAATATTTTTTAGAAAACAGACAAAGGTTCTTACACTAAACTCACCTCCTTAGTTTCAGCTTCCATGATCTTGTTCCACACATATTGATTTTCCTCTCCAGGCTCTACACTGAGCAGATCAAAGTGAAGGTTGGTGTTGGTTAGCCCACGGCAGTGTTCCAGCGCCTCCTCCCAGCTCTTGTTCTCTTTGACCAGAAACACATTCTCCGAGATGCACACAAAAGGAAGTACAGTGCCACAGTCTTGTGCAGCCATCTTTTTTGTCAGTGAGGTGATGGAGACACAGTCACCACCAGTACTTGTCTGACCAGATTTCCAGCTTAAATAGTTTGAAAAACTTGTGCTCCAGGTCCACGAGCCGCCTGCAGAACAGATGTGAAACATTTAAGCATACAGATGAGCTGAGCCTCTGCTAACAATATGAAAGAAAATAAGTTGTTTATCCCACAATGCACTTTGTGGCGAAAGATAAGTTGAAATGTACTGAAAATAAGAAAATAATGTTTTAAATGACATGAATTAAGCTAAGACATGTTACCTTTGTCATCTTAAAAAAACTAACGTAAAAACTTCTAGTGAAAGAGCGGTCAGGAAGTACAGATTTTGTTGGATTCTTGGTGCTAAGTGCAGATTTCTCTGAATCTTATTCTTACTGTATTGGACCAGTGAATGAGTTACTACTAAAAATATTTTTTTAAAGCAATAAAGGTAGAAAATATTAAACTTTACCATCTTTGTGGAGCCCAATCCAAACGTTAAAGTCCCGCTCAATTAAAACAGAAGACCAGTACCATTGGTAGCTTCCATAGCTTGCCAGAATGCCGAAATGGTTTGTGCAGTATGCCTTGGCCTCGGACCAAGTCTTCGCTTCAGTTACTAATGAGTGAATTGTGACTGAAGTCGTAGGTATAGTCGTCTGACAGATGAAGAAGTAGTGATTTCCACAGTTTTGAGCATAAACCCTTTAAAAAGAAAATAAATTATTGATCATGATTAATTTGTTATCTCAAGAAATTATACGTTTTGTTTTTTTAAAGCTTCTTTGTTTACTACTTTTAGATGTCAAACAACATTTGTTTTTTTCATCTCAATCACTGCAGGCTGATAAAACATTAGTGGGGAAATTACTGGTCTCAAATTTACTGCCCCTGATTTATTATTTGAAGATAAGTCTCGGTGATCATAAGTAAATACATGTCAAGCAGAAATTTAATTATATTGTCTTTAGAGCTGACAATACTGGGACAATATTTCATGGGATGAGAGATGGACTTTCTCACACTTTGCTTCAGCTGCTCAAATAAATATAAGTACAATGATGTGAGCTTAACTTGAAAAAAAAGTGAGGTACCAACTTCCATTTTGGTGTTTAGGTGTAAAAAAGGCTACTCTCAAAAATTGGATTGCAATATCAAAATCCAAGATGGCTGCTGCCATATATGCATGTAAACTGACCACATCTATCAACTGAGGAAAGTATTCTTTCTAATTTTCATATTACTTGAAAGTAGTGTCTCCTCAAATGACTGGGGTTGCTGAAGATTAGTCTATGGCCACCACTGGCTCTTCCATTGCACCTGAATGTCAGGATCTGTCTCTCTGTGCCGCCTCGGACCCAAAATGCATCACGGCAAAGACTGGTTCATCCTAAAGATCCAGTCCCCCGGCACGAACAGAGTAATGTTGTGTATGCTGTTCAGTGTCAGGAGGGCTGTGATCAGTCTTACATCAGGGAAACTAAACAGCCACAGGCCAAAAGGATGGCCCAGCACAGAAGATCAACATCATCAGGCCAGGACTCTGCGGTCTACACTCGTTCAGGGATGAAGATGTTCACATCCTGGACAGAGAGGAACGATGGTTTGAGAGAGGAGTAAAGGAGGCCATCTTTGTGAAAAGAAATCGTCCATCGTTAAACAGGGGGGGAGGCCTCCGTGTTCAACTGTCCCTCTCTTACACTGCTGTTATTCCCAGTATCACTCAGCCCCCTGTGAATAGTAAACAGCCATCAGGGTGCTAACGATCAGTTGTTACACTGGGGCGGCTGTGGCTGAGTGGTTAGAGCAGTCGTCCTCCAATGCAAGAGTTGGGGGTTCGAATCCACCAGCAGTCACATGATGAAGTGTCCCTGGGCAAGACACTGAACCCCTCATAGCCTCTGATGTGTGTCCCATCAGTGTATGAATGTGATCTAAAGCACTGATTAGTCTCATTAGAATGATTTGTTCAATTAGCTTTGTAGAGATATAGAATAGAGCTGTATGAATGGGTAAATGAGGACACAGATTGTAGTGTAAAGCACTTTGAGTATCTTGAAATAAGATAGAAAGACGCTATATAAGTACAGTCCATTTACCATTTACTGATGGTCCTCCATGATCACGTTTAACAGATAGTTATGGCTGTCAGCAGCAAACTGGTTGATCCACTATGGGAAGGTGCTGTTTATAAGACTGAGTTTGTTGCAGCTCCTCAGACTGTGAAGTTGTCTT
Source organism: Nematolebias whitei (assembly GCF_014905685.2). NCBI lineage: Eukaryota > Metazoa > Chordata > Actinopteri > Cyprinodontiformes > Rivulidae > Nematolebias > Nematolebias whitei. Next base: position 47,677,459 of record NC_056499.1, on the reverse strand, counting down.
TTGGATAAAAAATGAAATGTTTCTACAAAGAGGAATCCATCCAGGGGACCTGACTTTACCTTGTTAGATTGTTCTACCTGGATTACTGAGCATGCATCAGGACTTCAGGAACTCAAGCTCACCCTATTTTTGGTCCATGAGTGTGGTGGAAGAAACATACTGATGACTTAAATATCATAATATAATGTAATTTAATAAAAAAAATACACCATAAAAGTAGGCTAAAGGAACTATTCCACAATAATGCATGAAATGATTAGATTTTAAATATATTTCAAACAGCAAAACCAAATCAAAACAAACAAACAAAAACAGGCTCAAGAACAATCTGACATTACTTGTGGTTATCGTAGTCTGCCGCAGCACAGTCTTTACTCTGGTCTGAGCTGTTGTCTATCTCTCCAGTTTCGATGTTGCCAATATAGGTCCAGTCTTGCGTATCACTTGAGTCTCTGCGCAGATTGACCCAAGCATTGTATTGACTCATGTACATAAGGTCAACATCTGATTGGGTATAGATGGTGGCCAAGTCGGTGTAATGGCTACAAGACAAAAATTCAAACAGTTTAATTTAAACTATAATCTCTCAGCATACAAGCGACAAATTGTGGTTTTAAGTTTTGTTCAGTTTTACTATTAAAAGTTAAAGACAGAGAGAGATTTGGCATGTGTGTGTGTTGTGTGTGTGTGTGTGGGGGGGGGGGGGGGGGGGGGGGGGGGGGGGGGGGGGGACGGGGGGGGGGGGGGGGGGGGGGGGGGGGTATTAGAAAAACATGTCAAGATGGCCACCCCAGCTTAGAAACTGCAGCAAACACAAAAGAACTATGACTCAGCCAAATTTACAGTTACTGATCTAAATTTGGTGTTATTGTAACGATCATCATTGATCAAGCGAAATGTCTTTAAATCTTTGCCTTTAAATGTTGGAGTCAACTCAGTTTGTTAGCAAAATATCCCATGAAACATGAACCATTAGATTAATGAAATAATTTACTGTTCACCTAGAACTGATTAAATTTTGGAGTCAATCCCTTTCAAGATGGTTGCCACAGCCAACTGATTTAAAAATGGCTATAACTCAGTCAGTTTACATCCTGGTACTCTATACTGAGCAAAACATTAGTGTGGTGGTAGTAGCTGAGCATCATTCCCAATATACAGTACATTGAACATTATACATTCTGTAATTATTTTACTGCAAACTTTGGCAATCACTGTTTGGCTGCAATCCTTGTTTGTCTGTTAGCAAAATATCTCATGAACCACTAGAAAAAAAATAGTGAAAAATTGATGGATGGATGGACAGATGGAAGGATGGATGGACTGAGGGAGGGAGGGATGGATAGATGGATGATGGATGGATGGATGGATGGATGGATGGATGGATGGATGGATGGATGGATGGATGGATGGATGGATAGATGGACAGACTGATGGGTGGATGGATGGATGGATGGATGGATGGATGGATGGATGGTCAGTCTACTGGATTCTTGGCATTCAGTCATTTCCTGTTGGTGATTTCCAGATTTATTCCTAAAACATCTGTTTGAGGTGTTTTATTTTAATTGTCTTGTTCAGTATAATGAACAACTTTTGTTCATGACAACTAGAATGAAATAAAAAGTAATCTTGGAAAAAAAAAAATATATATATATATATATGAATTTATCCCCCCGCCCCCAAACAAAACAAACAAACAAACAAAAAAACAAACAAACTGGGTAGCACGGTGGCAGTTGATAGAGCTGCTGCTTCTCAGCGAGCAGGTCACCCTGGTCCAAATCCTGGCCGAGGCCTTTCTGGGTGGAGTTTGCATGTTCTCTCCGTGCATGTGTGGGTTTTCTCCAGGTATTCCAGTTTCCTCCCACAGACCAAAAACATGCATGTTAGGCTGATTGGTAACTCTAAATTGTCTCTAGATGAAAGTGAATGGTTTGTCTCGTTTGCCTTTTTGTGTCCTTGTGATGGACTGGAGACCTGTCCAGGGAGTCCCATGCCTCTCACACAGTGACTGCTGGATATGGACACCAGTGACCCCAGAAACCCAAATAGGAAGAAGTGGGTAAAGATAATAGATGGATGGAAAAATGGGATGATAAATAAGGATTTCATAAACATTCACCCCTTGACACAGAGAAAAGTTTATTGAATAGTACGATACAAAATGATTTACAAGTCCTTAAACATCCCCAAGAGTTCGGTTAGCTTCACCATCAAGAAACAGATGGAAATGGGACATCTGTAAATCTACCCAGAGCAGGCCGTCCTCAAAAACTAAGTGGCCGAGCAAGAAGAACAGTGAGAGAGCCCACCAAGACACCTGTGACCACTGTGAAGGTGTTCAAGCTTCAGCAGGCGAGATGGGAGAAACAGAGCATAAAACAACTGTTGCCCAAGTTCTTCACCAGTCCAAGCTTCATGGTAGGGAGACAAAGAGAAGGACAGTGTTGAAGAGAACTCAAAATAAATCTCGACTAGAGCTTAAAACTAGACCAGGGCTATTCATCTAAACTGCTCACGGTGGCACAGTTTCTGAAAACCAGCAGCTCAGAGGACCGGTCATCCAGAGATTAAAGTCATTATGTAAATAAGCCAAGTATTACAAAGACCTGTTACCTTTTAAATGTGTTTATTTTGTTGGACTGAATCGCAAATGCAATAAACAGAACCCAAAACTTAAAACCCCTTGCCCACCCATTAAAAAACTATATTTTAATTTTTTTATGAACTCATTGGTGGGTCAGACTGAAATCACCTGCGGGTCAGACTGAAGACACCTGCGGGTCAGACTGAAGTCAC
>NC_056499.1:47658409-47674557 GCF_014905685.2 Nematolebias whitei | reverse complement strand
TGTTTCCTTGACTGATGAAGCCTTCTGGATGGAAGGTGAAATGTTTCAGCAAAACAAAGAAACTGTCCAGATGACCTGACTGATAAATTATTGGATTGTATACCTGGATTATTGAGCATGGACTTTCTTGGTCACCAATGAGAATGTTCTTTTTTTTTTTATCTAGTCAAACTTGAACAATCAACACGGGGTCATCTAATTATTTTTCTCAAAGTATCATGAAAATATTTATTTTAGTTGACAATTAGAATAAAGATTAGGTTGAAATGTATAAGTTAAAAATCAGCACAGAGCTAATGCAGTAAAGTGGAAGATTAATTTTGTTTAACGTGAGCTCAAGTAAAGTTTGAATATGTTTGAAGTGGTATTTGTTCAGTTTTAGAGTTTGGATGTCTTTATTTTGGCACTTTTAAGCCTCACTGTGTAAAATCTATAATAAACATAAAGAAGAAATAATCTCACCTTCTGCAGTAGCTTTGTGCATCCATCCAGGTGCTACCATTTATTATGTGTATGTAATATTTTGACACCACTGAGGTCAGTCCAGATGTGATGCTGCTGAGGAAGAGGAGGAGAGGTAAGGGTCCGTAGATGCTGCCCTTCATTTTCAAGATCCTGCTGTACCAAAAACAAACATGAAAAATAACCACATGGAGATTTACATTTTAAACAGAATAAACTATGTAAAGAAATATATTCATCCTGTGTGGGAAATACATTCAGCAGAGACTCTCACAGAATAAAAAGTGTTAATTATTATAAAAAGTGCATAAATATCAACAATCTGCTAGAAACAGTCTCATCCATCCTAACTGTGTCAGAGCGTGCTCAGTCCGTGCGTTGACCTACCCTGATGTGCTGCTTCGCTCTGTCTCCTGGAAGTGTTGATGCTGCTTGATGAGACACTCAGATCCAACTAGGTGTCCTGGGATTTTCAGCTCCACGTTTCAGAGCAGTCATTTGATTAGCAGAGATAGCTAAAAGCAACAATCACAGCTATCTTCTTGCTGCTTTTTCATAAATATTTGACTGCTGGCAAATGAAGGGAAGATTTAATAGGCTTAAAAACGAAACCATTATGCTTGAGAAATACAAGAAAGGCAAATAAGCCCAGGGGTTACGTCCCACAACTCACCTCCAGCAATCCAGTTGTAGTTTTTGTAGTTTATAAGAACAGAAGAACAAGATAAATTGCATTTCCTGTGAAAGTGCAGTGTGGATGCTTATAGCTGATTCATGTTAAGTGAGAGCTGCTGAAGAAGCTGAAACCAGGCTGAAAAGGTTTCATAGCTAGTTTGTTAATGCAAGTTGATTTTGTTTTATTAAAAGCTGGAAAATAAAATTTCAAAGCAGTGAAAAAAGTGTATAAAATGTGAAATGAGTAGAATGAGTAGTAGTAGTAACATAGGCACAGAGTGGCTGAAAAGTTTACAAAAAAATTGAAGTTAGCAAAAATTAAAAACATTAAGAGCAGAAAAGTCTGAAATGACCAAAATAGTAGCTGAAAATAAGCTACAAAAATAGCTTAATTTTATAGGAGGCACAAAAAAGTTTAAATGAAGAGAAGAAAAAAAAATTGAAACAACAAACATTAGAGGGAAAAAAAAGGGGTGGGGGGGAGGGCAGAAAAAAGCTAAAATTACCCAAAACTACCAAAAAAAGTAGCTGAAAATATAGAAAAACTTGAATTTTGCAACAAAAAAGCTGAAAGAAGCATGAACAGCTGCAGTAAAAGGTGTTAAAGCGTTTTTTTACACTTCCGCTCCCCCTCGTGTTTCTTGTTCCTTATCTGAAAAAAGGACTGCGTCTCCTCGAGGCTGCAGCCTCAGTCACCTCCGTCTCCCCATGTCTGTTTTTTTATGTTTCTCTTGGATGGGCTGTACTGAAATGTAATTTTGTTGCGTTTCGGTGCAATGACAATAACGTTGATTCTGATTCTAAACAGCACAAAGAGTATGAAGGATGTGGAGAGAGCTCTATTCATTTTCAGTGAGAAAAACATGGTTGACGAAGCCAAATAATTTAAAAAGAAAAGAACTGCAGATACCAAAAGTCACAGCAGGAATGTCCTGAATGAGCTGAACATTTTGCTACAAGAATTGTTGAAATAGCACAAAAATTGTGCAACAAGTTACATGCCAGATAAAGTACAGAAGAAAAATGTGTGAACTAGAGAAATTTCATTTCATGCAAAAATACAATGTGAATGCTTATTGTTGAAGAACCTGCTGAAAAACAGCTGAAATTAGCTAAAACAGCTTAAATTAGTTAAAACTGCTGAAATTAGCTAAAAACATGCTGAAATGTAGCTAAAATGGAAGAACAAGCTTAAGCCTAAGTTAGAAGAAGAAAGAACACATATTTGATGAATTAGGTTTAAATAAGCAGAACTGGGCACAAAAAATAGGATATTAGCTTATATATATATATATATATATATATATATATATATATATACATATATATATTTGGGGCTGTAGTTGAGATATTATTTGAGCTTTTGAGATGTTGATAAGCTGCTGTTGGTTGTAGAAAACTGCCCTGTTGCCATGGTTACACATCATAACAAATGTCCAAAACGAAAAAAAAAGTTTCAGTAAAAATCCTTCCAGCTGCACAGCATCTGATACCAGAGGAAACAATCATCCAAAAGAAAATGTGATTTACATCCAGAAAAAGAGGAATTAAAGTTTCCTAAGAAAATCTCAGAATGTAAGTAACAGAGCTGCTCCAACATGCAGCCACCTTGAGCGGCGCAATTTTAGAACTGTTCTAATAACTGTTCTCAATTCTAATATCTGTAACAGTGACTGAGTTAGAGTTTGTGTGAGCTGCTGCCTCTCAGTGAGCAGGTCACCGTATCAAATCCTGGCCTGAGACCTTTCTGGATGGAGTTTGCATGTTCTCTCCGTGCATGCGTGGGTTTTCTCCCAGTACTCCAGTTTCCTCCCACAGACCTAAAACATGCATGTTAGGCTGATTGGTAACTCTAAATTGTCCCTAGGTGTGAGTGAGAGAGTGAATGATTGTTTGTCTCTATGTGGCCCTGTGATGGACTGGAGACCTGTCCAGGGTGTACCCCACCCCTCGCACAGTCATTGCTGGACATGGGCACCGGCGACCCCCGTGACCCAAAAATGAAAGAAGCGGGGAAAAGATAATGGATGGATGTTTACGGAGTTATGAGTTTGTCCTTGGGCTCATTAATATAAAAATATAAGCACCACAAGCATCAAAGTAGTCCATCCATTATCCATCCATTATTTTTACCCGCTTATTCCATTTTGGGTCACGGGGGTCGCCGGTGCCCATGTCCAGCAATCACTGTGCGAGGGGCGGGGGACACCCTGGACGGGTCGCAAGTCCATCACAGGGACACATAGAGACAAACGACCATTCACTCTATCACTCACACCTAGTGAATGGTCTGTGGGAGGAAACCGGAGCACCCGGAGAAAACCCACGCATGCACGGAGAGAACATGCAAACTCCACCCAGAAAGGCCCCTGGACCGGGGTTTGAACCAGGGACCTGCTCGCTGAGAGGCAGCAGCTCTACCAGTTGTGCCACCGTGCTGCCATCAATGTAGTCTTAATATATAATTAAAGTGCAGGAAAACATTTTATCTTCATTAATTAGTCAATAAAAGAGAGATCAGTGGAACACAAACAGGCTTAAAATGAAAGAAGCTCCAGATGTTCCATCATATCACATGCCATTCATTAGAAATAGGCTGTTAGGACGATTATATCTCAGGATATATCAGTTAAACGCACACTCAAACTCTTAAAATGAATAAGAACAAGGCCTTTTTTAAATAATTTTTAATAATAAAACCCATTCTTCCACTTAACAGACACACTCACACCATTTGTTGATAACTAGGGGTTAAACAAATACATACTTTGTTAAGCCGATGTTAACATGAGAAAAGTCGAGTCGACGTCGACTAGTCGATGACGTCATAGATTATATCATATTTGGAAAAAAAAGCAAAAAAAGTATTTTATTATTTACAAAAAAAAAGAACAAAACAACAAAATATTTATGCTCCTACCATTTATTATACTGCAAATGAAAACCAAAACTATTATTAAGCTGCAAAAGTGAAAGAGGTGTGGCACATAAAAAAAGGCGGGGCGGGCGGTGATGGAGTCCACCACCACCCGACCCACTGTTCTTAGCCTTATTTTATTTAATCCACCACTGTGGATTGGGTGGAATAGAACTGAGGGCAGTGGGGCGGGTGGTGGTGAAGCACCTTATTATAATATTCTAGTTATTTAGTGGTCGTCGGCACAGCAGCCGGAAAGCTTCAGGTGTGTCTGGCAGTGATCCATCTGGACTTTTTGTACGTCTTTAAACCGGCCGGTCAGCGCGGCTGCTGGTGATTCAAATTGGATCATCAGTCGTGCGCGTCCGCTGATGCAATCTAAAGCCCAACACCAACCCGCCCGCCCAACCAGCACATTATTTTGGCTCAGGTTGGTCCGTGTTAGAAATGACAGCTCTCCCTCCCCACTGTTTTTAGTTTTATTTTATTTAATCCACCACGTGGATTGTGTGGAATAGGGCTGGGAATAGGGTGACGGTACGACCAGTCGATGTGAAATATAAAAACTTGCAAGATGTCCTAGAACCAACTAGTTTACTAATCAACTATTCTGTTCAGCCCCTATTGATTAATAATGTGCAGGATTATTGTATAAAACAGTAAATGGACTTTACTCACATAGCACCTTTCTAATGAAAATAAAGCTCTTTACAACAATCTGTGCCTCATTTACCTCCAACACACACATTCATACAGTTCTCTACATCTCTACAAAGATAATCTGAATCTGTAGAGACTAATCAGTGCTTTAGATCACATTCATCCACTGATGGGACACATCAGAGACAACGAGGGGTTCAGTGTCTTACAGGGACACTTCAACATGTGACTGCTGGTGGAATTGAACCCCCAACTCTCTCATTGGCAGACGACTGCTCTAACCACTCAGCTACAGCCGCCCCTGTATAACAGCATATACAGTAGCTCCTATTTAGCTATTTCTTTGTTAATATTTATCAATAATTCTGTGAATAAAAAAGATAAATTGCACACCTGTCACTCTTTAGTTCCGTAGGGGGGTACGATGTCAAAAGCTCCAGCACTAAAATAAAAATCAACACAAGTTTATTGAACCTGAAGAACCAACGCAGAGCAACAACTGAACGCTCGTGCTTCTGCTTTGAGCTGGACACAATGAAGGACAGAGTTTAGAGTCACTTTTATGTTTTAACCAAACAGAAGTGTGATGTTCTGGGAAACAAACATGAAGAGAGACTTCAAACCCTTCTCTCGTCTGGTGCCTGTCGAGTTAATTCATGTTTTTTTTATTAACGTCAGATATTTGCTTTAGTTTATTTTAACCTGATGTGTCAGGAGGCCATCGTGTGCTGAAAAAACACACAGCGCTTTCAAAGATTTACACAATCTCAGAGGATTGTTTGAAAGTCAAATGGGTGCAAGAGGCTGCATGTTTGCTGACGCAGGCTCACTTTGTCTCGTTACATAGTTTGGCTTTAATGTTGTAACTGATAGGAGCTTGCATATAAAAATACTGTTATAGAGAATGAATGTACACCTACAAGCAAATAATATTAATTCAGCCTTTATTTATATAGGTGAATCCCATTGAACCTCAGAGACACATGTACAAGAGAGAACTGAGCTCTGAGATTTAGATCAGGTTGTATTAGTGTCAGAATTTGTATCAGAGTTGTCGGAGAAATATGGAGAGCGACAGAATGGACAGAAGATGAAAAGGAAGTTCAAACAATTGAAATGTTGTACGGGCTTGTTGCTGAGGGATGCAGTCTGTATCCACAGTATTTCTGCACTCTTGCTCCTTCAGGCTGAAGCAGGCGCAGAACACAGTGAAGTAACTTGTGGGCGTGGCAGTGCATTGGTAAGTAGAAGACCGGACTGAGCTGAAGATATCTGCGTTTGGTCACTGTATGCTGTGGATCCAACTCCAGCATGTAGAAGAAGAAAGAACTGTTGTCATCATACCATCCATCCATCATCTTGACACAATTTTTCCTTTTCGGGTCGCAGGGGTCACTGGCAGTGGTGTGGACTCGAGTCACATGACTTGGACTCAAATCTTTAGTATTATGACTTTAGACTTGACTTGAAAAAATGTTCAGAGACTTATGCTTGACTTGGACCTGTTTACTTAAAGACTTGATATTTAATCCATAATCTAAAGTTTAAAAACTACGGTGAAGTTAGTTCTAGGTTGGATATTTGACTTCCATGGATTCAGCTGTGTCTCCATCTCATTCGATCCAACGCAGGCAGCCTGATTTCAGTCAGCTGCGCTCAGTCTGCCTCCTCCTCCAAGAAGCAATGGTTCGCTTAGGGACCATCGACAAATTACTGAACCAAACATTCTTGAGAAAAGAAAAAAAGTTTTTTATGTCACGTGACCCACTGACACAAAACAGTCCAGCACTACAGCTGAGCCACTACCTGGAAAGAACACCCTCTTGTTCTGGGCAATGAACATGCAAACTCTTTACTGTTTCATGAGGCCACCAGAGTCGTGGCAGTGCCTGCAGGTAGCGCCCAGTGGAGCCAGTTTTCAGCTATGGCTGCATCATTCTACGACCTCATCATGCACAAATGACTGACAGACTTTTGTCCAGTTTGGTCTTTTGCAAATGCAGAGTAGTTAAGTAAAATAACAAAGTGTTCCTGTTCATTGTTCAGTTCATATATTTGTTTGGTTTCTCTTTCTCCCTCATACATGGACACATACAAACATCTGCTCACTAAATGACCAGATGAGAGAGGACTGTGATAGTTCTGTGTATTGTTCTTTGTACTGTGGAAATGACAGCACCTTTTGTCTGAACTTGGAGTTCTGCTTTTGCATTTTTCACTGAAAGTTTATTCTGGAAAATTATAGTTTAAATGAAGACTATTCTTGCAGCTAAGTTTAATTGAAGTGTTGAATGTTAAGGTGAAGTTGTAGAGTGACCTTTTAACACTTTGTAAGTGCAGTTGCACATGCTTCATCACGGATTGAGATAATACAGAATTTAAAAAGAACACTGTTTATTACATAATTTCAACTTTGAAGAAGTGGTGGTGCAGAGGTTAGAGAAGGTGGGCCTGTGATCAGAAGATCGCTGGCTCAACTCCTGGTACCAACAACATCAAAATGTGGGTGGGATAAGTGAAGCACCCACACCTGCCTCCACCCTCATTTGCCCCACTCTGGGCCCTTAACCCCCACCATCTGCTCCCCAGACACCCTAGATAGCAGCTCTCTGCTCCACACAGAGGGCTGTGGTAGCTCGGTGGTCTGTGGTTGTGTCCGGACGGAATGAATTTTACAAATTGCCAAATCTTCATGCGACTTAGTTCACTGTGATGACCCCTGAAGAAGGGAGCAGCTGAAAGAAGATAAAATTTCAACTTTATTAAAAAAAAAAATAATTAAAGACTTGAAAGGACTTGAAATTTCAACTTTCAGACTTGGGATTGGACTTGACAGTTGCCTGTCTTGACTTGAGACTTGACTCGGGACTTGAAGATAAAGACTTGAGACTTGCAAAACAATGGCTTGGTAGCACCTCTGGTCACTAGTACCCACATCCAGCAGTCACTGTGCTAGATGTGGGGGACACCCTGGACAGGTCTCCAGTCCATCACAGGGACACACAGAGACAAACAACCATTCACTCTCTCATTCACACCTAGGGACAATTTAGAGTTATCAATCAGCCTGCATGCATATTTTTGGTCTGTGGGAGGAAAACGGAGTACCCAGAGAAAACTCACACATGCACGAAGAGGACATGCAAACTCCACCCGGAAAGGTCCCCTGCCGGGATTTAAACCGGCGACCTGCTCGCTGAGAGACAACACTCTACCAAATGCACCACCATGCCGCCGTCATCATACCATGTATGTACAATGAAATCACATATGACATATTTCCATGTCAACATAGTACTTACTTAGTTGGAAAAAAATACATTAAAACTGAAAAATAATAAAATAGGAGTAACGTGTCTACAGTGTTGAAATGGCAGTTAAGTTTTAATACATATGCATGTCAGTTTAACATTTGCAGGTTTCTTTATACAATATCCTGATGCATGGTCACTAATCCAGGTAGAAAAATCCAAAAAAGTTCAATCTGGTCCTCTGGACATTCAAAAAAATAAAAACAAAGCAAAACAACAAAAAAATGTAGAAACATTTCGTCTCTCATCCGAGAGACTTCCTCAGTCTGAGGTGCTGTATTCAGCTCAGTCTCTTAAATAGCACCGTCTCAGAGTGGATCAACCAGTTTTGCTGCTGACAACCAAAACCAGATGATCACATGCTCAAGAAGGACCATCAGCCTAACAATGGATCATTAGCACACTGATTGCTGTTTACTATTCACAGAGGGCTGAGTGATACTAGCAATCACAGCATTGTAAGAGGGGGACAATTGAACACGTAGGCCTCCACCCCTGTTTAACGATGGACGGTTTCATTTCACAAAGATGGCCTCCTTTACTCCTCTCTCAAACCATCGTTCCTCTCTATCCAGGATGTGCACATCTTCATCCCTGAAAGAGTGACCGCTGGCCTGGAGATGAGTGTAGACCGCAGAGTCCTGGCCTGATGATGTTGATCTTCTGTGCTGGGCCATCCTTTTGGCCAGTGGCTGTTTAGTTTCCCCGATGTAAGACTGATCACAGCCCTCCTGACACTGAACAGCATACACAACATTACTCTGTTTGTGCCGGGGGACTGGATCTTTGGGATGAACCAGTCTTTGCCGTAATGTATTTTGGGGTTTAAAAGCCACTGGGACGTTATGTTTAGAAAATAAACATCTCAGTTTCTCTGATACTCCCTCAACATATGGAATGACCACTGGTCTGGGTCTGGGTTCCTCCTTTTCACCTGTTGGCTGACTGGAGTCCTGTTTGGGTTTCTTCTCTGCTTTTAGGAAGGCCCAGTTAGGATATCCACATTGCTCTAGAGCCTGTCTTGTGTGGGATTTCTCCTTCTGCCTGGCTCCTGAGCTAGTGGGGATGCTGTCTGCTCTGTGATACAGAGTCCTGATTACTCCTAACTTGTGCTCCAAAGGGTGATGGGAGTCAAACTGCAAATATTGGTCTGTGTGGGTGGGTTTGCGGTACACCTCAGTTTGCAAATGTCCTCTATCAGAGACTGAGACCTCACAGTCCAAGAAAGCCAACTTGCCATTTTTTTCATCTTCTCGTGTGAACTTGATGTATTTATCCACAGAGTTGATGTGGTCAGTAAAATGTTGGACTTCCTGAGATTCAATTTTAACCCAGGTGTCGTCAACATACCTGAACCAATGACTTGGTGGTGTCCCTGAAAAGGACGTCAAGGCTCTCTTTTCTACCTCCTCCATGTGCAGGTTGGTAACAATAGGAGAAACTGGAGACCCCATAGCACACCCATGTTTCTGCCTATAATATTGCTCCCCATATGTGAAGTAGGTTGACTGCAGGCACAGTTTCAAGAGTTGACACAGTTGTTCTGTGGAAAGCGTGGTCCAGCTATTCAGAGTGGTGTCTGATTTTAATTTTAAACTGACCACCTCTACTGCATCATCAGTAGTAGGCAACCGTGAGCTCCTTGCCGTCAAGTTGGCCTTGGAGGAGTGGCAACACTGGCTCGAGGGACCAGACACACCATTCCTCATTTGGAATGATCACAAAAACCTCACTTATCTCCACGAGGCCAGGAGATTAAACCCTAGACAGGCTAGATGGTCATTGTTTTTTACAAGATTTAATTTTGTATTGACTTTCAGACCCGGCTCCAAAAATGTGAAGCCTGACGCCATGTCTCGCCAGTTCTCACCACCGGAGGACACAGAACAGGAACAAAACATTCTACCCTCATCCTGTGTGGTTGGTTCGTTAACATGGTCCATTGAAAAGGACATCTTAGAGGCCCAGAAATCTTAACCTGACCTTGGGACAGGCCCTTCTGGCACTATGTTTGTACCCACCAGTATCAAGGCTAAGGTACTCAACTGGCTCCACACTCACAAAATTTCTTGTCATCCAGGTGTTGCTTGTATGCTAGCTCTGACTAAGAGACACTTCTGGTGGCCCTCCATGAATGAGAATATAAAGAACTACGTAGCTGCTTGCCCAACATGTGCCAGAAGTAAGACTGGCAACCAGCCTCCAGCTGGAAAATTACAGCCACTTCCCACACCTAACCGCCCAAGGTCCCATATCTCTTTGGACTTTGTTACTGGTTTGCCCCCCTCTGATGGTAAAACCGTTATTCTCACTGTCATTGACAGATTCTCTAAAGCAGCTCATTTTGTTCCATTGCCCCAACTTCCCTCGGCCTTGGAGACGGCCCAGCTATTGGTCCAACATGTTTTTGGAGTTCACGGCATCCCATCGGACACCGTTTCTGACAGAAGACCCTAATTCATATCACAGGTATGGAAGAACATTTGTAATTCCTTAGGGGCCTCTGTCAGCCTAACATCAGGATACCACCCACAGTCCAATGGTCAGGTTGAACAGGCCAATCAAGAACTAGAGGCTGCTCTCAAGTGTGTGGTAGAGGACAGCCCCTCCACATAGAGCCAACACCTGGTATGGGTGGAATATGCCCACAACACCCACACATCATCTGCTACATTTGAAGCCTCCCTTGGTCACACTCCACCATTGATTCCCAGCCAAGAAGGTGATGTAGCAGTTCCCTCTGTGCAACATCACTTCAGGAGATGTCGTTGGGTCTGGCGCCAAACTAAGCTCACCCTGCTGCGCAGAGCTGCTAAAAATAAGGAGATTGCGGATGGTCACCGATCTGCAGCTCCATCTTACAAGGTTGTACAAAGGGTCTGGCTGTCGACCCAGAACATCCACCTCAAGGACACCCCACATAAGTTGGCTCCCTGCTTCATCGGTCCCTTTAGTATCACATGTATCTTCAGTCCCACGGCAGTCAGACTCCAGCTACCCGCAACTATGCGGATTCATCCCACCTTCCACGTGTCTCAACTCAAGCCCGTTGCAGAAAGCCCACTGTGCCCTCCTGCTGACCCCCCCCCCCCCCCCCCCGTCTCGTTGACAACCATCCAGCCTTCACGGTCCGCCGCATCCTGGACGTTCGGCGCTGGGGGTTCCAGTATTTGGTCGACTGGGAGGGTTACGGTCCAGAGGAGTGCTCTTGGATCCTGAGGTCCTTCATCTTGGACCCCAGCCTCATCACCACATTCTTCAGGGCACACCCAGAGAAGCACTTCAGGTCGCCGGGAGGCGACTCTTGAGGGGAGGGTAATGTAAGAATCCTGCCCTGCACCCTGCCTTCCTCTCTCCTCTACACTCCTAATTGGCACCAGCTGCAGATGATCAACTCAACACTCAAGAGGAGTATAAGAAGATTCAGGAACCACTCTGCAGGCACTGGGACATTGCCTACCAATGGTAGTTGCGTTCTGGACAGTTATTCTTTGATATTAGTGGAAACTAATATTGTTTTGCTCTGCGCTTCCTCAGAGTTTGGATCTTCCTGTTACCTGCCCTGCTTGAGTCCCATATGAGCTGTGACTCCTCCTGCCTCTCTACAACTTCTAGATGCCTTCCACCACTTGCCTAAATCTACTTGTCGTTTCACCTTGTGCCACTGGATACCATCTGGACAAAATACCTTCTCATTCTGTTTCCTGCTACACACCGTACGAACAATTCAACAAGATAAACTCTCATCCAACCACAGCCCTTTAAATTACCACTCTCTCCCCAGGTGTTCCTGTTCCCTCACATTGATGTCTTATTTATCACAATTCTGTAAATAAACACTGTAAACTATTATATGAGTCCTGGTCTCTGTTCAGTTCTGGTCTTTCGTCTGGGTACATCCGCAATCATAACACTTATTTGTTGTATTGTTGTTACTGTTTGCTGCTTTATGATTTGGTAGTTCGTTACTTTTATGGTATTTGTTGAGTTCATAGTTTTTATGCTTGTATGTTTTAGTGTACAGCACTTTGGCCAATGGTGTTGTTTTAAAGAGCTTTATAAATATAGTATTGTATTAAAGACATAAAAACCTGGATGACCCTTAATTTTATCCTGCTGAACACAGACAAGACTGAGGTTTTGGTTTTTGGACCTGAGCACCTTAGGGATTATTTTTTTAGTCTTTCTCCCTCCTTAGATGGCATTAATCTGTCCTCCAGCTCTAATGCTAAAAATCTTGGTGTTGTTTTTGATCAGGACATGTCTTTTATCCCCCACATTAAAAACGTTACTAGAACTGCCTTCTTCCTTCTGCGTAATATTGGTAAAATTAGAAACATCTTATCTAAAAATGATGCAGAAAAACTGGTCCATGAATTTGTCACGTTTTGCAAACTGAGGTGTACCACAAACCCAAAGTTACTGGACTATTGCAATGGTTTATTATCTGGGTGTCCAAATACATCTTTAAAACATCTTCAGTTGATCCAAAATGCTGCTGCCAGAGTCTTAACTGGAGTTAGTAGGAGAGATCATATTTCTCCAGTTTTAGCTTCTCTCCATTGCTCCCTGTCAAATCCAGAATAGAATTCAAAATTTTACTTCTAACCTACAAAGCTCTCAACAACCTGGCTCCATCTTATATTACACATCTTATTCTTCCATATTTTCCTAACAGAGCACTTCGCTCTCAGACTGCAGGTTTACTTGTGGTTCCTAGAATTAACAAAAACAGAATGGGAGGCAGATCTTTCAGTTATCAGGCTCCTCTCTTGTGGAACCAACTTCCAATTTCTGTCCGTGAGGCTGACACATTATCCAGTTTTAAAACTGGGCTTAAGACTTTCCTTTTTGCTAAATCATATAGTTATGGTCAGCTTGGGTTTCCTGAGCTGTCCCTTAGTTATGCTGCTATAGGCTTAGACTGTTGGAGGACAAATTGACCACAATTTTCACTCTGCTACTGTCTTTACTTACTCTGCTCAACCTGTTTTGTATTTGTAATCATTTTTTCTATCATTAATATGTGTTTTTTTGTCTTTCAGATACACCTGGACCTATACCTGGACCTACCATTCTGTGTTCGTTTGTCTCTCCTTCCTGTCCTCTCAACCAGCCGGTCAAAGCAGATGGCCGCTTGTCCTGAGCCTGGTTCTGCTGGAGGTTTCTTCCTTTTAAAAGGGAGTTTTTCCTTTCCACTGTTGCCACTGTGCTTGCTCAGGATGGGAGACTGCAACAAAGGCAAGATTCAACTTGTCTGCTAGATTCCTTTGATAGAGAACTTTACTATTTGGCTTTTATGTATGTGATTGTTTCTGTAAAGTGCCCTGAGACAACTTTGTTGTGATTTGGTGCTATATAAATAAACTGAATTGAATTGAATTTTCTCACCCTCAAATATGCCATTGAATATTAGAGTCAAAAACCTCACTGCCTTCTCTCCAAGACATTTCCAAACCTCCACTGGTATGTCATTAGGTCCTACTGCCTTCTCCTTCTTCATTCTTTTCAGAGCTTTCCGGACTTCACCCTCCCTAATCTTTCCCACTTCCTGGTCCACAGTTTCTATGACCTCTACTCTTCTTTCTCTTTCATTCTCTTCATTCATTAGCTCCTCAAAGTACGCCGTTCATCTTCCCATCACACTCTCCTGACTTGTTAGAACATTACCATTCCTATCTTTAATAAGACTAACCTGCTGCACATCCTTTCCAGCCTGATCCCTCTGTCTTGCCAATTGGTACAAGTCCTTCTCGCCCTCTTTAGTGCCCAGTCTCCCACACAACTCATTGTACGCCCTCTGCTTTGCCTTAGCTACTTTCCTCTTTGCTCTACGTCCCATCTCCTTATATTCCTGTTTCCTCTCTTCAGTCCTATCACTGTCATATTTCTTCTTGGCTAATCTCTTTCTTTGAACGGCGTCTTGCACTTCTCTATTCCATCACCAGGTTTCCTTACCATCCATTCTCTGTCTAGATGACACACCAAGTACCTTCCTACCCATCTCTCTAATTACTGTTGCTGTAGTAGCCCAGTCATTTGGAAGCTCTTTCTTACTACCCAGAGCAAATAACAGCTCTTCTTTGAATTTCTCACAACAGTCTTCCTTCTTCATCTTCCACCATTTGGTCTTCTTCTCTGATTTTACTCTTTTTCTCTTCTTCACAACAACAGTCATTCTACACACAACCATCCGATGCTGTCTGGCCACACTCTCCCCTGCCACAACCTTACAGTCTCCAATCTCCCTCAGGTTTCCTCTTCTACACAGAATGTAGTCGACCTGCATACTCCTTCCTCCACTCTTATAGGTCACTCTGTGTTCCTCCCTCTTTTGGAAATAGGTATTGACTATGGCCATTTCCATTCTCTTGGCAAAATTCACCACCAACTGTCCTTCCTGGTTTCTTTCCTTGACACCAAACTTACCCATCACTTCCTCATCCCCTCTGTTTCCTTCACCAACATGTCCATTCAGGTCTGCTCTGATCACCACTCTCTCCTCCCTGGAAATACTTGCTATCCCTTCATCCAGATCTGTCCAAAATGTATCTTTCTCCTCCTCATCACATCCAACCTGTGGAACATAACCACTGACAATGTTTAGCATCAGACATTCTACTTCTACCTTCAGGCACATCACCCTATCTGACACTCTCTTCACCTCTACTACATTCTTTGCCAACTCCTCCTTTAGAACCACCCATACCCCATTTCTCTTTTTATCCACACCATAGTAAAACAGTTTGAACCCTGCTCCAATGCTGCGAGCCTTGCTGTCCTTCCACTTGGTCTCTTGGACACATAAAACATCTACCTTCCTTCTCTGCATCATGTCAGCCAGCTCTCTACCTTTGCCTGTCATTGTCCCCACATTAAGAGTTGCAACCCTCAGTCCTACATTCTTCACTTTCCTCTTCTCCCTCTGTCTCCTGACACGTTTCCCTCCTTGTCGTCTTCGAATAACAGTAGCACAATTTCCACCGGCACCCTGTTTGTCAACAGCACTGGTGGCGGTCGTTGTTAACCCGGGCCTCGACCGATCCGTATGGTTTTGCTTTGATGAACTCGCATTATTGTTTTGGCAAAAGTGTTTTACATCGGATGTCATTCCTGACACAACCTTCACCATTTACCCGGGCTTGGGACCGGCACAAGAGATACACTGGCTTGTGCTTCCTAGTGGCTGCACTTGGACTTATTTGACTTGGCTGAAGTCTAAAAAAACATACCAGAAATTTACAAAATGTCATTTGACAAATGGGTGTTGGAGCTAACACCTTACAAATGACAGACATTTTCTAAACAGGAACATGTCTGCATTGGTTCTTGCCAGGAACTTAACAGATGTTTAAAGCCACTTAGAGAGGTCAAGGTCAAGAGCTTCAGATCTTTTTGTAAGATATTCCAGGAAACAGGAGCGGAGTAGGAGAAGGCCCTTTTGCCTAGTTCAGTCCTCACTGAGGAAACACTGCAGGTAATAATGTCCTGAGAGCGCACACAGTGGCTGCACTCACACAGACACATGTAGGAGGAGATGTATGAAGGCAACAGATCAAGAAGTGATTTAAAGATGAAAATGTACCAGTGGGAGAGTCTGCGTGAAGTTAATGATGTCCAGTTAACCAGTGAACACTTATGAACCTCTGAAAAGAGATCCAGGAAGTGGTTACAAGAAGAAATTGATAAATTGCCTGAAAATTTTGGAGCAGGACAAGGCTATTGACCGTTTTCTGTACCACAGACTGTACCCAGGGGAGGCCACACCTAGTCTGTATGGTTTACCTAAAATCCACAAACAAGGTGTACCTTTAAGACCAATCGTTAGCATGATTAACTCTGTCACTTACAATGTTTCCAAATATCTGGCGTCTGTACTCATCCCTTTAGTTGGCAGCTCAGAACACCACATACAGAACACCATGGACTTTGTGGATAAGGTGAGGGATGCCATCATGGAGACTGATGAAACAATGGTCTCTTTTGATGTCACATCACTCTTTACGTGCATTCCTGTTGATGATGCAGTAGAGGTGGTCAGTTTAAAATTAAAATCAGACACCACTCTGAGCAGCAGGACCACGCTTTCCACAGAACAACTGTGTCAACTCTTGAAACTGTGC
>NC_056499.1:47650391-47658309 GCF_014905685.2 Nematolebias whitei | reverse complement strand
TGGGTAATACCAGATGGCTAGGCCTCAGACTGACGAAGCCTCTTGGATGAGGGGCGAAACGTTTCTTTTTAACAAAAAAACAAAGTCCAGATGACATGATTCAACCTGTTTTGTTGTTATATACCTGGATGACTGAGAAAACAAACTTTGTGTTTTTGAAACCATTAGTGAAAAGGCCAGACTTCAGGGGTATCTGAGGCAGGCTTGAAACACAAGAGTCAGGGTGGCTTCTGGGTAATACCAGATGGCTAGGCCTCAGACTGACGAAGCCTCTTGGATGAGGGGCGAAACGTTTCTTTTTAACAAAAAAACGAAGTCCAGATGACATGATTCAACCTTTTTTGTTGTTATATACCTGGATGACTGAGAAAACAAACTTTGTGATGTTGATTCAAAATTTCACCATGTCAACAAATCCCAAAAAAGTTGGGACAAGTAGCAATAAGTAGCTGGAAAAAGGAAATTGAGCGTAAAAATAACAGCTAGAAGACCAATTAACACTAATTAGGTCAATTGACAACATGATTGGGTATAAAAAGAGCTTCTCAGAGTGTCAGTGTCTCTCAGAAGCCAAGATGGTAAGAGGATCACCAATTCCACCATTGTTGCGCAGAAAGATAGTGCAGCAATACCAGAATGGTGTTACCCAGCGTAAAATAGCAAAGACTTTTAAGTTATCATCATCAACCGTGCATAACATCATCAAAAGATTCAGAGAATCTGGAACAATCGCTGTGCGTAAGGGTCAAGGCCGTAAAACTCTACTGGATGCTCGTGATCTCCGGGCCCTTAAACATCACTGCACCTCAAACAGGAATGCCACTCTCAAGGAAATAACAGAATGGGCTCAGGAATACTTCCAGAAAGCATTGTCAGTGAACACAATCCACCGTGCCATCCGCCGTTGCCAGCTGAAACTCTACAGTGCAAAGAGGAAGCCATTTCTAAGCAAGCTCCACAAGCTCAGATGTTTGCACTGGGCCAGGGGTCATTTAAAATGGAGTGTGGCAAAATGGAAGACTGTTCTGTGGTCAGATGAGTCACGATTTGAAGTTCTTTATGGAACACTGGGACGCCATGCCATCTGGACCAGAGAGGACAAGGATAGCCCAAGTTGTTATCAACGCTCCGTTCAGAAGCCTGCATCACTGATGGTATAGGGTTGCATGAGCGCTTGTGGCATGGGCAGCTTGCATGTCTGGAAAGGCACCATTAATGCAGATAACTATGTTCAGGTTCTAGAACAACATATGCTCCCATCTAGACGTCATCTCTTTCAGGGAAGACCCTGCATTTTTCAGCACGATAATGCCAGACCACATTCTGCAGCAATCACAACATCATGGCTACGTAGGAGAAGGATCCGGGTACTGAAATGGCCAGCCTGCAGTCCAGATCTTTCACCTATAGAGAACATTTGGCGCATCATAAAGAGGAAGGTGCGACAAAGAAGGCCCAAGACGATTGAACAGTTAGAGGCCTGCATTAGACATGAATGGGAGAGCATTCCTATTTCTAAACTTGAGAAACTGGTCTCCTCTGTCCCCAGACGTCTGTGTTGTAAGAAGAAGGGGGGATGCCACACAGCGGTAAAAATGGACTTGTCCTTACTTTTTGGGGATTTGTTGACGCCATGAAATTTGGAAACAACAAATTTTTCCCTTAAAATGATACATTCTCTCAGTTTAAACTTTTGATCTGTGATTTGTGTTCTATTCTGAATAAAATATTAGATGTTTGCACCTCCACATCATTGCATTCAGTTTTTATTCACAATTTATTTAGTGTCCCAACTTTTTTGGAATCCGGTTTGCATATACAG
This sequence comes from Nematolebias whitei, assembly GCF_014905685.2. NCBI lineage: Eukaryota > Metazoa > Chordata > Actinopteri > Cyprinodontiformes > Rivulidae > Nematolebias > Nematolebias whitei. Next base: position 47,656,487 of record NC_056499.1, on the reverse strand, counting down.
GTCCTTCTCAAAAAATTAGCATATTGTGATAAAGGTCATTATTTTCCATAATGTAATGATAAAAATGAAACTTTCATATATTTCAGATTCATTGCACACCAACTGAAATATTTCAGGTCTTTAATTGTTTTAATACTGATGATTATGGCATACAGCTCATGAAAACCCAAAGTGCCTGTCCCAAAAAATTAGCATATCATGAAAAGGTTCTCTAAACAAGCTGTTAACCTAACCATCTGAATCAACGACGTAACTCTAAACACCTGCAAAACATTCCTGAGGCTTTTAAAAACTCCCAGCCTTGTTCATTACTCAAAACCGCAATCATGGGTAAGACTGCCAACCTGACTGCTGTCCAGAAGGTCATCATTGACACCCTCAAGCAAGAGGGTAAGACACAGAAAGAAATTGCTGAACGAACAGGCTGTTCCCAGAGTGCTGTATCAAGGCACCTCAGTGGGAAGTCTGTGGGAAGGGAAAAGTGTGGCAGAAAACGCTGCACAACGAGAAGAAGTGACCGGACCCTGAGGAGGATTGTGGAGAAGGGCCGATTCCAGACCTTGGGGGACCTGCGGAAGCAGTGGACTGAGTCTGGAGTAGAAACATCCAGAGCCACCGTGCACAGGTGTGTGCAGGAAATGGGCTAAAGGTGCCACATTCCCCAGGTCAAGCCACTTTTGAACCAGAAACAGAAGTGCCTGACCTGGGCTACAGAGAAGCAGCACTGGACTGTTGCTCAGTGGTCCAAAGTACTTTTTTCGGATGAAAGCAAATTTTGCATGTCATTCAGAAATCAAGGTGCCAGAGTTTGGAGGAAGACTGGGGAGAAGGAAATGCCAAAATGCCAGAAGTCCAGTGTGAAGCACCCACAGTCAGTGATGGTCTGGGGTGCCATGTCAGCTGCTGGTGTTGGTCCACTGTGTTTTATCAAGGGCAGGGTCAATGCAGCTAGCTATCAGGAGATTTTGGAGCACTTCATGCTTCCATCTGCTGAAAAGCTTTATGGAGATGAAGATTTTATTTTTCAGCACGACCTGGCACCTGCTCACAGTGCCAAAACCACTGGTAAATGGTTTACTGACCATGGTATTACTGTGCTCAATTGGCCTGCCAACTCTCCTGACCTGAACCCCATAGAGAACCTGTGGGATATTGTGAAGAGAAAGTTGAGAGACACAAGACCCAACACTCTGGATGAGCTTAAGGCCGCTATCGAAGCATCCTGGGCCTCCATAACACCTCAGCAGTGCCACAGGCTGATTGCCTCCATGCCACGCCGCATTGAAGCAGCCATTCATGCAAAGGGATTCCCGACCAAGTATTGAGTGCATAACTGAACATGATTATTTGAAGGTTGGCGTTTTTTGTATTAAAAACACTTGTCTTTCATTGGTGGGATGAAATATGATAATTTGTTGGGACAGGCATTTTGGGTTTTCATGAGCTGTATGCCATAATCATCAGTACTAAAACAATTAAAGACCTGAAATATTTCAGTTGGTGTGCAATGAATCTGAAATATATGAAAGTTTCATTTTTATCATTACATTATGGAAAATAATGACCTTTATCACAATATGCTAATTTTTTGAGAAGGACCTGTATATATATGTATATATTTTTTTTGAAAGACGAGGGGATGTTCCCAGTGGTTAACATGGTTCTGTACTAACAATGTTGAGATGTGTTGCTGTCATAAAACTTAACATTACCTTTTTTAAAATGATACAATTTTCTAGTTAAAACATTTGTTTATTACATTCTGTTGTAAATAAATTAGAGTTTTTTAGATTTGCCATCTTTGGATTGTTTGTATTTATTTACAATTTACGCCTCTCAGCTTTTTCTGGATTGAGGTTGTTTCTCCTTTTTTCCCCAGGCACAGAAAACCACCCAGTACTCTAAAGATGTTCAAATGTTGACATAAAATTCAGTTGTAACATCCATCCATTATCTTTTACCCGCTTCTTCCATTTTTGGGTCACGGGGGTCGCCGGTGCCCATGTCCAGCAGTTCTTGTGTGAGAGGTGGGGGACACTCTGGACAGGTCGCAAGTCCATCACAGGGACACATAGAGACAAACAAGATAAACAACCATTCACTCTCTCACTCACTCCTAGAGACAATTTAGAGTTACCAATCTGTCTAACATGCATGTTTTTGGTCTGTGGGAGGAAACCAGAGTATCAGGAGAAAACCCACACATGCACTGAGAGAACATGCAAACTCCACTCAGAAGGGCTCCTGGACCGGGGTTTGAACCAGGGACCTACTTGCTGAGAGGCAGCAGCTCTACCAGTTGTGCCACCGTGCTGCCCCAATAGTAACATGTTTTTATTAAAGGAAAAGAAAATGACTCGTGAAATGTTTTGCATAATAATTTCTTAAATACTTTTAAGTAGAGTGGTTCATGGGCCATTTGCAGCCCTTAAAAATTGATGGAGGTAAACTGAACATTTGAAAAAGAATATAAGGTGGTATAATCTACATACATGTTGATTCATTCAAACTTTCTTATACAGGTAAATCCCATTGAGCCTCGGGGACTCATTTACAAGAGAGACCTGATTTTAACAAAGAGTGATGACAACAGTAGACAATCATAAAAGAAAGCATGTAAATTGAGAAGAACAAGTGACAGAAAGTGGTATTAAAAAAATTAGAAAAAACAGCTAGATTATAAAACGGTGTAGAAAACTAAAAACAGGAACATGTCTGCATTGGTTTTTCTCATGAACTTGATTCTTAAAGCCACTGAGAGAGGTGAAGGTCGAGAGCTTCAAATCTTTTTGTAAGATATTCCAGGAAACAGGAGCGGAGTAGGAGAAGGCCCTTTTGCCAAGTTCAGTCCTCATTGAGGGAACACTGCAGGTAATAATGTCCTGAGAGCGCACGCTGTAGCTGCACTCACACAGAGACATGTAGGAGGAGATGTATGAAGGCAGCAGACCAAGAAGTAATTTAAAGATGAAAATGTACCAGTGAGAGAGTCTGCATGAAGTTAATGATGTCCAGTTAACCAGTGAATACTGGGTGCAGTGGTGGGTACGATAATCACAGCCAGTTATGAATCTTAGTGCACCATGATAGACAGCATCCAACATCTGCAGGGTTCTTGTAGGAGAGTTCATATAGATAATGTCATCGTAGTCAATGGAGGGAAGGAAAATTGCAGTTACAAGGCATTTCCAAGCATTCAAAGTTAGACAGGATTTATTTCTGAAAATTAAAAAAAAAAAAATTATCTTTCAGCTTACCACGTTTTCCATGTGGAGCTTAAAAGAGAGATGCGAATCGACCAAGATACCCAAATATTTGTAGAAATTGACAAAACTCAGTAGGGACACCATTCGAAGATAAAATTGAAGGAAGAACTGCTGGGACCGACTTCCTGTTTGAAACAACATCCCTTTGGTTTTATCGGCATTTAGGACAAGTTTGAGAAGGAACAAATCAGACTGGATGATGTCGAAGGTGGATTGCAAAAGCTGGAAAACCTTAGCAACTGTTTTAGCTCGACAATAAACAACTGTGTCATCATCATAGAAATGTATGGATGCGTCAGGAATAATTTGATCTACATTACCTTTGTAGATTATAAAGAGGGTTTGTCCTAAGACTGAGCCTTGTGGTACACCATTGTTGGCTGTTAAATGGGGCGGCTGTGGCTGAGTGGTTAGAGCAGTTGTCCTCCAATGTGAGAGTTGGGGATTCGAATCCACCAGCAGTCACATGTTGAAGTGTCCCTGGGCAAGACACTGAACCCCTCATAGCCTCCGATGTGTGTCCCATCAGTGTATGAATGTGATCTAAAGCACTGATTAGTCTCTTTAGAATGATTTGTTCAATTAGCTTTTTAGAGATCTAGTAGAGTGCTGTATGAATGGGTAAATGAGGACACAGGTTGTAGTGTAAAGCGCTTTGAGTATCTTGAAATAAGATAGAAAGGTGCTATATAAGTACAGTCCTTTTACCATTTAAATAAATGGAGGAAGTACCATTATGTTGAACACACTGCCTCCGACCTGAAAGATGGTGAACCAACCAATGGTGTGAGCTGAAAAACCAAAGATCAACTTTATTAGTGTCTCTTGAAAACTATGAATCAGTTTTAGTGACTACCAGCTGTATGATTTTTCAGTACTTGACACTTTTAGCCCATCCATGGTCCAAAAGGCAGCTCAACGCCCCATTTAGTGAGTTTTAAAGAAATGTTGCTCATATTACACATATACAGCATGTTTATGAGAGATTCCCTGGAAATTTTTCTCCCCTGTCAGGGGTTCCCAAACCCAAAAAATCTGAGAAGCCCTGTCTTAAACATGTTTTTGTATCCGTCTTTTACTGACTTTTTCCTAATTAACCTCATCAATTGCTAAATGCTCTTCCAGCTGTTTTGCATCACTTACTTTTACAGCCATTTGTTGGCCCTGTCTTTATGTTTTTCGATGTGTCGCAATTACAAGATTACACTGTTATCAGAGCTCTCATCCATGTGAAACCCTGACCTGCTCTAACTCTCTGGACCGGACAAGTTTTATAGAATAATCTCCCTGTCCATGCCCTCAGCCCCTCCCCTCCATGTCTGAGTCATCATCCAAGGGTCCGCTGCAGGCACGAAGGAGTGGATCTGAGTCAAGGACTCTGCCTGAGACACACCACCATATCAAATCAACGTCACATCAATCAGCCCTTTAGGATAGGGAGTGTGGGAGTGGTGGCACCGAGGTTAGGGAAGGTGGGCCTGTGATTGGAAGATCGCTGGTTCAACTCCCAGTACCAACATCCAAATGTGGGTGGGATTGGTGAAGCACACACACCTGCCTCCACCCTCATTTGCCCCACTCTGGGCCCTTGAGCAAGGCCCGCTCCCCCCGGGCGCAGTAGATGGCAGCTCTCTGATCCACACAGAGGGCTGTGGCAGCTCGGTGGTCTGTGGTTGCATCAAGAAGGGCATCTGGCATAAAAATACTTGTCACGTCTGAGTGACTCAGTTCGCTGTGGTGACCCCTGATCAAGGGAGCAGCCGAAAGAAGAAGAAGAAAATCTATCAGACCTTTAGGTTATCAAAACAACCAGACCTTTCTGTTCCTCACTGATTTGTCAAAGTTGGAGTGATTACATGGGACCGTTAATATCACACATCACAACATGAGCAGAAGGACATTGTAGTGCGTTCTCACAGGAGAGGTATTGATCATGATGCGTGCAAATAATACACATTACACTGACACCACCAGCAGTCACATGCTGAAGTGTCCCTGGGCAAGACACTGAACCCCTCACTGCCTCTGACGTGTGTCCCATCGGTGTATGAATGAGATCTAAAGCACTGATTGGTCTCTACAGATTCAGATCATTTTTGTAGAGATGTAGTCAGTGCTGCATGAATGTGTGTGGAGGTAAATGAGGCACAGATTGTTGTAAAGAGCTTTGAGTAGCTCGATTAGATAGAAAGGATCTATAGAAGCACAGTCCATTTACCATTTATCTTCACACACTGTCCCAACTGGTTTGGAATTGGGGTTGTAGATTATAATAAAAATAAAATAAAATAAAACTCTCAGGGGAGGGGATGCCGTCATATGCTTTGATAGATTTTTGTCTTAAATTGAAAAAGAAGCGAAGCAGCAATATTAAAGTTCAGCCTCCCTGCAGAAACGTTCTTATCACGAGACCTTTCGATGCTCCGTCTTTAGGGCACAAAGCAGGCGCCGGGTTTCTGTGAGGTCTGTGTTTGTGTGAACGCATGATATGAAACAACCTCTTTGTAAGCGTCACTTTTCATTCCCGTTAAACATAGAGCTGTAAACTGTTAAAGTGTCTCTGTGTGAGATTAGAAGGCTCTTCCTATGCACAAATTTGGACTCACTCGCTTCTTTTAATGTTCCCTGCCCTGCGTGGCCCTGCTTTTCTCCACGGGTTTTGTTTCCATTTATACAATACAATACAATACAACTTTATTTATAGAGCACTTTAAAACAACACTGTTGGCCAAAGTGCTGTACACTAGGACATACAAAAACATAAAAACCCCACACGTTAAAAATGTGAAATAAAATAAAGATAACAAATAAAATAAAACAAATAACTTAG
>NC_056499.1:47643658-47650291 GCF_014905685.2 Nematolebias whitei | reverse complement strand
TATATACTGTATATACAGTATATATATATATATATATACTGTATATACAGTATATACAGTATATACAGTATATACAGTATATGGGAATGGTGCTGCAGAGGGGCCTGTGATCGGAAGATTGCTGGTTCAACTCCTGCTACAGACAGCATCAAAATGTGGGTGGGATTGGTGAAGCACCCACACCTGTCTCCACCCTCATTTGCCCCACTCTGGGCCCCTTGAGCAAGGCCCTGAACCCTCCAAGTTCAAGTTGTGTTTGTGTGTCATATTCAAGGTTAACACAAGGTTAACAGCACAATGAAATGCTTAGGATGAGAAGAACCGATCTGACTCACTAAAAACAAATAACAAACATGAAATACTAAAGTAAGGGTAAACAAAAAAGTACCAAAAAGTGAAAAGGTAATTATATTTGCATCGTCCTAAACAGATAGTAAACAACAACATGGTAGAATATGAAGGTGCAAGCAGGATGAATTTAATTTAATAAGTATTTCAAGTTAGTAATATAAGCTAAAATGCACCATATATATATATATATATATATATATATATATAAATATATATATAATTAACATAGTATACAGGTTGTTTGACAGGTTATTGCGCAGGTAGTGACATTGATATTGAATTATGATGGAAGGGTAAATATATAGATGCTGTATAATACATGATGCAGTCTATTATCAGCCTAGATAGTCACATAACGTAGCAGCAATAAATAAAAATATTAGATGTCACAAACTAATATTAGTAATATGTTATCACAGATGTGACTTGGTGCAATGTTATAGCCAGTTGTTCTGTGTTATTTATCGAGTTTAGTAATCTGACAGATTGTGGATAAGTGTCCTTTAGTCTTTTTGTACGCGATGGCAGACTCCTGTATCATCTGTGGGTAGTAGATGGAAGAGTCCTTGTGCTGGGTGGGTGTGGTCCTTAATGATGCTGCTTGCTTTACAGACATCGGCTGTGGTAGATGTCCTGGATGGTGTGGAGACTACTACCAGTGATGTCCTCTGCTGATGGTCCTCTCACAAACTTTCAAGCACCACTGTATGTATATGGTTGTGGCCATCTTGGATTTTGATGTACCAGTAATAACCTAATTCTTGATAGTGACGATGCAGTCACACACCAAAATGAAAGTCTGTATGTTGCTTAACTTTAAAGTTATCATGCTCACAACATGCGTGGACAGATGGTTGGAGGTAGTCTCCCTTTTCACTTTGCAACAAGGGACAATTAATTATCTGTCACAACTGGAGGTAAGATGATTGGTCCTCATTTCCTGTGAAATGATGAGAAATAAACTCAGAACACACACTGACGAACATCTTTTTTTGACTTTACCTTTCAGGTTCTTTCGTTATTTATTGTTGTGTTTACAGTCCACTGACAGATATGTATGTTGTTTTAGTCAGTCCTTTTTTTCAGCCAGCGTAAACAATAGAAAGTAAATTCAACAAACTGGTACCACATTTCTGAAACATACCAACAACTGATTTATTACTGTAGGGCGTGTTTGTTTTAGGGACTGAACGAAATGTAATGTAAAGTAAAACTTACATGTTTAAGTTCAAGCCCATGGGTTTTAATCATCCACTTTCATACAAACTAAAACCAAGTGCAAAGAAAACATTCAGTGTGATTTCTGATGCAGTAGACAAAGTTAAAACACTAAATGCACCATCAATGACTGCGCAAACACGTGTGCAGAAATCAACATAAAAAGGTCAAACAGTTGGTCTGAAATTAAACTGCTTCAGTGTTGTTTAGTTTCTAGTTCGGCTAATCAGAGTTTGAGTACCAACAATTACAGGCAAGTTAATCTGAATTTGTTTGTGTTGGGTTGAAGATTTTCTAATCCCATGATGAAGAGAGACACTGAACTTGAAAACAACCAGGTTAAACAGATAAATATCAGCAGTGAGTTCACCGTTTGTTTGTGCCGTGTTCTGACGCCTCTAAGCTTTCACTATCATCAAGATTTAAAAAATGTAGACTTATATACAGAAAAGTTTTCATAATCCACATTTAAAGAGCTTTTACACAGGCGGCACATGAAGCCGTCAGTCACCAGACTCCATATCTAAAGAATGTCAGGAGTGTTGCCATGCAAGTTTCTTTCAAATCACCAGGAGAGAAATCTGATTTCATCCAGCTAAAATAAAACCCAGAGTTATCATCGTTCACATTTCTTTAAGCCTGTGCAGAATGAAACAGCCGGTTAACAACCTGTCGTGTGTTCGTGTGCGTGTGTGATCTTTGGATAGAGTCCTGTTATTCTGCCGAGCACGCGGCGTTATCTGGGTCGGTGGTTGGCCAGCAGGAAGTCCTTGTCTTTGCAGGTGAGGCAGAGTTTGAGGTTGCGGAGGGAGCCGCCCGCCGTGTAAAACGCCCAAACTCCCATCAGGAACAAGACGACGTAGGTCGGAACCAGGCTGGCAACATACTCAGGGTTCTGAAAGGTCTGCGAGGAACATAAACAAGTAGAAATTAACAAAGAAAATCACTTCCTGAGTTATTTTTGTTTCCTTTGCCTTTGAATTCTATGACACGGGTCAGTTATTTCTGGGATCCTTCCAGAAGCTTCTCCCAGTAGATCACTGGAGTTTTCCTCATCTATCTATGGGACTGAGGTCAGGTTTTGTGACGCCCCTCCAAAACACCAACTTTGTTCTCCTTAATCCACTTTGTAACTAAATCAGCATCATGTCTGGAACCCATCTGAAGAACCACTTGCAACCAAGCTTTAACTTCCTGGCTGATGTTTAGAGATGTTGCTTCAATATTTCCACATAATTTTTTTTTATGGGGAGGATTTTATTTTGTGAAGGTCACAACAAATCACCACACAGCATGATGCTGCCACCTCCGTGCTTCACAGCTGGGATGGTGCTCCCGGGCTTTTATGCTTCCTTCTTTTTCCTCCAAAACGTGGCCAAATTTTAGTTCCCACAGGACGTGTCTCCAAAAATATTAAGGTCTTTGTCCCACTGTGCATTTACAAACTGTAATCTGGTGCTTTCTGAGTAGACGCTTCCTCGCAGAGAGATCCTGAGTCCACGTCTGTGCACGACTTGTTTCACGTGGAGAATGACCTCCTCTGACCAGCTGCTTCACAAACACTTTTTGTTTTGAGGTCAGTTCACACATGTTGCATGAAAACCCACTCACTCACCTTAGGAACACAGAACAGGACGTTCTCGTGGTGCTTATTATAGTTGAGAATAACCGTTTAAACAAATGAACGTGGCACTTTCAGACATCTGCAAGTTGTACCAAAGAAGGAGTCAGAGTTGTAAAGGTCAATCATTCCCTGCCTGATATCTCGACTGAATTATTTTCATTTTCACATGACGTCACACAAGGAAGCAGCGTGTTGGACGAGTGCCTTTAATTTCCTCAAATGCCGTCAGCTAACCTATCAAAAGCTTCCACAGTCACATCATCATCATCTAAAGCATAAAAACAAAACATGATAAATAAAGAGCAACTATTTTTTAAATTATGCAACCAAAAATATTTGCAAAGCAGTTTAGAAACGAAGCCACATGTGTTTTATTAATATAAGTCAGGGGTGCCCAATACGGCGATATCAGTAGATCGCACGGCAAAATAGATGTCAGACCTTTTTTAATTTTATTTTTAAATAGATGTCAGCCGATCAGTCCATCTTCACCATGCACATTGTCACTTTATTGACATACAGGTTAGCCAATCTGAGGCAGACTTAATCGGACACATAGGTCACCACGCATATGCAAACAGCACCTATGATTGACACACAGGGCAGCCAATCAGAGGCCAGATTTTTTCTGACGCAGAGGTCACCACACATGCACATTCACTCTAAAAACAAACAAGTTGACTCGTAACAGCCTCCAGTTTATATCTAAACTCAAGAAAGTGTGTAAAATAAGTTTTGGAGCTGGACCAAGTAAGAAGCAAAAAATCTACCGTTTCCATACGGAATGGGGGGAGGACTTTTTTCATGATTCAAGGAGCAGCATTTTCAAACTATAAATACTACGGCACTGAATTCCTTCTGAAAAGTGAGCTGAGAAAGAAAACTGTGGAGGAACTACAATCCCAGTTATCCCAGCAGTCATTTTTCTTACAGCTGACCAGCAGCGAAGCATCATTCTGGGTGAGTCACTTTAATAATTGTTAAGCACAAGAAGTCTTTTCAAGACGGAGAGATTAAAAGAGTTATTTGTTGAAGCAGCTGACTCGTTGTTCAGAGACTTTCAAAACAAACCAGAAATAATACGATCTCCAGGAATCAAGAAGTACAGTTACAGTTCAAGCAGCTGCTGTCAGGACTGAACTTTCACTTTGGTTCTCAAGTTATTTTCCAAACATGAAGTGATTCTTGTTGTTTTCTGTTGCTTTGTGTGAAGAACACAAGTTATTGCTGGGTTCTGTTAACTATATTGTACGCGGACAGTAAAAATAAATAGTCACTTTTTTTGTCAAAAAACTTTTGGGTTTTGTCATTTATGTTGCGTGCACAGTGAGCTGGACTTATTCATTCAAGCTTTATTTATCCAGGTTAGTCTCATTTACAAGAGAGACCTGATTTACACAGACAACATATAAAGTTCAGAAACAATAAACTACAGTACAGACTACAGTCTCTGCTCCCCTTCATCAATAACATCATCCACTCCTCCCTAACCTCTGGCATTGTTCCCACAGCTTTCAAATCTGCAGCCATCACCCCCATCATCAAGAAACCTGGTCTTGACTTTACCAACTTCAGTAATCTTCGTCCGATCTCTAATCTGCCCTTTATTTCCAAAGTTCTTGAAAAAGCCGTTGCTAGTCAACTTCACTCTTACCTATCCAACAATAACATTTATGAAGAGTTTCAATCTGGTTTTTGCCCCCACCATAACACTGAAACAGCTCTAATAAAAATAACTAATGACCTTCTTCTTGCTGCTGACTCTGCTCTTCTGTCTATCCTCATTTTACTGGATCTAAGTTCTGCCTTCGACACAATCTGTCATTCTATCCTCCTCAACAGACTAACCTCCATTGGCATCTCAGGTACTCCGTTAGACTGGTTCAAATCATATCTCTCTGACCGCACTCAATTCATTCAGCTTAAATCCTTTCATTCCCAGTCTTCCCCCGTCTCCATGGGTGTCCCCCAAGGCTCTGTCCTTGGACACCTCCTCTTCATCATTTACCTCCTTCTTCTAGGTCACATCTTCCGTAAATTTGGTGTCCATTTTCACTGTTATGCTGATGACACACAGCTCTACCTATCAACAAAACCAAACTCCACCCACCCACCCTCCATCCTCACCGACTGTCTCAATGAGCTAAATCACTGGTTTTCTAACAACTTTCTACAACTAAACAGTAACAAAACAGAAATCATTCTTGTCGGTACCAAAAACTCTCTTTCAAAATCAGAAAATTTTCTCATCCCCCTTAACAACTCTCTGCTATCCCCCTCGCCTCCGGTCAAGAGTCTTGGTGTCATCCTCGACACCACTCTCTCCTTCACTTCACACATCAACAATGTCACTCGGTCTGCCTATTTCCATCTCAGAAATATTAACCATCTCCGCCCTTCTCTCACACCCCGCTCCACATCCATCCTTGTTCACATTCTTGTGACTTCTCGGATTGGCTACTGCAACTCCCTTCTTTATGGACTCCCCAACAAATCTCTCCAGAAGCTACAATTGGTCCAGAACTCAGCTGCCTGTGTCATAACTCAAACCTCCTCCTATAACCACATCACCCCTGTCCTGCAGCAGCTCCACTGGCTCCCGGTTAAATCACACATCGTCTTCAAAATTCTTCTTCTCACTTTCAAAGCTATCCACAACCTTTCCCCTCCGTACCTATCTGACCTCCTACACATCTCCATCCCCTCTCGCTCTCTCAGATCCTCCTCTTCACTACATCTCCATGTACCCTCTGCCCGCCTCTCCACCATGGGGAGCAGGGCCTTCACCTGCTCTGCCCCTCATCTCTGGAACTCTCTGCCCCCTGACTTAAGAAACACCATCTCTCTTTCTATATTCAAGACTGCTCTGAAAACACATCTCTTTAGACTCGCTTATCCTTAACTTTGCTGTATGTATTTTATATTCTTTATGTATTTTATATTCTGTATGTATTTTATATTCTTTATGTATTTTATATTCTGTATGTATTTTATATTCTTTATGTATTTTATTTTCTTTACGCATTTTATATTCTGTATGTATTTTATATTCTTTATGTATTTTATATTCTTTATTCCTGTTGATCTTTGTTATTAATGTAAAGTGTCCTTGGGTGTCATGAAAGGCGCTTTTTAAATAAAATGTTTATTATTAGTATTATTATTAGTAAAATGAGATTAAAAGTAGTGTTATAAAACAATAAATCAAGGTGCCATATAAAACATGATAAAACACTAAAGACAAGAACATAAAACATAAAAAGCATACTTAATATGTTTATAAATAAGTATATGTTTTGTATTTTTATAGTAAGTACAGAAGATCACTTGGACTTGGTCATTTTTAAAGTAGCTCGCATGCTGAAAAAGTGTGAACACCCCTGATGTAAGTGATGTGACTAGTGATGTTTGCATATTTGATTGTTTTGGATGGTCCACAA
>NC_056499.1:47629649-47643558 GCF_014905685.2 Nematolebias whitei | reverse complement strand
GTTGGATAAATTGAAAATGTTTTGTGACTTTTTGAGTTGGGGAGATGAGAGAATTGACAGCTGGAGGACCAAAAGATTTTGAAGACACCTTGAGTGGAGTTGTTTGAGGACTCACTGGCCTCTTGAGATGAAGGAGTCTGAAGACTTCCTGAGCTGGAGGAGTGTAGGAAGTGAGAGGACTGTGAAGAGTCTGAGAAATTGGAATAGTCCTAACACTGGAGCAGTCACTGAGGTTTAGAATTTAAAGGGCTCCTTGAGTTGTTGGTTTGAGAGGCATGCGAGAGGTTGGGGGAGCTGGAGAAGGTGGAACAGTTACATGACTTCCTGACTTGGAGGAAGTGACTGAGGAGCTGGACGACTGTCTGATTTGGAGGAGTTGGGTGGACTTAAGGAGGAAGATGGTCAGGGACTGTTGGAGCTACAGGATCAGTCATGATGTTACCAGACTGATTTAGAAAAATCCACGAAACGATGAATTAAAAAAAACGATTTCAGGACTCATTTACAAGTGAGATCTGTTTAGACAGACAAAAAGTAGTGAAACTGGACACATGTAGGAATTGGAGTCGAAAAAATTCCTATCAGACTTTTTCTTCTTGGCTGAGAAGAAAAAAATCTTAATATTAAAAAAAAAAAAAAAGAAACACCTTACACAAACAAGCACATAGTGACATAGACATTCCACAGAGGGGGAGACGACGAGAGCGGTGAGCAATGTCCATGGATGTTCTCGAGGGCACTGTAAGAGTTATGATAAGGATGTAATAATCAGCCAGTTTCCTCCATTGAGATCAGTAAACATTCTCAAGGAAAGTCGGGGAATGGCCAAGGGTGATGCCTATGGGAGTCCAAGAGTCCTGAAATGATGACACAATGTTTATTCAGCTGGTTTCCTCTTGTTGATCAGTTGTAAATTCCTCGGGGGTGAGTGTCAGATCCCATGTTCTCCAGGCGAATTCAGATAAGGTGGACTTCAAGGCCAGCCAGGTTAGCCAAATTCAGATAAACACACAGTTGTTTTGGGGACAGGCAGAACTTAATGACATCTACCTTGAGTCTGTGTTGATGTCCAAATTACATGGCCACACCGATGGAACGTGCCTGAGTAAAATCCCCGAGATCTGATCCATTCTGCCCAAAGCATTTGAGTCTGGGTACTCGAGACACGAACAGAGCCATCATAAAGGCAAGCAGCGTGATCGGGTCCCAATTTGCTGCCGACTACATCCTTGATTGTAGATAAAACCAGCAACCAGCCGTATCCAAAAAGCAGGGACCAGTTATCGTAAATCCAATTAAATATGTGCGCTTAAAATCCACAAAAGGCAGCAGAGATAGACATATCATCAAGTCTTCAAGTCAATGAGATATCCAGCTGCATGCGTGCCAACAGGGCAAATCGGTTAACCTAAAGCCAGTCTTCTCTTCGAAGAAATGTTATCAATTGTACTGAGGGACCAACTGATCAAATCAAGTCCATAATTATGGTTCGGAAGATATGCAAGAGAGGCTCAGAAGCAGTTTCACAGACAGAGCAGCAAAGCGAAGAGGGAGGGGAGGGGGGAAGCGTCCGACCTTGGCAAGAGCAAGTGGTGAATAAGTAGCATACGTCTGTGCATAGTAGTTCTGGAAGCATTGACTCCAGCTGCAGTCCACTCTTTGTGAATCTCTCCCACATTTTGGAATGGGTTTTGTTTCACCATCCCCTCCAGGGTGTGGTCATCCCTTATGCTTGTACACTTTATTTTACTGCATCATTTCTGTCCCTTCGCCTCTTTGTTAATATGTTTAGACACAGAGCTCTGTGAACAGCCAGCCTCTTTAGCATTGACCTTTTGAGTCTTGCCCTCTTTGTGCAAGGTGTCAGTGGTCGTCTTTTGGACAAGTGTCAAGTCAGAAGCCTTCTCAATGATTGTGTAGCCTATAGAACTAGACTGAGAGACAATTTAAAGGCCTTTGCAAATGTTTTACCATACCATACCATTGTATTTATCAATCAACCTTTATTTATACAGGTAAATCCCATTGAGCCTCGAGGACTCATTTACAAGAGAGACCTGATTTCAACAAAGAAAGATGACAACAATGGACAACAGCAACAACAATAAACAGTTATAAAAAAGCATACTACAGTTTTTTTTTTGTTTGTTTTTATAATAAATAGGATGGCTAAAAGGAAAAGGTAACAAAACAAAAAACAGCTAGATTCCAAGACAAATGTAGAAAACTAACAACAGGAACATGTCAGCATTGGACCCTGCCAGGTGTCCAACAGATTCTTAAAGACACTTAGAGAGGTCAAGGTCGAGAGCTTCAAATCTTTTTGTAAGATATTCCAGGAAACAGGAGCGGAGTAGGAGAAGGCCCTTTTGCCTAGATCAGTCCTCATTGAGGGAACACTGCAGGTAATAATGTCCTGAGAGCGCACTCCGTAGCTGCACTCACGCAGAGACAAGTAGGAGGAGATGTATGAAGGCAACAGACCAAGAAGTGATTTAAAGATGAAAATATACCAGTGAGAGAGTCTGCGTGAAGTTAATGATGTCCAGTTAACCAGTGAATACAGTGTGCAGTGGTGGGTACGATAATCACAGCCAGTTATGAATCTTAGTGCACCATGATAGACGGCATCCAACATCTGCAGGGTGCTTGTAGGAGAGTTCATGTAAATAATATCACCATAATCAATTGAGGGGAGGAAAGTCACAGATACAAGGCGTTTTCTAGCATTCAGGGTTAGACAGGATCTGTTTCTGAAAAAGAAATCCAGTTTAACTTTCAGTTTCTTTATCAAGTTTTCCACATGGAGCTTAAAAGAGAGATGTGAGTCGACCAAGATACCCAAATATTTATAGGAATCAACAAACTCAATGGGGACACCATTTGAGGATAAAATCGGAGGAAGAACTGCTGGGACCAACTTCCTGTTTGACAAAAGCATCCCTTTGGTTTTGTCGGCATTTAGGACAAGTTTGAGGCGAAACAAATCAGTCTGGATGATATTGAATGCAGATTTCAAAAGCTGGAAAGCCTTAGCAACAGTTTTAGCTCGACAATAAACAACTGTGTCGTCAGCATAGAAATGTATGGATGCATTAGGGATGTTTTTACCTACCTTTTATGTATGTAGATTGTAAAGAGGGTGGGTCCTAAGACTGAGCCTTGTGGTACACCATTGTTGACTGTTAAATAACTGGAGGAAGTACCATTATGTTGAACACATTGCCTCCGGTCTGAAAGATAGAGAACCAACCAATGGTGTGTTCTGAGAAACCAATTTCTGAGAGTTTATGACACAAGTTGTTATGATCCACAGTGTCAAAAGCTTTAGACAGGTCTAAGAAAAGTGCAGCACAATAATCCTTAGCATCCAGTGCTTCAACAACGTCATTAAGAACCTTCAGTGAAGCAGTGGTTGTGCTATGTTGTTTCCTGAAACCAGATTGATGTGGAGGTAAGATGTTAAATGAGTCCAGGTAATCTTTGATTTGAGAGTTTATCAGTTTTTCTAGAACCTTGGCTAAAATGCAGAGTTTAGAGATTGGTCGATAGTTGTTCAGTGAGGTGGGGTCTCCTCCCTTCAGCAAAGGAAGAACAAAGGCTGTTTTCCAAGTGTCTGGGATGGAGTTTTGTCTTATGGAGAGATTGAAGATGTGGGTCACAGGGACTGTGATGATATGAGCAGCCAACCTTAAGAAATAAGGTGGAAGTTCATCTGGACCTGCAGATTTTTTAGGATCAAGATCTTTTAACAGTTTATTGACCTCACTGACTGAGAATGGAGAAAAAGAGAAGCTGTGATTAACTGAGGATTGACTTGTAGGAGGGATATGATTTGTAGAAGTTTGGTTATTAGGGGAAGTGGCTGATCTTCCATTAGTAACTGTGTCAAATAAAGAACCAGAAGCAACAAAATGTTTGTTGAAACAGTTCGGGATCTCATGCTTATTTGACACAGGAACAGAGTTAACGAGAAGTTGTGATGGGAAGTCAGATGATTGGGGGGTGCCTAAGAGAGATTTGATGGTTTTCCAGAATATGTTAGGGTCATTAAGATTTATGGAGGTTTGAGATAAGAAATAGTTGCGTTTTGCTGCTTTGACAGCAGTTGTGCATTTATTCCTCATCTGTCGAAAACTCAACCAATCAGTGTCTGAGTCAGATTTTCTCGCTGCGGCCCAAAGATGGTCTCTCCTGTGCAGGAGGTCAGCTAGCTCTGGAGTAAACCAGGGGCTGTCTCGTCCCTTTATTCTGAACTGATGAAAAGGAGCATGTATGTTCAGGAAATAAATGAAATTATTATGGAAATAGTTCCAAGCAGAGTTCACGTCATCAGTTAACAGAATATGATGCCAGTCAAAGTGAGACAGATCCCAGAGGAATGACTGTTCACAAAAAAGTTTCAAATCCCTTTTTTGAATTAATCTGGGCTTAGAAGGTGGAAGTTTAATATCTCTCAAAGCAGCTGTCACACAGTGATCACTCAAAAGAGTGACTCAAATTTATAGGGCACTTAAAACAGCGTCAAGGTCAACCAAAGTGCTGTACAAACAGAAAACAGGAAATTCACAAAGCAATATACAAAATGGGAGTAAAATCAGAATATAGACACAAAATCGACACAAAAGTTTTGAGTTAATGAACTGATTAGAGTGTGGCACCAGGCGTCTTCAATATTGAACCTTTTTACAATATTTTAATTTTCTGAGATACTGAATTTGGGGTTTTCATTAGTTGTCAGTTATAATCATCAACATTAAAAGAAATAAACATTTGAAATATATCAGTCTGGGTGTAATGAATGAATACAATATACAAGTTTCACTTTTTGAATGGAATTACTGAAATAAATCAACTTTTTCATGATATTTGAATTTTATGATCAGCACATGAATACATTTATTATTGATTTAAATTAATAATAATTTGACCAATGCTCAATACTACAATATAAAATAATATCCATTTATTAAGCTCACCTTTACATCTCCTGATAGATTGTCAAGTTATTTTTCACTGGCATGGTTGAGTGGACAACATTTTTTTGCTGGATCCATCAATCGCTAAAACATGAGTAACCCCATGCATAGCCAGTTTCTCGTTCTGGTCCATGTGTAGCTTATGGCCCATATGTTCTGCTTCATATGGTTGAGGATTAAGGTTTCTAGCACCCTAAATGGAAAAAGAAAAGAGAAAATGTAAGTCCTACTGACTGTTAACAACATAAACTACTTTGTATATACTGAGCCTACTACTGAACCAAAGCACCAATAACCCCAAACAAATGGTGAATGGCATTGCTCTTAATGTGCATATGTATAATCCCGATACATTAAAAACCAAGATAAAAAACGTTTAGGGAAGTTCATTTTACCTGACGTCGCTCCTGATGATAGGGCTCATGCATCTGTGCCAACATCCTTCCCACTCGAACCTCTGATGCATGGACACCCTGTGCTGCCAAATATCCCGTCATCATTTTTCAGCCAAATCCTGGTCCGGTCTGTTAGTGAAACAGTGTCAATAAAGTTTCTAAGTCAAATTATAATGTGTGAGTTTTATGCCATAGTATTTATTTTTGCATGCATATAACAAACAACATAACTTCTTGTTGGTGTGCTTGCTTAGGATTTTAAGCTGTAGCTCACTGTTGTAAAACCTAAACCCCCTATGAGTCTTCAGTCTTACTGGGCTGCAGTACTGTAGAAATTGTAAATGCAGAAACTCGCAAGTGTTTAATTGAGATGTGTTTCATCACATGTCACACAGTAGTGCACCGTTTACAGAAGTAACAATGGATGACGCTGTCTATGGATCGATTTTCAAGTCATTCAGCAATAGGAGGCAACAGGATTGTCACAAGATTATAACATCATAATAAATTTATTATATAAATTATATATATCCATCCATCTATCCATTATTTTTACCCGCTTATTCCATTTTGGGACACAGGGGTTGCTGGTACCCATGTCCAGCAATCACTGTGCGAGTGTTAAGGTCTGTGGGTGATGTCAAAGGCGAACGGTTTGAAGCAAGGACTAAACAACTAGAGGTAAAAAACAATTATATTTATTGGTTCAGGTGTAGCTGGTAAACTCAAACTCAGGATGGATCCACTGTGGGAATAGAGAGGAGATTGGTGGTGAACGACAAATCGTCTTGAGAGGAGATTTTGGAAATGTTGATAGTAATCCAAAAATAAGCTTACTTGTCGTTGTTGTTCCAGGAGCATGCGAACAGGAGACAGGATCCGAATCCAACAATCCACGGTGGGATCTGGTGAGTATATTAACGAGTGTATTTACAAAAATCACCAAGGGAGCCGCGGTGGAGGTGAGGAGGAACCAGGTGAGGCACACAGGAGTAAAGGTGGAGGAGGAGAAACGCTGCTGTCATGCAGGGAGACCGATAAGGAGCTTGAAGTCAGCCAGCCAGTAGTCACAGGAACATGGAGCTTGGTAGAACTTTGCTCTGGCACTGATCTGGAGTGAGGCCCCAGATTAAATAGCTCCTCCACCTGGTCCAGGTAATGAGCAGCAGCTGTGGAGAGATAATTAGAAAAACACAAACAACAGAGAAAGGAGGGGTAGAGGAGCCAACCTCTACAGTACCTCCCCCCTAACGATCATCTCAGGACGATGACATCATCCATTTCTCTGGATGGTCTCGAAAAAACGCCTCTATCATCCCGGGGTCCAGGATGAAAGACCTCGGGATCCATGACCTGTCTTCAGGTCCATAACCTTCCCAAAGGACCAGAAACTGGAAACCCCTTCCCCGTCTTCTGGAATCCAGGATACGGTTGATCCTATATGCCGGGTGGTTGTCAATCAAAAGGGGGGCTGGGGGGGAGCTGGTGGGAGGGTTGAGCGGGCTGACTGAAACTGGTTTTA
The DNA here is from genome assembly GCF_014905685.2 of Nematolebias whitei. Taxonomy (NCBI): domain Eukaryota; kingdom Metazoa; phylum Chordata; class Actinopteri; order Cyprinodontiformes; family Rivulidae; genus Nematolebias; species Nematolebias whitei. The sequence goes on along the minus strand of NC_056499.1, from coordinate 47,636,662 downwards.
AGTTAGAAATGTGGAAAGTTGGATGGATCCTCATGGATGGTGGTAACTTGAGCCTGACTGCAGAGGGATTTATGATCTTGTCAATAGTGTAGGGGCCAATGTACCTGGGGGCCATTTTGCGAGAGGTGTCCTTTAGACGGATGTCTCTGGTGGAGAGCCATACTTATTGGCCCACCTTGTAGTCTGGGGCTTTAGAGCGATGTCTGTCAGCCGATTCCTTGTTCCGTCCGGCAGTCCTTGACAGTGCCTCTCTAGCCTGAATCCAAACTGTCCTGCATCGGTCCATGTGATCCTTGACTGACGGAACCAGGATTTCAGTCTCCAACAGAGGAAATGGGGGGGGCGTGTATCCAAGGGAAACCTCGAAAGGTGTCAGGCCAGTAGCGGATGAGGTTAGAGTATTGTGTGCATATTCCACCCAGAGCAAGTGTTTTGACCAGTCAGATGGGTTCTTCTCTGACACGCACCTAAGGACGGCCTCCAACTCCTGATTGCATCTCTCCGACTGTCCGTTCGATTGTGGATGGTATCCAGAAGACAAACTCACAGTGGCCCCGATGGACTTACAAAACTCCTTCCATAATTGGGATATGAATTGTGGGCCTCTGTCCGATACAATGTCTGTAGGTAAGCCGTGAATCCTGAAAACCTCTTGTAGAAGAATCTGGGCCGTCTCAAAAGCTGAAGGGAGTCTTGTGAGTGCAATGAAATGGGCTGCCTTAGAAAATCGGTCCACGACAGTGAGGACTACGGACTTCCCATCTGAAGGTGGCAAACCCGTCACGAAGTCCAAAGCGATGTTTGCCCACGGTCTGTCTGGAACTGGTAGTGGATGAAGTAGACCCGCCGATGGTTGATTGTTGTTCTTATTTCGGGAACAAGTGGAGCAGGCCTTGACAAACTCCTTTATGTCCTTTGACAGTGTCTTCCACCAGAAATGTCTCTTGGTGAATTCAATCATTCGGTTGATGCCGGGATGACAGGTGAAGTGATGAAAATGAACCCAATCCAAAACCTTGTGGACGACACTCTTTGGAACGAAGATAGTGCCAGGTGGTCCCCCCCCAGGATCAGGTTGATGAACTTGAGCCTTCTTGATCTCCTGTTCAATGGGCCAGGTGACAGCTCGGACCACACAGGCTTGTGGCAAGATCCCAGAGTCCTCCTTCTCTCGGTCGGAAAAGGAGAATTGTCGAGACAATGCATCTGGTTTAATATTCTTGGAACCAGGGCGATACGTGATGGTGAATCTGAATCTCGAGAAAAACAACGCCCACCGGGCCTGACGGGAGTTAAGGCGTTTGGCGTCTTGTAAATACGCTAGGTTCTTGTGATCAGTCCAAATGATAAATGGAACATTGTCCCCCTCCAACCAGTGTCTCCATTCCTCGAGGGCTAGTTTTATGGCCAACAATTCATGGTTTCCGACGTCGTAGTTCTGTTCAGCAGGAGAGAAACATCTTGAAAAGAAAGCACATGGATGAGTTTTATTATCGTGGGGATCCCTTTGAGCGAGTACTGCCCCAGCACCAATATCTGATGCATCCACCTCCACAATGAACTGACATTGGGGGTCAGGGTGACGGAGAATGAGTGCAGAACAAAAACGTTGCTTCAACTCACGGAAGGCTAGATGGGCTTCGGGGGTCCAGTTGAACTTGAGATTCGTGGACGTAAGTTGGGTGAGAGGGGCTGCCGTCTGACTGTAGTTCCGGATAAAACGACGGTAGAAGTTTGCAAATCCCAGGAACCTCTGAAGTTGCTTTCTGTCCGTAGGTGTAGGCCACTTCAGCACCGCTCGGATCTTCTCAGGGTCAGTGTGGTAGTGTCCCTCGTTAAAAATAAAACCAAGGAAAGAGACAGAGGTTACACGGAATTCACACTTCTCAGCCTTGACGTAAAGTCGGTTTTCATATAGTCGTTGTAATACTGTGCGAACATGGGTCTGGTGGGACTGGATGTCAGTAGAATAAATCAAAACGTCGTCTAGGTACACAAACACAAATTTATTGATCATATCTTGGAGAACGTCGTTGATGAGAGCCTGAAAAATGGCAGGAGCATTAGTGAGTCCGAACGGCATAACCAAATATTCGAAATGTCCAAAAGGGGTCTTAAATGCAGTTTTCCACTCATCTCCTTCCTTGATCCTCAAAAGGTGATAAGCGTTTCTAAGGTTCAATTTTGAAAAAACAGTGGCAGAAAGAAGTTGTTCTTGTACTGAGTTGATTAATGGAAGTGGGTACTTGTTTTTTATGGTTATCGCATTTAGACCGCGATAGTCGATACACGGGCGGAGTGAACCATCTTTCTTGTCTACAAAGAAAAACCCCGCCCCTAATGGGGACGTTGATGGGCGAATGATGCCAGACTGTAATGATTCGTCTAAATACTTCTGCATAGTTTCTTTCTCGCTCTGAGAGAGGTTATATAGTGACTCGAAGGGAGAGAGGCTCCCGGCAACAGTTCGATTGAGCAGTCGTATGGGCGATGTGGAGGTAAGGATAACGCTTTATTTTAACAAAAAACGGGCGCAAAATCATGGTAAACCCTGGGTATTCTTGACAAATCAGGTGGAGCAGAGGTCACCTCCTTTATTGTGTCAGACGGAAAACCAGCAGACCTTAGACAGTTCCTTAAACAATATTTGCTCCAAACACTGACTCTTTTCTTCTGCCAATCAATGATGGGGTTGTGTTTTATCAACCATGGATAGCCCAAAATAAACTGCGGTGAGGGAGAATGAAAAACCATGAACTCACCCAGTTCTCTGTGATTCCCGGAGATGATGAATGGTAAGTTAGTTACCTCCTGGGTGATAGTTGTGATATTTTTTCCCGTGACTCCAGCCACCGGAATGGGGTAAGGAAGACTTCTGGTAGGTATTTGAAGCTCATCTACCAAATCTTGAGAAATAAGGTTCCTCTCAGCTCCCGAGTCAATGAGGGCCTCAATGGAGTAGTGTCTCTGTTGAAGCATAATTCTGGCAGGAAGACAAAAACGTGAATCAGGGGCACAACGAGCTTCACTCACCAGGACCCCCTGAATGGCTGGTGAGTGCTGGAGTTTAACTTTTTTGGGCAAGATCGCACAAAATGTCCTCTCTTTCCACAGTAGAAACATTCACGTGCTGCCAATCGTCGTTGCCTCTCTTACAACGTGAGTCGGGTTCGTCCGATCTGCATTGGCTCAGGCTCGGAATCATAGTGAGTGGTATCTGGTTGAATCATGGGTCCTCTGATAGCAGGAAACGCTGGAGGAAAAGTTGACCCGGAAGCCATCGGTTCCGCTTGGACCCACCTTTCCCGAAGGAGATTATCGATCCTGATCGCCAAACTGATGAGATCATCCAATGTCTCTGGCTGGAGACGGAGACGTTGGATGGTTTTAGGCACTCGGGTTTTAAGTGCCAGTTGATCCTTTATTTGATCAGAAAGTGAATTAGAAAATACTCCCTTTAGTGCCACCTCATCCCACCTGGTTTTCTCCGCCGCAACCCGGAAGAGGATGGCGTATTCAGCCACGGTAGCTTGATCCTGTCTCATAGCCAACAGATGGCGGGACGTCTCCTCCTGGTGGACAGGGACATGAAACACACTCTTGAATTCCTTAATAAAGTCGTTAAATGATAGTGAAACCACAGGGTGAGACTGAAGATAGGCATGAGCCCATTCAAGAGGTAAACCTCTCAACGAAGTAACGATATAAGTGATTCTGGATGCAGAGTTTGGGAACAGCGAAGGAGAACGGGCAAATGCTAGTTCACATTGGAGGAGGAAACCATTGAATTGTTCCGGGTTACCTTCAAAAACTGCGGCCGGCCGAATCTCCGGCTCACGGGGTTGTTCCGAGCGGGCGGTGCTTAGCGCTGGCGGTGCTAATGGTGGTGAGACGGCCGGCGTGGGTGGAGTTAGTGTTTCCATTCTATTGCCGATGGACTGAATCATTCCACCCACCGTTTCCAGATTCGACTGTGTAGTCTTGTGTTGGGTAATTAGTTCCTGTAAGAGAGCTTCATTTCTCCTTACCCTCTCCTCAAGGGTGACCTGATCAGCATTCAAACCGTTCTTTGACATATTGTGTCCAGAGCAAACTGTTAAGGTCTGTGGGTGATGTCAAAGGCGAACGGTTTGAAGCAAGGACTAAACAACTAGAGGTAAAAAACAATTATATTTATTGGTTCAGGTGTAGCTGGTAAACTCAAACTCAGGATGGATCCACTGTGGGAATAGAGAGGAGATTGGTGGTGAACGACAAATCGTCTTGAGAGGAGATTTTGGAAATGTTGATAGTAATCCAAAAATAAGCTTACTTGTCGTTGTTGTTCCAGGAACATGCGAACAGGAGACAGGATCCGAATCCAACAATCCACGGTGGGATCAGGTGAGTATATTAACGAGTGTATTTACAAAAATCACCAAGGGAGCCGGGGTGGAGGTGAGGAGGAACCAGGAACCAGGTGAGGCACACAGGAGTAAAGGTGGAGGAGGAGAAATGCTGCTGTCATGCATGGAGACCGATAAGGAGCTTGAAGTCAGCCAGCCAGTAGTCACAGGAACATGGAGCTTGGTAGAACTTTGCTCTGGCACTGATCTGGAGTGAGGCTCCAGATTAAATAGCTCCTCCACCTGGTCCAGGTAATGAGCAGCAGCTGTGGAGAGATAATTAAAAAACACAAACAACAGAGAAAAGAGGGGTAGAGGAGCCAACCTCTACAGCAAGAGGCAGGGTACACCCTGGACCAAGTCCATCACAGGGCCAGAGACAAACGAGACAAACAACCATTCACTCTCTCATTCACACCTAGGGACAATTCTGAGTTACCAATCAGCCTAACATGCATGTTTTTGGACTGTGGGAGGAAACCGGAGCACCCGGAGAAAACCCACGCATGCATGGGGAGAACATGCAAACTCCACCCAGAAAGGCCCCTGGACCGGGGTTTGAACCAAGGACCTGCTCGCTGAGAGGCAGCAGCTCTACCAGTTGCGCCACCGTGCTGCCCAAATTATATACGTATATATATTTATCATAATAAATTAAATATTTAGCTTGGACAATACATATTTAGTTTGGAAATTAAATGTTTGGTTTTAAAAATAAACATTTATCTTGTAAATTAAACATTTAATTTACACTTAAATATGTAGTTCACTAACTAAATATTTAACTTGCAAGTTAAACATTTACCTTGGACATAAACATTTAGTTTGTAAACTAAATACTTAGTGTGGAGATAAATATTTAGCTTGCTAGCTAAATATTTAACTTGCAAGTTTTTTTTTTTTTTCATTTAGCCTTTATTTATCCAGGTTAGTCTCATTGAGCCACGAGAACTCATTTGCAAGAGAGACCTGTTTAGGGAGCACATGGTGGGGGTTAAGGGCCTTGCTCATGGGCCCAGAGTGGGGCGAATGAGGGTGGGGGCAAGTGTGGGTGTTTCACCTACCCCACCCACAATTTTGATGTTGTCGGGGCCGGGGCGTGAACCGGCGATCTTCGGATCACAAGCCCACCTCTCTAACCTCTGCGCCACCACTCCCCCACAAGTTAAGTATTTAGTTTGTAAATTACATATTTAGTTTGGAACTTTGACATTTATAAATTTATCAATGTCATGTTGAAAATATGACTTTGGAAAAAAAAACTTTTTTTTATTACTTATGAAAGGCTAAACAAACCAAAAATATTGCTATTCATTTTTCACTGTGGAACTTTACAAACGGCACCCCATACCTTTAAAGGGTTAAAGTTCTTATTCCTTAGATAGAGAACTTTACTAATTGGCTTTTATGTTTGTGAATGTTCCTGTAAAGTGCCCTGAGACAACTTTGTTGTGATTTGGCACTATATAAATAAACTGAATAGAATTGAAATTAAAGTCTTACATTTTAACAACACTAAGGAAGCCATTTCAATGTGTTTGAATCAATTTTCTCTTAACCTCAAGTTAAAAAACAAACATAAATTTGTGCTTCTGACCCCTTTTGATCACAACTTGCTGAGACATAATAGACATGTTTAAAACCATACTAACCTTGGCAGACCAAACAACAGAAGGCAGCTCTCAAAGAAGCAACTTCCACGTGTGAAAGCGACAGATTAGTTGTCACTGTGGAACGTGCAAATCCACTCAACTCCTTCATCACTTTGGACACTTCTTTAGACCCTGGGCTGCCTCAACCAGCTCTTCCATGTTGGACAAAGCCCCCTGAATGTCAGCATCTCTCTTTGGCTGGAAAAAGCTTTTTATTTAAATTTTATTACAAATTTTGGAATTAAATTCTAAAATAGTTTACATACAACCTCAGTAAAAGTCTCTGTAGCATGATGTAGTATAAAAAGAGAAAAACAAAAGAAAAATTATATTTAAGGCGAAATCCAGTTCAGAATAGCATTTCAGTATATTAGTAAATATAGTGACAGTTAATTTTACTGAACAAAATAACTAATCACATTAATGATGAATCATAAAAAGGATTAAAATGAACAAAATTAATAAATGAACCATAAGAACGACATTTAGCTCAATCTCCTCATTTTACTAGCTTGAAGTAACCCCATCTGCTCTTCTGGGACAGCAAAAACCTTCCTGGAATTTTGCTTCCAGTATGTTTATCCTGGAATGAAAATCAAGAGGAAGTTCAAACAGTTTCTCTGAGTTGGTATAATTATTCTTAACAGCAAGTCCTGTTAAACAAAGAAAATGCAGTTACACCACAGTTACAACCTCGTAAACATACCTCTAGTTCCTTCAGAGTCAACAATTTCATTTCCCTGGCTATCTGTCAAAATCATTGACTCATCTTTTCCAAGGGCATCCTGCTGCAGATTGTTCCAACACAAGCCTCCACCTCAGAAAGGTGAACTGTAACCATTTTACTGCTCTCTGGTGTTCCATGAAGGACTTCACCAATGAGGATATTCCTATGAATTGATGAGAAAACAGACTCACACACACAAATGTCTCTCTCTCTCTCTCTCTCTCTCTCTCTCTCTCTCTCTCTCTCTCT
>NC_056499.1:47627814-47629639 GCF_014905685.2 Nematolebias whitei | reverse complement strand
TCTCTCTCTCTCTCTCTCTCTCTCTCTCTCTCTCTCTCTCTCTCTCTCTCTCTCTCTTTATATATATATATATATACATATATATATATATATATACATATATATATATATATATGTTTAACATTTGTCGTTAGACAATGAGTCAAAACTCATCATTGCTGATAACCATCATGTGATCCAGTCGTTTCAAAGATACACCACAATTACACGAAAGGGTGTCCAACTTACTTGTAAAAGATTTTCAAACTTCTCTGCATATTTAAATAAAATAGACGACTTCAAGCTGACAGACTGAAGCAACATAATGGATCCAAAGCAGGACCCTGTGTAAATAATATTGCACATTAACCAAGCAAAGCCTAATTTTTAGAGGCTTAGCCTAATCATTATAATGGTAATGTAGTAGCATTTTTTTGTGAAGAAGAATATAAATATTGGATCACCTCTGAAAAGTCCTGGTCATGGTGGCCCATGGTGGTGGGCAAGAGGAACCAACAGCTGTGCCGGGTGTCCGCTGAAAACTAAAATGGACAGGATAATCCAATGAGGGCGCCACAGCCAGGTTTTCAGCTGCAGTACATGGACCTCATACCAGTTCGATGAGGTCAAGGCACCCCAGGGAAATATGGCAACATTTGCGTCGTCCGTCAAATAGACGCTTTCTTTTTGTACCTGCGAAAGACAAACTCCTTTTAAAGATACGCCAACAGCGTTTTCAATGTCTTTAATCAAGCGAGTCTGATTATTGAGTTGAAGAAGCTAGTCCGACATTTTTAAATTACAGCTAATACAAATACAGTTGAATAAAAGTAAAAACAAAAACATACCTGAAATACGACAGCAATTTTTTCTGTTGTTATTTCTTCAGCTCTCAACGTTAATCTTTTGTTTCCACGGACTACCTGAATGTACACGGACCCTATTAGCTGATTAGCGGAACCGTGTCCTTCATTGCTGGGAACAAATCAGAAATAGGTCTGGGTATAAAATGGACATTTGAGAGAGGCTGTACAGCTTGACCCAGTCTTAAAAAAAAAAAAAAAACAAGCAAACAAAAATAAAAAATGCAAACGACCCTGTGTATCTAGAGACATCTCTGAGCTCAAAGGACAAGGTTAAGTCAATAGTAATTGGTTGTAATATCACTGCCTGCACCCAGAACACTTCCACAACACTGTCTGTAACCACAGTTTACTGTGCCATCCACTATTGCTGCTTAAAGCTCCATTGTGCAAAGAAGCCATATGTTAACACCACCCTGGAATACTGTTGAATTTTCAGGAACATAATTAATTTAGAATTGACAGAGGCAAAGTGGAAAACTGCTGAGGTTGGAATTTGAAATTAATTTTGGAAACCACAAAAACCACATCTGTCCTAAAGAGGAGAGGGAACATCCAGCTTGATAACAGAGCACAGTTCAGAAACATGCCTCTCTAATGGTATGTGGGTTCATTACACCCTATGGCACGAGCAGCTTACGCATGTGGCTGCCATCTTTTACTTCTACCTGTTTGTATTTGTAATTATTTCTATCTTATTGTGTTTTTTGTCTTTCCTCCTGTAGAAAGTTCATCTGGACCTGGACCTGTCATTCTGTGTCTGTTTCTACTTCCTGTCCTCTCAAACCCAACCACTGGAAGCTGATGGCTGCTCGTCCTGAGCCTGGTTCTGCTGGAGGTTTCTTCCTGTTAAAATACGTTTTTCTTTCCACTGTCTCCTTTGTGCTTGTTCAGGATGGGAGTCTGAGACAAAGGCAAGATTCAGCTCAACCTACTGCTTCCTTACATAGAGAACTTTTACTAATTGACTTTATATACACACA
>NC_056499.1:47623154-47627714 GCF_014905685.2 Nematolebias whitei | reverse complement strand
GACAGGGCCAGAGGACCCGAGCCCCACCAGGCAGACACCAGGCCGAGCCGACACACGCCCAAGCGCCCATCCCCCGATACCAAGGGCCCCAAGCGCGCCGGCAGGCAAGGGCACACCCCACCAGGGGGCCGCGTGATAGGGGCGCGATGCCAAGCACCCCCAGTTGTATCAAAGAGGGGGCAGTCCGAGTCTCGGCCTAACAAATACCCATTCATACACAGACACAATCACACTATCCCAACCTCAATTTCACATTCATTCACTCAAAGACATACAATAACGATACATTTCATTCTTATTCCCGATACACACTCTATACCCCCCAGGTCCAAGACATGTACCCGCCCTCTACAGGGGGCAGCCCATGCCCAAACCCAGGAGGTAAACCCATTCATTCTTGAGCGGAGAAGAGCCAATACCCCAGACCTGGCCCAGGCCATGCCCCGCCGACAGGACACCCCCCCACCATCAATCAACCTTTATTTATACAGGTAAATCCCATTGAGCCTCGAGGACTCATTTACAAGAGAGACCTGGTTTCAACAAAGAAAGATGACAACAATGGACAACAGCAACAACAATAAGCAGTTATAAAAACTCATACTACAGTTTTTTTTTTTTTTTTTTTTTTAACAAATAGGATGGCTAAAAGGAAAAAGGTAACAAAACCAAAAAAAACTGCTAGATTCCGAGACAAATGTATAAAACTAAAAACAGGAACATGTCTGCATTGGTCCCTGCCAGGAGTCCAACAGATTCTTAAAGCCACTTAGAGAGGTCAAGGTCGAGAGCTTCAAATCTTTTTGTAAGATATTCCAGGAAACAGGAGCGGAGTAGGAGAAGGCCCTTTTGCCTAGTTCAGTCCTCACTGAGGGAACACTGCAGGTAATAATGTCCTGAGAGCGCACTCCGTAGCTGCACTCATGCAGAGACATGTAGGAGGAGATGTATGAAGGCAGCAGACCAAGAAGTGATTTAAAGATGAAAATGTACCAGTGAGAGAGTCTGCGTGAAGTTAATGATGTCCAGTTAACCAATGAATACAGGGTGCAGTGGTGGGTACGATAATCACAGCCAGTTATGAATCTTAGTGCACCATGATAGACAGCATCCAACATCTGCAGGGTTCTTGTAGGAGCGTTCATGTAAATAATATCACCAAAATCAATTGAGGGAAGGAAAGTCACAGATACAAGGCGTTTTCTAGCATTCAGGGTTAGACAGGATCTGTTTCTGAAAAAGAAACCCAGTTTAATTTTCAGTTTCTTTACCAAGTTTTCCACATGGAGCTTAAAAGAAAGATGTGAGTCGACCAAGATACCCAAATATTTATAGGAATCAACAAACTCAATGGGGACACCATTTGAGGATAAAATCGGAGGAAGAACTGCTGGGACCAACTTCCTATTTGAAAAAAGCATCCCTTTGGTTTTTTCGGCATTTAGGACAAGTTTGAGGTGAAACAAATCAGTCTGGATGTAGTTAAATGCAGATTTCAGAAGCTGGAAAGCCTTAGCAACTGTTTTAGCTCGACAATAAATAACTGTGTCATCAGCATAGAAATGTATGGATGCATTAGGGATGTTTTTACCTACATTCTGTATGTAGATTGTAAAGAGGGTGGGTCCTAAGACTGAGCCTTGTGGTACACCATTGTTGACTGTTAAATAACTGGAGGAAGTACCATTATGTTGAACACATTGCCTCTGGTCTGAAATATAGTTAGAGAACCAACCAATGGTGTGTTCTGAGAAACCGATTTCTGAGCTTATGACACAACATGTTATGATCCACAGTGTCAAAAGCTTTAGACAGGTCTAAGAAAAGTGCAGCACAGTAATCCTTAGCATCCAGTGCTTCAACAATGTCATTAAGAACCTTCAGTGAAGCAGTGGTTGTGCTGTGTTGTTTCCTGAAACCAGATTGATGTGGAGGTAAGATGTTAAATGAGTCCAGGTAATTTTTGATTTGAGAGTTTATCAGTTTTTCTAGAACCTTGGCTAAAATGCAGAGTTTAGAGATTGGTCGATAGTTGTTCAGTGAGGTGGGGTCACCTCCCTTCAGCAAAGGAAGAACAAAGGCTGTTTTCAAGTGTCTGGAATGGAGTTTTGTCTTATGGAGAGATTGAAGATTTGGGTCACAGGGACTGTGATGATATGAGCAGCCAGCCTTAAGAAATAAGGTGGAAGTTCATCTGGACTCAGATTTTTTAGGATCAAGATTTTTTAAGAGTTTATTAACCTCACTGACTGAGAATGGAGAAAAAGAGAAGGTTTGTTTAACTGAGGATTGACTTGTAGGAGGGAGAAAAATATAATAATATTATATATATATATATATATATATATATTTATATATATATATATATATATATATATATATATATATATATATTTGTGTGTGTGTATATATGTATATATATATATATATATACATATATACATATATACATACCAAACAAACAATCTCTGTTTTTATGTTAGGTTCAACTAATGTAGAATAATAGTAATAATCATGATAATAATAATAGATCAAGGAAGCCCCGCTTTCATTAAACTCTATGATAAAGCTCTCCAACACTCCAGTACTGTTTGGGAAGTGTCTGCATCACATGAGCTCAGCCAGACTTTGTGTCAAGGAGCTGCTGAATGTGTTCACTTCATTGTCTGATTTGAAGTTTAATAAATTGGAGCTAAGCACATGTGCTGTAATAGTTACTGTGCCATCTGGGTACAAGCTGTCCTTCAGGGCCTCTGGAACGTTTAACTTGATGCTGTGGAGCTTTAAAGTGAAACAAGCACATTATAGAGGCGATCTGTCTGATACACATCACATTTTCCATCATTTGCAGAATGATGCAATGGAGGTCTGGGAAATGACATTTTCTTTGTGTTTCAGGGAGACGGGATTCGGAAGTCAGCCAGATGATGTCATGGCTATTAGGGAAGTTTGTAGCTATAAAAGAAGCCATTGAACCCAACGCTTGGTGTCGTTTTCAGTGAAGTCACTCTGCAATGTTCCACCACTAAAGGAAATCACTGCAAACGAGGTGTGTTAGAGGGGAACGGGCAAATATGAAAAATAATCAAACTGTTGTTCCCACAGAGGAGGAACGATCAGACAAGTCTGAAGCAAATGACAATTAGAAAGCAGGGAGCAAAAAACTGCAACTGGATTATTAAACTTAAAATGTCTTTAATGACAAACCCTGTAAGGAAACTTAAATTATTGTTACAGGAAGGGATCTAGATTGACCATGTGTTGTTGTTGTTTATGAAGCGTGATCTTACTGCCTCCTCTAGTTTTGTTGGGTTCTTTTAATGAAAGCTTTGGTGCTTTTTTTGTTTTGTTTGAACACAAGAAAACCTAGAATAGAAGGTGTTAAATGTGATCTTTTTTGGTCCTACACATTTTGTACACATTTTACATGCAAATGTTCAGTGACTAATGCAATGTTGTTGACTAAAAGAAGTTTTGGTTGAGTATCCTGTTTATGAAATGTAGATAATGTGGACAAAATCATCCTGGTAAATATTTGAATGGGATCCAACAATGTTCAGTCAGGTCATCTGGATTGTTTCTTTTTAAGCTGAGATGTTTCGTCCTGATCCAAAGGACTTCTTCAATCTGAGGAGCCACCAACAAACTGAGTCCCACAAATAGCTCAATCCATAGTGGAAAAAAAATGTTTGCTGGTGCTAAGATGGCCTCCAGGCCTGCCCTCTCCAAACAGGGAAGAGTATAGAGTATGCTGTTTGTGGGAATCAGTTTGTTTGGTGGCTCCTCAGACTGAAGAAGTCCTTTGGATCAAGGACAAAACGACTCATAGAAACCGTCCAGATGACCTGACTGATCGTTGTTGGATTTTTACCTGGATTACTGAGCACGGACGTTGGTGTTTTAATTGGCTGATTCTAAGTTAGGACCCATTCAAGAGCAAACTTCATTAATTTTAAACAACTCAAAGCTTAAAAAATGGTTCAAGCAAAAGTTGCATTGTTCATTTTTACACTGCACACATGTTACATTGAATACTCTTAGCATGTTTCATCTCACCTCACAGTGTTACACATAAATCATTTTCAGTGCTGTCTTACTGGAAGTTGTGCATTTTTGAGGTTTGTGTTGTTTTAGACATAAACCTGTTCTTCAATGAGCTTTGCTAACATTTTTTTAAATATATATTTATACAGGAAGTCTCACTGAGTCACGAGGACTCGTTTTCAAGACAGACTTGTTTTAAACTGACAAATATCGAGTACAGACCACAATATACAGCAAGAGAAAGCAATTGCAATAAAATTAGTATTATAAAAACACTGTTACTGTTAGCAGCATGGTCCTGTTAGCAGCATGGTCCAGTTAGCAAAATGGTCCTGTTAGCAGAATGGTCCTGTTAGCAGTGTGGTCCTGTTAGCAGTGTGCTTCTGTTAGCAATGTGATCCTGTTAGCAGTGTGGTCCTGTTAATAGTGTGGTCCTGTTAGCAGTGTAGTACTGTTAGCAGCGTGATCCTGTTAGCAGTGTGGTACTGTTAGCAGCGTGATCCTGTTAGCAGTGTG
>NC_056499.1:47622984-47623144 GCF_014905685.2 Nematolebias whitei | reverse complement strand
TAATAGTGTGGTCCTGTTAGCAGTGTGGTCCTGTTAGCAGCGTGGTCCTGTTAGCAGTGTGGTACTGTTAGCAGTGTGATCCTGTTAACAGTGTGGCCTGTTAACAGTGTGGTCCTGTTAGCAGCATGGTCCTGTTAGTAGTTTGGTCCTGTTAGCAGTG
>NC_056499.1:47619906-47622884 GCF_014905685.2 Nematolebias whitei | reverse complement strand
GGAGGAGACCCCACCTCACTGAACAACTATCGACCAATCTCTAAACTCTGCATTTTAGCCAAGGTTCTAGAAAAACTGATAAACTCTCAAATCAAAAATTACCTGGACTCATTTAACATCTTACCTCCACATCAATCTGGTTTCAGGAAACAACACAGCACAACCACTGCTTCACTGAAGGTTCTTAATGATGTTGTTGAAGCACTGGATGCTAAGGATTATTGTGCTGCACTTTTCTTAGACCTGTCTAAAGCTTTTGACACTGTGGATCTGTAAGGATGGTACTTTTCTGTGGCCCAGTTTGTGTCTGTTCCCCTTGTGCTCCCTAATTAGTTCTATTAGTTCTATTGTTACCACCCGTGTCTCGTCCCAGCTGTCTGCAATTATGTCTCGTCTTGTCTATGCATCCATCCATCCATCCATCCATCCATTTTCTTCCGCTTATACGGGGTCGGGTCGCGGGGGTAGCAGCCTAAGTAGGGAGGCCCAGACTTCCCTCTCCCCAGCCACTTGGGCCAGCTCTTCCGGGGGAATCCCGAGGCGTTCCCAGGCCAGCCGAGAAACATAGTCCCTCCAGCGTGTCCTGGGTCTTCCTCTGGGCCTCCTTCCGGTGGGACGTGTCCGGAACACCTCACCAGGGAGGCGTCCAGAAGGCATCCTAAACAGATGCCCAAGCCACCTCAACTGGCTCCTCTCGACATGGAGAAGCAGCGGCTCTACTCCGAGTCCCTCCCGGATGATCGAGCTTCTCACCCTGTCTCTAAGGGAGAGCCCAGACACCCTGTGGAGAAAACTCATTTCGGCCGCTTGTATCCGAGATCTCATTCTTTCGGTCACAACCCAAAGCTCGTGACCATAGATGAGGGTGGGAACGTAGATCGATCGGTAAATTGAGAGCTTCGCCTTTTGACTCAGCTCTCTCTTCACCACGACAGACCTGTACAGCGCCCGCTTCACTTCAGATGCTGCACCTATCCGCCTATCGATCTCACGCTCCATTTTTCCCTCATTCATGAACAAGACCCCAAGATACTTGAACTCCTTCACTTGGGGTAGGACCTCCTCCCTGACCCGGAGAGGGCACTCTACCCTTTTCCGGCTCAAGACCATGGCCTCGGATTTGGAGGGACTGATCTTCATCCCGGCCGCATCGCATTCGGCTGCGAACCGCTCCAGCGAAAGCTGTAGACCACGATCTGATGAAGCCAATAAGACCACATCATCTGCAAAAAGCAGAGATGCAATCCTAAGGCCACCAAAACGGATCCCCTCAACACCTTGGCTGCGCCTAGAAATTCTGTCCATAAAAGTTATGAACAGAATCGGTGACAAAGGGCAACCTTGGCGGAGTCCAACTCTCACCGGGAACAAGCCCGACTTACTGCCGGCAATGCGGACCAGGCTCTGACACCGGTCATACAGGGACCTAACAGCCCTTGTCTATGCATATAAGCCGCCTATTCTGTCTTGTTCTTCGTCGGGTCGTCTTCGTTGGGTACTTATCCTTGGGTCTCCTGAGTCTTTCCCTGAGTCTTCCTGGTTCCTCGAGTTCCCCATGTCTCTCGTGTCTCCTGAGTTCCCCGTGCCTCCTTCCTATGTCCATGTAAGTTTTGCTGCCCCGTCAGCTTGTTTATTTTGTACTTTCATTAAAAGCCTATTTTTGTATTTCTGCCGAGTTGAGTCCCTGTTCTGCACTCTGGGTTCGCTCCTGACACAAATCCTAACAGGATCATAACATCTTGTGTCATAAACTCTCAGAAATCGATTTCTCAGAACACACCATTGGTTGGTTCTCTAACTATCTCTCCGATCGGAAGCAATGTGTTCAACATAATGGTACTTCCTCCAGTTATTTAACAGTCAACAATGCTGTACCTCAAGGCTCAGTCTTAGGACCCACCCTCTTTACAATTTACATATGTAATGTTGGTCAAAACATCCCTGATGCATCCATACATTTCTATGCTGATGACACAGTTGTTTATTGTCGAGCTAAAACAGTTGATAAGGATTTCCAGCTTTTGAAATCTGCCTTCAACAACATCCAGACAGATTTGTTCCACTTCAAACTTGTCCTAAATGCCGACAAAACCAAAGGGATGCTTTTGTCAAACAGGAAGTTGGTCCCAGCAGTTCTTCCTCCGATTTTATCCTCAAATGGTGTCCCCATTGAGTTTGTTGATTCCTATAAATATTTGGGTATCTTGGTCAACTCACATCTCACTTTTAAGCTCCATGTGGAAAACTTGGTAAAGAAACGAAAAGTTAAACTGGATTTCTTTTTCAGAAACAGATCCTGTCTAACCCTGAATGCTAGGAAACGCCTTGTATCTATGACTTTCCTTCCCTCCATTGATTACGGTGACATTATTTACATGAAAGCTCCTACAAGAACCCTGCAGTTGTTGGATGATGTATATCATGGTGCACTAAGATTCATAACTGGCTGTGATTATCGTACCCACCACTGCACCCTGTATTCACTGGTTAACTGGACATCATACAGACTCTCTCACTGGTACATTATCATCTTTAAATCACTTCTTGGTCTGCTGTCTTCATACATCTCCTCCTGCATGTCTCTGTGTGATTGCAGCTACAGCGTGCGCTCTCAGGACATTATTACCTGCAGTGTTCCCTCAGTGAGGACTGAACTAGGCAAAAGGGCTTTCTCCTACTCCACTCCTGTTTCCTGGAATATCTTACAAAAACTGCTGAAGCTCTCGACCTTGATCTCTAAGTGGTTTCAAACATCTGTTAAGTTCCTGGCAAAAACCAATGTAGACATGTTCCTTTTTTTAAGTTTTCTACTTTCACCTTATAATCTAGCTGTTTTTTGGCTCTTTTTTTTTGCCATCTTATTTGTAAAAAGAAAAAAAATTTGTTTGCCTTTTTATAACTGTCTGTTGTTGTCGCTCTTGTCCATTGTTGTCATCATTCTTTGTTGAAATCAGGTCTCTCTTGTAAATGAGTTCTCG
>NC_056499.1:47607071-47619806 GCF_014905685.2 Nematolebias whitei | reverse complement strand
TTATATATATGTGTGTGTGTGTGTGTGTGTGTGTGTGTGTGTGTGTATCTGTTCAGTGCCCTGCCCTGAGAAAACTTCTGTTGTGACTTAACACTATATATATATAACTAAACTGAATTGAACTGAATTGAATTGAATCTGTTCATGTCTTTTTCGGAAAGGCCTTGCACCCTTTTTGAAATGTGTTGCTTCCATCAAACTAAAATTTACCTGTTTAACGGTGTAATTTCTTAGTTTGGAAATCTTTGCATCCTGTTCTTACATTTTAAACATCAGATCAACTTTTTCTAAATTGGCGTTGCACCTCAACAAAACATTTATCAACAAAAACAAGACAACGTGCATGTGTTATGTGTCATAATATGATAGAAATAAAAATATATAGTTTGGGTTTGACTGAAATGGTGGTTTTTATCCAGAAAGTTAACGATGCATGAAATGTGAACCCTGACCCATCCATCTTCCTGGGTAGCAGATGGCGTTGCGTGCCAGAGAAATGTTGTGGGTGTTTGTTCATTCACAACTTGTTTATCCAAGTGGTTCGAGTTAACAGGAGACTCGCTCACCTCAGAGTCTTGTCAGGTTTTTCAGTTGTGTGGACCCAGACTAATCCAGGCAGCTGCTGGGGTTTCTCTGAGCTTCTTTAGACACCTTTAGACTCATAAATTGGCTCAGGAGCTTTTTGTAGCATTTTTAAGATTTACTACAGGGAAAGCTTAAACATGAGCTCACCGTTTCTTCTTCCACTAAAAAACTGGAGCAAATGGGGATCTGGAAAAATAATATGTGCAATTCATCAGGTGTGTGAAAAGAATAAAAAACACATACATTACTTTGACAAACAGGCTTAAGTGGCTTTCATTAAAACCAGTGCAAACCGTGTACAATGAAACACTGACATTTTTCCAGCTTCTTTAAGGGTCTACATAGATTGTCTCCCATCTGGTGAATTTTTATTTCCCACACTCCTTTAACATCAGCCCATCAGTCAAGCTGTCTTATGAAACAAGGCCCTTCTCCAGAAACTGTTTTCTTCCATCTCCAACAGGCTGCATCAATTTCCATGTTCTTGGATTAGCTGATTGTTTCACCTTGACGTCACTCTCATTGAATCCATTCTCTCATTTTTCTGAATTGAACCGGCGGAGTCTGCTCTCCTGCTCGAGACGCCATCTTTATGGCACAGCTGGTAGCATTTACTGGCTGTTACTGGCAAAGAGTCAAGCTTAAACCTTCAGGCCACATTCAGATGGACATTTTCAAGCAGTTTGGTAAACTATAAAGTATTGTGGGTAGCTGTCAGCTTCAGTATAAAGTACTGAACAGCAAACGTACAGATTGTCATAAAAAGAATGAAGACGTTCAACTTCCAAAGGCTGATGAGAAACACTCAGATAAGCTGAATCCCATTCATGCAGGAGCTGAAGTGAGCGTCTGCTCATGTTTAAACTGGTTCAGCTCCCAATTCAAGAATCTGCACGACATAGAAGGCCATCAAAGACAAGTTACACACATTTTTAAATGAGATTGCGTTGAGAAATTACTATTTTAGGTCAGTTGAGCCATGGTAATATTTTGATTTTATGCTTTTCCAGCAGGAAAAATCTATGTGGAAAAATAATTAATCAACAGCCTCAGATTGTTCTCTTCAGGTCGAGGGTGAGGTTCTGCCTCAAGTGGAGAAGTTCAAGTATCTCAGGGTTTTATTCACGACTGAGGGAAGAATGGAATGTGAAATTGACAGACAGATTGGTGCAGTGTCTGCAGTATTGTGGACTCTGTGCTGGTCCGTTGTGGTGAAGAGGGAGCTGAGCTGTAAGGCAAAGCTCTCTGTTTACTGGTTGGTCTACATTCCTTCTCTCACCTATGGTCATGAACTCTGGAAGTGACCAAAAGAATGAGATTGCGGATACAGGAAGATGAAAGGAGTTTCCTCTGCAGGGTAGCTGGACACTCCATTAGAGACAGGGCGAGAAGTTCAGTTATCAGGAGAGACTCGGAATAGAACCACTGCTCCTCCACATTGAGAGGAGCCAGTTGAGGTATTTTGGGCATGTCCGACTGGGAGGAGACCCTGGGGAGGACCCAGGACACGCTGGAAAGACTGTCTCTTGGATGGCCTGGGAACGCCTCCCAGAAGAGTTGGGGTGTTTGGTATATGATGGCTGTGGAAAGAGTTGTCTGGACCTCCCTGCTCAAGCTGCTGCCCCCGAGACCTGACTTAGGAATAAGTGGAAGATAATGGGTGGATGGATGGATGGATGGATGGATGGATGGATGGATGGATGGATGGATGGATAAACAACAGCCCAGGAGATACTTTAAAATCATTAAAATAAAAAAGGGTAAAATGGGTACAGGTACAAAGCATTTAATTTAATGTGTCACATATAAAAATGCATTCAGCATAATTTTGCGTATGAGGACAAATATTGTACATCAGATACATCCATTTAATTCGATGTTAAAATGTTTTAAAAGAAACTTTGGAAATTGCATTTCCTACAAAAACGCAGCGTGAATGTTTATTCATGTACTTTTACAGAAAGATGCTAAATGGAGGAAACAAAGCTACTAATGTTTAAGCCCAGAACTGTGAAGAAGAGCTGAAATGGATCAGCTGACATTTGCTAAAAGTAGAAAAATAAAAATGAAGAGCAACAAAAAAAATGTGTGGAAAAATTTGGAGTGGAAAAGTAGGTGAATGAGCAGAAAAACCTGAAATAAAAAGAGAAAGGCTGAAAAAAGCACTATTAAAAATAACTCGGGTGTGGCTGGAAAAAGCTGAAATTAGCAAATAAAAAAGGTGCTGAGAAAAGCAGAAGTAAAACTGAAATTAACTTAAATGTTGAAAGAGACAGAAAAAAGTTAAAATTAGGTAAACAAATCTGAAAAGAGCAGAAGATCACAGAAAGTGCAGAGAAAAGCTAAGCATGAACAACTAACTTTGTGATTTAGAAAATACAATTTCGGGGACAAAGAGTTAAAATTTTATACATTTGAATATGTTGTGCGGTGGCGCAACTGGTAGAGCTGCAGCCTCTCAGCGAGCAGGTCCCTGGTTCAAACCCCGGTTCAGGGTCCTTTCTGGGTGGAGTTTGCATGTTCTCTCTGTGCATGCGTGGGTTTTCTCCGGGTGCTCCAGTTTCCTCCTCCCACAGACCAAAAATATGCATGAAAAGAAAAGAAAAAAGTAAAAAAAAAAATTTACACGTTAGTCAGATGTGATGCGAGGAAGTGGTGGCGCAGAGATCAGAGAAGATGGGCCTGTGATCGGAAGGTCACCGGTTCAACTCTCCTGACCGACAACATCAAAATGTGGGTGGGAAAGGTGAAACACCCACACCTGTCTCCACCCTCATTTGCCCCACTCAGAGCCCTTGAGCAAGGCTCTTAACCCCCACCATCTGCTCCCCAGGGTGTCCTAGATAGCAGCTCTCTGCTCCACACAGAGGGCTGTGGTAGCTCAGTGGTCTGTGGTTGTGTCAGGAAGGGCATGTGGCGTAAAATCAATTGCCAAGTCTTCATGCGAGTTAGTCCACTATGGCGACCCCTGAAGAAGGGAGAAGCTGATAGAAGAACAAAAAAAGTCAGATGTGATGCTGGAGTACAGACAAGGTTTAAACAAAGGGGTAAGATATGACCTTGACCTTTAATGTTTTGACCTTGAACACAATTGGGATAATGGTTAACCAGTTGGTGTCTAGCTGTGAAGTTTGACATTTGACATGGTGAGCAGGTTATTAAATTAAAGCTGTTTAAAGAAAGGGATGACCTTTGACCCAGAGATCCTAAAATCAATAGGGATCATCTTTGACCCATGAGGTGTCTGGATGTGAACTTTGACATTACTATGTGAAAGGGTTATAAATTCAGAGCTATTTAAAGAAAGGGATTACTTTTGACCCTGACCTTTGACTTTGTGACCTTGAGATCAATAGGAATCATTGTGATCAAAAAATGGAGTGACAAAAATTTCAGGGGTCCAGCTGTAAAATTTGTCATTCCTGCATCACACAGTTGTAGAGACAGAACATTGTCCACAGAAAGAAGGACAGCTTCGGTTTGCCTTGGTGGCCATCTTGAATTTTTACATAGCCTTCAGTATGTGTTGCGTCACTCTTGGCTTCTACCGCCACAAATTTTAGCTTAAAAGGAAAAACAGACAAAAATGCTAAAATTAGCAGAGAGAAACTAAAAGTAGCAGAAACAATCTTAGTTTAACAGAAAGAAGGTTAAAAGAACGTAAAAACCCAAATAGCTACAAACAGAACAACAAACATAAATGAACACAAAAGTAATTGTAGAAAAAATAATTAATTTGATAATTGTGTGGGTCAACAATGATCCCTATGGGTTTTATTGCTCTGGGTCAAAGGTCAAGTCAAATGACACCATTTTTTTAAGTTCAAGTTTCTTTATTGTCATTCACATCACATTCATTCATTCATTCAACCTTTATTTAAACAGATAAATCACATTTAGCCTAAAAGACTCATTTACAAGTGAGACCTGTTTGGACAGACAAAAAAGTGGTTAACTGGACACATGTAGGAGTTGAAGGAGAAAAAAAATCCTATCAGACCTTTTTGTTTCCTGCGTGAGAAAAAAAAAACCCTCTAATATCAAAAAAGCATCTAGCACAAACAAGCACATAGTGACATAGACATTCTGCAGAGGGGGGGGCCGAGAGCGGTGAGCATGTTCATAGGTGCTCTCGAGGTCACTGTAAGAGTTGTGATAAGGATGGAATAATCAGCCAATGTCCTCCAGTGAGATCCATAATTATTCTTGAGGTATGTCGAGGAATGGCCAAGAATAATGTCTATGAGAATCCAAGAGTCCTGAAATGACGACACAAAGTTTATTCAGCTGGTTCATCTGGTTATCAGTTGGAAATTCCTCAGGGAGGGGGCGGTGAGCCTCAGATCACATGTTCTCCAGGCAAATTCAGATAAGATGGCCTTCAAGGCCAGCCAAGGGAACCAAATTCAGATAAACACACAGTTGTTTTGGGGACAGGCAGAACTTAATGACATCTACCTTGAGTCTGTGTTGGTCCACTCGGTTCCGAAATGTCCAGAATATATGGCCACACCAAAGGAATGTGACTGAGTAAAATCCCCAAGATCTGATCCATTCAGCCCAAAGCATTTGAGACCGGGTACTCGAAACACGAACCAAGCCATCATAAAGGCAAGCAGCGTGATCGGGTCCAAATTTGCTGCAGATGACTTCCTTGATTGTAGATAAAACCAGCAACCAGCCGAATCCAAAATAGCAGGAACCAGTTATCGAAAATCCAATTAAATATGCGTCCTTAAAATCCACAAATGGCAGCAGAGATAGACACATCATCAAGTCTTCCAAGTCGATGAGATATCCAGCTGCGTGCGTGCCAACAGGGCAAATCGGCTCGCCTAAAGCCTGTCTTCTCTTTGAAAAGAAATGTTGTGAATAGATTTGAGGGACCAACTGATCAAAAAGTCCATAATCATGTTTCAGAAGACATTTATAGAGGCTCTGAAGCAGTTTCACAGACAGACAGAGCAGCAAAGCAGAGAGGGAGGGGAGAAGCATCTGATCTTAGCAAGAGCAAGTGGTGAAGTCGTGTGTTACATGAGGTGAAACTGTGTACACAGGGTTCCACTTACATACATCAATAGCAAAAATGTAAAGTATAAAAAGAAACAGTAAATAAGGATCTAAGATATAAACTAATATATACGCTAAACCAATGCCAAAGGGTACGTTAAAAGATCTAAGACAAACGCTAAACACTAATAACGTAAAATAATACGGTGTAATAAACAGCAGCCCGCACTTTAATTGCTCTAAACGGATAAACCTTTAATATAAAAATGTAAAAGTGCACAGCTGGACACCTTATGGGTCAAAGTTGAGCTCTAATTATTTTAGGGTCACAAGTACAAAGGTCAGGGTCAAAGGTAAATGGTAAATGGACTGTACTTATATAGCGCCTTGTATCTAATCAAGATACTCAATAAGCTTTAAGGTACAATCGGTGCCCTCATTCACACAGCACTCTACTAGATCTATACAAAGAATAATCAGAGCTTTATCACATTCATACACCAATGGGACACACATCGGAGGCAATGAGGGGTTCAGTGTCTTGCCCAGGGACACTTCAACATGTGACTACTGGTGAAATCAAACCCCCAACTCTCATTGGAGAACAACTGCTCTAACTACTCAGCCACAGCTGCCCCCGAAGGTCACCTCTTTCTTTAAAGAGTTCCAGACTGGTAGCCCTTTGAGACTAAATGTTAATAAATTTTACATATAATTTCAACAGCACTTTCTTAAAGATGCAGTAAAATAAATTCAGTTATGTATGTAATGCTTGGTTTATAAAGAGGAAACTTAAAACCAGTAGGTAATGGCAAACTTCCAGACAGAATTTGTGTGACTGATTGTATAATTTATAATATATAAATAAAATATATCAGAATAAAAGTTGGGAATCCATCTTGGCTACCACCAGACCAAAGTTTAGCTCAATAACTTTACAACTTACTGAGTTTTAATCATTTTTGTGCTTATTATGATTGCTTTGCTGTGGCAGCCATCTTGTCTAGGGTTAACTCCAAAAGTCAGATGTGAATGTTACCTCAGTGATTATTCTCTGAAGGTTCATTAAAACCTGTTTGGTGGTTCGAATATGTCTTTAATACTTTGCTACAGACAAATGAACACAGTTTTGGTTGTTTATTTTGCCCTTGGTGGCAAAACAGAGATAGAGTTGCAGAGTTTAGATGTACACTGTATGTGAATCCAAAGGATATTAACTTAAGATTTTACAGTTCTATTTCTTACTGTAGTATGTTGATATAACACCATACAGTATTTAATTTTTTATTTAACCTTTATTTAAACAGGTAGTCTCATAGAGTCACAAGGACTCATTTTCAAGAATGACCTGTTTGGGAGTAGATGGTGGGGGTTAAGGGACTTGCTCAAGGGCTCAGAGTGGGGCAGTTGTGGGTGTGTCACCTTTCCCACCTACAATTTGAGGTTGTTGTTCCTGGGAGTCGAACCTTCGGCCTTCCAATCACATGCCCACCTTCTCTAACCTCTGCGCCACCACTTCCCAGTGACATGTCAGAAGAAGTTCCAGCTGCTGTGCCGGCCAAAACCCAGAGGAAGAAGTCCGCTCCGAAAGCAAAGGACCCAGCCTCCTGGGAGTGGAAGGGAGTGTCGCTGGTGGCGATCAGGAAGGTACTGGCTGGGAAAGAAGTGGACATGAGCAAGGCTAACAAACGCATCAACACTACCATCATCAAGCTGGTCACCAACGGCACTGAGCCAGACTAGGGTTGTTTTCACACCTGATAGTCCGCTAGACTCGGTTCGGTTGGGGACCAATATTCACCTTTTGTTTACATTTGAGCTGGTGAGTTTGCATTCACACTGCACTGTGCAGTCGAGTCAACCTGTTGAACCAACCTGTTCCCCCACTCGCCTGTGGTGGTGCTGCACCAAGAACTACTGAAAGAAACGACACAAAAACCTCTGAATACACTTCTTCTTCTTCTTCTTCTTCTGGAAATAAAAACAAAAACGGAGTGGTGTCAAATTTTAGTGGTTTTAGGAGTTATATTTTGTCATTTTTCACAATGGACTCAGCATGAGTGGAAGATGAGGCAGAAGACCATGGAGAATGTTGTTTTTCACACAAGACAGCTGACGGCTCCATATGAGGTAAGAGAAATGCGTGTTTGTTTTCCCTGCGCTGTACTCCATGCTTGCGGAGCGGTGCCCGGTCTGCTTACATTCACACTGTACTCGAACCGCACTAGAGTTCTCTTCTACCGGACCGAGACCTAGGTTTTTAGACGGGCCAGAGTTTGCCTTTTTGTTCCATGCCAGAGTTCGATGGGGCGTTCAATCCTCCCCAAATGAACCGGACTTCCTAGGCAAACGGGCTAGAGTTTGGGACAACAAAGCTGGTGTGAATGCACCCTAAAGGCACTGGGGCCCCAGGATCCTTCAAGCTCACCAAGAAGGAGCCTGCAGCCACCAAACCGGCCAAGAAGTCAGTCAAGAAGGTGACCAAAAGCCCCAAGAAAGTCGCTCCTAAGAAGCCAAAGGCTGCCAGGAAGTCTGCAATCAAGAAAACTGGCGCCAAAAAACCTGCAGCCAAGAAGGCCAAGAAGTAAAGCTGAGCTTCATGAGCTCTTCATCCCACACCGAGTACAACATTAAAGTAAATGGGACTGTAAAAAAAGGAAACGGAATCAATGAAAATCAGTGTTTGTTATTAGGTTTCATTGGGGATTCTTTTTTTTCTTTTGCTTTCTGTATCTAAACAGCTTCTCTGGTGAACATGTTAAAATTGTAAAATCTTCTCAGCAGCCTCCCGACGAGCTGTTGCAACAGTCAGACTTTGTTGAAGGTCTGTGGGAGTGTTGCCCTAACAACCGTTCTGTGGACTGTTTGCAAGTGTTTCAAGCTCCTGCAGGATTTGGGGGGTGGGGCAGGAATGTGTGTGTGTAAATCAGTGTTGGCTGGAACTGCTGGGGTGACCTAATGCACATCTGTGTGTGCTTCACTGATCAACACAAAGACTTTAGACTGAGAACAGTTTCACTCGTGTCTGTGCATGATGGAGGAGAGAGCTGCACGGCTGAACTGAGCATCAAAAAAATCAGATAAATGAATAAAAAAAGACAGATTAATCTCAAAATTATTCTGGCCTCCAGCTCAATCTTGGTGTTATTTTTGATCAGGACATGTCTTTTATCCCCCACATTAAAAATATTACAAGAACTGCCTTCTTCCACCTGAGTAATATCACTAAAATTAGAAACATCTTATCTAAAAATGCCCTGTGATGGACTTGCGACCTGTCCAGGGTGTACCCCGCCCCTCGCACAGTGATTGCTGGACATGAGCACCGGCGACCCGCATGACCCAAAATGGAAGAAGCGGGTAAAAGATAATGGATGGATTATCTAAAAATGATGCAGAAAAACTGGTTCATGCATTTGTCACGTCTAGACTGGACTATTGCAATGGTTTATTATCTGGGTGTCAAAATACTTCTTTAAAAAGTCTTCAGTTGATCCAAAATGCTGCTGCCAGTTGTAACTGGAGTCATTGGGAGAGATCATATCTCTCCAGTTTTAGCTTCTCTCCACTGGCTCCCTGTCAAATCCAGAATAGAATTCAAAATCTTACTTCTAACCTACAAAGCTCTCAACAACCTAGCTCCATCTTATATTGCAGATCTTATTGTTCTATATTTTTCTAACAGAGCACTTGGCTATCAGACTGCAGGTTTACTTGCGGTCCCTAGAGTTTCCAGGAAAAGAATGGGAGGCAGATCTTTCAGTTATCAGGCTCCTCTCTAGTGGAACCAACTTCCAGTTTCTGTCTGTAAGACGGACACATTATCCAGTTTTAAAACTAGGCTTAAGATTTTTCTTTTTGAGAAATCCTATAGTTAGGTTTGGCTTGTTATGCTGCTATAGGCTTAGGCTACTAGAGGACAAATTGACCTAATTTCCTTAAATTAATTGTTAAAATTAATAGTTTTCATTTGATACTATTTCTATCTTAACATGTGATTCTTGACCTGCCATTGTGTATCTATTTCTCTCAAACCCAGCTGGTCGAAGCAGATGGTCGCTTGTCCTGATCCTGGTTCTGCTAAAGGTTTCTTCCTCATGAGGGAGTTTTTCCTTTCCACTGTCGCCTTCATGCTTGCTCAAGATGAGATTTCAAAGCAGTCAGATAAATAATGTTAACTTATTATTTTTATGTGAATGTTTCTGTTCCGTGCCCTGAGACGACTTGTGCTGTGACTTGACACTATGTAAATAAACTGAATTAAACTGAACTGAAAACACCCAGAGGGTCATCAGTGGTGCGACTCAGAGCAGCTGCTCACCTCCAGCAGCTGCTCCAATTCTGAGTTCTTATATTTTATTCATAACTTGCAGAACAATTACCAGATTAGTCCTCGAGCTTCAACTACAGGTTGCAAAAAGTATTAAAAAATTAAATAAAAACATTTATGAAAACGAATATATCAGTATGAAAACATTTTTTATGCAGAAGCGTAACAGATGGCAGAGACATGGTATGGTATGGTACAAAGTTTATTCATTTAAAAAAATACAAAACAATTCCATAACAATATAAATAAATACAAGAGCTTTAAAATGAAAGGCAGCAGAAAGAAGAAAAAATCTTATTATATCTGCCCCTTTTTTCAAACAATTAGTTCAATCATAATAATCTTCAAGTAACAGAACAAAATGAATAACTCATAAAACATGGTGACACTGATGTGAATTTTAATATTTTAAAGTAAAAATTACTACACATCTTCATCTATCTACAGACACTACTTGGTCTTTTTTTTTTTTTTTTTGGTAATGATCCTCCTCATAAAAGAAATGAAACGTTTTCTGCCTTTAAATGACGGTAACACGTCCACTCCAACATAAACAAAAATATAAGACCTTGATTATAATTCTGGGTAAAATTATAACATTTAAACATTTTCACATCAGAATTGTTGTGAATCTTGAAAATGTTCTTTAAATTTGATCTGTACAAGTATATAGTCTGCTCCTGTGTTCTTGCTTCAAAATAATACTACAAGTATTACTTTTTACAACTGCAATGAGGATAACATTTGATTAGAATGAAATAACTTGATTTATGCCATCACTTTATCAAGGTCAAGGTCAAGCATCTTTATTGTCATTCACATCACATGTGGTACATGAAGTGGAACAAAATTGTGTACACAGGGTCCCAAAAATCTATCATGTGTTGCACAGAGAAGAACCTAGAAGCCTTAATGAACACAGAAACTCTTCTCTTCAACATACAGCAATAGAGAAACAAAAGGTTAATTTTACAACCTGTAACTTTCTATTGCACATGCAAAACTTTTCCTAAAATATTTTTACATCTGAATTTCCTTTTTATGACACATGGTGGATTCACTGAATTTTGTCATTCTAATCTGGTAGCATATAATTTAGGGAAACTTCATGTGAGCAAAAGAATTACCGTACTTGCCACCGTACATGTTGTATCAGTTCAAATATGTCTAATAAAGTGGACAAAAACATAAATATGTCACTTGGCTGTATAAGTCACATCTATTATGTGTCACCGTTGACACATCGCATTTGTTACACGCCACCGCTGACAACGCGGAAATGTGGGCCGGTGTTGTGCCAAAAATCGATTGGCTGCCAAATGGTGGCTGCGGGAGCGTTCATAGGAGGACTTTAACAAGAATTTAAAAGATTAACACTTAAAAACAATTATTTGTTTGCTCAAAATTATAACAAAGTTGTGTCTCAGTTTAACTTTTCCTTAATAAATGCACTTTAATGGTCATATCAACTGCATTATGACTGGGCGGCAAAATGCAACTGATTTGACGTTTGCTCCAAGAGTTCCAGAGCGAAAAGAACGTGGCTTGGTATGGCAAGACAAGTGTCTCAGCCACTTTTACCTATTAATGAGACACTTGCTTGCCATATTATTCAACCACCCTTTAGTGGCTGAAAATGGTAGTGTTTAATCCAAAAAAGCAAAATCTGGTCCTCTGGACATTCAAAAAAAAAATAAAAAATTGTAGAATCTTTTCGTCTTTCAGTGTGCTGTATGAATGGGTCAATGAGGACACAGATTGTAGTGTAAAGTGCTTTGAGTATCTTGAAATAAGATAGAAAGGCGCTATATAAGTACAGTCCATTTACCATTTACCATATATGTCGCTTTGCTGTAAGTCGCAGGGCATGCTAATGTATGCACAAAGGTGTGATTTATACAGTGAAAAATACGGGACATAAATTATAGATAATAGTACAAGGCAGTTTACACATTCGGTGTACAGAATCAGGAGGTTACAAAAACGGTAATGAATCATCTTTACTAGCTATATTTGACACTCAGTTCTGTTGTCTTTACTGCTGACAGACTAATAATAATCACTATTAAACAAAAGTACAGTTGTTCAATACAACTTATTATGGGCCTATTAAAGGGTAAAGTTACACAGCTATATTTAGGCAGGTTGGAAAGACATAAATGTCATATTTCAGAGATACTGCTTGGTAAAAAGAAAATGTGAACATAAATTGTTTTACACAATGTCCAAATATTTTATCAAAAAGAACAAAGAAGAAAAAGAAAAAACACCACTAATAAATCCTCAAAGTAAAAGAGAATTAGAATGTATCAAGAAAATAATAAAGCATAGATACTTGTCTCCTAATGACACTCCTCTCTGAAACTACAAGGTTACTACACAGTGTTGGTGCAGATCTGCTGTTATGATATCATCTTACATCCAACAGAGTCACATGACCTCTGGGAGGATACTGGGGGGTTGAGGGTGTCAAGAAGGGGGGGTTCAAAATGTTTCAATAAAAAACATATGTAGGGAGGAGGGAGCTGCCACTAACCAGAGAGGGAGAGGCTGACTACATCAGGAGCGCAGAGCAAGAGGGAAAGGAGAAGGTCTGAGACTACAGAAACCAAAACCAAGATCAGAACCAAGACCGAGTTCAGAACCACCATGGCAGAGTCCATCAAAAGGAAAAACTCCAGCAAGCAACTCCTGCAGAACCTCATCAGGTGAGAAAAGAAATGCTTCTGAAATGGAATTATATATATACAGGTGTATGTATATATATATATATATATATATATATATATATATATATATATATATATATA
>NC_056499.1:47603006-47607061 GCF_014905685.2 Nematolebias whitei | reverse complement strand
ATATATATATATATATATATATATATATATATATATATATATATATACACACACACACACACACACACACACACAGAAAAATGTATCAAAGCAACACTTTTGCTTTTACTCCCATTTTTCATGAGCTGAACTCAAAGATCTAAGACTTTTTCTGCGTACACAAAAGGCCTTTTCCTTCAAATATTGTTCACAAATGTAAATCTGTGTTAGTGAGCACTTCTCCTTTGCTGAGATGATCCACCCACCTCACAGGTGTGGCATATGAAGATGCTAATTAGACAGCAGGACTATTGTACAGGTGTGCCTTAGGCTGGCCACAACAAAAGGCCACTCTATAATGCAAAGTTTATCTTAATTATTGGGGGGGGGGGGGATGTCAGTATGGCACAGTGGTTAAGTCACCTGACTTTGTGGCAGAAATATTCAGTTCAGGATTCAAATTCTGGTGCCAACCTCCAACCTCAGTCACATTATGAAGGAGAGACAACACATTGAGTCCTTGCAGGCTCAGACTTCCTCTGAATCAGTAAAGTCTGTGTTAGCTGTTGAAGAACCAGAACATTCTGATGAGAAATGGACTGCTGGAGCAAGACGTGCGTGGACAAGGGCAGAGAACCTAACACTTTGGAACGCTACTGTGCGAGCAAGCTTAGAAAGAGGGGTTAGATGGGAAGGTTGTAGGATCTATGGAAACTTGGATACCCATCATCCAGATTGAACCAGAAACAACTTTGGAGTCAGTGTTCCAACATTTGAGCGAGGACTCTGCTACCACACCTGCAGACTGACAACGATGCTCTGATAAGTGGCATCTAGGATGACAGGTCAAGGGGGATGTCCCATCATTCCCACTATCAGCGTATAGGTACCAATACAGGATGAAACAGATCCTGGAGTACATCAGGAGGAAAGCCCTCCATGATGAACTGATGAGTTCAGGCAGCAGCAGAAAACCAGTGTGGACAAGGAGGAGCAAGAGGAACCATCATGGAAAGATAAGCACCTGCACGGCATGTACCACTGGAAAATTGAGGAAGTGGCTGATATCAACAAATCCTACCAGTAGCTGTAGAGGGCCGGACTGAAGGACGGCACAGAGGCTCTGATCATGGCAGCACCAGAACAGAACCTCAGCTCAAAAGCAGTAGAGACTGGGGTCTACCAGGCCAAACCCAAGGTGCAGACTGTGCAGTGACGCCCCGACACAGTCCAGCACATGATACATACTGTGAGACTTTCAGATCCAGAGCGATAAACAGGTGTGTGTGGTCCTACAGGACATCCAACACGTTATCAAATATTTAACTAATTATATGCAGGCCTTTTATATCAGCATACAAAAGAGAGGGTAGGTCACGTTTAAGGACAAACAACAATTAATAATTTATGAGATTTTGTGTGGGAGTTTGAAGTTTGTGGGTTCCTCAACTCTTCTCTACCTCATTTACACTGAGATAACTTTAAAACTTAACAAAATTAATTGTACAAAACAAGTGGTAAACCGATAAACTAAACCAGAACAACATATCCTGATGCATGCTCAATAATCCAGGTAGAAAATCCAAAAAAGTTCAATCTGGTCCTCTGGACATTCAAAAAAACAAAAAACAAAGCAAAAAAATATAGAAACGTTTCCTCTTTCATCTGAGAGACTTCCTCAGTCTGAGGTGCTGTATTCAGCTCAGTCCCTTAAATAGCACCTTCTCAGAGTGGATCAACCAGTTTGCTGCTAACAACCAAAACCAGCTGATCACGTGATCAAGAAGGACCATCAGTCTAACAATGGATCATTAGCACACTGATGGCTGTTTACTGTTCACAGAGGGCTGAGTGATACTAGCAATCACAGCATTGTAAGAGGGGGACAGTTGAACCCGGAGGAACCCTCCCTGTGAATAGTAAACAGCCATCAGTGTGCTAATGATCCATTGTTAGGCTGATGGTCCTTCTTGAGCATGTGATCAGCTGGTTTTGGTTGTTAGCAGCAAATTGGTTGATCCACTCTGAGAAGGTGCTATTTAAGAGACTGAGCTGAATACAGCTCCTCAGACTGAGGAAGTCTCTCGGATGAGAGACGAAACGTTTCTATATTTTTTTGCTTTGTTTTGTTTTTTGTTTTTTTGAATTTCCAGAGGACCAGATTGAACTTTTTTGGATAAACCAGAACAAGCTCTAATAAAACAAATGAGAACATCTATTTTACACTTTGGCACATTTGAGGGAAAACGTGTAAGTAGTTACGACACAGAGTTTAGAGTTAGTGGTGACGCTTGTGCAAACTGTGGTGATTTTAATATTTTTACAAAGATGTTTTCTAATGATGTGTTTCACATTAGCAGATAATCAGAAGCACATGTAAGATCCAGGCCAGCGCTATCACTAACTATGACCTCAGCGTTGAATAATGCTTGTTATCAATGTTGCAAATACTTTGTAACAAAGACTGGAGTTTCTAAACTTTGCAAACACTGTCCATCGAGGTGCTCACAGAAGAACCTTACTCAAATGGTGAGGGAAACTCAAAACACTTTGGTTTCATTTTTTTACCATGCATATTTTTAAATGTGCAAAACATAACAATGTGAACATAATGATGCCATTGTTCTAAATCAAACAATCAAAGAAAAAAAAAAAAAACAGACAAACCCTAAATTACAGACATTTGTTTTATTATCAAGTGAACTGAGAGAAAAAAAATAATATTTTTTGTGCTCTTCTTTTTTATAGATAGATTAAAAATTTGAAAGAAAAAAAACTATTCAAAGGTTAGGGCTTTTGTTTGTTTTGTTTTTGGTGGGGTAATTTGGGCAGTGAGTGTCTTACCTGTAGCAGACAGCAATCACTGATCTTAATTTGGAGAATCAAGCAGAAATTCTCATCACTCTCTGGCCCCTATTCCACCTTGGACTCAGGCTCCGGCCTGTCATGGCGGCAGTATCCATGATCCTCTATCTGCTTGCACGGACCGAACTCTATGAAACAATTCAGTTCCGCGGGGAACTTTGAATGTTCTGTGTCTGCTGGACCCGTTTCTGGAGAGCAGTTATCGTCCGCTGCCACTTTCATTATTGTCATCATGCTGCTAACAAGACCATGATGCTAACAGGACCATGCTGCTAACAAGACCATGCTGCTAACAAGACCTCACTGCTAACAGGACACATTGCTAACAGGACCACACTGCTAACAGGACCACATTGCTAACTGGACCACACTGCTAACAGGACCCCACTGCTAACAGGACCACATTGCTAACAGGACCACACTCCAAACAGGACCGCACTGCTAACAGGACCACATTGCTAACAGGACCACACTGCTAACAGGACCACATTGCTAACTGGACCACACTGCTAACAGGACCCCACTGCTAACAGGACCCCACTGCTAACAGGACCCCACTGCTAACAGGACCACACCGCAAACAGGACCAATTTCGATTCAATTCAGTTTATTTAGCGCCAAATCACAAAAAAGTTGTCTCTGTGCACTTTACAGGAACATTCACATAAAAGTCAATTAGTAAAGTTCTCTATCTAAGGAATCCAGCAGACAAGTTGAATCTTGGCTTCGTTGCAGTCTCCCATCCTGAGCAAGCACAGTGGCAACAGTGGAAAGAAAAAACTCCCTTTTTAAAAGGAAGAAACCTCCAGCAGAACCAGGCTCAGGACAAGCGGCCATCTGCTTTGACCGGCTGGTTGAGAGGACAGGAAGGAGAGACAGATGAACATAGAATGGTAGGTCCAGGTGTATTTGAAAGACAAAAAAAATAAAACACATGTTAAGGATAGAAAAATAATTACAAATACAAAACAGGTTGAGCAGAGTAAGTAAAGACAGTAGTAGAGTGAAAATTGTGGTCAGTTTGTCCTCTAACAGTCTAAGCCTATAGCAGCATAACTATGGGACAGCTCAGGAAACCCAAGCCGACCCTACCACAATGCTAACTGGACCACACTGCTAACAGAACCACACTGCTAACAGGACCATGCTGCTAACAGGACCACACTGCTAACAGGGCCACACTGCTAACAGGACCAAACTAATAACATGAC
>NC_056499.1:47589911-47593006 GCF_014905685.2 Nematolebias whitei | reverse complement strand
AGGGCATCAGGCAGAGATGGGTCTTTGGGACATTGTTCACTCCTTCCTTTATAATTGTCTTAAAGAGTCCAAACTTTAATCAGTTTTTGACATACTGTACATTCAGTGGTCACTCCAAGTTTCAATCTGCGCAGTAGTTCAAGTGTGGGGGAGTGGTGGCACAGAGGGTAGAGGAGGTGGACCTGTAATCAGAAGGCTGTTGGTTCAATCCCCCGGAGTGACAACGTCAACATGTGGGTGGAAAAGGTGAAACACCCATGCAGTCTCCACCCTCATTTGCCCCACCTTGGGCCCCTGAGCAAGGCCCTTACCCCCCACCATCTGCTCCCATAAACAGGTCTCTTTTGAAAATGAGTCCTCGTGACTCAATGAGACTATCTGTATAAATAAAGGTTAAATACAGAAATAATAGTAATAACATGTTTTGGTAACAGACACTGTCCCTAATAGTTTATAGCAAAGTTTAAAAACTATATCAAAGTCCATGCTCAATAATCCAGGTAAAGAAATCCAACAGTGTTCAGTCAGGTCATCTGGACACTTCCTTTGTTTTGTTGAGAGACGTTTCACCCTCCATCCGAAGGTGACTTTGATGTCTTGAGCCACTTTAGCTGTGGTTACTTGGGAGGAGTCGACATGGGAGAGGACAGCCCCCAGAAACCATCTTATCACCAGCAAACTGGTTGGTCCACTAGGAGTGAACTGCTTAGTGGGGAAAACAGTTTGTATGTGACTTCTCAGACTGATGAAGTCCTTCGGATGGAAGGCAAAAGGTCTCAACAAAAAACAGGAACCATCCAGATGACCTGACTGACCAATGTTGGATTTAAAAACTATACTGAAGTGTCTGTTAGCAGTCATGTGTCAAAGAGTTCTCTGACACCTCTGAAAACCATTATCACACCAGTTATTAGCTAAAAATGTAGGGCAGAGTGGTGGTGCAGGGGTTAGAGAAGATGGGTCTGTGATCAGAAGGTTGCCGGTTCAACTGCCTGGACTGACAACATCAAAATGTGTGTGGAATATGTGAAGCACCCACATCTGCCTCCACCCTCATTTTACCCAGTCTGGGCCCTTGAGCAAGGCTCTTAACCCCCACCCTCTGCTCTCCTGAGAACCCCAGATAGCAGCTCTCTGCTCCACACAGAGGGCTGTGGTAGCTCGGTGGTCTGTGGTTGCGTCAGGAAGACCATCCGGTGTAAAAACAATCACCAAGTCTTCCTGGGGGTTAGTTCGCTGTGGCGACCCCTGAAGGGGGGAGCAGCTGAAAGAAGAAGAAATTATTTCAATAAGTCTAGAAGTGACTGAGCTACAGACACGTTGTGTTCTCAACGTGAGCTACAACATGAACGCATGGCGCTTGAAATTCTATGATTCTTTTCAATCCATTCAGTCCTCTGGAAAATTGAGAGTGATATTTTGAGGTGTGAGTTGAAAATCACGTGGACCAGGACCTCCCTCTCTACAGGTCCTTCTAAAAAAATTAGCATATTGTGATAAAGGTCATTATTTTCCATAATGTAATGATAAAAATGATACTTTCATATATTTCAGATTCATTGCACACCAACTGAAATATTTCAGGTCTTTAATTGTTTTAATACTGATGATTATGGCAGACAGCTCATGAAAACACAAAATGCCTGTCTCAAAAAATTACCATATCATGAAAAGGTTCTCTAAACAAGCTATTAACCTAACCATCTGAATCAACGACGTAACTCTAAACACCTGCAAAAGATTCCTGAGGCTTTTAAAAACTCCCAGCCTTGTTCATTACTCAAAACTGCAATCATGGGTAAGACTGCCGACCTGACTGCTGTCCAGAAGGCCATCATTGACACCCTCAAGCAAGAGGGTAAGACACAGAAAGAAATTGCTGAAGGAATAGGCTGTTCCCAGAGTGCTGTATCAAGGCACCTCAGTGGGAAGTCTGTGGGAAGGGAAAAGTGTGGCAGAAAATGCTGCACAACGAGAAGAGGTGACCGGACCCTGAGGAGGATTGTGGAGAAGGGCCGATTCCAGACCTTGGGGGACCTGCGGAAGCAGTGGACTGAGTCTGGAGTAGAAACATCCAGAGCCACCGTGCACAGGCGTGTGCAGGAAATGGGCTACAGGTGCCGCATTCCCCAGGTCAAGCCACTTTTGAACAAGAGACTGCGTCAGAAGCATCTCGCCTGGGACTGCTGCTGAGTGGTCCAAAGTTATGTTCTCTGATTACAGTAAATTTTGCATTTCCTTTGGAAATCAAGGTCCCAGAGTCTGGAGGAAGAGATGAGACACAGAATTCACATTGCTTGAGGTCCAGTGTCAAGTTTCCACAGTCACTGGGGTGTCATGTCATCTGCTGGTGTTGGTCCACTGTGTTTTATCAAGGGCAGGGTCAATGCAGCTAGCTATCAGGAGATTTTGGAGCACTTCATGCTTCCATCTGCTGAAAAGCTTTATGGAGATGAAGATTTCATTTTTCAGCACGACCTGGTACCTGCTCACAGTGCCAAAACCACTGGTAAATGGTTTACTGACCATGGTATTACTTTGCTCAATTGGCCTGCCAACTCTCCTGACCTGAACCCCATAGAGAACCTGTGGGATATTGTGAAGAGAAAGTTGAGAGACACAAGACCCAACACTCTGGATGAGCTTAAGGCCGCTATCGAAGCATCCTGGGCCTCCATAACACCTCAGCAGTGCCACAGGCTGATTGCCTCCATGCCACGCCACATTGAAGCAGCCATTCATGTAAAAGGATTCCCGACCAAGTATTGAGTGCATAACTGAACATGATTATTTGAAGGTTGGCGTTTTTTGTATTAAAAACACTTGTCTTTCATTGGTGGGATGAAATATGCTAATATTTTGGGACAGGCATTTTGGGTTTTCATGAGCTGTGTGCCATAATCATCAGTATTAAAACAATTAAAGACCTGAAATATTTCAGTTGGTATGCAATGAATCTGAAATATATGAAAGTTTCATTTTTATCATTACATTGTGGAAAATAATGACCTTTATCACAATATGCTAATTTTTTTAGAAGGACCTGTATATGTTTGGGTTCACCAGGTCTGTCCAGCAGCCCCCCCCCCCCCCCC
>NC_056499.1:47577325-47589811 GCF_014905685.2 Nematolebias whitei | reverse complement strand
CACACACACACACACCACCAAACCAGGTCCAACTTACCACCAGGTGGTGGTCAGTTGTCACTCGGACGAGTTAAGGATGAAGAAAAATTAAAGAGAAGACTTTATATTAATACCTTCCAAGTTTTAGTCAGTTTTGTAATGTTTCTTTTTTTTTTTACTTTTACTTTACTTTTAGTAGATTTTTACACAAGTAACATTACTTGAGTAACATTTGAAGAGCATTTACTTGACATTGCATTATTTTAGTGGTCTCTCCACCTCTGCCAGAAACTTCCAATGGACTGCCGAGCAGGACTTTAGAGGGATTTCATCTGTTACCAAACCTTATCTGAATGAGAACAATTAAACTTTACTGGCATGTCACGGTCAGCGGCCCCCGCTGCCCCCCCCATCTGCCTAAGCCTCTGCTTTCTCCTTCAAGCTGCAACCAGGAACCAACTGTCACGGTCAGCGGCCCCGCTGCCCCCCCATCTGCCTAAGCCTCTGCCTTCTCCTTCAAGCTGCAACCAGGAACCAACATTTATATCTTCAAACAATCATCCCACAAACTAAATCATTTCCTTCCATTTCTAGGTTCTGTCTCTGTCTGCTCTTTATATTTTTGTTGTTCTGCTCTGTGTGTGATTTTCTGTTTATCTGATTCTGTTATTCTCCACTCACTCCTCAGTCTGCCTCTCCACTCAATCTTTATCATTCACACCTGTCCCTCATCAGCCACCTGCCCAGGTGCTCTCGTTACTCACTCTCCCTCTGTCTCATAAAAAAGCCTGTCTCTCCTTCACTTTTTGTCCGGTGATTGTTCTGTGTTTACAGACATCTCAGTCCTCTTCTGTCTTGTCTGTTTCTTGTCCACCTGATCATCTGCTCTGCCTTGTTCCTGATCCTGTTGCCCAAGTAAGTTTTGCTGCACCGACAGCTTTTTGTTTTGTTATTGAAATAAATTGTTTTTGTTTTTGAACTCCTGCCTCGCTCGCCTCTCTGCATTTGGGTTCCAACACTGAGGATCGTGACACTGGCATGTTTTAAAGAAGATCCTTTCTCCCTCAAACGTGTTGCATTCATGAGCACAAATATCCAAATCACAAAATCCGGACATTAAATTATGTTTTCAGTACCATGATAAAAAGATGCACGAAATGAAAACCTGACTGCAGAGGATCACTGATCTCTGAAAAACATTAGTGTGAAAGCTCTTAGCATAGATGACTTGTTAGCTGTAAGCTACATTGTTGCCAGAAAGTTAAATTTATCTTTTGTGCATTCTCTTTTCTTTGACATTTTAGGCAGATGTGATGAGAACCAGATCAGTTCAAAGTCTCAGATGACTCGTTCACCCCCACAGACCGGACCAACAAGCCAAAACAACCCACACATTAAATCGATTTACAGCCAAACTTCAGACTCCCTCCTGCCAATATGGCGTCATTAACTCTCTAGTATCTTTTATGTCCTGATGCATGTTGAGTCCTCCAGGTGAATAAATCACAGCAAAGTTAAGTCAGGTACTCTGGACAGATTCTTCTTGTTGAAACATTTTGTCTTCCATCCAAAAGACTTCATCAGTCTCAGGCCATGAGACAAAACCCAGTCCCATAAATAGCACCTTTTCAAAGTGGATCTGTAGTTAGGCCTCTGAGGAACGATTGTTGCACTGATGGTCCTTCTGCATGTGAAAGACTCTGGAAGCCCCCAGCGGACTGGTTTGATCCACTTTAAAAAGCTGCTTGTTATAGGGCTGAGTTTGTGGCAGGCCTCGGTCTGATGAAGTCTTTCAGATGAAATAAAGAAGAATCTGTCCAGATGACCTGACTTAACTTTTTTAATCTCTTATGTCACTGCCCATATAAAAGTTCTCAGAGTGAATTATGTTTAACCAAAGAGATTTTATTGTTCTGTAAAAATTGATTTTTCTTTTGCTCATTAATGTTTTCTGGGCTGATAGATTAAGACACGGACATGTTGAACAAATGTGCTTCATTCTTATGTTGTCTTTCTTCTGTGATGCTGCAGTCCTTGTTCCAACATGGTCTCAAAACAAAATGCGCATTTTATTTATTGGCAGACGCTGTTAAAGGAAAGCAGTTGTGTAACTGCATGTGTCTGCGAGCGTGTTGGCTGTCTATTAACAACATTTCACTGAACAGCTTACCGTATTTTCCAGTGTATAAGTCACCGTTTTTTTGCGTAGATTTGTCAGTCCTGCGACTTATATACGTTTTTTTCCCCACATTCATAACACAAGTTTTGACTGATGCTTTAACTTTTGAAGAACTGCAACAGTGAGTTCTCCCGTGTCCGCTCGCTTCACTCAGCTGGTGCAGGCGGAGGAACACTGGAGAGCTAGCGGCTCCGGTCGTGATGGATGGATGGATGATGGATGGATGGATAATGGATGGATGGATGGATGGATGGTGCCACACCACCCAGGCAAAATGAAGCTGTTTTGACCATTAGTTAAACACATAATAAATGTGACTTATATGCCATAAAATATGGTAGATTAAAAGTCTCAGAAATTGATGACTGAATGAAAAACTGTTTTAAGTTAACCTGACTCAAGATGGCCATCACCACTGAAAATACAAAAATGGCTAAAGCTTGGTCACTTTTACAGATACCGAGTTTAAATTTTAATTTACTGAGTCCTTCTCAACATACGTCCCGAGAGCAAAATGATTGTTTAAAACTTCTGCCTGCAAAGAGGCAGGTGTTTCCTCAGAGCTAGTTTCATTTATTATAGCGATCGGTTTTATCATTTCACTTATTGAACGTTTTGAGCTCCTTCACTGGGGTGTTTGTGAGTTGTCTACAGACATGAATGTTCACAGGTTGTTTCATTTCTTTAACCCAACCAAAAACAAAAACAAAAACACTGCAGCAGAGATTACCAACATTAAGTGTAACTGGTTGAAGTGAAAACCTTCTCTAAGATAAGATATAAAGATACTAATAAAACGAGGTCACAGTAAGAACACAAACTGCTTCAATAACTATATTGTTTTTATTTTATCATAACATTCATTGGAGCGGCACGGTGGCTGAGCTGGTAGAGCTGCTGCCTCTCAGTGAGAAGGTCACCGGTTCAAATCCTGGCTGGGTGCCTTTCTAGGCTTTCTGCATGTTCTCTCCGTGCATGTGTGTGTGTTCTCCAGGTACTCCAGTTTCCTCCCACAGACCAAAAACATGCATGTTAGGCTGATTGGTAACTCTAAATTGTCTCTAGGTGAGAGTGAGAGTGAATGCCATGACATTGACCTTTTGTTTCTCTAGCCCCGCTAGAGAAACAAAAGGTGACTAATCTGGGGGTGATAATGGACCCGTCCTTAAAACTCAACTGTCACGTAAACATGATGGTCAAATCCTGTTTTTTTCAGCTGAGACGGCTGTCTAAGCTGAAGCCTATACTCTCCAAGAAGAACCTTGAGACAGTGATCCACGCCTTCATAACATCTAGGCTTGATTACTGCAATTCACTTCTGTTTGGAATCAGTCAGTCCTCCATTGCTCGTCTACAACTGGTCCAAAATGCTGCAGCCCGATTTTTAACTGGTACAGGCTATAGAGAGCACATCACGCCAGTTTTGGCCTCCCTGCACTGGCTACCCATTCACCTTCGGATCCATTTCAAAATTCTCATGTATGTTTTTAAATCACTGAACAGTTCCGCCCCATCCTATCTCACTGATCTTCTGCAGCCATATGTCCCACCGCGCTCTCTGAGGTCAGCAGACCAGATGCTTCTCTCAGTCCCAGAAACCCGTCGTAAGCTCAGGGGTGACAGGGCTTTCTCTGTTGCAGGTCCACGACTGTGGAATGAGTTGCCACTGAGTGTCCGGCAGGCTCCCACACTCTCAGTCTTTAAGTCTCGCTTGAAGACCCACTTCTATTCGCTTGCCTTTACCACGTTGTGATTTGTTTTGGTCCGGTCTGTTCTCTACTCTGTTGGCCATTTTAGTTAGCTTCTGCTGCTATTTGTATCTGTATTTCTATTTTATGTTTTCCTGTCTGCTGTGCATGTTTGTTTTCTTTTGTACAGCACTTTGGTTGGCCTTGTTGCTGTTTTAAGTGCTATACAAATAAATTGGTATGGTATGGGTCTCTTTTGTCTCTATGTGTCCCTGTGATGGACTAGAGACCTGTCCAGGGTGTCCCCCACCTCTCACACAGTCACTGCTGGATATGGGCACCAGTGACCCCCGGGATCCAAAAAGGAAGAAGTGGGTAAAGATGATGGATGGATAACATTTCTTGTATCGCTTAATGCAAAAAGGCAATAATATCGTCTTAATTTTTCAGTCAGGTCATCTGGACAGTTTCTTTTATTGTTTGTTTTTTGTGCTGAAACGTTTCACCTTCCATCCAGAAGGCTTCATCAGTCAAGGAAACACACAAAACAAAACTGATTCTTCCACCAACAGCTTACTCCAAAGTGAAACAAACCAGTTATGTTGGTGCTAAGATGGTCTTTTTGGTACGCCCCCTCCTCTTGTGCCGGCACCTCTCCCTTGTTATACTGGATTATTGAGCATGGATTTTGTTACTTTTATTATCTTTCTGCAGATTATTTCAGAAACTGGTGTCTTATGACTCACAGTTTAAAAAATATTGTTTTACCTGAAGATCCAAATGTCTGCACCCATTTGATGCCCAACAACTAATCCTGTCGAAGGACCATCTTAAAACTGTCATCTTTTCCAGTTCTAGTCAGATTGTCCCAGTTGTCTCTTTACTTTGAAGGAACAGGACTTAAAAGATGTTGCTGGTCAGTCTGTGCTCCTCCTCCTCTTCCTCCTCCTCCTCCACCACCATATGCGTCTTTTTCTCAAGAGGCTGAGATCAAATGAAACAGCTCAGCAGCTGGCTGAAGCACCTCCAGATGTGCTCGGACAATAAAATGGCTTACCGTTGCTCAGTTCAGCCCACTGGAAACTAAACAGAAACTAATGACGTCTCCAAGGTTATTTCTCTTGCATGTAAAGATATTTGTACTGTCAGACATTTTTTTGTTTGTTTGAACATATAGAGGGTAAATTTAATGGAAATCAGAACGACTCAATGGATGAGGGTTTATTAAACCAAACAGGCGGTAGAAAACATGTCTGCTTTGTGTTTTTCAGAGTGTGTGAGCTCATGGGGCTGTGGTAGGTTGGTGGTCGGTGCTGTAGTCTTGTAATCCTGAGGTTGAAGGTTCAAGCCCAGGTTGTGGCAGGAAGGGCATCTGGTGTAAAACATATTGGTAAATCTTGCATGTGATGTCACTGTGGTGACTCCTGAAGAAGTAATCAACTTAAAGAAACTTAGTGGAGTGTGTGTGTGTGTGACTTGATAGTGACTACAAGGACCTAACTAGACACACATGGAAAAAGCCTCTTTTTATATAAATCTCAGACTAATACGTTTTTAATGTATGCCAAGGTATAAAGAAGTTTAAGTTTGAAATTATTGATCAGACAAAATTGATCATTTTTAACTTTTAAAAGACTAGCAGTAGCTCACCAACACTTCAAGTCGGGACTTCAGCGCCTCCTACCAGAGATGTGTGAACTTCCAGAGGCAGCGCAGACACACTCGTCTTTGCAGCAGTTTCAGGGAACTGTTTCATGAAAGGCCTCACGCTAAGAAGTGCAGGATGCAAACTGTTGTTCATGCTGACTGCAGGGTGACCGAGCAGCGGAGCCAGGAGGATGCTGAGGAGGTGGAGCGGGAGAGAAGGAGGAGATCCAGGGAGAAGCAGAAAGGAAGCCTGTCCTGCTCAGAGCCCCACCAGCCCGGCGTCACACACAACACA
This sequence comes from Nematolebias whitei, assembly GCF_014905685.2. Lineage (NCBI taxonomy): Eukaryota > Metazoa > Chordata > Actinopteri > Cyprinodontiformes > Rivulidae > Nematolebias > Nematolebias whitei. The sequence continues at coordinate 47,584,023 of NC_056499.1, read as the reverse complement.
GAGTGAGTGTGGCCAAACACACACTGCTTGACTTCTCTGTACCCTCAACTGTCTCACAAATAGTAAATATTAAGAAAAATGCTGCACTGTACCTGAAAACCAGCGAGTTATAATTTGTCTGTTAGTTACTGTAAACACAATTCAGTCTAGACGTCTTTAAAAACAATTTGCTAAAGTTTCAGGCACAGATGGACAAAACATTGTCAGAGTAAAACCACGTTCACAGACATAATAATCAATTAACAGTGCAGTGATCTGACGCTGTCAACTGCAGTGAGAGTGCAACACAGGTGGAAGAGAACCCAGAGAGGTGGAGGTGAGTTCTGGAGTGAAGAGAAATGAAAGTTAGGAGTGAGACAGGATTTGTTTGTGTCGGTGAGAGAAAGACAGGTGAAGCAGTGAAGAGACAAATGAGCAGAGCTGATGACGAGTCCAGAACTCAAAAGAAGTCCATCTGTGAGACAACAAGGTCCATGCTCAATAATCCAGGTATACATGTGAGACAGCTCAGGCTGTGCAGTTTGGAGATATGCTATGGGGGTCACTGGTGCTTATATCCAGCAGTCACTGTGAGAGAGGCGGGGTACACCCTGGACAGGTCTCCAGTCCATCACAGGGACACATAGAGACAAACAACCATTCACTCTCTCACTCACACCTAGAGACAATTTAGAGTTACCAGACAACTTAACATTCATGTTTTTGGGAGGAGACAAGAGTACCCTGAGAAAATCCACACATACTGTACATGACAAGAACATGCAAACTCTACACAGAAAGTTTACAGGCTGGGATTCAGTCCCACAACCTTTTGGTTTGGAGGTGACAGCTCTACCAGCTGTGACACTGAAGAGGTGTTTAACTTCACCAGGAGATTTTGAACATTGAACTGCTAGAAAGGAGTAAAATGGAAAGATCATAAAGAAAGATGCTGACAAGGTGATAGTAAGGCAGCTGATATAATCCCTAACAGGAGCAGCCGAAAGAAGAACTGTGTGAAGTTAATGAGTAGAAAATAAATCTAAATCAAACCAATATTTGGTGTGACAAGTGTTTTCTGCAAAACAGCTTCAGTTTTTTAGATCATCTTATACAAATGTTTTGTAAGAAGCGCAGCCACAGATCATCTCTGTAAATGTATCATATTTTTCAGACTATAAGGCGCATTAAGTGAAACAAAACAGTCAGATGAGTCAAATGTATTCAACTCATTCACAGTAACTCTCAACATTGTTCAGTTGGACCACGTAAAATCGGTTCGAGGTCAGTAAGCACAACCAGAATTATTACATAAACTGCACCGGATTATAAGACTCACTGTTGATTTTTGAGAAATTTCAAGTATTTTAATGTGGATGAACAGATGCTGAGATATATTCATCAATTAAAAACGGATTCTTCATTTTTCTGGACTGAATAAAACGTGCATTGAATTTAATAAAATGTAACGTGAGACGTCATTTATCTTTGACCCATCAAAATGAATGTGGTCATTTATTTTACAGAATCAAAGTTTAACATCAAACATTTACATTAATTTGGCAAAATATGAAAATAACAACATAATCAATCAGCTTTACAACCAGGAAAACCATACGGCCATGATTTTCCGTTGCTTCACCACAGACATTAATGAAAACTGTACAATTATGATCAATTATCCACACGGCGGTGGATGAGCACTTTACACAGACATTTCTAAATTATCTGGAAGGATTTCTACTTGAGAGAAGAATTTAAAGATGGAAATGAAGTTTAAAGGGAGTAAAAGATGGTGTGTGAGGGGGAGTGTTGACCAGAACCGACACTCTCCATTCGAACCCAGCTTTTCCTCGGTACGCTTGGTAGTAAAACTTGACTCATTACCTCTCTGATGATGGATCAGAAGAAGAGGAGCTCCGGTTAACGCTACCTGTCCAGCGTCTCCATAGGATGGCTGTGACTCGTCCGAAGTAGTGACGAGATTCCGTCCGACAACAGTTCACCTCACCGGGTGGACTTCACATGAGTGGAGTCCTTCAGAAGTTCCACTCAGAGGTGGAAGATGTTATAATCCAAAGGAAGAGCCTTTTCATGGCTGGACTTCTGTTCTCCCAAACGACTTCACAGAACTGCGAACATCTCAGGACTTCTCAGACTTCTCAGACCTGAGAGAACTAGGAAGTACCGGCATTTTAAAGAGCTCTATTCCCGGTCCATTTGGGAGTCCCTGATTGGTCAATATCAACCAGACAGGGGTGTGGTTTGTGACGTAAGAGGTTACTAGAAGTCAGAAAACAGCAAGAATGTTATTGGAACAGAGAGAAGTTTTGTTTTGGCGAGTTTGGAGAAACAGGTGCCAACTTCTCTGTTGACGTCTGAGAGGATGTAAACAAGACAGTTGTTCCAACACATGTCTGCTTCGACTCCTGACCTTGGAAAACGCACACTTGCTCATTCAAAGACAGAAATCAGAAAATGCATGATTACTCTGTAACAGGCCTTAACATGAATTCTAACTTTGCATAAGCAACTCAAAAATCATTGTTACTGTTTTACAGTTAATAAAATTGATTAGTTCACTGCAACATCTAAAATGTTTGAACTAAAACACTTTGATTATCAAACATTTGTAAAACAGGAATGATAATAGAAAAGAGAGTGTTCTTTCACTTGATTTTCAAGAAAGAAAGTCTCAGGATGGGTGAACCTGTATTTCTGGATTCAAATCAATGAAATGACAGTTTCTGTCCCACAAGGTTCTTAAGGTCAAGGGTTTTGACCTTAGGCTTAGTTTTGACATCAGGTTAAGTTCACTACAGTAAGGACCTTATAGTCTGAAAAATACGGTAACTAGACTGTATTTAATGTGAGACACTGCCAGATGTTAAGATGTAAACTCAGCACAGGTCACTTCTGCTCTGAGATTCCCTTCCTGACATGACTGTTTTGCTGCAGAATAAATCCGAGGTCAATCAAGCATCACTCGTGACAAAAATCTCTGTTTGTATTTTATAAACCACATTCCCAAACTTGTCTGAAAGACGTTTGGGAATTTAAGAGCTGTCCATCACGCCTCGCTGTCACCTGCAGATGTTATTTTATTCCACTGCAGCCCTCTGCACTCATATTTAACATGAGTAGAATTTGTTCTGCTCATAAAATCTTGTTTTCAGTTTGACTGAAGACCTGAAGCAGAAGGCAGTGTTGCCACTTTGTTTGGTGTTTCCATAGCTTCTGTTGCAGGTTGTCATGGAAACGAAAGGCACAGGTCCTGTTTGCCATCTGCAGCAGCTCTTTCAGCACCTTCCACACCTTCAGCTCGTGCTTCAGAAACAAAGCAGCTGCAGCAGAAAGTAAACGTTCACAAGCTGTAACTCTGCAAAGCATGTCCTTAAACTGGGAAGGGAGGTCCTCCTCACTCAGTGGTTTCAAAATGCAGTTCAGTTTACTGAATGGGACTTTTTTAACCCTGGGGGGTCAGCAAGTGATCAGCTGGTTTTTTGTGGTTGTTTTTTTTTTCCCATCGCAGAGTGAAGAGGGGGATTAGATATACCCTTTGTCCGTCTGTCCGTCTCTCTGCTGTGAGCGTGACAATTAGACAAAAAACAACAAGTCACTGACTTCCATCTTGATGTGCGGCTGCATTTAGGTGTATGGTGTGTGTGTGTGTGTCTTTGTATTTGTTACCTCAGTCTCAGATTGGCTAACCTGTATGTCAATAAAGTAACAATGTGCATAGTGAAGATGAACTGACTGGCTAATGTATATTTAAAAATAAAATTAAAATAAATAAAAAAAAAGGTCTGACATCTATTTCGCTGTGCAATCTACTGATATTACCTTTGCAATCTACCAGTAGATCGCGATCGCCGTATTGGGCACCCCTGTACTACATTGTGAGGACCAACTGCTCCTTACAGGGCCCAAAGCCCCATAAGAAGAACTGTCGTTAGTGGGTTAGGGGTTAGGTTTAGGGTTAGGTGTGTACTGGTAATGGTTATATTTAGGAAAAGGGTCAGGGTTAAACTATAAAAATTAATAAAAAATGAAGAGATGTCAATGTAAAGACCCTGTAAAGATAGACATACCTGTGTGTATGTGTGGAGGGTGTGTGTGTGTGTGTGTGTGGGAGGGGGGGGGGTAAACCGGACACCCCAGTCTTTTGAGGAAACTGTATTCTAGTTTGTACGTTGCTGAAAAGTGTAGTTTTTTCAAATGACTGGGGTGGTCGAGGCCACCATTGACCTCTCGCTGGCTCTGCTTTTGAGTCTGGTATAAATTGTCCTCAGCTCGCCACGATCAGTCATTCTGCGTCGTCTCGGACAAGGCAAAAAAAAAAAAAAGACCTTGGTTCATATACACAATGTAATTCCTACCCACTTGAATATCTTGCTCCAAAAACATTAACGTTCACAGTCTTTCCTGTTCCTGTCATTTATAAAATGATTGAGTTTCAGACACGTCATCAACCTTGAAAACAACGATACACACGATCTCTGGTGATATTGCAAGATGTCACACTCGGTGTGTGTGTAGTGAAATACTCTTGGCTAATTTAAAATCAAGTTTTAGCCAAATAGCTGCAATGTTCATTGAGCTATAGTCATTATTGTGATGGCAGATGTTGATTAGCTGCTGTAGCCAAAATTCAGTTGACTGTAGTTTTTCATGTATAGCCAAGAATTATCCTCTGAACGTTCCATCAAAATCATCTTCATCTTCATGAAACATGATGCTAACAGACAAACAGGCTCCAACTGTTAGTGTTAAAAATGTATGCGAGTATGTATTTTGATTTACTCTCAGCTTCTGCCACACAGAATTTAAATCAATATTTGCAAATCCGATTGAGTTTTAGCCTTTCTCTTTTGTTTGTTTTGTTTTCAGGGTAAGTTGGCCATTTTACATTTAGCTCCAAAAGTGCATCGATTGTGGATAAATTATTTCCTAAAAATGTCATTAACATCCATGCAGTGGTTCATGAGATATTTTGTCTACAATCACAGAGGTGAGTCCAAATAGTTCATTTTAAACCAAAATCTCAAACTGTTAAAGTTACCAAGTTCCTATTTCTGTTGTTTAAAGCCATTGTTCCAAATCCTGGTCCCTGAGGAACACCATCCTGCATGTTTCAGGAGTTTTCTGCTCCCATACGCATGACTCAGTGATTTAATTACTTCCTCAAGTTCTGCAGAAGCCTGTTAATCACTCACTCATTCAAATCAGGTGTGTCAGAGCAGGGTAACAAGTAAAACATGCATGATTGGTGTTCCTCAAGGACCACAGTTAGGAACCACTGGTTTAAAGACGTAACAAAACTTTTAAGCGCGGCAGCCATCTTAAATTCCATTGACTCCATGATATGTTGTATGTCCAATAACTATTTTCAGTAAAACTCATTAGAATATTGGGATGAGGAGAAAGTTTGGTAACAGATACACAATACACACTCTGAGGAGAGCATTAATTAAAAAAGTTACGAAAGAATTTATCATTTTGAGAATCAACATGAGTTCAATTTATAAATCACATTTTAGTTTGAAGTGATGTGTAGTTTTATATTTTACTTCTTTATTTATTTATTTTTTCTCACTTGTCCTGTCCAGCATTGAGGCACTCAGAATTATTGTCTGAGTGTCTGTCGGGCTGTTCATGTGTGCCTGTTTATGTCCCGGGTTGGGTTTTGGGTGGTCCCCTCTCTTGGATCAAATTGGGCCCCCCATGTAATGTGGGGTCTAGTTCCCCCTGTCACTCTCCCCTCCAGTGGTGGGCCCTTCTGCCGCTGGTGCATTGGCAGCTCTCGGCATCTGGGGCTGGGTGGTGGGGTGTGTGTGGGCCTGCCCTGGTGGCTGCCTGCCAGGGCCTGGGTGCCCTGGCTCTGTTGGGGGGTGGGGAGTGGTGGTATGACCTCGGAACTTGGGGCTCGGTGTCCATGGCCGGATCTACTCTGGAGGGGCGGGTTGCTGGTGGAACCTGTGGACTCGTCGCTGCAGCCTCCTGGGGTTTCTGCATTGTGGTTGCTGGGGATCACCCGGGGCTTCCCTTTGCTTCTCTCTCTGGGGGGTGCGGTTGTCCCTGTTGGGAGACTCCCAGAGCTCCGGGCTTGGGGACCGCTGTGTGTCTGTGGCTCTGGTCTACCCTGGCTTACCATCGTGTCCTGTGGGGATGGGTCTGTCCCCACATCCACTATTGAACATTGGTCTGGACTATTGCAATTCACTTTATGTGGGCCTGAGCCAGTCATTACTGACTCGACTTCAGCGGTTCAGAACGCTGCTGCTCGTCTTTTAACTGGCACCAGAAAACAAGAGCACATCACCCCTGTCCTAAAATCACTACACTGGCTCCCAGTTCGTTTCCGGATTAATTTTAAGGTTCATTTGTTTGTTTTCAAATGTCTTCGTGGTCTCGCCCCACAGTACCTGTCCGACCTTCTCCAGCCGTACAATCCCTCACGCTCTCTTAGGTCAGCTGATCAGCTGCTGTTGGTCGTCCCAAAGTCCAACAGGAGGCTGAGAGGTGACCGAGCGTTCTCAGTCGCTGCCCCTAAACTGTGGAACGAGCTGCCTCTGCACGTCAGAAAAGCTGACTCACTTCCTGTTTTTAAATCTGCTCTGAAGACTCAGTTTTTTCTCTTCGGCTTTTAACGCAGCTTGAAATGTTGGCTTTTGTAAGAGTACCACTGCCTGCAGCTCCTCCTCCAAGATGGCCGCTAA
>NC_056499.1:47571573-47577315 GCF_014905685.2 Nematolebias whitei | reverse complement strand
CTCGTTCCGGGTCTCATACAAATCTGGGTTCCCCTCGGTTATGACAGCTTTACTGTTTTATGTTATTTGTTTTATTGTTACTGTTTGCTGCTTTATGATTTGGTAGTTCATTACTTTATGGTATTTGTTGAGTTCATAGTTTTTATGCTTGTATGTGTTGGTGTACAGCACTTTGGCCAACGGTGTTGTTTTAAAGTGCTTTATGAATAAAGTTGTATTGTATTGTACTGTATTTTTTTGGAGAAACCTTATAGTGACAAGCATGCTCACACAGATGTTTAGATCCAGGTGTTTATCAGATGCACACTCAGTTGGGTTGTGGTAGATTTATTTTTCACATGAACCTCTCCGGCTCCTGCTCTTTGCTCAGGTCTGATGAGGAAGTGAAGCCTTCCTGCTCGGCCCTGGAGGAGGACGAAGGCTTCAGCGACTGGAGCCACAGGTTGGAACACCGCAGCGAGCACGAGCTGCAGGAAGCCTGCCGGGCGAAAGAGCATGTGCCCGCTGCACCATCAGGTCCTGAGGAGAAGAAACAGCAGAAGGATGAAGAGGAGCATGAAGGAAGCAGCTTCGATGAAGGTTCAACACATCACCCAGAAAAGGTTTCATTTTGCTGTTTTGATTGAATGTCTAATGAAAAATTTAATCTTTGCTCAAAAATTATTGTTTCTCATGATGATTTGTAGCAGCTTTAGTTTGTGTACAACATGAGAAGTATTTTTACTAACAGACAGAGAAGAAATTTACACTTTTACTTTTTTATTTTCAGACATCCGGCACCCGAAGCACGTACAGGACACCCCCCAGCTCCTCTGTCTTGGTGTCCCAGGACTCCAGGCTGCAGCCCAGTGCAGGCCAAGCCTCCGACAGGACGTCCCACCAGGCAGCAGAAAGCACCAAGTCTCAGTATGTTCTCCACAACCCTCAGCTTTCATCTCTCTTTGCCTAAAAATCTCTTCTTTTAGTGTCAATTTGTAAAACGTCAGTAAATCTACAGAATCACTTTTAGCAAAATACACAAACTTTGAAAACAACAAAAACAGTTAAATCGTGTCATCTGGACTAGTTTCTTTAAGTGAGAATCGTTTTGCCCCCATCCAGAGGACTTCCTCAGTCTACGGCCTGCCAATCTATTTGTCCCATAGGTGTCCTTCACTGCTGTGATTCAAGCCAACTTCCTGTTGGAATCTCAGAAGTCGACTTTTAACACGTGCAAAACAATCAATCATCATCTAATCGTTATCTACCTGGATAATTGAGCTTACAGATCTTCTTTTTTTTTTTTACACAAACTTTGGTTTAAAATAATTTCAGGAAACAAGTGCTTGTTTCAAGATTGCTGCTTTAACATTTTATCAGTAAAATATAGTTTCAAAATAAAAGCAAAAACATCTGTAGAAACAATTTTTTCTACTTGATGATTTATTTTCCTTTAATGCTCCACTCAAAAAGTAAATTTTAACAATTTTAAATGGCCGTTTGTAAGATTTTTTATCTAATTAGGGACTAGCTAAAGAGCCTGAACCTCATTGTGTACCTCACAAATGTTATATCCATACAACCGGCTCGGCACCATGACTTTTATTAGCGTTTCGAGTCACCATGGTAACGTAAGTCGCAAACAAAGACGCCATTTTTCTCGTTGAAAAACACTGACCGAACTCTGAACAGCCTCTGTCACAGTGAGGTCACATGACCTGCAGTGAAGAGGTCTCTGAACAAAACCCTGATTAACTTTTGGAGCTTTTGGTTCAAGATGGCTGCCACAGCTAGCTCAGAAAACTCAAAATTGACCATAACTCAGTCATTCTTTGACATATTGAGATTAAATTTGGTACGGTCGTAGCTGAGAGCGACTTGTTATACATTCCTGATGCAAATCAAATATCTAAGATGGCCACTTTAGCGAAAAGGCAAAATATATGATAACTCAGCTATTTTAAATGATACTGAGCTGAAACTTGGTGTGGTGGTACCTGACAGCCATGTACAACACATTCTGAATACAGATTAAAAATTCAAGATGGCCACAAAGATAATTTCAAATGCATATAACTCAGTCGTTTTTAGAGCTATTCAGATAAAATCTGGTGTCTTGGTAGCTGAGAAGAATCTCTAATAGACCCCTATTGCAAATCAAAAATCCAAGATGGCCATCTAAGCGTAAAAAGAAAAAAATCTATAAATCAGCAATTTTTAGAGATATTCAGCTGAAATTTGGTGTGATGGTAGCTGAGAGCAAGGCCAAATAAATACTGAATTCAAAAAAAAAAAAAAACATATACGGCCACCAAAGCTAAATTCAAATGGCTTTAACAAAAGCTATTTTTATACATAGAGCTGAAATTAGGTGTGGTTATAGCTAAGAACGTTCCCCATCACATATTGAATCCAAATCAAAAATCCAATATGATCTCATCTTAAAAGAAAAAAAGGCCATCACTCATCGAGTTTTTGCAATGTTGAGCTGAAATTTGGTGTGATAGCTGAGAACAAACACCAATGCATAGTATTCCATCCATTTTCTTTACCCGTTCATTCCATTTTGGATCACGGGGGTCGCAAGTGCCCATGTCCAGCAATCACTGTGCGAGGGGCGGGGTACACCCTGGACGGGTCTCCAGTCCATCACAGGAACACATAGAGACAAACGAGACAAACAAGCATTCACTCTCTCACTCACACCTAGAGACAATTTAGAGTTACCAATCAGCCTAACATGCATGTTTTTGGTCTGTGGGAGGAAACCGGAGCACCCGGAGAAAACCCACGCATGCACAGAGAGAACATGCAAACTCCACCCAGAAAGGCCCCTGGACCGGGGTTTGAGCCAAGGACCTGCTCGCTGAGAGGCAGCAGCTCTACCAGTTGCACCACCGTGCTGCCCATGCATAGTATTGTCAAATCTAAATTTTAAAATGGTCACAACATGGCAGTCCTCGTCAAAATTTCTCCAGGAACTTTCTAGTGGTTAATAATGATATAGCTTTAACATCCAATTATTATTATTTTTTTAATAAAAAAACCTATGTGAGACAGTTTAAATGGAATTCCCTGTTTAATATAAAGGCTAACATTGTGCAAGGCTGGAGGCATCACCACCCGTCAGTAATCATCCATCATATGTTTGTGTGTTTTCTTGACTGGTTCGGTTGGTTAAGGTTTTTTTTTAACCTGCATAGCCCGAATGCGGAAAACAAACAATCATATAATTATCATATTCTGCAACAGTTATTGCCCCTTAAGAGCATTTGGGATGATAATGGTTGGCTTTATTAATTTTTTTTTTAAACACACTTAATATTTTTCTCTTTTTTTTGGCTCCGAACGTTATCGGATGATCTTTGACCCGTTTAATGATCTTCTTCACAGCAGAGGAGCTTGCAGGATGGATGGAGAGGTGGAGCAGAGGATGCAGGAAGAGGAGGCGATGTTGAAGTCAACTTTGCAGAGGGAGCCAGCAGAAACTGCACAGAGCAGAGGAGATGAAGACGATCAGGAGGAGCTGAAAGAAGATTCTGACATCACGAGGGAGGAGAGCGACCGGAGAGAAGAGGATGAAACGCAAAACAAGGTGTGCAGCAGCTAATGTAAACTCAGGGTTAGCATTCTTATACCATGTGCAAAATTATACCATGGATTATTTTGTCCTAATTTGAATTAGTTTATAAATATTTTTTTCTATTTACAAAGACAATAAACATGTTAGACACTTTCACACCTGATGAATCATGAGAGACATAAAATAATGATTATGCTGTAGATAACTTAAATGACCAGATCTGTATTAAAGTGTGTGATTTCTACATTTATGTAACAGTATTACATCGATGACATCACAAGAGAGCATTACAGTTTATTTCTTATCTTATTATGTAAAACTGAACACCAATAAATGTGATTTCAATTCTTTCAATATTCTAACGTCATTTAAAGGTTACAGTGTTTCTTCTAATACCAGCAAACATTATAATGTTCAATTTCCATTCCGTCACCTTGTTATCCATCCATCCATCCATCCATCCATCCATCTTTACCCGATTATTACATTTTGGGTCACGGGGGTCGCTGGTGCCCATGTCCAGCAATCACTGTGCAAGGGGCGGGGTACACCCTGGACGGATCGCAAGTCCATCACAGGGACACACAGAGACAAATGAAACAAACAAGCATTCACTCTCACTCACACCTAGGGACAATTTAGAGTTACCAATCAGCCTAACATGCATGTTTTTGGTCTGTGGGAGGAAACCGGAGTACCCGGAGAAAACCCACGCATGCACGGCGAGAACATGCAAACTCCACCCAGAAAGGCCCCTGGACCGGGGTTTGAACCAAGGACCTGCTCACTGAGAGGCAGCAGCTCTACCTGTTGCGCCACCGTGCTGCTCGTCACCTTGTTAATCAAACCAATTATAAAAGAAGTTAGGATGCTGTTTAAAATGACATTTAAAACTGAAACAATGATCAGCTTAAAAATAGTGAAACCATTTCAGAATGTTGGTCCTTAATGGAAAATATGGGAAACTTTAAACATCCCAAGTCTGTAAGATTTTAAGAATCTGGATTGAGCTTAAGGGCAGCATGGTGGCACAGCTGGTAGAGCTGCCGCCTCTCCGCGAGAAGGTCGACAGTTTGAATCCCGACCGGGAACTTTCTGGGTGGAGTTTACATGTTCTCTTCGTGCATATGTGTGTTCTCCAGGTACTCCAGTTTCCTCCCACAGACCAAAAACATGTATGTTAGACTGATTGGTAACTCTAAATTGTCCCTAGGTGTGAGTGAGAATTCTTGTTTGTCTCTATGTGTCCCTGTGATGGACTGGAGACATGTCCAGGGTGTCCACACCCCTTGCAGTGATGGTTAGACTTGGGCTCCAGTGACCGCCGCATCCCATAAAGGAAGAAGCGAGTACAAGAAACAGGATGGATGTTTCCCACAACTTCTAATCTTTTATTTTAATGTTTAACGTTCAATCACCATCGAGTTTGTGGAGCGTTTTGTTCTTTCATTGGTTTTTGTTAACTAAGCATTGACCAAGTCTACAGGCAGGAGGTGGAACACCTGGAGAGCTGGTGCAAAGATAATAACCTTCACATCAATGTGAAGAAGACAAAGGAGGTGATTGTGGACTTTAGAAGGAACAAACACACCTACACCCCCCTGAACATAAGAGGATCTGCGGTGGAAGTGGTCTCCAGCTACAAGTACTTGGGTGTACACATGAATGACAACCTCAGCTGGAGCAACAACACCACCAGCCTGATCAAGAAAGCTCATCAGAGACTTTACTTCCTCAGACGGCTGAGACGAGCTGGTCTGGGAAGTTCAGTCCTCACCTCCTTCTACAGGTGTGCAGTGCAGAGCATCCTGTGCTCCAGCATCAACGTGTGGCATGGAGGCTGCACAGCTGCAGAAAGAAAAGCTTTGCAGAGAGTGGTGAAGGCTGCACAGAAGACTGTTGGAGTCAGCCTCCCCACCATCACAGACATCTACACCTCCAGATGCAGGAAGAGGGTCACCTGCATCATGAAGGACCCCACTCACCCAGCACACACACTTTTTGTCCCACTCCCCTCAGGAAGGAGGTTAAGGAGCATTAAGTGTAGAACCACTAGACTGAGGAACAGCTTCTACCCTGAGGCTGTTAGACTCACGAATCTCTAAACAGAATAATCACGGTGAAAAAATCACATCATGTTGCTGCTGATCTGTTTCATGTTGCTGCTGATCTGTTTCATG
>NC_056499.1:47560786-47571563 GCF_014905685.2 Nematolebias whitei | reverse complement strand
TTCATGTTGCTGCTGATCTGTTTCATGTTGCTGCTGATCTGTTTCATATTGCTGTGTCCATGCGTGCTCTTCTGTTCACACAAACTCATGTTCGTGCTGCTGTTGGACATAATGTTTTTATGCTACTAGTGCTTAGTGTATTATTTAGTTGATGTTTTTCTTAGTTCATATCTTAGATCATATTACTGTTTATCTTTAATATGTATACTTTTGTTGGATGTAACTGGGACCCTGTGTCCACAATTTTGTTCCACTACATGTACCACATGTGGTGCACATGACAAATAAAGAAACTCTGACTTTGACTTTTTTGAAAATAAAAAAAACCAACATACATAATACATAAAAACCTTCCCAGCTCTTTTACAAAAGTGTGAATTAAAAAACAACAACCATATTAACATTGTCAGACACTAACTCATCTGCAGTCTGATGATGACACACGTCTTAACCTGCCCCCCCCCACCCCTTTCCCTCCTGTTTTATAAAAAAACTCCAACACATGCAGGTCTAATATATATATAATTGTACTCATTTTTAAATGTTGTAATTGTTTTAACTCAAGAGTTTTAAATGTTTAAAAATAATTTTAATTTGGTTTTTACTGTTGATCTTAACTTTTCATTTAACCAACTGTTAAAGGCCCATCTAGGGACAGGTGTTGCAAATTAGCTTTGCCTATATACACTGTGATGCTGGCATTAGATAGTTTTCATCTATGTTTCTTGTATCTGTCCCTATCAAATAAACAATAAATAAATAACATGGAGTCATAATTGACAGAGTCTGGCTTCATATCTGGAAGCAGTAAAGTCAAAGAATGTTGTTTTGGCTTGCAGGAGGCAGGAATGAAATGTACCCTGGTGACAGCAGCAATGACGTAAGAGTTGTGCTAGTCATTCATTAGCCCTTTGATGCTAACAACACAGTGTGAAAAAAGAAATGGGCACATTTCAAGTGTTCATAAAGGAATAAAATGGGTTTACTTGTTTAATCACCAGCATATTCTTCAGCAGAGTTTCATTTTAATTGACATAATTTTGAATGTGTTTTTCAGAGTTTAACTAAGTGCGATAGAAGGAGAAGCACGGAGGCAAACACGAGATCTTCAGGGTTTCTTGTTAGCACCAGCGAAGGCGAGGAGTCGTTAAACTGCTACGGCCCCATGAGTCCAACATTCAAGGTAACCCATAAAACCATAGGTGGTCTGCATTAGCCCTGTTTTTACAGGGTCTTCTGTGTCCAGTTTGCTTCCAATCAGGTGAAATGGCTGTGATAACAATGTGTTATGTTCAAAATGCCTAAAAATATATTTTTTTCCTCTTTCTTGCTCCTCCAGAAACTCCTCATACAGTTTTACCCAGTAAGTACAGATTAAGCGGCGATAATGTTCTTGCCTGTGTGTGTGTGTGTGTTTTTTGTTTTGTTTTGTTTTTTTTGTTTTTTTTTTTGGGGGGGGGGGGGGGTCTTTCCATTACCCAAACATTTTTATGGAGAGATTTCAATAAAAATTACAGAAAGTAAATCAACTGATGAACCTTATTTTAACTTATGTCTTACTTTATATTATATTTACCAAGTTCAATAATCTTTCTTATCCCCAAGGATTGTTTCACAGAAGAGACATTAAACATCCGTACTAAACAAAACATTGAGACATTAAAATAAGAGAACAGAAATCATCACTGTTCATTGAGAAGCCTGACCACTACAGGGATGAATGAGTTTCAGTCTGTTTGTTCTACATCTGGGCAGCACGTACTTGTGTCCAGATGGAAGCAACATGAACTCACCATTCATTCAACCTTTATTTATACAGGTTACATGGTGAAAGTTGAAGAGACTCAATAAAACATGAATAAAACGTACTGTATCTGTTTTTGGCAATGAGCAAACTGAAGATGGGTGTCACCACTAAATGACATTAGTCAACATAAAATAGATATGTCAGTCCATTTTGCAACTACTGAGTTAACATTTTGTATCATAGTGGCTGGAAGTCATCACAATATGTACATTTACCACTATGCGGCGCTAGAAGTATGTAGCACTGTTTCACACAGTTTTGAGCAAACCTCTCAACCTCACACACAAGCTCAGGCCACACCCCCACAAGAGAGGTGATGTTCCATGTCCCAAGAGCCAGCTTTGATAAGCTAAGGTCAGAGTGCCAAGGCCCCAACAGCTACCACCTGACCCTATGCACCGACTCGTATGGCCTCTCCTACAGGTGGTGGGCTTACAGAAAGGCAAAGTCATGTTTGTGCTGAGCCTGACACTATGGATTAAGGCCCGGTTATCAGGCACTCACAGATGAGACCCTCCCCAAGGCTTGGCTCCAGGGTGTGACTTTTATAACCCACACCCATACAAGGGAGACTGCTACTCTGTCCATACAAGTATTCTGTATTGCTCTTTGTATGGCCTGTCGCGTGAAACCAGTCTGGCTCGGGAGACTCTACCAGTGGCCATCGCCCCCAACAGCAAAGCTCCTACAGGATCATTAAGGAGCTCCAACTCCTCCACCACAATAAGGTGGTCGTTTACACAGGAAGTGAATGCCAAGTCAAAACAGAAGAGGCATTTTAACATGTTATCCACGAAAAGTCTGGGGTTCACCCCTGAGGGCACCATTAAACTCAACCAGTTCAAACCACTTTATAAGTAAAACTCCTGTTTTGGTTTTCATTGTGGATCTTTCAGCCAATCAGATGAAGTGATTCAAAGTCTATGTTCACTTCTCAGTCAGTTTAATGAAAACAAGAGTCTACTCACGACACCAGCAGTTCCTAATCAGTCAGCTGCCGTGGATGGTAGCAGTTTGTGCACTGGTACTGAGAGTAAAGAGAAGGCTCCAGTCCTGAACAAAATCCACTCCAGGTCAGAGGAGGCAATTCAAACAAACCCCCGTTACTCACCAACTAACCAACCCACCATAACTTACCAACCAACAACTGAAAGGTGCACCGAAGGGCATTTTATTCTCCTTCCTGGTTTGACGTTCACTTACTGCAGTTGACTGTGGTTGTGGGTGTGACTGATAACTTTTAGTGTTTTTTTTTTTTTTTTTTTTTTTGGTTGAAGGGATGTGGTACTGCTTAGAGCTAACCCTATCATTTCATTCTCATCAGTCCACCCAACATGTGCACACGTGTGAGAGTACTCTTACATTTTGCATGTTATGAAGTTATATTAATGCACACCTTTTTCTTCCGCTCATGATCCAGCTCTGCCACGTTTCATGAAATATAAAGCTAAATACTTTCTGCTGACTAATAACCTCTTTAACAATGAGCTTCCTGTTTCTGTCATGGTCTATGAACTCATCGGAAAAAAATTAAAAAGGGAGTGATTCAGAGATGTGTGTGCTTTCTCTGCTGCCGTTCCAGTAGTTTAGGGAGAAAGATCTCAGCTCAGTGTGCTTCTTTACAGGAAGAGGCCAACAACCGAGTCTCAACAGATGGAAAATGTACGGTGAGTGCTGCAGTACAGACGGCTGACGTCAGCGGTCACTTTGTGCGGGTGGTGAGCTGTTTCTTTCTCTCCTGCAGATAATTGAAAGAACAGAGTCTCTCAGGAGAAGGTGAGTCTGATTGGAAAATATAGACGAGATAAGTTCAACATTGAGATAAAGACTTCAGGGATCTGAGTGAACAAAAGGAACTTGAACGTTTTTAAGTATTTCAATGACAAACCCATTTATTTTTAATAAGTATGTATTGAAACTTTACACTGCAACAATTATTTTACTTTTCCACCTGTAAACACTGGGAGATGTTTTTTTTGTGTGTGAATAATCTTGTTATTTATGGTTTGTTCAAAAGCAGCAGCAACATAAAGAGGACACAAGCTCCTGTTTCTGTTTCAAAGATTGACAAAAGGCTGGAACAATACACACACGCTCTGGAGGTAAAAAAAAGAAAAAAAAAGTTTTAATTCTTCTAAATTCATTCAAGCTTTATTTAAACCAGTTGGTCCCATTGAGCCTCAGGGACTCATTTACAAGAGAGACCTGATTTAACCGAGTGATGACAACAGTAGGCAATCATAAAAGAGAGCATGTAAATTGAGAAAAAGAAGTGAAAGAAAATGGTATTAAAAAATAAGAAAAAAACAGCTGGGTTGTAAGGCGCTGTAGAAAACTAAAAACGGGAACGTCTGTAGTGGTTGTTACCAGGAACTTAACAGATGTTTAAAGACACTTAGAGAGGTTATGATTGAGAGCTTCAGATCTTTTTGCAAGGTATTCCAGGAAACAGGAGCAGAGTAGGAGAAGGCCCTTTTGCCAAGTTCAGTCCTCACTGAGGGAACACTGCAGGTAATAATGTCCTGAGAGCGCACGCTGTAGCTGCACTCACACAGAGACATGTAGGAGGAGATGTATGAAGGAATGTATGACCAAGAAGTGATTTAAAGATGAAAATGTACCAGTGAGAGAGTCTGCGTGAAGTTAATGATGTCCAGTTAACCAGTGAATACTGGGTGCAGTGGTGGGTACGATAATCACAGCCAGTTATGAATCTTAGTGCACCATGATAGACAACATCCAACATCTGCAGCATCCAACATCTGCAGGGTTCTTGTAGGAGCGTTCATGTAAATAATGTCACCGTAATCAATGGAGGGAAGGAACTTTGTCAATCTGCATGGAATTGTCTTTTAAAAATCATTGAGAAATTCCTTAATTTAAACTTGTTCATTTAAAGGAGAGAGCAGCATTGTGGCTCAGTTGGTAGAGCTGATGCCTCTCAGTGAGGTCACCAGTTCAAATCCCTGCCGGGGGCCTTTCTGGGTGGAGTTTGCATGTTCTCCCCGTGCATGCGAGGGTTTTCTCCAGGTACTCCAGTTTCCTCCCACAGACCAAAAACATGCATGTTAGACTGACTGATAACTCTAAATTGTCTCTAGGTGAGAGTTAGAATTCTTGTTTGTCTCTATGTGTCCATGTGATGGACTAGAGACCTGTCCAGGGTGTCCCCCACCTCTCACACAGTGATAGCTTTATATGGGTACCAGTGACCCCCGTGACCCAAAAAGGAAGAAGCGGATAAAGATATGTGATGGATGGAAATTTCATAAGCGTCTTTGAGTGGGCAGCTCTCTGCTCCACAGGCTGTGGTAGCTCGCTGTGGTTGCGTCAGGAAAGACAACTGGTGTAAAAACAATTTGCCAGATTCTCGTGTGAATTCGCTCGCTATGGCAACCCCTGAAGAAGGGAGCAGCAGAAAGAAAATAAACAAGCATCTTTCACCTTTATTTCTGAACTCACCTTTAATGTGAAAGGTCTTGAAACTAATCCAAACTGCATCTGAAACTTTCTGGATCTCTACTTGTTTCCTTGAGGGCTCCTCAAGAGAAGAAAAACTCAGCTGTCAGCAGCTGACGGACCTGGTGAGTTGCTCTGAACCTGTCGCCGCGAAGAAGAACCTGTTTGAAGCCGGAGAAGCCTGGAACCAAAACGTTCTCTCTGTCACCCCGTCTAAGGTCAGCGAGAAGGATCAGCATCAGTTTGATGCAGAATTGTTTCCTATTTAGTAAAAAATCTTGATGAAGGTTTTGAAGAAAATTAAAAATATATAGTTTTCTCTTTTGTCCCAGGATGCAGATAGTTTAAAAGTCGGTGTGGCTGATCTCATCAACCACTGGATTAAAGGAGGTGAAGATGGAAGCAGGAGTCGCTCTCCTTCAAAACCAGCAGTGAGTCTTGTTGTATGAATGCTTTTTAAGCGTTCACACTATTTTGACCCTGTTTATATTTTTTATTCCGACTTCTCGTTAATTTAACTATTCCGTATGTTTTTCTGCACGATTCTCGACCCACAGTTTTTAAGCTATTTGAGCAATTTAGGTATCAGAACGTTCAGCCCCTTCCAGAGAATGGTCCTATGACTGTTGGTATTGGTGCCACTTTGGCTTTTTGAAATATTTAGCCTTTTTTGTATTTATTTTTTTTTTATAGAAAATGAATTAAGCACATTTTACATCCTTCGAATCTTTAGATGTGTTTGCAACCTTTAACTGCTCCTTTCACAATTTGTTCTGGTTCAGCTTCTTTCAGCTTCCTTGTACAAATGTAAACTTTTTCAGCTACTTTCCACTAATTTCATCTGATTTTTCATGTTTTGTGCTCCTGTCAGATTCTTTCTTCTAACCACAACATTTTTCTGCTTCTTCTAACTTCTTACTGCTAATTTCAGCTTGGAATGCTCCTTTCAGTTTACTTCTGCACGTTTAAGCTTTTTCTATTATTTCAGCTGAAAGTTTAGCTGTTTATGGTTATTTAAGCCTTTTCGGCTAATTCCACAATTTTAAAACTAATCTAAACTTTTATCAGCCCAATACAGCAAAAAAAAATGTGCTCTCTCCACTTCCTTCTGGTAATTGCAGCCTCTTTCTTGTCTTTTAGCTACTATTTAGCTGGTTTTTGTTGTTGTTGCTAATTTCAGCTTTTTTTTTTCCAGATAATTTCCACTTTTTGTGCTCATTTCTGCTTCTTTCAGCCTTATTAGGCAAACATGTTCTTTCTGTTTTATTCTGCTAATTTAAGCTTGTTCTTACTTTTCAACTCCCTTTGACATTTTTAAGCTAAATTCATCTGTTTTCAGACAAAGTCAAGTTTTTCATGGTCATTTTTGCTACTTTAAGCCTAAGTAACAAATTTCTGTGCATGTCAGCTTGCTGTGCTCCTTTCAGCTTATTTCGGCTAGTTTGAGCTGTTTTTATGTTACTTTTGTTGTTTCAGCTAATTCCACATTTTTTTGCACTCATTTAAACTTTTTTCAGTCTAGTTCAGCAAAAATGTGCTCTCTCCACTTCCTACTGGTAATTTAAGCTTCTTTTTGCCGTTTTAGTTACTTTTCATATGTATATATATTTTTCTATTTTCAGCTTTATTTTGGCTAATTTCCTTTTTTGGGGGCTAATTTCTGCTTATTTAAAGCTAATTCTGCAAATGTGTTATTTCTGCTTTTTCTTTCTTTTATTATTTTTTACCAATTTAGGATTGTTCTTGCATTTCAGCTACATTTCAGCATGCTTTTTTTTTTTTAGCTAATTTCAGCTGTTTTTCAGTTCTTCTGCAATAAGTATTCACAATGCATTTTCACAGGAAATGCAAATTGTTTAGTTTTTGTTGTTGTTGTTTTTGTTTTGTTTTTGTTATAGACACTGAAACTAATTCCTCACACTTACTGCTTGGAAATTTACAGCATATGGGGATGATAACAACTAATAATAGGCCATTTAATGGCTAATAACATTCAAAGCAGGTGAAATTTTATCAAAGTAAACAGAAAACAAACAAACAAACAAAAAATAAAATCAGGAGCCTTGTTATTTTCATACTGTTTGGGTTTTTGGTTTCTGTTCTTATTCCTTTCAAACCCAGCCAGTAAGATGAGCACTTGTCCTGAGCCTAGTTGTGCTAAAGGTTTCTTCCTCATGAGTGAGTTTTTTCTTTCCACTGTCGCCTTCATGCTTGCTCAATATGAGAGTCTGCGATGAAGTTAAACTCAAAGCAGCCTGCGCCTCAGATAAATAATGTTAAATTATTACTTATATATATGAATGTTTCTGTTCAGTGCTCTGAGATGACTTCTGTTGGGACTTGGCGCTTGATAAATAAACTGAACTGAATTATTTTTCATTCAGTCACTGCTGTTGAGTAAAATCAAGGATTCCTGCCGCTTTTATTTTGAACAGGAGATTAAGGATTGTGGAAGGTCTGATAACTTATTTTTAACTACTTTAAAACATAGGTGTAAGTTTTTGAGAAAAAAACAGAATTGTATAATTTTATGTGGAGAACGTCACATTATTGTTGCAACTTTGGACACTAAGATCTTAAGTTTATCAGGATTAAGATTTCAAGATGTCTCAGTTTATGAATGACTTTTATTGCTAAAAGCTTAATCCATGTAAACAAGGCACAGCCTGAAGCTTCTCCCCACAAGAACATTTAAAGTAAAACTTTGAAATGACACAATGTTTAAAGCCCACCTTGTCACTGTGATTCATTTCATGGCTGCACTTGGTCTGGCTTCATGGATCTCCATCTGCTGCTCATCAGAGCAGTCTGACAGAGCTGACGGCAGACGTTTGCCTCCCTGTGGCAGTTTTGTTCACTCGCAGATCATTCACACACACATAACAAACGTATCTGTTGTTGATTCCCATTTTCAGGAAATAAGACCTGGTGGGCTTTAAAATAGGAAATATTTATGGGAACATGTCAGTGACATATTCTCTTCGGCAAGCGATGGAAAGGTACCCATCAACCCCCCTGGATTTAACTGTTTTTATGATTTATCTTTTATGACATTTACAATATCTACTTGTGTTTATTCAGAGTGCCTTTCAAAATAAAAGAGGGCCTTAACTAAACCAGTTTAAATAGATGTATTGTCCCCAAAAGGAAATTTGTCTTGGACATCGTGTGCTAAACAAAGCTTCTTCCATATTAAAATACACTACAAACAATAAAATCATGTGAACACCACAATAAAATGAAAACACATATTGATAAATAAAAACACACATTCCCACATCCAGCAAGTAAACAAAACAACAAATCAGACCAGAGCATCAGCAGCCTGACAAAAACTATTCAAGGATTCAAGGTTCTTTATTTGTCATCCACACCATATGTGGTCCATGTGGTGGAAGGAGATGACGTACACAGGGTCCCAGTTACATCCAACATAAAATGTAAAAGAAAAACAGTAACAAGATCTAAGATATGAACTAAGAAAAATGTTAATAAAAACACGCTCAGCACTAATAGCATAAAAACATTACGCCGAACAGCAGAACGAACATGAGTCTGTGTGAGCAGATGAGCACGAATGAACACATCAACATGAAACAGATCAGCAGCAACATGAAACAGATCAGCAGCAACATGAAACAGATCAGCAGCAACATGATGTGATTTTTCACAGTGATTATCCTGATAGAGATTCATGAATCTCTATCAGGATAAGTCTAACAGCTTCAGGGTAGAAGCTGTTCCTCAGTCTAGTGGTTCTACACTTAATGCTCCTCAACCTCCTTCCTGAGGGGAGCAGGGCAAAAAAAGTGTGTGTGCTGGGTGAGTGGGGTCCTTCATGATGCAGGTGGCTCTCTTCCAGCATCTGGAGGTGTAGATGTCTGTGATGGTGGGGAGGCTGACACCAACAGTCTTCTGTGCAGCCTTCACCACTCTCTGCAAAGCTTTTCTTTCTGCAGCTGTGCAGCCTCCATGCCACACGTTGATGCTGGAGCACAGGATGCTCTCCACTGCACACCTGTAGAAGGAGGTGAGGACTGAACTTCCCAGACCAGCTCGTCTCAGCCGCCTGAGGAAGTAGAGTCTCTGATGAGCTTTCTTGATCAGGCTGGTGGTGTTGTTGCTCCAGCTGAGGTTGTCATTCAGGTGCACACCCAAGTACTTGTATCTGGAGACCACTTCCACCGCAGATCCTCTTATGTTCAGGGGGGTGTAGGTGTTTTTGTTCCTTCTGAAGTCCACAGTCATCTCCTTTGTCTTCTTCACATTGATGTGAAGGTTATTCTCTTTGCACCAGCTCTCCAGGTGTTCCACCTCCTGCCTGTAGCTGGACTCATCATTGTTTGAGATGCATCCCACCACCGCTGTATCATCTGCAAACTTTACAATGTGACAGCCTGGATGGGTAGCTGCACAATCATACGTGAGCAGAGTAAACAGGAGAGGACTCAGCACACATCCCTGAGGAGAGCCAGTGCTGAGGGTTATGGTGAAGGAGGAGAAGTTGTGGATCCTCACAGACTGTGGTCTGTTTGTAAAGAAGTCTAGGACCCAGTTGCAAATGGAGGGTCTTAGACCTAGTGTAGATAGTTTGTACATCGGGTTTGGGGGATCATGGTGTTGAAGGCAGACGTGAAGTCCACAAAGAGCATAGGGACATAAGAGTTTTTCTGCTCCAGGTGGGTGAGAGCAGTGTGGACCATAGAGGAGATGGCGTCTTCTGTAGATCGACTGTCACAGTATGCATACTGGTGAGGGTCCTCATTGATGGTTGTTTTGATGTGAGTCATGACCAGTATTTCGAAGCATTTAGCAACTATCGGGGTGAGGGCTACTGGCCGGTAGTTATTCAGACCAGTCACTGTATAGTTCTTTGGGACTGGGATGATGGTTGCAGTCTTCAGGCAGGTGGGAACTGTTTCCAGTAAGTGAGGAGTTAAAGATGTCTGCCAGCACCTCACAGAACTGATCGGAACAGTCTTTCAGCACCTTCCCGTGGATGTTGTCTGGGCCAGTTGCTTTGTGAGGATTAATCCTTCTGAACATACTCCTTACATCGGCTGTGGTCACTCTGAGATGCTCTTCTTCCAGTGGTGAGGTGAGTCTGGTGCTGGGTGGTCTAAAAGACTGTGCAGGTATTCCTACTTTATTGAACAATCTGATGTAGGGACAAATTATTTTTTTTAATCTAAGTCTACAAGCAAGCATTCTAATCCATTTGCCAGACGTTAACAGTTTGTATTTTGAGTTGAGGATGTGAGTCGGGTCAGACAGCACCCTCCGAGCAAGTCTGATGACAGACTCATAAAAGATAGACTGCAGGGAGGGGTGATAAGTCCTTCCTATCACAAGTTCAAATGCTTCTTTCTTATTTCAATTTGATCCAAACAATCCTCATTTTCACATATGACTTCACATTGATCATTGGTAAACTTTTAATAATTCTGGAAATGTCTGTCTAAATACGAACATCCTTTAAGTAGGATCTACTTTATATATATATATATATAT
>NC_056499.1:47560034-47560386 GCF_014905685.2 Nematolebias whitei | reverse complement strand
TATACAAAGTATATATGTATATATACTGTGTGTGTGTGTGTTTGTGTATATCTATTTATGTATGTATGTATGTATGTATGTATGTATGTATGTAAGTGGAAGTGGTGGCGCAGAAGTTAGAGAAGGTGGGCCTGTGATTGGATGGTTGCCGGTTCTACTCCTTGTAGTGACAGCATCCCCTGGGCACCTTAGATAGCAGCTCTCTGCTCCACATAGAGAGCTGTTATCTAAGGTGTACAGAGAGCAGTGGTAGCTCAGTGGTCTGTGGTTGCATCAGGAAGGGCATCTGGCATTAAAAAAACAAAAACAATTGCCAAGTCTTTGTGTAAGTTAGTTCACTGTGGTGACCCCT
>NC_056499.1:47544718-47559934 GCF_014905685.2 Nematolebias whitei | reverse complement strand
TATATATATTTGAGAAAACTATGCATTCTATTTTTATATTCCTTAAAATTATAGTTTCCTCAAATGATTGTGGTAGCCAAAGATCAATCTATGGTGCCCAAGGCCACCATTTTCCACCCACTGGCTCCACCACTGCACCTGGTAGTGGATAAAATTGCTCCCTCCACTCGGCAGAAACCATCACTCTGCACATCCTCGGACAAGGAATAAAAAGTAAACCACCCTCTGGTCTTCTCCACAGTGTAACTCATCCTCGCTTTAAAATCTTGCACTAAAACATTAAGGATTACTTGCATTCTTTGCTCAATTCCCATCCAGAACAACATGAAAAATGCATCTCAAAAACGAAAAACATTAACTATTCAAATCCTCAGCAAAAGAGGACATCCATGTACTGCTTATTTATATGTTGTTTATTTTTACTGAATTACAGGAAACCTCCACTAGGCCTTATAAATATGTGGTTGCGGGACATGGCAAGTATACCAAGGCTTCTGCTGATAACGGCTGCAGTGAAGATGTCAGCGGTCAGGCAGGTAAGAAATCTCCTTTATTAATAAATATAAAGAAGAAATAAAGAATGACTGTGTGAAAATACATTCATCCATAATTTGTTATTTGACTATAACATTTAACTTGTTTACTCTTTTGAAGCATTTTTATTAAACATATAATGTTAAATTTCTTCTACCTGGAAAGCAGCTTGGATTCTAAAATCATGTGTCAAATGTCATACAGACTTTAATATTGTTGAAGCTCTAGTTAACAAGTTTAAAATCATGGAGGTTTCATTTTTGATGTGGGGAAGTTTTGGTGTGGTGCCTGATCAAACTGGAATAGAATGCTCCAGCCTCCATTTTTGTATTATATTTGTGAAAATGCATGAACTCATAGTCCCTTAGACGTTTTATCTCAATGAAAATTTTTCACTGACACAACTTTTTGGGAACAAGTAAACACTTTGTCTTTACTTACACATACTAATGAATGTGAACACAAATAAAAAGAGAATAAAATGAGAATTACTTGTCATTGGCATTGCGCCATCAGCCGTAACAAAGAAAAAAGACAAATGCAGGACAGAAATAAACAAAACTTTATGCAAAATAATTAAAATAACATATTACGGTGAATGAAAATGTGTTAATTTGACACCAAAGTGGGCTGCGTTCATTTTATTCAGTTTTTAATTGTAAGCCTCCCCCACTAAAAAAGTCACTTTTTGTTTTTCTTAAGAAAACAAGCTTTATTAAAGTCGATTTTAGAAACAAAATGGCTCATACAAAAGAACTACGACACATCGCCAAAACCTGCCATGGCAGAATTATTCTCTGAACCACTGAAACATCAAAAATCTACACTCCTTTTCCACTCCTCACTCCATCCTCTTCAGTTGTTTCTCTTGTTCTTGTCACCATCATCATCTTCCTTAACTTGTGTTTACTTGTTACCTCACAATTACAATCTAAATGCAGCGAGGCTGGTTAAGTACTGACCAATGCTCCAGATATCAGATTAATGCTTCCAACAAACAAACAAAAGCTGCATGGACACTCACTCAATAATAATAATAATAATTATTATTATTATTATGTGTAGAGATGTCACACAGTTGGATCTGGTTCATTGTTCATCAACATAAAAAATGAAAGTATGGGGCTGTTTTAATATTGTTTGAGGTGTGTATCTCAAAAAAGTTATTTGAAATTCATTATTGGTGTTCATCTTGAAGCTAACTTAAACCGTAAGAACAGTTAAACAAAGCTACGAGAAATGTTCAAGTAGGATAACAAAATACTAACGCAAACCATAAAAAATTTGACTGGTTTTAAACTGAACTGTCTCCCTCAACAGCAACACGTTGTACAACCAGCAGCATTTTAAGCTAACTGCTAAGTTTGTAGCACGCTTTAACGTTAGCATGCTAATCATTTGATTAACAATGAACACAAAGAATAGCCAGGAGTGAGAATGTTACATGCTGCGGGTCAACATTTTGGTTGCTACTAAAGTTTTAATTCTGGACAAAGTAAATTAAAAAGTATTGCCTCTAACTTGAACTCCTAACACCTGAAATGGTTGAATATTGTACGGTAGCAGTAGATTGTCCAGTTTTATTGAACTTTGTAATAATTTCATTTTCCTAAATGCACGCTCAAGGTTGACGTCAGTTCACATAATTTTAGGGCATTTTAGTTGAGTTCTAATACGGCTAGCTAACATCTGCCGAGCATTTCAAATGTAGTTTTCAAAAAGATGGGCAGCAGTTTTCCAAAGTTTTCAGGCCTACAATCTTTTGGAGTTTGTGGTTTTAATTTATTTTATTGTTCGAACAGAGTGTCACCACTTTTCCATTCACACCTGACTTTCGGAAACCTTCTTGTTTTAATACCAGTCTTGTTACATCTTCATTCATCTTGCATATATTCTTTCAAATTATTTTTGTCCTGTTGTTCAAGGAATGTACAAGT
Organism: Nematolebias whitei; assembly: GCF_014905685.2. Lineage (NCBI taxonomy): Eukaryota > Metazoa > Chordata > Actinopteri > Cyprinodontiformes > Rivulidae > Nematolebias > Nematolebias whitei. The sequence goes on along the minus strand of NC_056499.1, from coordinate 47,557,463 downwards.
CATATTCAATACAGAGAATAAAATCTGTCAGCAGTATTAACTAAAAGCTTTATACATATTTTAGAAAAATAAAAGTCTATGGCATGGCATCTATAATAGTCTACAACACGTGCATTAAGAATCGCATCTATCCTACTGAAAATAAATAAAAAACGACCTCATTTAACTACAGACTAAATAACTGAGCTAACTTTATTTAGTCTATGCTTTTTGCTAACTCACATCATAATTAGGGTTTAATAAAAGTGCAAAAATAGCACTGCAGTTAGAACTACATGATCACTTTGTCAGTTATCATTTAAACAATACAAACATTTTAATAACATATCAGATGTATTTAGTTGTTTGACACTTAACCAGTTTATTTCTTTATTTTAGCATTCATTTAAATGTTATTTGCTTTCATAAAATAAATTAAATTGATAACATACTATGCTCCGGCACTAGGACAAATTCATGTGATCAAGCAGTAACCCATCATTTATCCAATTTGTTGCTTACATTATTAAATTGTCTTGTCGTTTGCATGTCCTACTGAATCAAAACCTGGCTTCATTTTATTTTGTGGTATACCACAAATAAAATGATTTGCTTACAAATCACCTCATTCATAAGTTTCATCGGCTGCATCGGTAGTTTTTGTTGAACCAAATCCTTTGGCTGTTCTGTTGAAATCCTTCCGGTCTTCCTCGTGTGTTTTGCGTTTTATCAACCCCTTTTCAAAAACCGATGCTATTTTTGCAAGCGGCTTCTCTGCTGCCTCTTTCAGCTTCCTGGCATCAAACCGAGGGCTGTACAGTAAAATGGGCAGGCGATTGACGAAAGATGGAACTGCTGCCTGTTCATCTTTGGAGGATTTTTTCTTCTCTGAGTCATCCTTGTTGACGTTCATTTGGTTCATGATTCGTTCTTTAGTAGAGAACATTTGAAAAAGAAGTGCATCCCACATCTTCAATGCCTTTGGACCGTCCTGGTTCTTAACCTCCTGATTTGTATGTTGGACTACAGCCACTTCATTAGGAACTTTAACTGTAATTTCTTCACCACCATTGGAATTTCCCAGAGGCTTGGCTTCTGGCTCTGGAAATTTAGGCACGTCTGGTTCAACAACCATGTGTTTTTTTAGCCGTGTCCACCCACTGAGCTTACCCTTTAGACCTTTTGGCTTTTGTGTTGCTTTAGCCTCAGTGGATGTAGACAATGTTCCCTCTGCGACAGACTTTTTGTCAGTAACTGAAGATGCAGTTGATGTCGCTGACTTCGTGAAGGGCTCGACTGCTGGAACTTCTATTGATGCCACTTTGCCTTTGGCCTTCAGAAGGTCCTTGATTTTGAGGCCAGTTTTTTGCTGAGATGGCGGTGATGTTCCTCTGTTTGGTGGAGCTTTTACTGAGCCTGCAGCCTGAGGCAGAGAGGTAGGAGTGGTAGAATCAATCACAGCATCTTTAACTATGGATGGTTTTATGACAGTATCTTTTGATGGCTTTGCAAGGCAAGTGTTTTCTAGCAGCTGCTCTGTTAAAGACTGAATATTAGTCATGTGTGAGTTAACCTGGATCGGGTTGATGGGAGACTTTGAGGACTCCGTATGTGCAACTAAAAGATTCATATCTGTGATTGTAGAGGACGGTGTTGGTTCTACTTGCTGAGTAGAAGAAATTGCTTTTAGACTTGTAGAACTGTTGAAAACTGGTTCGCTACTTTGGTTGGGCATGCTACATGTAGGGTTTAGTGAGGAGAGATTTCCTTGTGTATGTGAGTCTGAAGAATGATTTGTTTTTTTACATGGCATTGGGGAATGTACTTTCACCTCAGGGACTAAAGTGTCTTTTGCTGCCATTTTTATTCCCTGCTTTGAGATGTTTTTCATGATGGACTGTTGAGCATTACTAGCTCGTGTGTCATTTTCAAAAGGTGAAACTGGTGATATTTTCTGTTCTTTTACATTAACTGATGAGGTTTTTGTTTCTGTCAACTGGGTAAAAGAAACAGGAGTTTGGCACGTTTGTGGTAAGGAGGGCATACATGTTTGTTTTGGTATATAACACACCTGCGGCTCATGTAGAGGGGAAGCTCTTATTGCAGCCCATGCTTTGGTTGCAGTTGGACTATGCGGGACTTTGGTGGGTTCATTAAGAGGCTGGGTGTTTTTACAACGGGGTTCATTTGCAGGAACTTGTGAGAAGGACGGCAGGTTTACACCATGGTTGTTAATTTCAGAAAACGTAGGAGATCTATTAACAGAACTAAACTGTTTTGTTAAAGTCTGAGAGTTTACTAAATCCACACATGTGAGAACATTAATTTCAGGTGAAGGGGTCACACCTTTCTTTATTATCTGTTGGGTTTCCTGTTTAATACTGTTAACCAAAATCTCAGGATGACCTGCAGAGTTGGAAGCCTGTGTTTCCACTGTGGATGGTAAAACTTTTGGAACTTTTGGACATGGACTTACTAACAAATTACGATCCGTATTTGACTGAATGACAGAAAATGTCTCTTTTTCAGTAGTTTTTCTAGTAATTTGTTGACTGGGTGTCTCAGATGAACTGTTTGTATAAGGAAGGTTTACAGCCAATTTATCCCCAACAGGGCCATTAACTGTTTCACTTATGGACAACTTTGCTGCAGATTGACTTTTTAAGTTCTCATATGTGATCTGAGGACTTTTTGGTGGTATGCGTCTCAATGTTGGACTGAAGGGGACTTTAGGTCCACTGCTCTTTGGAGTATTACATGATGGTTTATTGTTCATGGCTGGTTCTGTTGTTACCGGTAAAAAGGCTTCCATGTGAAGTTTATTTGGAACTTTGGATTGACTGGTTGGAATATCTTCCAAATGGATGTTGTTTGGTTGTGCTGTGAAATGATGAGTAGTCTCTGCAGCTCCAACTTGAGAAAATAAAACAGAATTGTTGGACACCCTTAGTTGGTTTGTAGACAACTCGTTGAACATGTTAAATTCATTGCTTGGGATACTTGAGTTTTCTTTTGTAAGATTAGCAGCTGGTTTTGTTTGAAGGTTTTCTGCTCTGACGTGGGAAGAGGAGATAAATGGATGCACTTGAGTATTAAGATTGTTTTCTTCTACTTGTGTTGCTGCTTTTGTGCATGTGTATGGGTTTGCAACTACATTTTCTATTTCCACAACTTTAGTTGGGCCTTTCCAGCCTAGATTAGCTTGTGGTTTTATGGGTGCATTTCTCAGAGTGTCGTTTAGCTTTTCGTTCTTTGTTATTAACAGATGCAACAAGTTTGTTTCTGAAGGAAAATTATTGTTTGAAAACTCTGCGAACTTGATCGCAGTAACAGGTAAGACATGCGCTTTGGTTTCTATGGTTGCTGTATTTGGTAAAATCATGTTTACAGCAGGTGCATTTGATGTATTTGATGGAAGCAAATGGGAATTGCTCTCTTGTGATTGGATATTTCTGCAAACTTGAGTTACTGTGTTCTGTTTAGTCATTTTCCCACCTACCTTAGGGGAAGGTGCTGTGCAAACATGGTGCTGCCCTGAGCAAAGAGATGCTGTAACAGGTTCATGAAGCAAAGTTGTACTATTTTTTAGCACTTTTGCTAAATTTTCTGAAAACTGTATCTCATTGATACTGTTGTTAGGAGTGTTTTTTGTACTAACAGTCACAGATAATAGAGTATTCCCCACATTTGACTTATTTGGTAAAATACTATCGCTAGCTTCAGTTTTGTGAATTACTTCTTGCTTTTGATTATCTAAAATATCTTCACTTGCTGCTCTGCTAGAGAGGGGGTTGTCTAAAATGAGTTTGGTTGACTGTTTTCCCAAGAAGGCTACATTTTCTGCAACTTGCGTTTCTGAGAATTTATGTCTTGTCTGTGTTGGTGAAGAAAAAACAGACATGTTTTCAGAGTCTGCCACCATTTTTTCTATTCTTGCAATAGATTGAACATTGGCACAATGGGATGTTGGTTCACTCTCTTTCATGGCAACTATTCTTAAATTTCCTGACAGTTCTTTTTTATTTGAAATGATGCATTCCCCAGTGTGATCTAGATTAGACACTAAAGGGCTTTTGTCAAGATTAGAGACTTTTTGAACAGCATCACCACTTGTTGCTTTAAGTTGTGTTTCTATATTAAAGTCTTTCACAAAGAATGAGGAAGAGTTGGTTGAATGATTGCTATCAGTTAGACATGGGGCTGTTCTTAGCTCTGCCTCAGTAAAAATGTGTGCCAGATTTTTTGTGTGTACCTCACCTGCTTTATGTATTGGTACTGAAGCCTCTGAGCATGAAGCTTTTGGTGTGGATACATCACTTGTGGATTGTTGTATTATTTTCTGTGTCAATCCAAAGGAAAGCTTGGATTGGATTGTTTCCACATTAGCTGTGTTAATAGACTGAATTCCAATACTCTCAGCTCCAGATCGGCTTTCCTCAAATACATCACTGGTATGTGTGAAAATCTGTTCGTCTGGAATCTCTGGATGAGACGATCGCTTATTGTGAACCACAGGAGGTAGGTCCTCAGGTCCATTGATCTGATTGTCACACTTTGAGACGTCTGATCCATCTACAAATTTGCCTGAGTGGGTTTTGTCTGAGGTTTCATCAGTCTTGGGATGTGCAGAGAGCTGATGTGACACACTGGTCCTAATTCCACCATATGCAGCATACTCAGTTGGAGTAAGTCCATAATACACAGAACGGGATTTGGGTTTGGAACATACTAATGACATTTGGGTCTCCAGTAGGGATGTCAAAGACTTTCGTGCCTCAACTACCGGAGGATGATAGGTGGACAACACTGGGCTTGGACTTAGGGATGCTTGCATTGAAACTATTTGTGTGGGGTACAGAATCTGTGGTGCAGAAAGAAACGATGGAACTTTTGGCAAAGATGAAGGTATAGTTTTTGAAACATGGTTTGTTTTGGGGTTGTCTAAGTCTGCAAGCAATGGTCTGACTAAAAAATTGTCTGACATAGTTGTGTTTTCCTTGTGATTCAGCTCAGCAGTGCCAAGATTTAGATTTATTGGACTCTTTCCTGTGTTAGGAATCTCCATCTCTTTACAAACTGGCTTGATGGCCGACATGCTATTAAAATTAGTTTGCATTTGTTCATCTGTCACAGTTGGAGGCTTACTTATAGAGTGTGTTTGAACTGCTGAGGTGGATTCCAGAGCCTCTTTCGGAACAATGGGCGCTTGTAAATCTCGGGAGGGGTTGAAAGCAGGACTTGCCATGGATAAATGTGGGTTTGGGTTTGTTATTTCAAAGATAGGTATTGATATTTGAGTTGGTGTGTAGGAAAGATTTTGGGATCTTGCACTTTGTGTCCTAGGTGATGACAGCTTCTGATCAATGTTCACCACTGACCCTGCTGTTTTCTCACAATATGTTGCAGGTAAGAAAGCTGGGTTTGTAACTGTGAAGTCCTGCATGGAGGGAGGTTTGGAGATCTCATGAAATGTTGCTTTTGATGTATATATCTTGGCTTGCATGGCTTCAACTCTTGACTTCTTCACTCCATCAACAAGTGATATTTTTGAGGCGGTTATTTCAGATGGCATTTGTTGAAGAACACTGCTGTCATTGCTGTTGACTGTGGCAGTTTTTGTTGAGTTATCCTTTAAATCAGCATTTGTCTCCCTCTGGCTGGGAATGAAATGCTGTGTGTAAGTGTTTGAAATCGATAGCGGAACTGGAACAGGAGACAGAGCTGAAACTTGAGTAGGTGCCAGGCATGGACCAGAGTTGGGGGCAGCAGGGGATAGGATCAGACTTTGCATTGATATTTTTGGGCTGGATTGCGATGCAGCGAATGGAGAAACCGTTGTGACTGACCTATTTGATTTGGAACTCATGTTGCACTTGAAAGCAGAGGGAGGGCATAGTGAGGGGATCTGATCTGGTGGCCATACAGTTTGTGATGTTAAAGGGGGCATCATGAAAGGGGCCGCATCGTCAAATAAGAAAGAGGAACACTCAAACAGCGGAGCCACCTGCTCCTGGGAACTCCTGATGTCAGCTGATTGGGGCAGAGGGTCAAAGCTGCCAGTTTGTCCATGAACGCTGTTCTGATGTTGAGGAAATGCAGATGCAGTGTGGTTGTAGTATGGGCCAGAAGGGAAACATGATATGGATGAGTCTGCAATCAAAACTGAATCTGGTGACCTCGGTGGGCTACACTGGTCACTGTGCTCAAGGTCTGTGCTCGCTTCGTTGACAGGTGACAAACAGGAGCGGAAGGGAATGGGCGTCTGAGAAAGGCTGCCTTTTTTCTTTCCTCTCTTCTTCTTGAGTTTTTGAAGCCTTGCGTTGTCTTTGCCTGGTTTTGGCAGTAAGGGTGGAGGATACTGCTGGGAAAGGTCAGGCTCCAAACCATTAGTGTAACACACCTCCATCAGCATGCTTAACTCCTGCAAGACAGAAAACACATCAGCTGAACTACATCAACCAAACATGTGAAGAAAAACATGACAAATGAAGCTTATTGTGTGAATGTTTATAAAACACTCACTAATGAGATCCATTTTTATTCTGTATGTTTTTTGGCATGCAACTCTTTTTTTGCATTGTTTGTTTGCTTGTTTTTGAGCAATTTCAACAATTCATACATCGAAACGTTCAGCTCATCCAGGACAGGCATGCTATGACTTTTGGTATTTGTGCAAATTTTACTTTTTGAAACATTTAGCTTTGTTGGCCATGTTTTTCTTATTGAAAATGAATAGATCTCTCCACATCCTTCAGACTCTTTGTGCTGTTTAAAACCTTTTACTGCTCATTTCAGTTTTTTATTGGGTCAACGTTTTTCAGCATCTTTCTGCTAAATTCAGCTTTATTCTGCTTTTCCAACAACTTCATAGGTGTTGTTCTGCTAATAGTTTTTAGCATTTTTCCTGTTGTCTTTTGTGCTAATTTTCACCTTCTCTGTTTCTTTTTTAAATTTTCACATTTTTATGCTTTTTCAGCTGCTTTCTTTGCTAATTTCAGCTTTTTTCTGTTCATTTCAGTTATTTTTTCCTAATTTGTATTGTAGTCGGGCAGCACGGTGGCGCAACTGGTAGAGCTGCTGCCTCTCAGCGGCCAGGTCCTTGGTTCAAACCCCGGTCCAGGGGCCTTTCTGGGTGGAGTTTGCATGTTCTCTCCGTGCATGCGTGGGTTTTCTCCGGGTACTCCGGTTTCCTCCCACAGACCAAAAACATGCATGTTAGGCTGATTGGTAACTAAATTGTCCCTAGGTGTGAGTGAGAGAGTGAATGGTTGTTTGTCTCGTTTGTCTCTATGTGTCCCTGTGATGGACTTGCGACCCGTCCAGGGTGTACCCCGCCCCTCGCACAGTGATTGCTGGACATGGGCACCAGCGACCCCCGTGACCCAAACTGGAATAAGCGGGTAAAGATAATGGATGGATGGATGGATGGATGGATTGTAGTCAATCTATTTACCTATTTCAGATATTCTGCCTGTTTCTGCTACACTTCTGCTCTATTCAACTTTTTCTACACATTTCGGCTGTTCTTTTGCTGCTTTCTGCTTTTATTTTCCAGCTTTTAACAAATGCTGCTCAAATTTAACTTGTATTAACAGTTCAGCATTAAAACCTTTTCAGCTGCTTTCTGCAATAGCCATTCACATTTCTCTAGTTTTATGTATGTTATTAATCTAAATGAGAGATTTCTCAAAATTATTTATGTTTAGATGCTTAATAAAATAAAAGCTTTTGAATTATTTTGACTTTTCTGTAACCCTTTAGCTGCGTGACAGCTTCCTAAAATAGATTTGGGAAAAGATTGATTATAATTTAGTTAAAATTATGATGAAAAATGTTTCCTTTAAAATTTCTGGATTTGTAGCTTAGCAGCTCTGTCACTAAGTAGATTAAAATGTTTTTTTTTTCACAACAAGATTAATTGCACTTTTCAAGCATATAAACTGAAATGCTTCTCAAATGCAAAGTTTTATTCAAATCATTTGTCTGGTAGATGTAAAATTTATGTAAATTTGTTTTTTGTGTGTTTTCTTATTACAGCTGGACGGTGCTGTGAAGATTTGTGAAACACGTTTGGAATATTGGAATAATAACCACTTTGATGTCATTGTTTTTATGTTTTTTTAGATTTAAGCTGGAAATGTAGCTATATCCTTTTTTACACTTTTGAAACCAAGAAAAGAACATTACATTTACATTTTAACTCGACTTTATGTTGTCTCAAAGAACTCAAATGTATCTTTGACTGCAAATTTATTTAATAAAAGTGATTATCCATGGTTGATTCTTTTGCTGCTCATTTTTTAATGAATTTCTTCATTTCCTGTTGTAATTTTTCATCTTGTAAGGTGTCCATCTTGTGCAGCGCTCCCTCTTTAGAGGATTCAGCTGCTGCCGACTTTCCTTTTATAACCCCTGCCAATGGCTTTCAGACATGGTAGCCTCAAAAGACTCCAGGCTCCGCTACCAAAAACCCCATTAGCAGGTTCCAGAAATCCTAACTGGGTCCTGAAGGTGCTGGAAGGGCTATTTGTAATGGAAAGATGTGTCAAGCTGTTTCATTTAGAAGGTCTACTTTTAAATGATGACAAACTGCTCGTTAAAATAGTCTTCCAAGAAAAAGTCCAATTTAAAAATGACCTCTGTAGGAAACACAAGTGAACCCGATGGAAGACCTAGCTCAGACGGGGGGTGGGGGTTGGGGGGTTAGAGGGTTTATGTATCGAGGGGAACTTTAGTGTCTATGTAACGTCTAGATTTTAAGAGTTGTAAAACCAGAAAGTGAACTAAATTTAGAAGCTCCTGAAAACAAGGAGGCGTTAAAAAAAAGTACTCAGCAGACATGAAATATGTCAACATATCTAGGATTATATACAAATATATAAATGAAACAAAAACTTAATGTTCAACTGTTTTACCACGAACAAGTATTTTAAATGTGAATCACTTTGATTCTACTGTTATTTATTTATTGCATCTAAAAAAACAACAGCCAGCTATTTCCTTTCACACTGAAATCAAAGAAGACACTTGAGAGTAACTGACATTATGTTGGTTTGCACCAATAACCCACATGCAAATGACGGTGTAGTTTTGACTGTAATTTGTTGATAACATTTTCTGGATGGTGTAGTCAAGGCTTCTGAGTAGCCTTGAAAAGACCCACAATCTAATTTTAGAGCAGGGGAATGAGAGGAAACATCATGGAAGCACCTGCTGCCTGCTGTCCTGGACTCAACGAGACGTCCTCAGTTTTCCTGTAATCAATCCTCTCCGAGCTGATCTGTCTGTGAGCGGAGCTGCGTGTTTCTAAGTGAGAAGCTCTGACCAGCTCTAGTTATGTCACACTTCACGCTTCATAACTGGAGAGTTAAACCTGCAGGTTTGATCAGATAAACATACAGAAATCACAGCAAAGACCAAAAAAACTGACTTGAAATAGTTTTTGTTGCTTTGAACTTTAACGGAGATGTTTGGCAGCTTCTGGACGAATGTTGTCAAAGTGACTCCTGTCGTCACTGGGACAAGAAGTAGAGCTGTAACATGAGCGGTCCCCATTTAAGGCTCTGGGGTTAGACATCTGGGAGGTTTTCACTTCAGCAGCTCCATAGAGTAAAGTGTAAGATTAATTTGGGGATAAAAGTAGGCCGCGGTCTTCATACGTCTAGCTTTAATGCAGATAATTAAATAAAAATGAAGTTTTCATCAAGAGGCTGCCACATAATGAATCTGAAACACTTACCTGAAATGGAAATTTGTGTTGTTCATGTTCTGCCTGATGGGCTGTAAACATAAAAGTCAGACGTAAGAAAGGTGCACAACTAATTTTTAAGGTTTAAAAAATATTAAACCTAATTATTGTGGAGTATAAATTGGATTAATATTTATTTAAAGACTAGTATATTTATCATGGCTCAAAAATGTTAAGCATTTTATTGCAAGCCTTTTCTTCTGAGGCTGCACTGCAGTGTCTCATTTGCATCATGCGCTTAAGCTTGCAAAGCGTGCACGTGCTGTTATCAAACCCTGCGTCATGTTTGCAGGTCAACGCCTGTCCAAAGTGTCAGGATCTCACGTCAGAACCACCACCTTGCCAATCAAGCAAACATTTAATTTGAGTGGATTACCTTGGGCTGACAGGAGAACCTGCTCTCTGCTCGTTAATCCCAGCTCAGAGTGCCACAGGGCCGTCTCACCCTCAAGTGAACTAGAGTCTTAGGAAGCAAGCTGCAGTGCCTGCAGCCACTCCAAAAATAAAACGATTGCCTTCAGTGTTTGTTGCAGGGGCAGATGGGGGGTATCCAGGCCACCTGAGATGGCTGAGGTGCAGCCCCTACAGGCGGACCACAGCCGCTTCTACCTGAAGAAATGGGGTTGTTTCTGGTTATGGTGTCTCGGGCAGTCAAGATTGGCAAAAAATAAATAAATAAATAGAGGAAAGCATATATTTAAGCAATATGAAAACTAGAAAGCATAGTTTCCTTAAATATTAGCGTGAGTTGGGTGCAAATACAAATATATGGTGGCAGCCACCTTGTGTTTTGATTTAGCTTTCAATTTTTGACTTTTACAGTGACTTTTGTCATGCCTTGATGCACAACAATGAAAGTAAACACATTGCTTATTTTTTTTATTTTTATATAAATATAAGACAGGAAACACAGTGGTACAGTTGGTAGAGCTGCCGTCTCTTGGCAAGCAGGTCACCCCATTTCAAATCCTGATCAGGAGGCCTTTCTGGGTGGAGTTTGCATGTTCTCTCCGTGCATGTGTGGATTTTCCCCGGGTACTCTTGTTTCCTCCCACAGACCAAAAACATGCATGTTAGACTGATTGGTAACTCTAACTTGTTCCTAGGTGTGAGTGAGAGAGTGAATGGTTGTTTGTCTCGTTTGTCTCTATGCGTCCCTGTGATGGACTGGAGACCTGTCCAGGGTGTCCCCCGCCTCTTGCACAGTGATGGCTGGACATCGGCACCAGTGATGCCCGTGACCCGAAAAGGAAGAAGTGGGTAAAAGATAATGAATGGATGGATCGATACATATACGACGGCAGCCATCTCAGATTTTGACGTGCAACCCAGTTTTCAAAATGAATCTTTTTTACTCCTAGATGTATCTACGCAAACTTGTACCTCCCTTTTGTCTCTAAGTTATGCTCACAAAATGCTGAGTGTTTCCAATGCCTTCTCTTTGCGCTGCAACAAGGGACAAAAACATGCATATTGTCTACTGAATCAGAACCAGAATCAGAATAAGCTTTATTGTCATTGCACAGTGAAGTACAGCAAAATTATATTCCGTACAGTCGTCCAAAAGATGGGCGGAGTGTACATGGCTGCAGCTCCTAGGAGCGCGGCCTTAATTCTTTAAATAGGAAAAGGGGAAAGACCATGAGGATAGTGAGTATTAAAAAAAGATCTCTTCACACCTTGTCCTTGTCAGGACACGGTTTAAGACATCAAAAAAATCTACCAGCAAGCACATTTATAGACACATTACATATGCGTTTGGCAACAAGATGGTGAGATTTTGTCCATGAAACACTTCCAGATAGCACCATAGTCCTGATAAGATGTTATAGTGTCAGCTGGTCAGCTCTGATAAGCGGTCACAGAAGTTCTTGGGGGTTGGTGGTGGTGGGGGTGATAGAGCAGAGCTTTCTTGGTTTACACTTTCCCCAATTTGATAAGTTGGCCTATTCAAGGCCGAAAGGGGAGGCCAGAGTCAGATAAGCCACAGTTGTTCTTGTGCAGGCAAGACTGTTTGTCTTTCGTCAGCCTTGAGTTCTGCTGGTACTCTCAGTGAACCAAAAGGACCAGATTTGTGGGTTTCCACTGGTCTTTGCTTATTAGGCTTCTCCAAGATTGATTCCAACATTCTGGAGAGTTCCAGAAGTTGCAAGTGGCCTACGATTTTCATAAACTGCTTCCAGCTTATGGATTAGCTTGCAAATCAGCTGAATCTGAGAGCTCAAAGCACAAATGAATCCTTCAAATAAGGTAGGCAGCTTTGCCATGGCCAAAACTGCTGCTGACGTCTTCATGAATAGACAATAACATAGGTATCTGACGGTGCCAAAAAGCAGAAACCCTGCTATCATAAATCCAATGATGTATACATCTTCCACATCCTCCAGAGACAACACAGACAGGCACATCAGCTTCCACTGCCTCCACAAATCCATGACATAAGCAGCCACGTGCATCTGTCCAGGGCATGAGGGTTCTCCAGCACCCTGTTGTTTGGTTGAAAATATTTTTATCAATTGCGCTGAAAGTTCAGCTGACCAAATCCATAACAGTAATTTACGGTTTGGAAGATGTGTAAATAGAAGCTGTGATACACAAACAAAGAGCAAAAGCAGGAGGATGGCAGGAGAGGGAAGAAAAGGCATCCGTCTTGCTCGAGGACGAGTGAGGGAAAAAAATTCAGGAGGCGGGGTAGGTGTGTTGTTCCGTCTAAAGTCCACGGCCATCTCTTTCATCTTCTTCACATTGATGTGAAGGTTGTTCTTCCTGCACTAGCTCTCCAGGTATTTCACCTCCTGCCTCTAGTTGGACTCGTTCTTGTTTGTGATCCATCCAATCACCGCTATATCTATCTATCTATCTATCTATCTATCTATCTATCTATCTATCTATCTATCTATCTATCTATCTATCTATCTATCTATCTATCTATCTATCTATCTATCTATCTATCTATCTATCTATCTATCTATCTATCTATCTATCTATCTATCTATCTATCTATCTATCTATCTATCT
>NC_056499.1:47541763-47544618 GCF_014905685.2 Nematolebias whitei | reverse complement strand
ACCGACCGACCGACCGACCGACCGACCGACCGACCGACAGGAACCAAGATCACTGACATTGTGTACAACTTCCCCATCACTACCACCTCCCAGCATTATCAGCATGCACACTTGAGGCTGTAAATTGTACCTGATTGCACCTATTTAGCAAAAATAATAACTACCACTCTTGATTTGGCTTGGAAATGAGACTGAAACACCTGACCAGACAATTTTTCAATGAATTTTTCATTATCTGCAGAACACACATGGGTCTCCTGTAAAAAAAAAAAAAAAACAATATCAGTGTTCAGATGTTTTAGGTGTGACATAATTTTCTGGAATTTTACTGGACCATTAAGGGATTTCACATTTCAGCTCACACACTTAACTGGGCAGCCACTAGAGTGGAAAACATCCTTAATGTTGGTCATAAATGAACAGCAGGAAATAAATTACATATAGAACATCACAAGCCGATCCCTGGTAAAAAAAGAAAGACATTATATATATATATATATACATATATATATATATATATATATATATATATATGAACCAGCTTAAATCACACCTGTGTATCTTGGTTACACTTTTTTTGGATTTTAGTTTTAACTGATACAACTGAAAAACAAAATTTAAAACATTTCACAAAAACTTTGGCCTTAGCAGCAAATAAAAGCTACAAATAAGTGCTCAGAAATGATCCCACCATCTCCTACATATAACTTTTGTATTTAATGTTTCGTCAACTTCCTAAAATAATGGCCTTGTGGGATTCTTGAGTTCTGCCTGCAACAAGTTTTTATGAATAAACAGGTTTAAACAACAAAGTTCATGCTCAATAATCCAGGTATACAATCCAACATTTTTCAGTCAGGTCATCTGGACAGTTTCTTTTTTTTTTTGTGCTGAAACGTTTCGCCTTCAGTCCGGAAGGCTTCATCAGTCAAGGAAACACACAACAAAAATGATTCTTCCTCCAACAGCTTACTCCAAAGTGGAACAAACCAGTTCTGCTTGTGATAAGATGGTCCAGGGTAGCTGGACTCTTCCTTAGAGATAGGGGGAGAAGTTCAGTTATCAGGAGAGACTCGGAGTAGAATCACTGCTCCTCCACGTTGAGAGGAGCTAGTTGAGGTGGTTCGGGCATCTGGTAAGGATGGGTACCTCCCTAGGGAGGTGCTTCAAGCATGTCCGACTGGGAGGAGACCCGGGGGAAGACCCAGGACATGCTGGAGGGACTATGTCTCTCGGTTGGCCTGGGAATGCCTTGGAGTCCTCGCAGAAGAGCTGGAAGAGATGACTGTGGAAAGAGATGTCTGGACCTCCCTGCTCAAGCTACTGCCCCCGCGACCCGACTTCAGAACAAGCGGAAGATAATGGATGGATGGATGGATGGATGGAATTAATTGTAAAAACAAGGTTTCCTTCAAGCAGCTACAACTGTAAACCACTACTAATTATTAGCTTTGGTTTTCTTGAACATGTGATGTTTTTTTTTTTATTCAGTCCAGCTGATAACATCCCTGTGCTTTTATTTGAGCAGAATTGACCTGTAACAGTTGTTCAACAACTGATTCTCAGAGAGAAGATTGCAAGATCACATCCTGGTTTGGGATTTTTTTTGGGTGTAGTTTGCCTCTTCTCCTTGTACAAGCGTAGGGTTTTCCCAGGTAATCTGGTTTCCTCCCACAGGCTAAAAACATGCATGTTAGGCTGATTGGTAACTCTTAAATTGTCCTTAGGTGTGAGTGAGAGAGTGAATGGTTGTTTGTCTTATTTATCTTTTGGTCTCTCTGTGAAGGACATGTCACCTGTCCAGTGACTGCTTGACATGAGACCATTGACCTCCATGTCCTGGAATGGAACAAGCAGGTAAAGATGATGGATGGATGGATGGATGGATAATTTGTATTGTGGATGTATTTTTTTAAGCAAAATGATAAATTAAAGTTTAAATACTTATGATCTTGTGAAAAAATACCTCAAACAAAAACTGATGTCAAACATTTTGATAAAAGATTTTTTCAACAGCCTCAGTGTTCTACACAATTTGTCATAATCTCTACAGTCACTAGAGGGTGTTGTCACAACACTCAGTGTGACAGTTTGTTGATGGTTTAAATGCTGATTTTCAATTAGTTTTCTTTTAATTTTGAAGACTTAAAAGGTAAAAAAAGAGGAAAACCTCAAGTTATTACCCTGGCAAAATTCCTCATACAAAACTAATCAGACCTGCCAGTAGCTGTTTTTCTTGTCTACGTAAAACCCTGAGAGAAAAAAAGTTTCTAGCTTTGTGTAAAAGGGGTAGTTTTTACAACATCAGAAAAGCAAAATAAACTATAACCAAATAATAAAATTTACAGCAGAGACTGACTACTTTACAATAAATCACCAGACAAAGATAGGAGGCCACCAACACAAATTTTCAAGACCAGTGGATCAAAGGTCATACTTGTAAATGAGTCCTCGTAGCTCAGTGAGGCTAGCCTGTATAATTAAAGGTTGAATGAAAAAAAAACTTGAACAGGACACTGATGCAGCCAGATATAGACGTGCTGTCTAAAGGACTGATGTCTGCCATTTCTCCACAGGAAAAACACTACAGTGCCTTGCGAAAGTATTCGGCCCCCTTGAACTTTTCAACCGTTTGCCACATTTCAGGCTTCAATCAGAATCAGAATCAGAATAAACTTTATTGGAATTGCACCGAGGTACAACGCAAATATGTACGTACAGTCATCCGAAAGATGGGCGGAGTGCACGAAGCTGCAACTACAGGAGAGCGCGGCCATTTTATCCTTATCAGATAATAATCTTAGATAGGAAAAGGGGGAGAAACATGAGGGTAGATAGTGGTATTACAAAAAAAA
>NC_056499.1:47525508-47541663 GCF_014905685.2 Nematolebias whitei | reverse complement strand
CAGTGGAAGAATCTAACTAATTCAATTTAGTTTACAGTCGAATATGCAGAGTTTTTAGAGCCGAAGCAAACAAGGAAACTCTCGCTTACCTTAAACTGAAGTAAAGGGCCCAGAATTTCACAATGTGGGAGTCCAGGACCGACCTCGGCTCAATTCATGGACTCCTCAGCTGACAGTCGGGGTCACCAATTTGACGTGGCTTATAAGAACCACATTGGCGTTCAATACAGCTGAAGCAGTTCCTTAGTTCAAAGAGATTTATTCGACAGATTTACAAGTACTCAGAAATCCAAAGATACAATTACAATGTATGCATACACGGGCATTTCAAAGACAGACCTGTCTGATGGCAATCCTCCAGCAAAATGCAATGACCTCGGTCCTGACTCTTTCCCTTATTTAACAAAGACTGCTCCTGATTGGTTTAAACACTCCGTTGTCATGGTTACGGGGCTCCTCGGCCTTGGAGGTCACATACCAAAAGATAAGGTTTTATGGTTTTATGGTCCTTTGTTAACTTTCTCTTGAGCTGAGCATACTTGTTAAACGATTAAATGCTTGTTAAACTATTCAATGCTACTTTCTACTATCTTTACTAATTAAGTTTAGTCAGCTATATTAAGTTCTATCATCTTTACTAGTTATGTTTAAGCAAACTACATTCTCATCTGTGTGTGTGCGTGTCAGTCCCTGCATGGGTGATTGTGTGTGTGTGTGTGTGTGTGTGTGTGAGTGAGAACTTCTACTAGATTATATTTAGACAAACTACCTGAAGTTAATATTCTATTTAACTAAGTAATTCAAATCAAAGTAACTGCTTAATATTTAAATGATTGTAAGGTAATTAAAGAAATTTCAAGCTTGATTAAAATAATGATAAAAGATAAAACATGAAATCCAACATTCCCTCTCTTGGTCTATCCTTAAAGATAGACCAACAACCCATCATAGGCTACAGATATTTCGTCTCAGCCAACTGCAGGTGGTCTTGTCCTGGCTGGGAGGAGTCTTCAATGGCCTGGAGCATAGGACATGCTGTACCGGTGCTTACCACACCTCCAAAGTGTATCATCCGTTCGACTGCCATTTTAGCGCACGGTGCAACGCAACCCAACAAGACACAAAACAGAACAAGTATAGCTAGAGGGGGAACTAACAGCTTAAGGAGCACCTGACTCCATGACCCCGTCATCCACCAAGACCAAAATCCCTTTGACCCTGCTGGAGGGTCCTCTCCCTTAGCCTTCTGCAGACCCCTCAGTTGTGCCAGGGCCTCTGTCACTCTGCCCTGAGGGTTTGTACTAGTCTCATCAGGGATGTACGTGCAACAAGCCTCCTTACCAATCACTTCACACACCCCACCTCTAGATGCTGTTAATAAATCCAAGACCATCCTGTTCTGCAACACCATTACTCTCAAAGCTGACAATTCCTCAGAGATGCCTTCCAGCGCCTTGATTGTTGAATTTATGAAAATCCCAAAACGGTAGTCTAAGGTCTCAACCCTTAAAAGCAGCTTTCCAACGCCCGCCCATGGAAACAATGACAACATGACCTTCTCCCCCACCGTCCAGTGCTTGAAATTCTGTGGCACATCTGAACCCCAAATAGAGTCGTGGGGCCTGATGCCCACGTCCCTTCTTTGCCTAACATAATGAGAACCATTACTTACAGACACTAGAAATGATTCATCTGTGACTGCCACAGGTGCACATATTCCTGTCCAATTACTGGGAAGAGTTAAAAGCACTGTATGTCCGCACAGCCAAGCCAGGTCTTCAACAGGATATGTACCATTACTCCCAGGTACCCCAATCTGACGATTACCAGGGTGATATATTGCCTGACACTTCTCCGGGGGCAACATGCCCACCGCCACCTGATAAGAATCTTACCTGTGCTGTCGGTGAACGCAGATGGGAAACTGTTCACCAGGGGTCCACTCCACATACTGGCTCAGCACAACGCCTTGTGCTGCTTGCGTCAGACCGTAGCACTTGGCCTCACATCTGTGCATACCTCTGCTATGTCCACTGGAGCTGTATTGCAGAAAACAGAATGATAACCCTCTAGCCAGAGGTTTAACACGCAAAGGCAAATGCGCCGCTGTGACAGGCAGTTTGGTGCAGACATAACACTCCGAGTTATGGCGCCCCCTGGCCAAAAACTGAGCATAATGATACCAACTGTTCATCTGGAACGCATGTGACAAATTTAACGGTAACTGATTGAAATCATGGATCGTGGACCACGCTCCCCTCCTAGGTCTCTCTCTCCTGATCTTCACAGGCTTGGTGCGACACCGACTTAACCCTGGAATGACACAGGTAAACTCCAGCACCAAAATAAGACAAACCATCAGTACCCCCAGTAGTCCACCAGCAGTCAACAGCTTATTTGATATGAGAACCATGATGGCTACGTCCCTGCTGAAAATGAAAATTGATTATACTGTATGAACCTGAGACTTATAATATCTGCTGCAAAACGTCAACTCAGTCCAACCTGAAAGAATTGTAGTAGACACTGTGGAGGGGCTTGGAAAACTTATCACCTGTAGTCTACACTTTAATTGAACACCAAAATTATAGTTGTTTTATACCCAGGAATCAATCGCTGTAAACCTGTGAAACAAAATTGATTCAAATGCACACACAGTCAAATTAAAAGTGTAACCTCCCGAGAGTAACTGTATGTTAAGATTATAACCTGTTTGATAACTGAAAATGGGTGTATGAACACTTTAAATCAACTTGCAGAAAATGACCACATACACCTGAAAATCACAGTTTTTTTATTTTTTTTTTTAAGAAATTGGATTGTTGAAGCTGCTCCTCAAATTGTACACCCAAGAGCTCTCCTCACTCTGACCACAGCTCCTGAGATCTTCAGAACCGCAGCTGCTCCACTCCTCTTGCTGTTACGTTTCTGCTGCTTTGTATTTCACACAAACATCAACAGATTAAAACTTTGTTGCTCATTTGGTCAGCAGGGGGACTTCATTCCCAACGTTCTGCTGTCTTTTTATTTCACTAACCCCACTGGGTTTCAAAATGACGCGTCTTCCACGCGTCTTCCAAACTTTCCACTACTGCTCACGTCGCGTCTTCCAATTTATATCTGCACTCGTCGGGTCTTCCAAATAGCTGAGAGCAAGTGCTCACTTATCAGCTGATTTCCCTCTCATGCAGGTTAGACGCTCGCTCCTGACGTGAGGTATATGATCACACCTCTCCCTGATGTTGCAGATCCGTCCGGATCTGCTGTAGTGATCGCTGTGGTTCGGCTGCCGGTGCACACTGGCTGAGATGAAACCACGTGGAACCTTTCCCTCTCAAGCGTACAGCGTACGATGTGCGTTCTGTCACCTCATATGGGCCCGTCCACCTTGGCTCCGCCCACTTCCGTTTAGTGACTTTCAGCAGTACCCAATCTGAGAGTGGGCACGTGGGGTTTACTCCGTCCGGAGTACTGGTCTCAGGAATCTGTAGATGAAAACTGGACAACATACTTTTTAGTGTATCAAAGTACATTTTGTGTGTCATTTCTGATACCTGTTCTGAGGGCCACCCTACATTCTGTTGGGGCCCTGGGAACGACCTTCCTGTGGTCAGTTCATAAGGGGTGAAACCTGTACCCCTGTTAACAGAAGCTCTTACACTCATAAGAGCTATAGGCAAAGCTTCGAGCCAATTGGTATTAGTCTGTGCACAGATTTTTGATAATTTTTGTTTCAGGTTTCCATTTAATCTTTTCACTTTACCCTGTGATTGTGGGTGATAAACGGTACCAAACACATGTTTCAAACCCAAAGCTTTTTCAACCTTTTGCAGATCTGCATTTTTGAAATGAGTCCCATTATCAGATCTGACTATCGCAGGGAACCCATGTCTGGGGATGTAGTGATTTATTAAACACTTGATTACAGTTTGACTATCCTCCTTTTTAGCAGGCCAGGCTTCTGGCCATCCGGTGAATGCGTCAACGCAAACCAATAGGTATCTGAAACCTCGTACCGGTTGAATCATGTCAGTGTAATCAATTATTACCTCACGACCCGGTGTCATGTCCGTGGGAAACTTTCCTTGTTGACGCGGTTTAAGAGTTGGCTTGGAGTTATACAAACTGCATAACGTGCATTCTTTCACAAACGCTCTGATCAAGTCGTTCATGTACGGGTGCCACCAGCTGACGACATTCCTCTTCATCTGGTGAACCCCCACATGACTCAAACCGTGTGCCTCCTCGAAAATTCTCCTCTTCAGGCTCAGTGGAAGTACCCATCTTCCATCTTCAGGGTTTATCCACAGTCCATCTGGTCTCTTTTCAGCTCCTTTTTCACTCCACATCGCCTTTTCTTCTGGAGCTGCACCTTGTTGACAACAGGCGATGGATTCATCATCCCATCTGATTCTTTCCCCTTCTTCTTCTGGGGTTATCAGCACCATCTGACTCCAGTTGATAAATCCTGAGGCCCTCTTTGCCTCCAAATCAGCTTGACAGTTTCCTTTAGCTATGCTTGAGCAATCTGTATCATGACCTCGACATTTCACAATGGCAATTTCTGTTGGTAACATCAGAGCTGTTTCTAATTCTTTCATATCTGCCTCATGTTTGATCGGTTTCCCGTTAGCTGTATGAAAACCTCCCCTCTTCCACTGGGCCAGCTCCACGTGAGCTGCTCCAAACGCATACGCTGAGTCTGTGAAGATAGTCACTTTTTTGCTTTCCGCCCAAGTAAGTGCTGAAATCAGAGCCCTCACCTCAGCTCTCTGTGCTGACTGAGGCCCCTGCAATTTCTCACACACTACAGTTTGATAACCCTGGTCTGTTTCCAGCACGACCGCAAAGCCTGCGCTGAGTTGTCCCTCCTGCGTTCGAAAACAACTTCCATCACAAAACAGCACCTGTCCCTCTCCAAGAGGTGCGGCCTTTAAGTCTGGTCTGACCCTGTCATCAATTTCCACTCTCCTCTCACAGATGTGTGGCTCACCTCCTCCAATCCTGTCTGCCATGTTTATTCCCTCATGTGTGAACAACAAGTTTGGTGCTTCCAGGATCTTGTTTATCCTCTGTTGTCTTAACGGTGACATAGTGAAGTTTTGTGAATTTACAAAGGCAACCACACTGTGTGAGGTCAACACATGCAGAGTGTGTCCCATCACCAGGTGGGCTGTTTTTTGTACTAATTTAGCCACGCCTGCGGCATGTTGTGTGCAGGGCGGATGCCTCTTTTCTGTATTGTCTAACAGACAGCTGACATACATCAAAACTTTCCTTCCCCCCTCATGTTTCTGAAACAGAACGCCGTTAATCACCCCTTCTGTTTCAGAAACATCCAGATGGAAGGACCGGCTGTAATCCGGCCAAGCTAAATCTGTAGCTCTGCTCATCTGTTGTTTTACCTCAATGAAGACCCTCTCAGCTTCTTCATTCCACACCAGCCTGGCAGTGGGTCGTCTCATGCCCTGTTCTTTGACCAAATCGCGCAACATTTGGGTTTGGCCTGCATAATTTGGAATGTAATTTCTGCTGTACCCGGTCAATCCTAAAAATGAGAGCATTTCTTTAACTGTCTGCGGTTTTGGATGATGTAAAATTGTGTCACGGTGTGCAGCAGAGAGTCCTGCTCCTTTCTGTGAGATCATCCTCCCCAAAAAGGACACCTGACGTCTCGTCACCTGTAGTTTGTTTTTACTGACCTTAAAACCTGCTGCATGCAGGTGTTCTAAAACCTTCCTAGTCGCTTCTAATGAGTCTTGCGCCGTGGGACTCGCAATCAGCAAATCATCAACATATTGAACCAGTACCGTCCCTTCTGGGAGCGTTACTTCACGCAAAACTTGTTTCAACACTTGGTTAAAGATGCCAGGTGACAGCGCAAAGCCTTGAGGTAGTCTTGTGTATCGCAACTGTTCACCACGAAAGGTGAATGAAAAAATATCCCTGCAGTCTTCAGCTAGAGGAAGACAGAAAAACGCGTTTGCCAGATCAAGACAACTAAACCATTCATGATTTGGTGTTAGATTATTCAACGCTACATATGGATTTGGTACCGGTACGGTCTGAGTGATCAATAATTTATTGATGGCTCTCAGATCGTGTGCCATCTGGTATTTGTCTGTACCTGCTTTTTGTACAGGTAAAATTGGTGTGTTCCACTCTGCGTAGGAGGGTTCAAGGACGCCGCTTTCCTTTAAACCCCGAATTGTTTCAGCGATGCCCGCTTCTGCTGCTGGTTTGTGAGGATACTGTGAAATCCAAATTGGGTATGTGTGATGCACCTGGAACGTTATGGGAGGGCAGTTTATCAGTCCCACGTCCGTGGGTCCCTCAGACCATAATGACCCAGGCATGCTATTAATTAAAGGGCCTGCATGCGGGTGGTCCATCAGTTCGCGACCATGTTCTCTGGGGAGCACATCATGTTGCATTACAGCAACATCATGTGCCACAGAGATGATTGAATAACACTCACAGCTGGGGGAATACCAGACGGATGTTAAAGATGTTTCAACCCAATCTGAGGTCTCTAATGCCCTCTTGACCATAGGTCCTAAGTCCCTTGCTTGAAAAGCTGGATTCAAAGCTAGTGAAATATGAGGCGCTGCCTCAGCCCCCATCTTATACCACTCCTTCTGTTCAGGTGTTAAGTTAACAGTAGCTGCTACTCCCTCCTTGCCAACAATAATATTCCCACTTTCAATGGGCCAGACGTTCCCTGACAGTTGTTCTGCAAAGTGGTCCTGGAACACCTCATCGCCTTTGCGATCATAAAAGAGAGTGACATGTGGGGGGTCAGGTGGAGCAGAGAACGGATGTAATGTCATTAGCCAAGGCTTCCACGTGAGAAAAACAGAAAAGATACCTCCTCCACCCATGACCTCAGGTTCAAGCAGTCCCCAGTAGATGTCAATATATTCATCATGGACAGGCTGGATCACACACTGTGAGTGAGTAGTGGTGACCAGTCCGCACTCCAGCGAGGTGCCATCAGGTAATCTCACCACAAGTCCATCAGAAGAGCATAAAATTGAAGCTCCCAACCTGATGAGAAGATCTCTCCCTAAAAGGTTAGCTGGTGAATGTTCAGCTATCACAAAGGGATGTAACAGAGTCTGAGTGCCCACTTTTGTGCGAAGCGGACACGTCACCGGCAGTCTTTGTTTTGCCCCAGAAAATCCAACCACCTCCACCGACCTATTCAACAGTTCACAGTTTCGTGGGAAGTGAGTAATTGTTGAAAATGTCGCTCCTGTATCAACTAGAAACGGCAACTTCTCCGTTCTAACTGTCACCTCCAGTGTTGGGTCTGCCCCTCCTCCAACACTCAGCATTTTCTGTGGGGTGTTTCATTGTTATTGGAATCCCCTCCCCTCTATCCCGAGAGGAGGATATCCTGCTTGTGGTTGTTGAGGCTGCAGTGCCGGTGGTGCACTTGGTATCGGGTGTGCAAAAGGATGTGGTGGTCTCATGGGTTGCTGGAATGGCCCTTGGAAGCCTCCTCGTGGCCCGTAGTTTGATGCGGCCAGGTAGTAACAGTCTTTAGCCCAATGCCCTTGTTGGCCACAGATGAAACAAGCATCCCCCCGCTGTCCCCATTGTGAAGAACCCCAGCCCCATGACATCGGTCTCTGTCTCGCTCCCCCTCTTCCCCGTCCGACTGACCTCATCGGATGTCCACCTCTGGCCCTCCGGCCTGGTGTTTCTGACCACTGCTGCAGAGCAACTGTTCCAGTGGAAACCGGCTCCTCATTTACTGCTGTAATTGACTGGACAGATAATTGTTTCTTATCTTTAGTCTTTTTCTCCTCAGTCTGCTTATTTCTGGCATCCGACAGCTGAAGTTTAAGTAATTGTGCACGCATAGTCTCTAATTCAGCAGCCTCTTTGTCACCTTGCTTTTTCTCATATTTCAAACGATGTATCACGTGTTTCTCCCACCGATCAAGAGATGCCGTGAGTAAGTCAACATTCTTCTCCAACTCTTCCACCACTTCTTTTGGCAGAGAGTCAAGAACTGCTTTTCTAAAATACGGGCGTTGTTGTACAGCTTGAGCATGAACACCTGTCACTCTCTCCCAAGTGTCCTTACACTGCTCCATATATTCCCACGGGTCTACAGTCCTGTTCCATTTAAATTCTGGTACCGCAACACCAGCCGGTAATGGGTACAATGTTCTGATAATAGGTGCTAAGTGCATAAACACCTCACACAACGGAGTCTCATCTGCAAGTTCTAATATCCTACCACGGCCCCGAGAAGTATCTATAGTAGAGTGTAAGTATGTCTGAACGGTGGCCTGATTAGCACAGCGTGCAAAAACGGCGTTCAAATCCCCCACTGCCAGGGTTAAACCTAAGGTTAGGGCATTAAACTTCTCCAACCAGCGTCCCCCACCTTGAATCAGCGGTGGGAGTTTCTCTGTAATTGACTCCAAATCACGTATATGGAACGGCTTATAACCTGACACCACACCTCTCGGCCCCTGTGTGCTCAGCAACGGAAGTTGAAAACCCTGACTGTTCTGCCCCACTGCGTCCACCTCCACAAGGGTGTGGTCACTACCCCAAGGAGTGAGAGTAGGGGTCCGCACCGGCGAACCTGGAAACTCATAATGTAATTTATCTGGAGGTCTCCTAGTACTGGTGGAAACCCTCTCCCGTGGGCTCTCCACAACGTCCTCCTCCTCAACCACTCCTGTCAACTTTCCCTCAATATACAAGTTGGTACGTTTATCTCCGCGTTCAATCACCCTCGCTCTGTTTATTCACACAGGAGACTTACCGAGGTGAGTCCCACTTGGACCTGGAACCTCACCCCACTCGTCTACCCTCACACTATCACGTGAACCACTCTTACACCGAGCTTTCCTGGCCCCCACTTCCTCACGGTCAGAAAACTCATCATTGAAACGTAGTCGTCTCTGCGCCGACATTCTGTCACCAATTCCCCCTAAGTTATCATTCAGGGTAACACTGTCCTCAGTATCAGTCCCCTCATATGTCAGTCTGCCTTCATGCACCCGCAGCACCGGATAGATACCAGCAGGTGGCGCTTTAGGCAAACTCTTACCTGCAGATGTCTCTGACAGAGATGTCACGCACTGTCCTGCAGGTGGTGCTGTCGCCCCTGTCACCTCAGTCACATAAGGTGGTGGTTTAAATTGTTCTGATGTCCCCAAGTTCTGCACACTCTGACACAACAAAGCTAATTGTTTATACATCTCCTGAATGCTACTACGCTTATCTAATTTCTTTTGAAGCTTCTGACGTCTAAGAAAAGAGTTACACGTCAGCAAATCCTCATTAAGCTCCTGAATTTGTGTATTTTGATCTTTAACTTTATCCCAAGCCAGTTGTGTAAGCGTCTGTGATGTTCCTACCTCGGTCTGGACTAGCTGAGTCAAAAGGCTGTCCAATGCCCTACTTTTACCTGTGTTGGCTGCATGTATAACATTAATCACAGCTTTAACTCTCTTAGATTGTTCTTGTAAAGTTTCAGCACCAGTTACAGATTTGTTAGTTATGTACTCCATACCTGCTGACAACATTCATTCACACATGCATTCAATTGTTTTTATTCTCAAACAGTCCAGGCATCTGTTGGAAAAATCAACACAAGTCCTCACTTTAAGCAAGTAAAGCCTTGTAATTGCCTAATACAACAGCGCCCCCTTTCGGTCAGGATATGGTAGCACCAGTCCCACTGAAGCTCTGACACGGAAACACTCCCTCCTTTCTGAAAACAGTGAAAGAGAGAGAAAAAAAAAGAAAAAATCCTCTTTCCCCCTCTCAGCCTAACACTGATAAGCAGAAGGAAGAAAAAAAAAGAAAAGCTGTCTTACACACAGAACCTGCAAATCACGGCCCACACTGAAGACAGTGAAGAGAAAAAAGAAAGAGGAAAAATTCACCCTTCCCCCTCTCAGCCTAACACTGATAAGAAGAAGTGAAGCAGAGAGAGAAAAAAATAAAACCGTCACACACACAGACAGAATGTCTGTCCCAATCTGCACAGCACGGCACACAATGAACTTACACTAATTATACACTACGGTGAACTCCCAGAACACCGGAAATTTGGCAAACACTCTATGCTATTTCACTCATTTTCTTTCAAATCTAAAGTAAAAAATGGGGTCCAGTTTAGGCGGCAGTCAACACTGGCCAGAGGAGGCCCGACCCTCAGCCCCCACAGACGTTTGTGAAACGCTATGTACCTTAGCCTTGTCAGACTAAAGTTTTGGATGGCAAATCCCGCTGAATTTTGAGAGAAAACGTTGTCACCCACGTGACTTCCGGTAGGCCTTCCGCCTTCCACCGGCACAGGTCCACAAACTTGTGAAAACTACTTAAAAATGTCTAAGTAAGCCGTGCACATTAAACCTATTAAAAGTACGCTTGCGCAACTTTACAATTCTGAGTACAAGCAAATCACTCGTTTGAGGACACACAAATAAGTTTTAATTAGCTTACCAAATGTCTGTTTCAGGAGGCGGTCCGAACTCCCACAGTGGAAGAATCTAACTAATTCAATTTAGTTTACAGTCGAATATGCGGAGTTTCTAGAGCCGAAGCAAACAAGGAAACTCTCGCTTACCTTAAACTGAAGTAAAGGGCCCAGAATTTCACAATGTGAGAGTCCAGGACCGACCTCGGCTCAATTCATGGACTCCTCAGCTGCCAGTCGGGGTCACCAATTTGACGTGGCTTATAAGAACCACATTGGCGTTCAATACAGCTGAAGCAGTTCCTTAGTTCAAAGAGATTTATTCGACAGATTTACAAGTACTCAGAAATCCAAAGATACAATTACAATGTATGCATACACGGGCATTTCAAAGACAGACCTGTCTGATGGCAATCCTCCAGCAAAATGCAATGACCTCGGTCCTGACTCTTTCCCTTATTTAACAAAGACTGCTCCTGATTGGTTTAAACACTCCGTTGTCATGGTTACGGGGCTCCTCGGCCTTGGAGGTCACATACCAAAAGATAAGGTTTTATGGTTTTATGGTCCTTTGTTAACTTTCTCTTGAGCTGAGCATACTTGTTAAACGATTAAATGCTTGTTAAACTATTCAATGCTACTTTCTACTATCTTTACTAATTAAGTTTAGTCAGCTATATTAAGTTCTATCATCTTTACTAGTTATGTTTAAGCAAACTACATTCTCATCTGTGTGTGTGCGTGTCAGTCCCTGCATGGGTGATTGTGTGTGTGTGTGTGTGTGAGTGAGAACTTCTACTAGATTATATTTAGACAAACTACCTGAAGTTAATATTCTATTTAACTAAGTAATTCAAATCAAAGTAACTGCTTAATATTTAAATGATTGTAAGGTAATTAAAGAAATTTCAAGCTTGATTAAAATAATGATAAAAGATAAAACATGAAATCCAACAGTACTCATGTCCCAGGATAAATTTGATAGTCAGCCCGTCTCCGAGGCCATTGGGAGTCAGATTAGATAAGCTTGATTTTTGTTTTACTTCAGGCAGACAGATTTTTTTTCTTCAGCCTTGAGTCCATCTGGGCGTTCTGGTTCCGAAAAAGCCTAATTGTGGAATTTAGTTTCACTGATCCATGCTATGAGTCTCCTTCAAGGTCGAACCCACCACGCTGATGAGTCACAGAAGTTGCAGGTGGTCTGCGATTCTCAATCACCTCCACCTTACGGTTAAGCTCGTAGACCAGACGATTTAAAGTTCCCACAGCGAGTACCAGACCTTCACACTGACTCGGAAGCTTTTCCATGGCCAAAACTGCTTCCGATGTCTTCTTCAAAAGTCGATAAAGCAGAGCCCCGCCGATGTCAAAAAGCGGAGTCCCTGCTATCATAAGTCCAAATATGTAAACGTCTTCAACATCTTCTTAAGACAGAACAGAGAGGCACATCATCTGCCACACTCCCCACGAATCCATGACGTACCCCACAGCGTGAGTCTCAGCTGGACATGCCGGTTCCCCAGGACCTTGTCACTTTGATGAAAAAATCTTATCAATAGAGTTGAATGCCCACGATACCAAATCCATATTCTTCTTAATTTATGTTCGGGAGATGAGACCCAGGCGCTTCAGATAGACAGAGAGCAGAGCAGGAAGAAGGAAAAAAACGGGGGAGGAGAAAACAGAAGCTGCCACCTCGATCAGAGCCTGGGAGGAAAACATAAAGATACATTCAAACATAAAGATGTAAAATTTTACTTTTTTGTGAAGAGTTATCAACAAGTGGGACACAATTGTGAAGTGGAATGAAATTTATTGGATATGCCAGACTTTTTAAACAAATAAAAAACTGAAAAGTGGGGTGTGCAATATTATTCAGCCCCCTTGCGTTAATACTTTGTAGCGTCGCCTTTTGCTGCAGTTCCAGCTGCAAGTCTCTTGGGGTATGTCTATCAGTTTTGCTCATGGAGAGACTGAAATTCTTGCCCATTCTTCCTTGCAAAACAGCTCGAGCTCTGTGAGGTTGGATGGAGAGTGTTTCTGAACAGCAGTCTTCAGCTCTTTCCACAGATTCTTGATTGGATTCAGGTCTGGACTTTGACTTGGCCATTCCAACACCTGGATACGTTTATTTGTGAACCATTCCATTGTAGATTTGTCTTTATGTTTTGGATCATTGTCTTGTTGGAAGATAAATCTCCGTCCCAGTCTCAGGTCTCTTGCAGACTCAAACAGGTTTTCTTCCAGAATGGTCCTGTATTTGGCCCCATCCATCTTTCCATCAATTCTGACCATCTTCCCTGTCCCTGCTGATGTAAAGCAGGCCCAAACCATGATGCTGCCACCACCATGTTTGACAATGGGGATGGTGTGTTCAGGGTGATGAGCTGTGTTGCTTTTACGCCAAACATATTGTTTTGCATTGTGGCCAAACAGTTGGATTTTGGTTTCATGTGACCAGAGCACCTTCTTCCACATGTTTGGTGTGTCTCCCAGGTGCTTGTGGCAAACTTTAAACAACACTTTTTATGGATATCTTTGAGAAATGGCTTTCTTCTTGTCACTCTTCCATACAGGCCAGATTTGTGCAGTGTATGACTGATTGTTGTCCTATGGACAGACTCTCCCACCTCAGTTGTAGATCTCTGCAGTTCATCCAGAGTAATCATGGGCCTCTTGGCTACATCTCCGATCAGTGTTCTCCTTGTTTGAGATGAAAGTTTAGAGGGACAGCCAGGTCTTGGTAGCCTGATGCATGCTCAATAATCCAGGTAGAAAAATCTAAAAAAGTTAAATCTGGTCCTCTGGACAGTCAAAAAAAACCCCCAAAAAAACCAAAGCAAATCAACAAAAAACTGTAGAAACGTTTCGTCTCTCATCCGAGAGACTTCCTCAGTCTGAGGAGCTGTATTCAGCTCAGTCTCTTAAATAGCACCGTCTCAGGGTGGATCAACCAGTTTTGCTGCTGACAACCAAAACCAGCTGATCACATGCTCAAGAAGGAACATCAGCATAACAATGGATCATTAGCACACTGATGGCTGTTTACTGTTCACAGAGGGCTGAGTGATACTAGCAATCACAGCATTGTAAGAGGGGGACAGTTGAACCCAGAGGCCTCCACCCCTGTTTAATGATGGACGATTTCTTTTCACAAAGATGGCCTCCTTTACTCCTCTCTCAAACCATCGTTCCTCTCTGTCCAGGATGTGAACATCTTCATCCCTGAAAGAGTGACCGCTGGCCTGGAGATGAGTGTAGACCGCAGAGTCCTGGCCTGATGATGTTGATCTTCTGTGCTGGGCCATCCTTTTGGCCAGTGGCTGTTTTGTTTCCCCGATGTAAGTCAACCTACTTCACATATGGGGAGCAATATTATAGGCAGAAACATGGGTGTGCTATGGGGTCTCCAGTTTCTCATATTGTTGCCAACCTGTACATGGAGGAGGTAGAAAAGAGAGCCTTGACGTCCTTTTCAGGGACACCACCAAGTCATTGGTTCAGGTATGTTGACGACACCTGGGTTAAAATCAAATCTCAGGAAGTCCAACATTTTACTGACCACATCAACTCTGTGGATAAATACATCAAGTTCACACGAGAAGATGTAAAAAATGGCAGGTTGGCTTTCTTGGACTGTGAGGTCTCAGTCTCTGATAGAGGACATTTGCAAACTGAGGTGTACCGCAAACCCACACACAGAGACAAGTATTTGCAGTTTGACTCCCATCACCCTTTGGAGCACAAGTTAGGAGTCATCAGGACTCTGTATCACAGAGCAGACAGCGTCCCCACTAGCTCAGGAGCCAGGCAGAAGGAGAAATCCCACACAAGACAGGCTCTAGAGCAATGTGGATATCCTAACTGGGCCTTCCTGAAAGCAGAGAAGAAACCCAAACAGGACTCCAGTCAGCCAACAGGTGAAAAGGAGGAACCCAGACCCAGACCAGTGGTCATTCCATATGTTGAGGGAGTATCAGAGAAACTGAGACGTTTATTTTCTAAACATAACGTCCCAGTGGCTTTTAAACCCCAAAATACATTACGGCAAAGACTGGTTCATCCCAAAGATCCAGTCCCCCGGCACAAACAGAGCAATGTTGTGTATGCTGTTCAGTGTCAGGAGGGCTGTGATCAGTCTTACATCGGGGAAACAAAACAGCCACTGGCCAAAATGATGGCCCAGCACAGAAGATCAACATCATCAGGCCAGGACTCTGCGGTCTACACTCATCTCCAGGCCAGCGGTCACACGACCAAGATGGCCGCGCTCAGAGCAGTTGCAGCTTCACAGGCTCCCGGTACCATCCCAGTTTTTGGAAGGTTTGATATTGACTCTGTGCCTGACTCTGCGCGATTTATGCGTGTGAACTATAGCCGAACCGAACTGATGAGAATAGGAGCGGATTTGCCACGAAATATAGCAGAAATCAGCAACAAACTCAAAGCTACGCTCGGCAGAATGCAGATCTTAAAGTCATCTACCTGGAAGCTGCAGCAGAGGCGTCCCAGCGGGCAGAAGAGGAAGCGCTGCTCCCGGCTTAAGAGGAGAGGATGCCGGGCGGGGGTTATGGTGAGGCTACGAGCTAACGCTAAAGCCGGTAAACTCCCGATGCCGTCTCTCTTTCTGTCGAATGTCTGCTCGTTGGACAACAAGGTGGATTTACTTCGTCTGAGAGCGGGCGCCTCAGAAGAGATGAAGAAGTGTGCGGTGCTTTGCCTCACGGAAACGTGGATTACAAGTGAAATGCCGGACTCAGTCTTCCAGCTGGATGACAGAATTTTTTTTCGAGCGGACTGCTGCAGCGAGCTAACGGGGAAATCACGGGGGGGGGCGGAGTATGCATTTACGTGAGTAAAAGTTGGTCCACGAACTGTACTGTTGTAAATAGCTCATGCTCGAAGGCTTTGGAGCAAATAACAGTGAAATGTCGGCCACATTATCTACCCT
Source organism: Nematolebias whitei (assembly GCF_014905685.2). Lineage (NCBI taxonomy): Eukaryota > Metazoa > Chordata > Actinopteri > Cyprinodontiformes > Rivulidae > Nematolebias > Nematolebias whitei. Next base: position 47,526,259 of record NC_056499.1, on the reverse strand, counting down.
GAGAGTTCACAGTGACTTTTATCACAGTTGTTTACATTCCTCCGGACGCTAATGCTAATGAATCACTACAGGAGCTTCATGATATCATCAGCTCGCTGCAGAACAAACACCCCGAGGCTCTTTACGTGGTAGCCGGAGACTTTAACCACGTGAATCTAAAGGACTGTCTCCCAAGCTTTAATCAGCATGTGACGATTCCGACACGTGGAGACCACACGCTGGACCGTGTTTACACAAACGTAAAAAATGCATACAAAGCCGAACCCCGCCCCCACCTAGGACTGTCAGACCACATCTCAATCTTCCTGGCTCCTGCTTACATGCCCCCGCTGAGACGCTCCAGACTGGTACAAAAGAAAGTTAAATGTTGGAGCCAGGACAGTGGCCCCATACTGAGAGATTGTTTTGACCGAACAGATTGGCAGGTTTTCAGAGAAGCTGCTGAAAATGGAGGTTCGCTTGATCTTGACCAATACACATCCTCAGTACTGGGTTACATTAGTACATGTACTGACACAGTCTCCACTATCAGAAATGTTAAAAGCTACCCAACAGAAAACCTTGGCTGAATGCAGAGGTGCGTACCCTGCTGGAAGCCAGGAACACTGCCTTCAGGCCTCGAAACTCAGAGGAGCTGAGTAGGACAAGAAAAGAGCTGGTTGCTGGTATTAAGAGGGCCAAGGCCACATATGCAAAGAGGATCTAGGGTCAATTCATCTCACAAGACCCTCGGAGCATGTGGAGGGGCATT
>NC_056499.1:47491081-47525408 GCF_014905685.2 Nematolebias whitei | reverse complement strand
TTTGGAGCAGGACAAGGCTATTGACCGTTTTCTGTACCACAGACTGTACCCAGGGGAGGCCACACCTAGTCTGTATGGTTTACCTAAAATCCACAAACAAGGTGTACCTTTAAGACCAATTGTTAGTATGATTAACTCTGTCACTTACAATGTTTCCAAATATCTGGTGTCTGTACTCATCCCTTTAGTTGGCAGCTCAGAACACCACATACAGAACACCATGGACTTTGTGGATAAGGTGAGGGATGTCATCATGGAGACTGATGAAACAATGGTCTCTTTTGATGTCACATCACTCTTTACGTGCATTCCTGTTGATGATACAGTAGAGGTGGTCGGTTTAAAATTAAAATCAGACACCACTCTGAGCAGCAGGACCACACTTTCTAGAGAACAACTGTGTCAACTCTTGAAACTGTGCCTGCAGTCAACCTACTTCACATATGGGGAGCAATATTATAGGCAGAAACATGGGTGTGCTATGGGGTCTCCAGTTTCTCCTATTGTTGCCAACCTGTACATGGAGGAGGTAGAAAAGAGAGCCTTGACGTCCTTTTCAGGGACACCACCAAGTCATTGGTTCAGGTATGTTGACGACACCTGGGTTAAAATTAAATCTCAGGAAGTCCAACATTTTACTGACCACATCAACTCTGTGGATAAATACATCAAGTTCACACGAGAAGATGTAAAAAATGGCAGGTTGGCTTTCTTGGACTGTGAGGTCTCAGTCTCTGATAGAGGACATTTGCAAACTGAGGTGTACCGCAAACCCACCCACACAGACCAGTATTTGCAGTTTGACTCCCATCACCCTTTGGAGCACAAGTTAGGAGTCATCAGGACTCTGTATCACAGAGCAGACAGCGTCCCCACTAGCTCAGGAGACAGGCAGAAGGAGAAATCCCACACAAGACAGGCTCTAGAGCAATGTGGATATCCTAACTGGGCCTTCATGAAAGCAGAGAAGAAACCCAAACAGGACTCCAGTCAGCCAACAGGTGAAAAGGAGGAACCCAGACCCAGACCAGTGGTCATTCCATATGTTGAGGGAGTATCAGAGAAACTGAGACGTTTATTTTCTAAACATAACGTCCCAGTGGCTTTTAAACCCCAAAATACATTACGGCAAAGACTGGTTCATCCCAAAGATCCAGTCCCCCGGCACAAACAGAGCAATGTTGTGTATGCTGTTCAGTGTCAGGAGGGCTGTGATCAGTCTTACATCGGGGAAACAAAACAGCCACTGGCCAAAATGATGGCCCAGCACAGAAGATCAACATCATCAGGCCAGCACTCTGCGGTCTACACTCATCTCCAGGCCAGCGGTCACTCTTTCAGGGATGAAGATGTTCACATCCTGGACAGAGAGGAACGATGGTTTGAGAGAGGAATAAAGGAGGCCATCTTTGTGAAAAGAAATCGTCCATCATTAAACAGGGGTGGAGGCCTCCGGGTTCAACTGTCCCCCTCTTACAATGCTGTGATTGCTAGCATCACTCAGCCCTCTGTGAACAGTAAACAGCCATCAGTGTGCTAATGATCCATTGTTATGCTGATGGTCCTTCTTGAGCATGTGATCAGCTGGTTTTGGTTGTCAGCAGCAAAACTGGTTGATTCACCCTGAGACGGTGCTATTTAAGAGACTGAGCTGAATACAGCTCCTCAGACTGAGGAAGTCTCTCGGATGAGAGACGAAACGTTTCTACAGTTTTTTGTTGATTTGCTTTGGTTTTTTTGGGGTTTTTTTTGAATGTCCAGAGGACCAGATTTAACTTTTTTAGACAGGTCTTGGTAGATTTGCAGTGGTCTGATACTCCTTCCATTTCAATATGATTGCTTGCACAATGCTCCTTGGGATGTTTAAAGCTTGGGAAATCTTTTTGTATCCAAATCTGGCTTTAAAATTCTCCACAACAGTATCTCGGACCTGCCTGGTGTGTTCCTTGGTCTTCATGATGCTCTCTGCGCTTTGAACAGAATCCTGAGACTATCACAGAGCAGGTGCATTTATACAGAGACTTGATTACACACAGGTGGAATCTATTTATCATCATCAGTCATTTGAGACAACATTGGATCATTCATAGATCCTCACTGACCTTCTGGAGTGAGTTTGCTGCACTGAAAGTAAAGGGGCCGAAAAATATTGCACGGCCGAAAAATATTGCACGTCCCACTTTTCAGTTTTTTATTTGTTAAAAAAGTTTGACATCCAATAAATTTCATTCCACTTCACAATTGTGTCCCACTTGTTGATTCTTCACAAAAAAAATTAAATTTTATATCTTTATGTTTGAAGCCTGAAATGTGGCAAAAGGTTAAAAAGTTCAAGGGGGCCGAATATTTTCACAAGGCACTGTATTTTTTAAACTAATTATTGTCACTAAATCTGGTATTAGAAGCAACAACCTGACTGAAAAAGAGACAGAACAACTCAGGAGGATGACAATAGCAACCTTATCAAAGTCAGAATCAGAGTTTCATTATTTGTCATTTGCACCACATGTGGTGTAACAAAATTATGAACACAGGGTCCTTGGTACATCCAACAATAAAATGTAAAAGAAAAACAGTAATAATATCTAAGATATGAACTAAGAAAACATTAACTAAAAATATATGTTAAACACTAATAGCATAAAAACATTATGCCAAGCAGCAGCACGAACATGAGTCTGTATGAGTAGATGAGCACGAATGAACACAGCAACATGAAACATATCAGCAGCAACATGAAACAGATCAGCAGCAACATAAAACAGATCAGCAGCAACATGAAACAGATCAGCAGCAACATTTTTCACAGTGATTATTCTGGTTAGAGATTCATGAGTCTAACAGCCTCAGGGTAGAAGCTGTTCCTCAATCTAGTGGTCCTACACTTAATGCTCCTCAACCTCCTTCCTGAGGGGAGTGGGGCAAAAAGTGTGTGTGCTGGGTAAGTGGGGTCCTTCATGATGCAGGTGGCCCTCTTCCTGCATTTGGAGGTGTAGATGTCTGTGATGGTGGGAGACTGACTCCAACAGACTTCTGTGCAGCCTTCACCACTCTCTACAAACCTTTTTTTCTGCAGCTGTGCAGCCTCCATGCCACACCTCGATGCTGGAGCACAGGATGCTCTCCACTGCACACCTGTAGATGGAAGTGAATACTGAGCTTCCCAGACCAGCTCGTCTCAGCAGCCTGAGGAAGTAGAGGCTCTGATGAGCTTTCTTGAACAGGCTGGTAGAGATGTTGCCCCAGCTGAGGTTGTCATTCAGGTGTACGCCCAAGTACTTGTAGCTGGAGACCACTTCAATTCAATTCAATTAAGTTTATTTACATAGCGCCAAATCACAACAAGGTTGTCTCAGGACACTTTACTGGAACATTCACAAACATAAAAGCCAATTAGTAAAGTTCTCTATCTAAGGAATCCAGCAGACAAGTTAAATCTTGGCTTCGTTGCAGTCTCCCATCCTGAGCAAGCACAGTGACAACAGTGGAAAGGAAAAATGTTGGTTACGTACTGTAACCCCAGATTTTATGAGTGTAGGCGTAGCCCTTTAAGGCCCTCAATAGTGGGTTTATCCCATCATGCAAAGCATCACACTGAAAATTTTAGTCCACACCCACCTGCTGTGTGGGCACCACCCGGTCCGTATAAATTACGTTAAGAGCGAGTAATTGGCTCCCAAATAGCTTTTTTTTCAGCCATTTAGGAGCCAGTGAGGCCCAGCGCTTAAAGGGCTACGCCTATACTCATAGAATCTGGGATTACAGTACGTAACACTTTAAGGCCCTCGCTAGTGGGTTAAAACGCGAAGAATGATGTGGTCCTCGCCTCACTGGGTCCATTCGAACACCATATGAAGCGCCTGCTTGCCCAAAAAATGTCTTGTCACTCAGCACCCCATGTGTGTAATTGTGCATTGCGTAATCACGCGTACTATGCACAGACACGTGCTGCGTAGTTATGCGTTCCGAGTGCATGAACGCCCAGGAAAAGTTTTCAACGGGGAAAAAGAAGAGGCTGAAAAAGGGCCGTGAACCAAGCAGATCCACGGTTGATCAATATGAACAGATTAATAATAACAAGTGAACTGATTATTAATTAAATGAACTGATTGGTTACAATAGTCATGAACTGATTAGTGACAATAGAACAAGAACAACAGTCACAACCTGTGACTGATAACATCTCACACTGAAAATGCATGCAGTCAGATGTGAGTTTAAACGAGATTCCATGAAACAACAATATTCATTCTGTTAAGGCACTAAGGACAGAATGTGTCATGGAACGAGCTGACACATCACGTAAATAGAAGGAAATAAATGAACAGGGTGTTGACCACGCGGCCGCAGTGCAAATACCCTGCATTGTCATACCATTATGCAAAGCAGTCGAAGATGCAATACCCCTGGTCGAGTGCGCCCTGAGGTTATCAGGAGGCTCTAAATCTGATGCTCTGTAGGCTTCAGAAATGGCCTCACACAACCAGTGTGACAGCACTGGGTGGATAATGGGCGACCTGTAGATGCATCTCTATAATGCACAAACAAATGTTGAGTCTGACGCAGTGCGGCCGTGCGTGCTATATAACACGTCAACGCACGCACAGGACAGAGAAGATGGAAAGATGCTTCTTCTTCTGATTTGAGGGGGGGAGGGAAAAATCCCTCCAACGATATTGCTCTTGATTTAAAAGAGCTTGTGATGTTTTAGGCATAAACGCTGGGTTAGGGCTTAGAGCAGCTGATCTGCCATCAGCCTGAATTCTGAGACATGACGGAGCGACAGAGAGGGCAGATAAATTGCTCACCCTCTTAGCGGATGTTAAAGCCAACAGCAAGGCTGTTTTAAGAGACAAGAATTTAATTGGAACCTGATTCAGCGGCTCAAATGGAGCTTTGATCAGGGCTTGCAGAACCAGCGTTAAATGCCACTGTGGAGCAAGTGGGCTTGAAACAGGCCTGTGTCTCTGTACACCAATTAAAAAAACGCTTCATCAGCGGATGATTAAAAGCTGTTCTGTCCCCGAAACCTTCGTGACAGGAAGAGATGGCTGCAGCGTATGTTTTAATTGTGCTGAATGCCAGATTTCTGTCCATCAGCTGCTGAAGAAAGGACAGCACGTCACCTAGCGGACATGAGGTGGCCTCTACACCTTTCTCTGTGCACCAGCACTGAAAAGCTGTCCACTTTGATGTGTACAGCGCTGTGGTGGAGGTAGCACGTGAATCCAGGATCGTGCGCACTAAATCTTGGGAGAGACCCATCCTCTCCAAACGGAACTGTTCAGCAGCCAAACCCAAAGGTACTGGCCTATTTCTGGGAAGCTCCTGATTGCTCCTCCCACCTGGAGGAGAGCATCTTCCCTCCACGGCAGTTTCCACGGGCGCCCCGATAACAAGCATCGTAGAATTGGGAACCATGGTGCGTTCACGCGCTCGGGAGCTGTCAGTTCCTATCCTGAACTCGGTTCAGAAACCGTAATATCAGAAGGAATGGGGGGAACGTGTAAAGAAGCGTTTTGGGCCATGGGCTGTGAGCAAACACATCCACCCCTAGCGGTGGTTCGTCCCACGGGCTCAGTGAGAACCATAGTTGGCACTGAGCGTTCTCTCGTGTTACAAACAGGTCCACAGTCGCTTTGCTAAATTTCTGCCATTTCTGAGCCATCAGCTCGGGGTGGAGGCTCCAGTCCCGGTGACACGGACCGCCCCTGGACATCACATCCGGCCCTCTGTTCAGAACACCGGGGTTGTACACTGCTCTGATGGAGAGCAGATTCTGGTGTACCCAACACAGCAACTGTCTCAGAATGTGTAACATTTGGGCTGAGCGCACACCCCCCTGCCGGTTTGTGTATGCTGTAGTAACCTTGTTGTCTGTGTGAATCAACACATGCTGATTCTGTAACACAGAGGCAAAGTGTTGAATCACATTCAAAACTGTGCGACATTCCAGAACGTTTATATGAGCTGTTGTGTGAGGTGGCCACAGCGCCCTTACAGCTCGGGAAAAGCATGTTCGACAGAACAAGGGGGTTTCCCCAGTGTCAGAGGTCTGTTCTCATGGACGGGGGCACAACAATCCTCCGTCTCTTCTGCTTCACCGGATCCACATGCAAACGAGCAAACCATCTCTGGAGGCGTTGCATGTGGAGTAAGCCCAGCGGAACCACCGTGTGAGCTGACGACATCATTCCTAACAGCTTCATGACAGAAATGGCTGTTACCACTCTGTCAGGCCTTACATGGCAGAGCTAGTCTTTTAGAGTTTCGATTCTCGTCTGTGATAAACGAGCCCTCATGGTGGTCGAGTTTAGCTCCACTCCAAGATAAATGATTGTCTGGGCCAGGAGAATCGAGCTTTTTTCCCAAATTATGGCGAAGCCCAGATTTAACAGGTGTGACGTCAGCACCTGGGTCTGTGCTACTGTCTCCTGTCTGGAACGGGTCAGCAGCAACAGATCATCCAGGTAAAACAAAATCCTCATCCCTGCTCTGTGTAACGGTTGCAGAGCCGTCTCCACACACTTTGAGAATGTCCAATACGCAAGGGAATAACCGAACGGCAGCCTGTTGTACTGATACTGAATCCCTCGAAAGGGGAAGCGCAGGAACTTTCAGTGCTTTGGGATGATCGGGATGTGAATGTAGGCGTCTTTCAGATTGATGGAGGTAACCAATCGTTTCGCTGAATGTTGTCTAACAGCTGTCTGGTTGTCAACATGTGAAAACTGTCTCTCCATGATCGCCTTGTTGAAAATTGACAAATCCAAAATGGGTCTTATCAATCTGGTCCTTTTTGGGACCAGGATGTAACGTGCCGCTGCAGATCCTTCTACACTCGGGGATGGGGGGGGGGGGGGGGGGGTAGGCTATCAGATTGTAAAGTTTGCAGATGATACAACGGTGGTGGGATGCATCACAAACAATGATGAGTCCAGCTACAGGCAGGAGGTGGAACACATGAAGAGTTGGTGCAAAGAGAACAACCTTCACATCAATGTGCGTGATCATAGTGAACAGGAGAGGGCTCAGCACACAGCCCTGTGGTGTGAGAAGCACTTATCCAGTGCCTCTCACACCACACACCACATTAAAGAAAAATCATAGTATCTCTCAGCCAGGACCAAAGCATCACCATTTTACCAACTGAAATTGGCCCTCGACACTTCTTATTACGAGGAAAAAATAAACACTTTGCAGAGTGACACCACTACAAATGAGAGCTTGAATAGGGACTCAACACATACAAATATAAATGGTAAATGGGCTGTACTTATATATCGCCTTTCTATCTAATCAAGACACTCAAAAGTGCTTTACAAAACAATCTGTCTTCATTTACCTCCACACACACATCCACACAACACTCTGTTACATCTCTACAAAGATTATCTGAGTCTGTAGAGACTAATCAGAATTTTAGATATCACATTCAAAAATCCAATGGGACAAAGTGTCTTGCTCAGAGACACTTCAACATGTGACTGCTGGTGGAATTGAACCCTCAATGCTCCAATTGGAGGACAACCTCTCTAACCACTCAGCCACAGCTGCCCATCATAATCAGAATAAACTTTATTATCATTGCACCGAGATACAACGAGAATATGTACGTACAGTCGTCCAAAAGATGGGCGGAGTGCACGAAGCTGCAGCTATAAATATTGCGGCCTTCTTATTCAGAATAATTTTTTGCTTAGATGAGAAAAGGAAAGAAAACATGAGGAGAGACTGAATTGATCCTTTACGCCAAAAGTTGAGCTCACAGCTTCTCCAAGATTATTCCCACCATTCATGAGTGCTGCCAGTGAGCTCACAGTCCTGATAACAGCTGCTCCAGCTCCCTGCTGCAGCTCCCCAAATACATTCTAAGCACTGTCGAGCTTCGAAACATCCACACGAATTTATAGACAATCCAGAATTCACCAGCCAAAATAACCAGTTGTCATGAATCCAATTTGTTTCCATCAAGGTAAGAGGGTCCTCCTTATGCCCTGACTCCTGTCGGGAGAAGTTGAGCAATTTTGTTGAGAGACCAGCTGATCCTTCGAATTAAGAGGTATGCAGAAAAAAAGGGCTTTTTAAGGGTTCACTCCTGTGAACCCTTAAAAAGCCCAAAAGAGTGAAAGCAGGGAAGCGGGTGGGTGGGTGGGCGGTGGGGGGGGAGACAGGGAGACACGTCTGGTTCTACCGGAGGACAGAGAGAAAAAAAAGGGGGGAAGCCACTCCATGCTTATATAGACTTCACAAAATTCACACAATAGGAACACCAATCAGACTCATCATGAGTAGCATAAACTCCGTGATATGCAATAATGCAAAGTATTTTGCTGGTATTTTAGGTCCTCTTGTTAGAAGCAAACCACAAGTGTTACACCCCCAGGCCTAGGGTTTCAGGGGATGCAACACAAGATGTCCAGAGAAAAAAAAGATGGAGTTGATTGATTTTAAAAGGGGATTATTACAAAGAAAAAAAAAGGTTTCACAGACGAATACTCTTTGACCCAATAAACTTGGACTAACAAAAATATACTAAAGTGGGTCAAATGCTGCCTCAACAATTGAGTAACAAAATAACCAAACAAGTCAGTCATTTCCAGATTCAAAACAACCCAAACAAAAGCATTAAAAAAAGGTTCAGACTTCTAAGTACAAGTTTCTAAAATTTGAACAACCAGTCAAACTTAAAAACCAAGCTGCTAAGCAGAGCAAAGAAAGGGATCAGGAGTACAAATACTCTAAAGGTTGCCCAAACAGTCCTCAAAAGGCTACAAAACCCAAAGTGGGAATCAGCTGTACAAAACCTCTGCCTAAAGCTGCCCCATTGAAAAAAATGATTCCAGAAGCCTTTTATAGGGTGCAGGTGAACCTCATCATCATCTGATTGGTGTGGGAATCTCCTGCTTGTCCGATGGCGTTGCCGCTCTGCAGCCTCCTGGCAGCCAATCAGCTGAGTGTGCTCCAACACCTGAATCTGCATAAATAAAGATAGAGACTACACAGCCTCTAGAGGCCAGGGGCCATAACAAGCGTAGAAAACTTCATGGATGTTTCAAAGTTCCACATTTGAAGCTGGCTGCAGTAGAAACACTAGTAATCTTTTATGTGTCCACTTTTCACTATTGTTCCCACATCAGAGACAGAGGAAACTATCAGGAAACATGTTTAACAAGATAATGACCTTAACAACGAGACCCTGCTTGAGCTTTGTCTTTCCACAATTTACTTCAAGTTTAATTATAGTTTTTACAGACAGACCCATGGTGGAGCCACCATGGAATCTCCAGTGGCACTGATTGTAGACAATGACTACATGGAGAAAATCGAAAAGAGAATCCTGAACTCCTTCAATGGAACATCACTGTACCACATGTTCAGATATGTAGATGATACCAGAGTCCAAATTCAAGCTAAGGAAGTAGAAGTGTTCACCAGATACATCAACTCTGCAGACAACATCAAGTTTACCAGAGAGGATGCCAACAACAACAAACTGCCTTTTATTGGACTTTTTTGTGCATAGGGAAGGAGAAAGAACCCTCAACATTGAAGTTTACAGGAACGCAACTCATGCAGTTCAGTAAATTCTCTTTGACTCTCCCCACCCCAGTAACAGAAACTTTCTGTCATCAGAAATCCATACCATCAGGCCGAACAGGTCCAGATAAGGACTGAGAAGAAGAAAAAGGAACAAAAAGACATAAAATAAGTGCTCCAACCATTTGTATATCATAACTGGGCCTTTGTCAAATCAGCAAAGAAATCCAAAAATGCTGTAGAACAGAACAGAGAGAAGAGCAAACATAAATGCATTGTCATCCCATACAAACTGGAATCTATCAGATAAATATGATTTAAAACATTTTAGAGCTGTTCCTGTATTCCCAATATCATTTTGAAGTATCTGTGGTAAAATTTTGTGATCGACTAGCAAATGCAGCACTGAATGCATTTTTCAATCTTTCTCCTTCCTTAGATGGCATTAATCTGGCCTCCAGCTCTGGAGGCCAGATTATGTTGAAAATCTTGGTGTTATTTTTGATCAGGACATGTCTTTTATCCCCCACATTAAAAACGTTACTAGAACCGCCTTCTTCCACCTGCGTAATATCACTAAAATTAGAAACATCTTATCTAAAAATGATGCAGAAAACTAGTCCATGCATTTGTCATGTCTAGAATGGAGCATGAACATGAGTCTGTGTGAGCAGATGAGTTCGAATGAACACATCAACATTGAAACAGATCAGCAGCAACATGAAACAGATCAGCAGCAACATGATGTGATTTTTCACAGTGATTATTCTGGTTAGATATTCATGAGTCTAACAGCCTCATGGTAGAAGCTGTTCCTGAGTCTAGTGGTTCTACACTTAATGCTCCGTAAATTCCTGTCTGAGTTGAGCGGAGTAAAAAGTGTGTGTTCTGGGTGAGTGGGGTCCTTCATGATGCAGGTGGTTCTCTTCCTGCATCTGGAGGTGTAGATGTCTGTGATGGTGGGGAAACTGACTCCAAAAGACTTCTGTGCAGCCTTCACCACTCTCTGCAAAGCTTTTCTTTCTGTAGCTGTGCAGCCTCTTCGCCACACATTGATGTTAGAGCACAGGATGCTCTCCACTGCACACCTGTAGATGGAGGTGAGGACTGTGCTTCCCACACTAGCTTGCCTCAACTGCCTGAGGAAGTAGAGTCTCCAAACAGCATGGGATAATTTTTTATTGTTATGCTTATGATACACAGTTATGTTTGTCGATGAAACCCGATGAATCATATCAGTTACTTAAGTTACAATCAGTTTTTTTATGTCTTAAAACATAAAAACTTGGATAATAATAATAATAATAATAAACTTTATTTCTATAGCACCTTCCAACAACGCCTTGCATTGACCAAGGTGCTTCACAAGACAAAACAAGATTAAAAACATGGATGACCCTTAATTTGCTGCTTTTAAACTCAGACAAAACAGAGGTTGTGGTTTTTGGACCTGAGCATCTTAGGAATCAATTTTACACTCTTTCACTTTCTCTGGGTGGCATAAATTTGACCTCCAGTTCTTAGGTTAAAAACCTTGGTATTACTTTTGATCAGGACATGTCTTTTAACCCCATATTAAAAATGTTACCAAAACTGCTTTCCTCCACCTGCGTAATATCACTAAAATGATACTAAGATCACTAAGATTTGGACATTGTGTCCAAAATTGATGCAGAAAAACTGGTCCATGCATTTATCACATGTAGGCTGGACTATTGCAATTGTTTACTATCTGGATGTCCACAAACTTCTTTAAAAACATCTTCAGCTGATCTAAAATGCTGCTGCAAGAGTTTTAATGAAAGTTGATAGAAGATATCATATTTCTCCAATTTTAGCTTCTCTCCATTGGATCCCTGTCAAATTCAGAATTGAATTCAAAATCTTACTTCTAACCTGCAAAGCTCTCAACAACCTATCTCCATCTTATATTACAGATCTTGTTGTTCCATATTTTCATAACAGATCACTTTGCTCTCAGACTGCAGGTTTACTTGTGATTCCTAGAATTTCCAAAAGTAGAATGGAAGGCAGATCTTTCAGTTATCAGGCTCCTCTCTTGTGGAACCAACTTCCAGTTTCTGTCCGTGCGGTTGACACATTGTCTACTTTTAAGATTAGACTTAAGACTTTCCTTTTTGATAAATCTTATAGTTAGGGCAACTTGGGTTTCCTGAACTATCCTTTAGTTATGCTACCATAGGCTTAGACTGCTGGAGGACAAACTGCCCACATTTCCTCAGTCTGCTGCTGTCTGTTTAGTATTTGTATTTTTTTTTTTTCTGTCTTTGACATGTGTTTTTGTTTTTCTTCTAGTAGGAGGTACACCTGCACCTACATCTGGACCTGCCATTCTGTCTGTGTTCGTTTGTCTCTCCTTCCTGTCCTCTCAAACCGAGTCGGTCGAAGCAGATGGTCGCTTGTCCTGAGCCTGGTTCTGTTGGAGGTTTCTTCCTTTTAAAAGGGCGTTTTTCCTTTCCACTGTTGCCCTTGTGCTTGCTCAGGATGGGAGACTGCGACGAAGTGAAGATTCAACGAGTCTGCTATCTTCCTTAGATAGAGAATTTTACTAATTGGCTTTTCTATATACGTGAATGTTTCTGTTCAGTGCCCTGAGACAACTTTGTTATATAAATAAATTGAATTGAATTGTTTTATTCCTTGTGTTTTCATGAGTTGTTTGGGTTATCCTCCTTATGAAAACGCGCCTTCCTTTGAGTCTCCTTGTGATTGCCTCGTGAAGAGGGTTACCTGGAACCTCATACCTCCCAAGCCTCCGGAATCACCTGTGACCAACTATACCCCTTGACTCTATCAAAGTAAAGTCAGGTCCTCTGGACGGATTGTTCTTCTTGTAACATTTCGTTTTTTATCCAAAAAACTTTGTCGGTCAGTCTTTTGGATAAAAGACAAAATGTTTCAACAAGAAGAATCCATCCAGAGGACCTGCCTTTACTTTGTCAGACTTTTCTACCTGGATTACTGAGCATGCATCAGAATATACCCCTTGCATTGGATAATTTCTCCTGTTTTCCATCCAGCCACTCTCCTACGAACCACATACCTGAATCACCACTCACCTGGGATCTCCACCCTCCTCTCCAAGCTGTTTTCCATTTTAAGATCTGTAAGAAAGATACAAATGTTCTCATTGAAGTAGAGCTGTCAATTCTAACCTGAACCCGGAGCCCACCCCCGCCCGACCCAGATTAGGGCTGGGCTGGTTCATGGTAATGTGCTTAATGTTAAAGATACGCATGGCTGATGATCCAATTATATGTCAACATGTCTTGCCATACTATCACCTGCCACATGTGGCCATTTTACCGCGTACTGACTGGTCTTGAAAGAGGTAAAAAGTTCAGTTAAGCTTCAGATGGACTACTGCCAGCGATCCATCACCCAAATGGATGTTCATTCAGCCGCTGCACTCAGTAGACGCGCGCGGCCGACAATCCAAACAGGTGAGATCACGAAATATCTGACGCGTCAGAGCAGGATCCAATGCAGGCAGAAGCAGGGGAAGCATTCAATGCACTTTGACAGCTATGAAAGGACACACACACCCTCAGCTCCGATCTTCTGCCCCCCTTACTCAGCCGCACGTGTCTGCTGCTAGTTAATAACTACTGTTAATAACCAGTCAATGCTTAATTACAAATGGTGGGGTTCGGACCTGTAATTACTTTTGATTCGTCAGATTGGGTGAGGCTCGGAAATTATGGCTACAGGCTGGGGACAGGTTGAGGCGGATTTTTTGGACCCGAATGCAACTCTACATTGAAGGCCCCATATACTTACCTTATATCACTCTTACTTTCAGATAATCATCCTATGTAAATACCACTACTTTAACAATAAATTATACTTATCTTTTTATCTGTGTGTTGGACTTTATTAGTTTGCCTACTCTTGGGTTTAAACTAATCTGAACATGATAGAAAGTAACATTTTCTCAAATGATTGGGGCGACCAAAAATTAATCCCTGGTGGCGTAGGCCATTGGCCACACCCTGGCTCTGCCATTGCCCCTGGTTGTGGATAAAATTGCTCTCCACCGACAACGATCCAGCACTTTGTGGCGTCTCTGACATGCCAAAGAAAAAAACAAAAACTACCTCTATACATATTGTCTCCTACCCACTGAAATATTTTCCACCAAAAATATTAAGGTTTACTTGTATCATCTGTTCCATTCCAGTCCAGAAAAGAACATTGCATAAACTACAAAACATTCACTATTAAAATCCCTCAGTGACATCGGCATACCACCGATGTCACTGCCGTCCTTTCTTACGTTTCTTTTTTTGTTTTTAAAGACGTGTTTGGTTTGGACCAAAGGTCAGGACAAACTTACCCTCTCACAGTAACTATATGCTCTGACACAAAAATTAAAATGAACTTGTTTTACTATTTGGCTTTTTTGATTGTCAGGTTTGTATTTCACCCTTTTTCTTGAAATAATTGTTTTTCTACCTTTCTTCACTGAATGTGTGACTGATGGATTTACTGGTTGATAAATTACTCAGCACACACACACACACACACACACACCCACACACACACACACACACACACACATTTTCCTTTCATTGTCTGGATGCCAAGCTGGTGTGCCATCCATCACTGTATATTTAGCAACAGAGGCTTCTCAGCTGCTCCTTTTCAAAACCTGAGCTCTTCTCTTCTATCCACAGTATTTCACCCATCTCCTTCTTCAGGGTCACAAACGAACCCCCACCCTCCACCCCCCCCACACACACCATCCTCCCTACAGCCTTCACACATAAACATATACACACTACACACACTTCCCTCTCATCCCACAGCCAATAAGGACCTGATCTTCTCAAGTGTCACTATAACACAAGAAGTTGTTCTCCTCGCGGAGCCTACAGATTCCTACAGACCTTCTTCTTCATCGTTGTGGGAGCTGCTTCTCCTCTGCGAGGTGAGTCTCTTGCAGCCAATCAAAACCCCTGAAGTCCCTTTTCATAGATAAATAACAGGTTTCTAACAATGTATTCGTTATTTTAAGGAAAGGGAAATATTTACTGCATTTGGGTGAAGCTAAAACATAAACCCTAATCTGATTAAGATGCTCAGAAAATACAATTATTATTATAATAAAGCAAGATGTAATTTTAGGCAGGTAGTTGTGTTCAGTGAGGCATGTGTCATGTTCTTTTTTTGGTTAGGTTAACAATCTGACAACAGTAGGCGTCTCGTTTCACTGCCATGGTTCAACAGAGACAAGGTTGATGACCAAAATAGAACTTTATGCACAATAAATGATTGTTTGTAGGGGAGAAGAAATCAGAAAATATCTACAGCGGGAGTTAGACAAGTGTACTTATTAGCCAGACAAATTTGATGATAATTAAATAATTTTATTTTACAAATAAAGCATTCAGTTAAAAAATAAAATAAACGTGGAAAGCTGTGATTTGTGTATTTAATTCTCAAGTGAAGAAGTCATTAAAGTGATGCTGACTGTTGGACATAAAAGGAGACGCGTTAAATTGTCTGTCATGAATTTAACGCCCAGAGACAATTTACTGGACAAGGCCAACTGGTGGTGGTGGGGGGGTGGGGGGGTGACCTACAGTAAGTTATCTGAGGTATTGTGCTTTACTGAATCTCATTTGGAATTTGTTACTACTATTTAACCAAAACATGGTTAAAAATACGGCACCATCTTTGAATAATTCTTAAATATTCTGATTGACTTATTCTCAGTCTATTAAATCAACTTTTATGGTAATATTAATCCATCAGACTCTTGCTTTTTGTATTTTTATTAGTTTTTTAAAGCAGCGAACTATCGGGACGTTTTACTGTCAAACTTTTTGTTGCTTTATAATCCCCTCACCTCGTCACACTAGTTCTCAGAGTTTCAGATTTCAGTCGGACCCGCCCACTTGTTTAAATGTCATCACGAAGAACATCTTTAAGATATGAGGTTTTCAGATTCACTCCTTTCATGAAGCTGCTCGTCTTTCTCAGACAGCCTGTCGGTGACCTGAGATGCTGTTGAACTAGTGATCTGGTTGTGGTCACCTCTGTTTCATTGATCCGTCAATCTCAACACCAAGTTTTAATTTCATAAAGACTCAGAAGAGAACTTATCAGCATCCATGTTTGAATCATGAAGTGTCCACTCTGTAAATATACAGCACGGTGAAGCGTTGCTATGTACTGCTGTGTGCACAGAGGTGAGGACACTGTCAGCTGTAGGATGAATAAAGAGCGCATCTGTTGGAGGTGGACGGTGATTGGCTGTTTGAGAGCAGAGGATCCTCCCGCTGGACCAAGCACGGGGATTAAAGCAGCTATTTGAATACTGTTCCTCAGCTGATGGGTAGAAATATGATCCAGAACTAATCCTTTGAGTCCTCTGCAGCTGTGCTCACCCTAAGTGAGGAAAAAGTCATCCAAAGACACTTTATATGTATATATTTATAAATGATACTGTTGGATACAGAATGTACAGAGAGAGGAACTCCCAAGACGAAACTTCTTTTTTTAGGACTTCAACAAGGCGACGTAGGAGCTCAGCTCTGTTCGGAGGCTGGTGGTGATTTAGAAGGAAAGTTTTGCTTTTTTATTTTTATGGATAAAGTTGAAATGTCAACAAACAGTTACAAAATAAACTGAAATTGAAATTCTATTTCAGGAATTAAGTGTTGAGAAAAAAATGATAGAGAGTTTGAAGACCAAGCTGGAGGAAGCTAACCTGACCAGACCCTACTCTATTTTTGTCTAACTCCTATTGTTGTATCTGAGGGTTGTGGATGCAAGTATCCTGATGACTCTGTGATTTTTTATTATTAGAAAAGTATTGTGCAAAAAATAAAGTAGATTTGCTTCAGAGTTGTGGCCTCACAGAGAGAAACTGGCAGGTTCACCTCCGACACGGGACCTTTCTGTGTGGCGTTTGTCTGTTCTCTCCATGCAGGAGTGGGTTTATTTCTGGGAGCTCTGGTTTCCTCCCACCAGTGGGGAACCCTCAAGGCCTTCAACACCTTCAGAGAGGGCCCAAGAATTCTGCATATTTGAAATGTAACATTTTTTATTATTATTATTTACTTTATATAAAATAAATATTTGTTTATCATTTAACTTTTTTATTGGCATTTTCCACATTTATTTACATATAACATGTAAATGAGCAATTCACATTTAACACTACATACAAAAACTTGGAAAGCAAAAACATAAAAAGAACTTTTACTTGGGAGTTAATCTTCTAATAGTCTGTTTGTCTTATACAGTTTGTTGAGTTCTTTATTTTTTGTCGCTACCTTAGGTTTTCAATAGTGTCCATTTCTCCCATTTCTCCCATTTTTCTTCCATTTGTGTTTGCTGTACTCTCAGGCGATGTCAATTTTTCCATTGTATAGGTTTCTTTTATTATCCCAAGCCATTGTTCATGATTGGGGGGGGGGGGGGACCCCCTCCCCCCTTTTCTTTTAAAAGCTTATATAATAAATATATATATATAATATATATATATATATATATATATATATATATATATATATATATATATACATATATATAATTTCAAATATGCAGAATTCTTAGGCCTTCTCTGAAGGTGTTGAAGGCCTTGAGGGTTTCCCATCCATCAGCATTATTATATATTATATAATAAAATAAATATTTTAAATGTAGATTTTTTTCCTCGTCTTTTATTTTCTGTAAACTACTTTGCACGTTTTTAATTTATAAAAAAAATGCAGTTATCCAATTAGATTATTTATATTTTTGTCTCTATGCTGCAACAGAAGGAGCTCTCACTGGATAGGACTTAGTGTCAGTGGAGGAGGCACAGCTCAGTCTCCAGGAAGAGTTTGATCAGTAACTGA
Organism: Nematolebias whitei; assembly: GCF_014905685.2. Taxonomy (NCBI): domain Eukaryota; kingdom Metazoa; phylum Chordata; class Actinopteri; order Cyprinodontiformes; family Rivulidae; genus Nematolebias; species Nematolebias whitei. The sequence goes on along the minus strand of NC_056499.1, from coordinate 47,507,997 downwards.
CAGGAACAGTAATCAGTCAGAATACTGAGGCAGACTCACTAATTTAGGATTACATTGATCATTTTCAATATTACACTTGTGTTTTGGTTTCCTTGCATGATGAAATTTTACAGAAACAAAAAGTTCTGTGGTTTACAGTTACACACATGTTGCACATGAACATAAGGGACTGTGCGAGCCGCAGGGCATGCTGGGTAATCATAGAACAGATGTGATTGGGCTTTTTCAGGTTGGCATTTATGTTGTTGTTAGTGACTGTAAAAGGAATAACACCACAAGTCACACTTGATGAATAAAAAGAAAAGTCCTTTACTAGAATGTAAGATGTTACAATATTACACCCGAACTGAAGGCCTAGCTCTTCTTGTCACGATTCACTACTGCCTCCCACAGACCAAAAACATGCACGTTAGTCTGATTGCTAACTCCTAACTAGTCCCTGGGTGAGAGTGAGAGAGTGAATGGTTGTCTTGTTTGTCCCTGTGATGGACTGGAGACAAGTCAATGGTGTACGTCACCTGTCAATCAATGGTAGCTGGATGTAGGTGCCAGCTCCCTCCCAGTCTAAAAGTGGATATAAGACAATGAATGGATGAATGGTTTTTGCTTATGTGTTTGTGTTTTCAAAGACTTTCAAATGAGTTGACAGTGAAGCTGCAGATGGTTCTGACTCCAGTCTGAGAAAACATCAGACCTACATTTATCATCACTGCCTCACACTTGGGTTGTAATCATTTGCATAGTTTTAAACACCTAAAGTTTGGTTTAGCTAGTAAAAGTAACTGATTAGCTTTAGGCATCATAAACTACTTGGTTAGGATGTAGAAATCATATTTTTATAGTTTTACAAAATCTAACATGTGACAAGGTCTTCGTGTTCTGGCTCATCATTTGTTGCCCTGTTTGTAAAAAACAATAAACCTATTTTTGTTCGAAAGTAGTTTTCTTGTGTTCATCTGCAAAATTTCCTTATTTTTTTTCTATTTTGCAAAAATATCATGTTCATGTTGCAGTATAGCAGGATTCTGTTGATAATTTTGCAACGTTGGTTTAATTGCAGACCACCGTCAAGAGATTAGCTGAGATTAGCTGAGATTAGCTGAGAAACAGTTCTGGACAGGCTGTGAAAACTTCAGAGAGAACAGATGCAGCATTTTGCCATCAACTCTAAATAATCAGCTGCAATCACAATGCAGAAGTATTTGCAGTAGAACTCTGAGTTACAAGTTGTAACTTCAACTGGAAAAAAACAAACTTTTGTTTTATAATTTCTGGCTTCAAACAAAATGGAGCCTAGGAAGTTTGTTTTATCATATAGTGGTGCAGATGACACCAAATGGAAGGGAGACTAGACCAGTAGTCAAAGCTCAGGTTCAGGAAGAGCAATGTTGCTTCATTCTGTGTCATGGACCAGTGGACCAGATCTTCACCCACGCAGAATAACTAAGGAGGTCATGAGAGTTTGACTTCCCAGTCTACGTGTTTTGTGAATTTAACGAGTCCAGGCAGGATGGAGAGGATGGAGATCAGTTTCAGGAGTGATTTGTGACAAAAGAGTGTCAGCAAAGGTCAAAAGGAAAGTTTACAAGACAGTGGTGAGACCAGCTATGTTCTATGGTCTGGAGACAGAGACATGGACAAAAAGACAGGAGACAAAACTGGAAGTGTCAGAAATGAAGATGTTGAGGTTCTCCTTAGGAGTGACAAGGATGGATAAGATTAGGTATGAGATCATCAGAGGTACAGCACAGGTTGAACAACTGGGAGATAAAGTTAGAGAGACCAGACTGAGATGGTTTGGACATGTCCAGAGGAGGGACAGTGGTTTGGACATGTCCAGAGGAGGGACAGTGGGTATATTGGTAGAATAATGTTAGAAACGCAGCTGCCAGGAAAAAGACAAAGAGGAGATACATGGATGCAGATAGAGATGGAGGAAGTTGGAGTGAGGACAGAGAGATATGGAGGGGGATGACTCACTGTGGTGACCTGAAGATGGGAAAGCTGAGAGAAGAAAGAATATTTCTGGAAGCCTTCTGTTGGTGGTGGTGCTGGAGTTATAAGGTACCAAGGTTAATTTTTAGGATGATGAAGTCACTGTATAACAAAATCAAGAGTTGCATCCATATCATTGACCCAAGTCAAGCTTGTTTCCAGTGTGGGTTGAATTTCTCTTGTTTTCTCTGATCTTGTATTTTTGTGTTTGTGGACAAGATCTCCAGGTGTGGTTGTGGAGAGGAGGGTGTCAGTGCAGTTGGGCAGGTTGCAACTGAGTGTGAAGAGGCTACAATGAGACCTGCTCTTTACATTTGAGGCCATGGTTTACAACCAGGAGAGGGTGGAATGCTTCTTTGAATTGGTCCTTCCACAGTCCAGTCCTTACCATTGATCAAGAAGTGTGGATCATGACCAACGGAAAAACCTCCTGGATTAAAGGAGCTTTCGCCCTTGGGTGGCCCGGCTCAGCTTAGTGAGAAACACCAACATCCAGAGGGAGCTCAGTGTCGAGCCACTGCTCCTCTGTGTCCCAACGTGTCAGCTGAGGTGGTTTGGATGTCTGATTAGGATGGAGACGTTCTAGGCACATTCCAGTGCCAGATACAGAACGCTGGAGGGATTGTGCATCCTCGTAGCCTGGAAATGTCTTGGGATCCCGCAGGAGGAGTTAGAGGGTGTAGCAGAGGAGAGGGGTGTCAGGGTTCCCCTTGCCTTTGCAACACGATCACAGATAAAGCAAGTGTCAGAAAACAGATGGAAGGACATGAACAAATGTGCCTGTAGAGTTTGAAGGACAAGAAAAGCTTTGATATTTGTGCACGGACCACACTGAAGCTTCTTGTAGTCTTTTCAGTGGTAAATAAACACGCCCTGTCTCATCAGGTTTGAAGTCACCATGTCTGACACCGAAGAAGTGTAAGTAAATCCCATAAACATTACAACCTTTTAGATTTCACTGGAAAAAATACATTTCCTCTGAAGTAATGTTTGAATGTCTTTGTTTTTCAGGTATGACGGTAAGCAAGAACCACCGAGCATGTTTTTATTATGTTTATACAACAATTCTACAGAATCATCAATTAATTTTGTCAAATTTATTCTCACATTGTTATTGTTTTTAAACTAGAGACAAAAGTGTTGTTTTATTTATTCTGTCATATCTTTGCTAGTTTAATTCAAGTAATCTGAGCTTTCTAAAATACTTTTCTCTCTCTTTTGCTATAATACAACAATTAAATAATAAAATGAATACAGATTTCAAAATTAACTTTGTATTATTGTTATACTAAACTCTTCCATAGCAATGCATGATTATAAACAAAATATAATAGTTTTTTCATGCTGATTTTGTGATTTTATTGTTCTTCTTTTTTCATTTGTTGCAAAACTGAAGAAGAGGAAGGTAAAGATGATTAACTTGATGTTTATTTCTTCTCCATTACGTTACTTAATCAGCTGCTTAAAATGTCCCTGACGCACTCTGTTTCATTAACGCTTGTAGGATTTCAGCTAAATTTAAAAGTAAAACGAGCCTGTAGTAGATTAGCATTTAGAGATATATAAAGTTTATTTTATAGAATCAAGTAGTTTTAATTGAATAGGCAAGAATTGTTCTTTTTTTTTTTCCTGTTTAAAATAAAAAGCTTTAAAATCAAAGTTATGTTCTGTTTTAGCCAAAGAGCAGAAGTGTGCTAACAATAATTAATTTCTGGCTGAAATGTTTAAAAAGTTACGATTTAATTTTTGTTACTGAGTGACATTTTGACTCCGATGGTTAAGTAAAAAAATGTAACTGAGCCTTTACATTTATTTTCTTACCATGTGGAGATGTTGACATCATGTGTTATTGTCAGTGACGCCTGATTCACACAAAGCCCATATTTTAAACCGTGGATGAGAGAAACTACTTTGGAGGAACTTTATGAAATTAAACATAACTCAACATTCACCACAAGCTGTCAGAAAAAGACTTGCCGAGTCATGCTAAGTGAGCGATCAGATCTTTGTACTGTTTGTAAAATGTTTTTTTGAAGATCTCGTTAGCCACTAGCTAACTGAATAGAAGCACGCATAAGCAAAAGGCTGCTGTTCGCTGTTAGCTAGTGTTAGCTGCTCTGGTTTCAGATTTCATCCAGTTTGTCCTATGAACATATGCTTAACTCAGTATTTATTAGTTTCAAAATGTTAAAATTTGCTTTGATTTAAATAGAACTTGCATAAAGTCAAGCTGTTCGTGTTAGCACAGAGATCAGAGCATTTTAACTAATTCACTGTAACAGCTTTAGCAGGTTGGTCAGGAAATTTTGAGCAGTTTTTAATAATAATAACCAATAATAAGAATCATTTTCCTTCTCCCGGCTGCTCCCTTCATCAGGGGTCCCCACAGTGAACTAACTCTCACGAAAACTTAGCAATTGTTTTTATGCCGAATGTCTTTTCTGACGCAACCACAGACATCGAGCTACCACGGCCTCTGTGTGGAGCAGAGAGCTGCATCTAGGGTGCCTGGGGGAGCAGATGGTGGGGGTAAGGGCCTTGCTCAAGGGCCCAGAGTGGGGCAAAAAAAGCTGGAGGCAAGTGTTTCACCTTTCCCACCCACATTTTGATGTTGTAGGCCTGGGGAGTTGAACAGGCAACCTTCCGATCACAGGCCCAGCTTCTCTAACCTTTGCACTATCAGTACCCATAATAATAATAATAATAATAACAACAACAATAATAATAATAATAATAATAATAATAATAATAATAATAATGATGTGGCCATGAGCTCCAAATTGTAGCCAAAAACCATGATGTCATGGTCATCTGAGACATATCTATTAACTAGCCAAATAATAGGTCCTGGAACATTTTTTTCCTTTGGCAGCGTGGAATTAAGAACAAAAACTCTTTCAGAACTACCAGGAGAAGAGAATCACACTGTTGGGAACAGCACATGCTTGAAGAAAGATACTTTCTATGAAATTATCCTTGTCTCCATCCATGCCTCATTATGACCCCAAGCTCAGGGTTTGAGCTCACTAGTGTTGTAAAAATACAAATTCTGAAAAAGAAACAACAATATTAATAATAATATTAATAATAATAATAATAATAATAATAATAATAATAATAATAATAATGATAGGGCATATGTGGCACAGTTGGTAGAGCTGCCGCCTCCTAGCAAGAAGATCACCAGATTGAATCCCGGTCCAGGGGCCTTTCTGGGTGGAGTTTGCATGTTCTCTCCGTGCATGCGTGGGTTTTCTCCGGGTACTCCGGTTTCCTCCCACAGACCAAAAACATGCATGTTAGGCTGATTGATAACTCTAAAATGTCCCTAGGTGTGAGTGAGAGAGTGAATGGTTGTTTGTCTTGTTTGTCTTTATGTGTCCCTGTGATGGACAGGAGACCTGTCCAGGGTGTCCCCCACCTCTCACACAGTGATAGCTGGTTACGGGCACCAGTGACCCCCATGACCCAAAATTTGAAGAAGTGATTAAAAGATAATGAACGGATGGATGGATTTAGCAGCCGTACATATGATGCTGAGGAGTGCGGGAGCTCAGTGGTCACAGCTGCCATCCTGTTATCCTGATGCTGCAGGTTCAAGGCCAGGGTAGAAAACCACTGAGCAAATCTTTCATGCGAGTTCATTCACTGTGGCGACCCCTGCAGACAGCTGGCAACAAAACAGCATGACTATTGTAGTGCTACAAGTGTTTTATTGCACATGACAGTTTTTATTTATTTATTATTTAACTAATCATGTTTGTGAATATACTACTTTTATTTGTTTTTAGATTTTTTTTTAAATATATTACCTGATTTTCAGATAATGAAATATTAATAACTTCCATTATTCTAAGAGCCTCTCTTTTGTATTAGTTATTAATGTTAGAAACACTGATAGGCCTTTACTGTAGGTTCCTCCGGTAGTTTTACACATCGACAGTTGAATATGGAGTCTGTGTGAAAGGTGAGTGGAGGTTTTATCACCATCACCTGTTTCTCTTTATGTTCTCCAGCAGTGTCCTTCACTCATCCACTCATGTTCTCTGTGATTAAAGCATTATTGGGTGTCTAATGGCTCTGTCATGTCTGTGGTTTCACGTCTCCGACACCCTCAACTCTGCAATGTGGTGCACGATGCATATCCGTAGCCCAGGAGGAGGTAGTAGAGGTAGAAGTAGCCCCAGAGGCAGAGGCTCAGGTAGAAGCAGAGCCAGAAGTAGAGCCTGAACCAGAACCAGAACCAGAGCCAGAACCAGAGCCAGAGGAGGTGGTTCAAGAGGAGGAAGGTACGTGTCACAGGAAGTGCATTTTATTCTCCTTCTGCCAGACAGTCAGCATTCTCCACTAAGTGTTCTGTAGTAACATGAAGACACGTCAAAGTGTTGAATCTTCTCTGCACTAGTGGTTTTTACCCACGGTAGTTCCTCTGCAACTATTAACAACAAAAGTTTTGTTTCTGAGCAGCAGATCAGTTTTATTAATGTTTATTGTGATGTCAGCTTTTATCATTTAGAAGAAGCGAAAGTCTTATTTATTGCCAACAGGATATTTTGACACAGTGCACTACAGCATTTTTGAGTCATTCTTCATTTTTTTTTAAAAATAAGTTGCTTCCATGAAGTTTTTGGTTTTAAATTTGAAATTGGTCATGATCAGTATTTCTTCAGACTTTCTGAAGGGCTCAAAGTTTTTGGACACTTGCCAATTGTGGAGTTTGTCAACTTGTGTCGTCTTTATGATGCTTTTTATTTTCAGAAGCTTTTGTCACATCTTCATTGTGTTACATTTTTCTGATGGCCACTGTGTTCATGTCATGCTTTAAATGCTGTTTTGCGTTAACATTTTGCGGCGATGATCCTTTTCTGCATTCATGTAGACTACAGTTGGATTATTTGGACATATCAATGAAAAGAATCCATTGTTTTGAATCACCAATCCCTGTAGTCACATTGTGCTACACGAGACTCTCACCCTGGCGTACTTTGCTTCTGTTGGTGGTACATTTACTTAAAGCAGGGAGGAAATTTAAATAGAAAATTCCTGGAGAAACTTTGATGGGGACTGCCACTTGGCGGCCATTAAAAAAATAGTTTTTACAGTAGCCTACTATGTGCTGAGGTTCACTCAGCTACTGGTGCACCAAATTTCAGCTCAATATGGTAAAAAAAATCAATGAGTCATAGTCATTTTTTCTTGTAAGCTATGGTGGTCCTCTTGGATTTTGATTTGGATTCAATAAGTGACCAGGAACAGCCTCAGCTTCACATTATGACCATACGAAATTTCAGCTCAATGTCTCAAAGAATGACTTGAGTTATGGTCAATTTTGAGTTTTCGGCAGCCATCTTGAACCAAAATGGCTCCAAAAGTTAGTCAGTGTTTTGTTAATTTAGTTTAGTTTAATAGTTTTGTTCAGAGGCGTCTTCCCTCTATGTCATGTGACCTCACTGTGGCAGTTAGAGGCTGTTAAAAGTTCAATCAGGCTTTGCACATTACGTCGCTATGGTAACTTGAAACGCCAATAAAAGTAATAGCACACATCACGGTGCCGAGCCCATTGTTACACTTGAGGGGGTGCATGTTGAACTTGAACTTGCGCACTGCAGAATTGTTTAATATAAACATGTTAACCAAATTTTAATTAGCCAAACTTGTTAAAAATGTTATGCAAGTTCTTCAGTTACCTGTTCAGCATGTTGTCATATTTACTGATTATTTTCAAATATCCTATTTGATGCACACTTTTTTAAAATGCAATTCCAAATAACATATAGCCTAACTCAACAAATGTAAATGTTTTAGCCACTTTATCTTGTATTGCAGCAAACATTTGCAGTTGTCACATAAACACATTGCCATCAGTGTAACAAAAAGTATTTGTCCTGTTTCTGATGTTATTTTCAGCGTCATATGTGTTTAAAGTATGATCTGTGCATAAATGTTAAAGGGAACAGAAGACTTAGCTGCATTTTCATGAATCCTTTCTCATCCACGGCCTTTTTATTTATTTATTTATGTCTATCATCAGTGACCATTATCATTATTTTGGCTAACTCATGTCTCTTTTCAAGGCCAAAGTAAAGAGGATGATGGTTATTGTCATGTCATGAAAGCTAAACTCTGCTTCCCTTTAGTCCATGTTTAGCACTTTATTAGATGAAGAGTGCTGTTGGCTATTGTTTACAAAGCTTTTACATTTGGGGATGCACAACGACCATGCGTATGCAATCCACACAAACATTGTGTTGAAACGCTTCAGATGAAGTGTTTTAATGGGAGTCACAGCACAAGTCCCAGGCTCGTGTCTGCTACAGCTTTCTTTGTCTTTGCTTCTGCAACAGCAGTGTAAAAACATCCCAGCCCTGCTCGAATTCACAAATAATACAGTAGTGTTCGTTGAAGGAGGAAACATGTGAGTTAGATAAACACTGACCACTGAAGGACACAGCTCTGATCAAATCAAAGGAAGAAAGGTTCAGGTATTTTAAAGACTCTTCGCAGTAAAAGTCAAGGATCACAAGAACGACTAAATTAGCAGTAAGTCCCAAACCCTCCTGAAAACACTTCCTGGTCTTCTACCTTTACAGTTTTGCTTTAGCTAAGATCTAGAGGTCTTCTCTCCTTTGTTGTATCGACAGTGTTAGAAAAGACAAAAATCCCATGCTCAAATTTGAAACTGCCCATTTTTCAAACGAAGCCTCGGTCTCAGTTTGGTCCTCGTCAGATGTTTGTTTCTGTACGTTTAGCGAAGCAACTTGGTGACAGAAAACTCAATCAACCTCAAACTTATCATTAGCTAATAACATGTGTAGTTACAGTTATAGCAAACAATAGAAAGTTCCTGGAGGAACTTTGACAGGGACTGCCACATGGCGGCCATTTTAAACTTTTGATTTGACAGTATTATGTGTTGGGGTTCACTCTCCGCTACCACCAGACCAAATTACAACACAATGTGAAAAAAAAAAAATCAATGACTTATAGTATTTCTTGTTCTGTGAAGCTATGGCGGCCATCTTGTATTTTTGATTTGGATTCAATATGTGATGGGGCATTGCTCTCAGCTACCACCACCTACATTTTAGCTTCATATCTCTAAAAATGACTGATTTAAAGTTTGTTTCAATGAGATAAATGGCGTATTTGTTTGAAAAATTACGTCGTCATGGTAACTCGAAACACCAGTAAAAGTAATACCACACATCATGGTGCTGAGTCCGTCGTTTTGATATAATTATGGGGGTATACGTTGCGGTTTGAGGCTGTTATTGAGAAAAATTTACATATATTTGTCATTCAGTATGACCTTGAGGGTTGGACTGTGCTTGGAAAGCTTCTGACGAACAATTTTTGCTCGTCGGTGTTCTTTCAGCAGACATCCACAGCTTCCTGTTCATGCAAAGAGCCTTGAGCACGCCTGTATTTTCCATCAGGTACACATAAGATGCAATGGCGTGTAATCTGAGTTCATAAATATGGAGCAGTTTGAGATCTCCTCAACTCACTCAATGCTGTTTCTGACTGAGTTCCTTTGCAAAGAGAAAATAGATTTAAAGACAAAGACTGTTTCCTCATTTAAAGAGACTAAGAATAGATCATTTCCATATCAGAACATAATAAAGTTGATAGAAGAGTAAGACCATTGTCAGGTGGATAATAATAGGTGTCTGCCTTTGTAGGCAGTTCCCAATAAAGTTAAGAAATCCTTGTTAGGTGGATAATAATAGGTGGCTGTCCATAGGCTGTCCCCAGTTACTAGTCTATCACACACCTCAAACAACTTTCCCTTTAATAGTAAAAAAAAATTCAGTAACATCAAAGTTACTAAAAATATTTGTGAATACTAAAGACCTAGTTTTCCATGAAGGAATGTGCATTGTCAGCTGAGCTTAGCTGGTTTAGTTTTCACTATCTGAGAGTTTCATTAAAATCCATCCAGTGGTGCAAAAAATATTTTGCTAACGCCGCAGATAAAGAAACACAAACACACAGATGTGGACAAAAATATTATCTCTGAGGCGTCCAAGAAGTAAAGGGAAGTGCTGCCTGCAGCGCTGGTGCGTGCCGTGACGGGGGACTTGTGCAGTGGTTTCCAGTGAGAATGCCCCAACATGTAAACGTGCTTCTTCAGCTGAGCGTCTGTTCAGTCCCATCCCTAATGATCTCTGTTCTGCTCTTGCTTCGGACGTTTGCTGCATGCAGAGGCCTATGAAGAGGAAGGTATGTGGATCTGAATTCATCTCTTTTCTTCTGATTTGAACGTTCATGTTTTCCTCTTGAGTAAAGGAGTCGGTCTGGTGCACATTTCATGCATTATTTGTGTCACTCATCCTCCTTGAGACAAGAGGAGAGTTAATCTGTTGGCTTCAGTCTTTGGGTCAGTCCACCGAGCTGACACCAAGGAAGAGGGCATGGATTCATAAATAACCAGCTGGAGTTAAGGCCCCACTGCTCATGTCTGCTTCTTTTCTGTTTTGCATGAATGTGTCCTGCCAGGGGAGGATGGTAAGATGGTAGTTTGTCTTCCAGCTCACTTGCTGTTGCTTGCTCTGCTGTTCCTCCCTGTTCTGCCTTTAGTAGAAATTATTTTGTCCGTGTGGGGGTTACTTAAAACGAATCAAAGTCTAATCGTACACTTCCCTCTTCTATTTTATATCCCTATCTTAGTGTGCACTGATGCACTGTATGCTCGAAACATTTAACTATTACAGTACTTTTAATGATTTACACAACAACGTACTGATCATGAGTAGCATTTTTAATGTCTTGGATGATATTGGTTTGATTTACACACTAATTCAAAAATAAATTAACAGTAAAACGTTTGGTAACAGTAGTCTCACATCTGATTTTTGTATGAACGCATATGTTTTATTTTAAGAAATAAAATGCACAGTAATACTGCTTCAGTTGGAGCAATGTACACAAAGTAAAATGATATGGTTTGTTCCCAGTCGCAGTCATGTTTGAGAATAGGGTTAGCAGCTGTTTAAAGCTATTTGTTTAGTTTAGAGACAGGAGTGAACCTGGCTACAAACAATCCAACATAATAATACTAAGATAAGATACCAATAACTGTAACTCTTTCTAATATCAACAGTTTCAAACTTGTCATATTCATTTTTTTATTTATTGTGTTAAAGAGCCAGATTTTCCTTACTGGTAGCTAGCTGCAGCTTCAAGAGGGAAAGTTTTAGTTTTTCCACCTTATTTATTTCAGCAAGAAAACAAAAAAGGCAATTTCCCAAAACAATAAAAAAGTATTTCTTGTCTGATTGGAGTTTGTTATCCTCCTGACGTCAACCAGTATTGCTGTGTTTGAAACAGGCTAACTCAGTCTTTAGGTCCGTTGTTGGAGAGAAGCTCATATAACTCATTCAGTACTCATGAAGGTGAAGCCAACATCCCTTCATCCTCAACTACTTCATTTCTCTAACAGCAGATACTCTTTTCTTTCATGTTTGGTGCTTTTTGGTGTTTTGAACCAGAGGAGAAACCCAAGTTTAAGTGAGTACAGAAAGACTGCTTTAGCATGGCTACAACTTAAAGTACTTTTTATTTTGCTTAGTTAACTTTTAATGTTTCCTTCAACAGACCCAGTGCTCCGAAGATCCCTGATGGAGAGAAGGTGGATTTTGATGTGAGTTCAAACACAGCAGTGAATTAGAGGGGAATTCATTCAACCTTTATTTATACGGGTTAATCCCATTGAGCCTCGGGGACTCCACATGCAGGTGCAATGATGGAGCCAGGGGGTGGCCAGTGGTGTCATTGACCACCAAAGATTATTCTTCAGCCAGTGCACAAGTTTAATAAATAAATACAATACAATAAGTAAGTAATTAAATAAGTAGTAAGTAATAAGTAAGTGAGTAAGTGGTAAGTAAGTGAGTAGTATGTAAGTAAGTAGTAAGTAATTAGTGTGTAAGTAAGTAGTAAGTAAGTAAGTAAGTAAGTAAGTAGTAAGTATCAAGGTTCATCCTCAATAATACATAAGTAGTAAGTAAGTAAGTAGTAAATAGGTAAGTAGAAAGTATGTAAATAAGTAAGTAGTAAGTATCAAGGTTCATCCTCAATAATAAGTAAGAAGTAAGTAAGTAAGTAGTAAGTAAGTATTAGGTAAGTAAGTAGTAAGTAAGTCAGCAGTAAGTAAGACGTAAGTAAGTAAGTAAGTAGTAAGTATCAAGGTTCATCATCAATAATAAGTAAATAGTAAATAAGTAAGTAGTAAGTAAGTAAGTAAGTAGTAAGTAAATCAGTAGTAAGTAAGTAAGTAGAAAGTAAGTAATAAATAAGTAAGTAGAAAGTATGTAAATAAGTATGTAAATAAGTAAGTAGTAAGTATCAAGTTTCATCTTCAATAATAAGTAAATAGTAAACAAGTAAGTAGTAAGTAAGTAAGTAAGTAAGTAAGTAAGTAAGTAAGTAAGTACTAAGTAAATCAGTAGTAAGTAAGAAGTAGAAAGTAAGTAATAAGTAAGTAAGTAGAAAGTATGTAAATAAGTATCTAAATATGTAAGTAGTAATATCAAGTTTCATCCTTAATAATAAATAAGTAGTAAGTAACAAGTAAATAAGTACGTAGTAAGTATCAAGTTTCATCCTCAATAATAAGTAAGTAGCAAGTAAGTAAATATTAAGTAAGTAAGTAAGTAAATAAGTAGTAGGTCAGTAGTAAGTATGTAGAAATTAAGTAGTAAGTTATAAGTATCAAGGTTCATAATCAATATTAAGTAAATAGTAAATAAGTAAGTAGTAAGTAAGTAAGTATCAATCAATCAACCTTTATTTAGACAGGTAAATCCCATTGAGCCTCGAGGACTCATTTACAAGAGACCTGATTTCAACAAAGAAAGATGACAACAATGGACAACAGCAACTACAATAAACAATTATAAAAAGTCATACTGCAGGGTTTTTTTGTTTTTGCTTGTTTGTTTGTTTGTTTTTTACAAATAGGATGGCTAAAAGGAAAAGGTAACAAAAAAAAAAAAAACAGCTAGATTCTAAGGCGAATGTAGAAAACTATAAACAGGAACATGTCTGCATTGGTCCCTGCCAGGAGTCCAACAGATTCTTAAAGACACTTAGAGAGGTCAAGGTCGAGAGCTTCAAATCTTTTTGTAGGATATTCCAGGAAACAGGAGCAGAGTAGGAGAAGGCCCTTTTGCCTAGTTCAGTCCTCAATGAGGGAACACTGCAGGTAATAATGTCCTGAGAGTGCACGCTGTAGCTGCACTGACGCAGAGACATGTCGGAGGAGATGTATGAAGGCAACAGACCAAGAAGTGATTTAAAGATGAAAATTTACCAGTGAGAGAGTCTGCGTGAAGTTAATGATGTCCAGTTAACCAGTGAATACAGGGTGCAGTGGTGGGTACGATAATCACAGCCAGTTATGAATCTTAGTGCACCATGATAGACAGCATCCAACATCTGCAGGGTTCTTGTAGGAGCGTTCATGTAAATAATGTCACCGTAATCAATGGAGGGAAGGAAAGTCACAGAAACAAGACGTTTTCTAGCATTCAGGGTTAGACAGGATCTGTTTCTGAAAAAGAAACCCAGTTTAACTTTCAGTTTCTTTACCAAGTTTTCCACATGGAGCTTAAAAGAGAGATGTGAGTCGACCAAGATACCTAAATATTTATAGGAATCAACAAACTCAATGGGGACACCATTTGATAAAATCGGAGGAAGAACTGCTGAGACCAACTTCCTTCTTGAAAAAAGCATCCCTTTTGTTTTGTCGGCATTTAGGACAAGTTTGAGGCGGAACAAATCTGTCTGGATGATGTTGAATGCAGATTTCAAAAGCTGGAAAGCCTTAGCAACAGTTTTAGCTCGACAATAAACAACTGTGTCATCAGCATAGAAATGTATGGATGCATTAGGGATGTTTTTACCTACATTATGTATGTAAATTGTAAAGAGGGTGGGTCCTAAGACTGAGCCTTGTGGTACACCATTGTTGACTGTTAAATAACTGGAGGAAGTGCCATTATGTTGAACACATTGCCTCCGGTCTGAAAGATAGTTAGAGAATCTACCAATGGTGTCTTCTGAGAAACCAATTTTTGAGAGTTTATGACACAAGATGTTATGATCCACAGTGTCAAAAGCTTTAGACAGGTCTAAGAAAAGTGCAGCACAATAATCCTTAGCATCCAGTGCTTCAACAACATCATTAAGAACCTTCAGTGAAGCAGTCGTTGTGCTGTGTTGTTTCCTGAAACCAGATTGATGTGGAGGTAAGATGTTAAATGAGTCCAGGTAATTTTTGATTTGAGAGTTTATCAGTTTTTCTAGAACCTTGGCTAAAATGCAGAGTTTAGAGATTGGTCGATAGTTGTTCAGTGAGGTGGGGTCACCTCCCTTCAACAAAGGAAGAACAAAGGCTGTTTTTCAAGTGTCTGGGATGGAGTTTTGTCTTATGGAGAGAAGTAAGTAAGTACTTATAAGTAAGTAAGTAAGTAGTAAGTAAATCAGTAGTAAGTAAGTAAGTAGAAAGTAAGTAATAAGTAAGAAAGTAGAAAGTATGTAAATAAGTAAATAGTAAGTATCATGTTTCATCATCAATAATAAGTAAATAGTAAATAAGTAAGTAGTAAGTAAGTAAGTAGAAAGTAAGTAATAAGTAAGTAGAAAATATGTAAATAAGTATGTAAATAAGTAAGTTGTAAGTATCAAGTTTCATCCTTAATAATAAATAAGTAGTAAGTAACAAGTAAATAAGAAAGTAGTAAGTAACAAGTTTCATCATCAATAATAAGTAATTAGTAAGTAAGTAAGTTAGTAAGTAAGTAAATAAGTAAGTAAGTAAGTAAGTAAGTAAGTAAGTAAGTAAGTAAGTAGTAAGTAAGTCAGTAGTAAGTAAGTAAGTAGAAAGTAAGTAAGTAGTAAGTAAATAAGTAAGTAGTAAGTATCAAGGTTCATCCTCAATAGTGCAGGTAAACAATCCAACAGTGTTCAGTCAGGTCATCTGGACAGTTTCTTTTTTTGTTGAGTGATGTTTTGCCCTTCATCTGAAGGGCTTCATCAGTTTCAGGAGTTACAAACTGTTTCCCCACCAAACAGTACACTCCTATAGTGGACCAACCAGTTTGCTGGCAATAAGATGGTTTCTGGGGGATGCCCTCTCCCCCATCAACTCCTCAAAGGCAGGCAGTCCTAGACAAATCAATCACCATACTGCTTGTTGGGGAAACAGTTTGTTTGTGACTCCTCAGACTGATGAAGTCCTTCGGATCAAGGGCGAAACGTCTTTCAACAAAACATAAAGAAACTGCCCAGATGACCTAATTGAACATTGTTGGATTAAGTAGTAAGTAAGTGAGTAAGTAAATAAATAAGGAAAAAAATAAATAAGGCTCTATGGCTGACAGCAGCTGACTTGTGCAGGCTTGACCAAAACCACTGCTTCAACACCGACCATCGATCTGGTGGGTGGGTGTGGAGGAGCTATCCAAAACTCAAGAATATCAAAAATAATGATTAAAACATCTTAACAGGGGAAAATGTATTTTTTAATGTTATAAAATAAATCAATTGACATAAAAATAATGAATTGTGCGTTTTTTTGTAAAGCTAAATGTGCTATAAGTGAAACATAATAAAATCTGTGCTGATTCTTTTCTAATGTAATCCAGTCTGGATCACACATGGTGTCTGTTTATTACTGAGGGTGAATATCTTGATCTAGTTATGGCAGATCAAGTGTATGTTCTGTTTCAAAATCCAAAATAGTGATTGACGTGCATCCTTCAGTTTCAAGCTGCTGCTGCAGCTGAAACTAACTTTGATCATTTTGCTTATTTTTGGTCGAATTTGAAAAACCTCTGTCATTGTCCCATGCTCTGTGGGAAGTTAGTGTTAATAGATCAGCCTTGTGTCTGCGTGTGAACAGGACATCCAGAAGAAACGTCAGAACAAGGATCTGATCGAGCTGCAGTCGCTGATCGACGCTCACTTTGAGTGCAGGAAGAAAGAAGAGGAGGAACTCATTGCGCTCAAAGAAAGAATTGTGAGGTTTTCTTTGAATCAAATCACTCATATCAAACATGTAAATGTTTGTTAGCAAATGCGTTTCATTTGATTTTTCCAAGTGAAAGGAAGTGTTGGTGCTCTGTGTGTTGACAGGAAAAGCGTCGTGCAGAGCGAGCTGATCATCAGAGGATCCGTGCTGAGAAGGATAAAGAGCGACAGGCCCGGCGCGAGGTACAAAATCCTGTAGTTTAGTCTTCATCTGGTCTGATTCTAACTTTAAATTTATAAGTTGATAAAGTAAAGAGAAAATGTCAAGTTTAATTATATACTTACAGAATCAGAAACATTATTTAGTTAAATACTAACTGGGGACTTGTGATATTTTCAGAGCTTTGGAAGCAATACAAAATGTAACATCCCTAATTCTTACCTGGTACATTTTGGTAATTTAATTAAATTTTTTATTTAAACTTTATTTATACAGGAAGTCTCATTGAGTTACAAGGACTCATTTTCAAGAGAGACCTGTTTTAGACAGACAATATATAGAGTGCAGACACTAAACAACCATAAATAGCAATTAAAATAAAAATAGTGTTATATAAACACTGTTACTGTTAGTAGCATGGTCCTGATAGTAGTGGTACTGTTAACAGTGAGGTTCTCTTAGCAGAGTGGTCCTATTAGTAGAGTGGTTCTGTTAGCAGTGAGGTTCTCTTAGCAGGATGGTCCTGTTAGTAGAGTGGTTCTGTTAGCAGTGAGGTTTTCTTAGCAGCATGGTTCTGTTAGTAGAGTGGTTCTGTTAGCAGTGAGGTTCTGTTAGCAGCGTGGTTCACTTAGCAGAATGGTCCTGTTAGCAGAGTGGTTCTGTTAGCAGTGAGGTTATCTTAGCAGCATAGTTCTGTTAGTAGAGTGGTTAGCTTAGCAGAATG
>NC_056499.1:47486227-47491071 GCF_014905685.2 Nematolebias whitei | reverse complement strand
TCTTAGCAGCATAGTTCTGTTAGTAGAGTGGTTAGCTTAGCAGAATGGTCCTGTTGGCAGAGTGGTTCTGTTAGCAGTGAGGTTCTCTTAGCAGCATGGTTCTCTTAGTAGATCGGTTCTCTTAGCAGAGTGGTCCTGTTAGTAGAGTGGTTCTGTTAGCAGTGAGGTCCTCTTAGCAGCATATTTCTGTTAGTAGAGTGGTTAGCTTAGCAGAATGGTCCTGTTAGCAGAGTGGTTCTGTTAGGGGTGAGGTTCTCTTACCTGCATTGTTCTCTTAGTAGAGTGGTTCTCTTAGCATAATGGACATGTTAGTAGAGTGGTTCTGTTTGCTGTGAGCAAATTGAGGGTGGCTGTGGCTGAGTGGTTAGAGCAGTTGTCCTCCAATGCAAGAGTTGGGGGTTCAAATCCACCAGCAGTCACAACTGCTCTAACCACTCAGCCACAGCCGTCCCGTAGAGTGGTTATGTTAGCAGTGAGGTCCTCTTATCAGCATGGTTCTGTTAGTAGAGTGGTTCTCTTAGCAGAATGGTCCTGTTAGTAGAGTGGTTCTTTTAGCAGTGAGGTTCTCTTAGCAGCATAGTTCTGTTAGCAGTTTGGTCCTAAGCAACATAGTCCCACCAGGAGAGTGGTTCTGTTAGCAGCATGGTCCCACCAGCAGAGTGATTCTATTAGCAGTGAGGTCCTGCCAGCGGAATGGTCCTTCTAGCAGTGTGGTACAGCCAGCAGTGTGGTCCTGTAAGAAACATGGTACCACCAGCAGAGTGGTTCTGTTAGAACAAAGGTTCTGTTAGCATAAAGGTTCTGTTAGTAGCATGGTCCCACCAGCATTGCGGTCATGTTAACAGCGTGGTTCTGTTAGCTGCATAGTCCTACTAGCAGCATGGCACTGTTAATAGTGTTGTTCTGTTAGCAGTGTGGTTCTGTTAGCAGAAATGAGCCCTAAATCAAGAAACCGGCATATGATTGGTGTGGATCTGTCTCTTGTATGTCCTTTATAGTCATGGATGTACGCTCTATATACCAGAAACTCATCTGTTCACATCATCACATTGTACTTAAATGGTACTTACCATTTACTTACATGGTACTAACCAAGTTCGTAGAAGGTAGATACCAAGTTTACCAGGTATGTACAAGGTAACTATCAGATAGATACTCAGTAGGTACCCAGTATGTATCCAGTAAATACCAGGATCAACCTGTAAAAAGGTGAAACCTATGCATGCACGGAGAGAATGTTCAAAGTCTACCCAGAAAGGTCCCGGCCAGGACTTGAGTCGATGACCTACTTGCTGAGAGGCAACAGTTCTACCAATTGAGCCACTGTGTCTCTGTTTTCTTATTGATTTATGTAATATATTTGTAGGGCAGCACAGTGGCACAACTGTTAGAGCTGCTGTCTCTCAGCGAGCAGGTCCCTGGCTCAAATTCTGGTCTGGGGGCTTTTCTGGGTGGAGTTTGCATGCTATCTCCGTGCATGTGTGGGTTTTCTCCGGGTACTCCGGTTTCCTCCCACAGACCAAAAACATGCATGTTAGGCTGATTGGTAACTCTAAATTGTCTCTAGGTGTGAGTGAGAGAGTGAATGGTTGTTTGTCTTGTTTGTCTCTATGTGTCCCTGTGATGGACTGGAGACCTGTCCAGGGTGTTTCCCGCCCCTCGCACAGTGATTGCTGGACATGGGCACTGGTGACCTCCGTGACCCAAAATGGAAGAAGCGGGTAAAAGATAATGGATGGGTGGATGGATGGATGGATGGATGGATGGATGTATTACTACTTCACATTATTCACTTGAGGTCCATCAGTCATTCTAAACATGCCATGTGAAGAAGACTCCGTGGAGCAGTTTAAGCTGATGTGTTTTCATCTCCAGGCTGAGCGGATGAGAAAAGAGGAGGCTGACATCCTGAGGAGAGCTGATGATGAAGCTAAAAAGAAGATAGCACTCACCAATATGGGGTCAGGTTTCAGCAGCCATCTGCAGAGGGTATGCTGTGCTCCATTTGTGCTTGCTGTTAACGTTCCTGTTGGAATCTTCACTTTACTCCCTCGTCTGAAGTGAGAGTGAAGTGTTTTTATTTTGAGATTCTTACACTTCCAGATTGACCAGAAGAGAGGCAAGAAGCAGACGGAAAGAGAAAAGAAAAAGAAGGTTCTGGCTGAGAGAATCAAACCCCTGAACATCGATAGTCTCTCAGACGACCAGCTGAGGTAAGAAACAGAAAGGTCCAAAGACTCAGCACTGCTGCATGTTTAAAATGTGTTTTGGAGCAGAGTAGTTCAATCCAACACTTCCATGAGCTCAGACGCAAATGTAAAATATGCAAAAAGATCCTTTGTTTGGTTGCACAGTGGATTTAAAGTTTATAAATTGATCTAAAGTGGTCAGTGTCAATGTATAAGAAATACCTAAACAGTTATGGAAACTATGTTTGCAAATGTGACATAATCTCTGAAATAGGAAAACTATTATAAACAAAAGCAAATTCCTCATTCCGTGTTGATCTGTGTGTGTAAATGTATCAATTGTTTAAAACAAGTCAATTTAATTCACATCCAAAACAAATATTAAAACATAACCTGCTCCATGGTTTATGTGCCTTCGTAGATGATATTTGACTTTTTTTTTTTTTTTATAGGGAAAAGGCCAAAGAGCTGTGGGAGTGGCTGCAAAACCTGGAGGCAATTAAATACGACCACACCGAGAAGCTCAGCAGACAGAGATATGAGGTGAGCAACGGTGGTCCACCTTATTGGTGTGTGGGGGGGTGGGGGCTCTTAAGAAACAGTATAATGTACTGTTGTAAAATAAAATAAAAGTTAAACATTCATTACCAGCTGGACAAGATGCAGAAACTAAACTAAGAGACCCAGACGTCTTTCTCCACCAGCCCCTGCACTCATTTTTCTCTTTTAAAGCACTTGATTCACTTCCTGGTCACGCATTCATGTGACTTACAACAACAGCTTATTCTTCCTTTTATTTATTTATGTAATTATAAATATAAAACCAAATGAACTATAGGTTTAAATTGATCATAAGAAACAAAGACTAAACTTATGCAACCAGAAGTTACAACATATATCTACATATAAAACACACAAAACAAAGCACGACCAGCTTTAAACATTAACTTTTAATTTCACCATTAAGCATGAAATGTAATAATGACAGAAAATGGAGGATTTACCTGCAGTTACCTTCGTACAGGTGAACATGTCAGAGATCTGTGGAAACATTATAGAAATATTACTGTTTCCATTTACAAAAAGCTAAAATATTTTGTTTTGAGTAGAATAATATTTCAAAAATGTTCAAGACAAAATTATTTATTATAGAATGATAATGATAAAACAGAATTCCCTCACTGTGGATCTAACTCTAGTCTCCCAGGTGAGCTGCAGGAACGTTCAGAGTGTGAAACAGCTCCACTGAAAGTCAAACATTCTCTCTACTCCCACCCATCCAGTCCAGTCCAGGTTCAATGGACCGAACCATTGTTAGGCTGAGGAGCGGGGGGTGGGGGGTGTTGTGTTAAGAAGCATGAATGCATCATTTTCCCTAATAATGGATATATTTGCTTCTCTCTCCATATTTTTTTAAATTTATTTCTTCTTCTGGCTGCTCCCTTCATCAGGGGTCACCACAGGGAACTAACTCGTACAAAGACTTGTCAATTATTTTGACACCAGATGAGGACATCTGACTGAACCACAGACCGCTGAGCTACCACAGCCTCTGTGTGGAGCAGAGAGCTGCTAGGGTGCCCGGGGGAGCAGATGGTGGGGGTTAAGGGCCTTGCTCAAGGGCCCAGAGTGGGGCAAATGAGGGTGGAGGCAGGTGTGGGTGCTTCAACTTTCCCACCTACATGTTGATGTTGTTGGTACCGGGAGTTGAATCAACGATCTTCCGATCACAGGCCTACCTTCTTTAACCTCTGTGCCACTACTCCCTTCAATATTTTCTTCTCTATATATTGCTTAAAATGATACTTTCCTCAAATTATCATTATTATTTAGGGGGGAGACAATTGTCATTTATACAAAATTGGGGGATCTGAACCCATCTATTCATTCAGTTCTAGTAGGACTGTGTCAGGGCTGTGTGGTGGCTCCAACTGATTCACAAGATGCAGAAACTTGTTTTCTCCACCAGCAGTGAATCCAGAGAGATGAATTCAGTCGCCTGCTTTTAATCCATCCATCATCTTCACCCGCTCCTTCGTTTTCGGGTCATAGGGGTCATTGGTGCCCTTATTCAGCAGTCACTGCGTGAGAGGTGAACACCCTGGACAGGTCTCCAGTCCATCACAGGGACACGAGACAAACAACTATTCACTCTCTCTCTCTCACACCTAGAGACAATTTAGAGTAACCAGTCAGTCTAACATGCATGTTTTTGGTCTGTGGGAGGAAACTGGAGTACCTGGAGAAAACCCACGCAGCACAGAGAGTATGCAAACTCCACCCAGAAAGGCCCCCAGCCGGAATCTGAACAGGCTCTACCAACTGCGCCACCGTGACTGCTCTTTATCCTTGTCTCTTTTCTTTAAAGTTTCCTCTGAAATGATTTGCTGAGCAGTCACCACTGATGCTTTGATGTGTATGTATGTATACATATATATAGGTTAATCATTAGTGTACAAAGTAGTACTCCCTACCACCTTGTGCATATTGTCTTTTTCCAAATTTGTGCATTTTGCTTCTTTTTTGATTATTTCATGTGGGTTTTTTTCTGTATAATTAGAACATGCTACTGCAGGCCTCGAATTTCCCACCTGGGATTAATAGATGTTCTATCTATCTATCTATCTATCTATCTATCTATCTATCTATCTATCT
>NC_056499.1:47482454-47486217 GCF_014905685.2 Nematolebias whitei | reverse complement strand
CTATCTATCTATCTATCTATCTATCTATCTATCTATCTATCTATCTAATGTATATATGTATATATGTATATATGTATATATGTATATATGTGTATATATATACATATTTAATGCAATGATGTGAGTCTTACTGAGTAGCAGCTGTGACCCAGATACTAAGACAACATGTATAATACAGACTCACTGATGTACGTGTCTGCTTTAGTCAAAGCTGTGTTTTATTTCAGGTGGTCTCTCTCAGAAACCGTATTGATGAGCTGCAGAAACAGTACGTAAAGATCACGAACCACAACATACTAACAACACATCAGTTACATTTATGCAACATGTCACATATATGGTGATTTTAATTAGTCACATTATTGTTAGATGGCTAATAATAAAAGTATATTGTTTTGAGCTTTCAGTTCTCAAGGAAACTGAATGATAAATAATGATAAAATATTTATAATCAATAAATTATTTTTTAGTTCAAAACAGTTTTATTAAAACAATGTTAGAATATATGTTTATATTTGTTGGTTTAGTCTTTTATTTTCAGAATTTGACTGTATCTCATCCTTATAACTGTGTTTACATTTACCTCATCATGTTTTTGTTTTTCTCTAATGCTTGGTATGAAATTTGTAAATTATAATTTAATATTTTATGTGTTTTTATTTAATACTTTCCAACAATAATGCAGCACCCATTTGGTCCAACTCGATGCCACCAGACGGCGCTGCTGTGTGATGGAGTGTGTCCGTCTGATGTGTGTGTGTTGCACTTTGTGTCCTGCAGTAGCAAGAAGGGAGCTGCCTCTCGCCGCAGGAAGTGAGCAGAGAGCAGGCCAGCCTCAGCGTCCACAGCTGCTCACAGTCCGAGACAACATCTGGACCATCTTCCTGAGTGCAGCCGTGTCAGGACAAATGTAGCTTCAATAAAAAAACTGCTCAAAATTGGTTTCACTGTTTGATTAAAAATCCACTTGATCTGTTTCAAAAAGGTCCAATGATAAAACAGACTTTATTTCTTAAAATGTTTATGATTTAAATGATCAATATTTTGAAAAAAAAAAAATCTAAATTATTTTTCAACCTAAATAATTTACACCTGGATTAATTTATTTAAACAAAACTGCACAGGAAATATTACAGTTCAGACCAATTTTTGTAATTTATTTATTAAGATTTGATCTATTTCTTTCGCAGTCCGTTGTTCGGTTGTTCCTTTAGTTTTACTTGTCCCTCATTAAATGTTCGTGATTTTCCCCATTAACACCAAAATTCAGCTTTAGCACTTCCACAATTCATAAATCCCATTTATTTCCCTGTAACATCAGCTGCAAACATTCAAAACACAATTGTTGTCTTATGCACACGTTTACACAAATCCATAAAAATAAAAACACAAACAGACGAGACGCTTCTATTCACAATAAATTATTTTGTTAAAAACATGTTCGGGTTTCTTAAACCATTTATGAAGCTTAAACTTTTTACTGTTTTAGTTAAATACAAGTTGTTTAAAGTCACTTGAAAACACCCCACTGTTGAAAACAAGCAGGAGTTTGTGGCTAAAGACTCAAATCTTTCTCCCAAAACCAAAACATGTCTGGTCCAGTTTGGACAGAAATCTGAACTGGACTGTTGCTCTGAGTGTGGGAATCATCTCTTCAGTCCTTGTTCCTGTCTGAGGTAAGACGAGACATTTACAGACGCTGATGAGGATCTTGGAGAGAACTAGAAAGTTCCTGGAGAAACTTTGACGAGGACTGTCACATTTTAAAATTTAGATTTGACAGTTCTATGTGTTGGGGTTCACACTCAGCTACCAGTACACCCAATGTATGTTCAACTGGTTAAAAATCAACGAGTTATAGTCTTTTTTTTCTTTCTTTTAAGCTATGGTGACCTTCTTGTGCTTTTCATTTGGATTCACTATGTGATCAGGAACGTTCTTAGGTATCACCACACAAAATGTCACCTCTGGATGTGTAAAATTAACTGAGTTAAAGCCATTTACATTTAGCTTTGGTGGCCATCTTGGATTTTTATTTGCAATCAGAATCTATTAATGATTCTTCTACCAATACACTAAATTTCAGCAGAATATCTCTAAAAACTTCTGAGTTATATTCATTTGAAATTAGCTTTGGTTGCCATCTTGAATTTTTAGATTTGAATTCAGAATGTGTTGTACATCGCTGTCAGGTACCACCACACCTAATTTCAGCTCAATACATTTCAAAATAGCAGTTATTGTATTTTTCTCTTTCAGCTAAGGCCGTCGTCTTGTATTTTTAATTTGCATTATGTATAACAACTCGTTCTCTGCTATGACCATACCAAATTTCAGCTCAATATCTCAAAGAACGACTGAAATATAGTCAATTTTGTGTTTTTTGAGTTAGCTATGGCAGCCATCTTGAATCAAAATGGCTCCAAAAGCTACTCAGAGTTTTGCTCAGAGACCTCTCCACTCTTGGTCATGTGAAGTCACTGTGACACTTAGAGGCTGTTCAGAGTTCTGTCGGCGTTTTTTAATGAGAAAAATGGCGTCTTTGTTTACAAATTACATCGCCATGGTAACTCAAAAGGCCAATAAAAGTAATAGCACACATCATGGCGCCGAGACGGTTGTTTTGATATAACGTTGGGGGGGGGGGGGGGGGCGCGGGGGGGGTGGCACTGAGGTTCTGGCCACATTAAAGATGAAGGAAGAGAAAGACCCTTCTCAGGTGGGTAATAACAGGTGCTGCTGTTCTAGGCAGTTCCCAATCAAAATCCTTTACCACGATCAGGATGGGATTCTGTGGGCAGACGACCCCGAGGTACAGCCAGAACTCACTCGGGGGATTATTCTGTGGATCCTGTCTGGCTGGAGAACAATTTAGGACCTTGAGGAAGAGCTGCAAATTGTTACTTTTCAGGAGGGGAGAGGGAAGTCAGTGTTCTTCCTAGACCTCTGAGATGCAACCACGGGAAGAAGATGGATGAATAGAAAGGAAGTCAGAATAAAAATATCATTTTAATAAGTTTCAATAACTCTTAAATATTATACAAACACAGCAACTGTTGAATTGTGTTCTGACATTACATGGATGTTTAGATTTAGTTACACGTGTAACAAATGGTCCTCAGTTAAGATCAGCAGGAATCAATACAGAAAGGTCCTCTTCTTTATCGTTCTGCTGGCACATCGAAAACAGACAGCAGCGCTCAGTGTCTCAGCCAAGAGCTGACAGTGGAGACTCAAACTTCAGGCCAGCTGGCTCCAATCAAAACAAAAGACATCTAGAGTGGAAGATCCAGTTGGACGGACGGACGTCAGCAATCGGGAATATTTTAGTGTTCAGCTCCACAACAATGTCTCTATGGAAAAGAGTGTTTCGCTCCTTCAGGATGAGATGGCCTCGTAGCTGCTGCTGGAGTCAGCCGGTGAGGTGGAGACAGCAGAGATATTATGGGGCGATTCGGGGCCCCGAGGAACCACACTGTCCCCTGTGGGGCCCACGGTCGGGTCTGTGCTGATGCGCTGTACGATGCTGGACAAACAGTCCAAACTGGAAATAAGCGATGTTGTACTGCTGCTGCAATCTTAAGAGGAGAAACACGAGTAATTAGTCTTTGTACTTGAGTTCAGATCAGGATAGAAAAGTCAAGACAAATACAATTAAATACTGAATCTCTGTCCAAACTGACACTGACCTTTAGCAAGAAAAACCTTTTTCTGCAGCTTTTGCACAAGCAATTTAAATGCAAACAGCCTTTTTTGAGGAATA
>NC_056499.1:47475539-47482354 GCF_014905685.2 Nematolebias whitei | reverse complement strand
GCATCCTCTGTCCTCTGCATCCTCTGTCCTCTGCATCCTCTGTCCTCACTCCAACTACCTCTATGTCCTCTCTAACTGCATCCATAGATCTCCTCTTTGTCTTTTTTTTGGCAACTGCATTTCTAACATCCTTCCACCAATAAACCCACTGTCCTCCTCTGGACATGTCCAAACCACTGTCCCTCCTCTAGACATGTCCAAACAATCTCAGTCTGGTCTCTCTAACTTTATCTCCCAGTTGTTCAACCTGTGCTGTACCTCTAATGATCTAATCCATAATCTTCTCCATCCTTGTCATTCCTAAGGAGAACTTCAACATCTTCATTTCTGCCACTTCCAGTTCTGTCTCCTGTCTTTTTGTCCATGTCTCTGTCTCCAGACCATACAATATAGTTGGTCTCACCACTGTCTTGTAAACTTTCCTTTGACCTTTCGTGACACCAGTTTGTCACAAATCTCTCATGAAACTTTTCTCCATCCACTCCATCCCGCCTGGACTCTCTTCTTCACCTCTTTACCACGCTCCTCATTTTCCTGGACAGTGGACCCCAAGTCCTTGAAGTCCTGCACCTTTGTGACCTCTGCTCCTTGTAGCCTCACTGTTCCACCTCCTCCCTTTCATTCACACACACGTGCTCTGTCTTACTACGACTGACTTTCATTCCTCTTCTTTCAAGTGCATACCTCCACCTCTCCAAGTTCTCTTCCACCTGTTCCCTGTTCTCACCACAGATCACAATGTCATCTGCAAACAATGGCAGTTTATCGCTATTTCATGTTCCACATGTAAATAGCAATAATCCTAAAACTTGTGCAGTTTTGCGCTCTGCAACACTCCTCCAGTTGTTAAGTGCTTTTATGTTGACCTCTCGTGTTATCAAGGTGTGTTGGTGAACAATCAGAGAGTGGATCTGTCAAAGTGAAACTTTAGATCTTTTATTTTCTCTGATCTCAGATTAAATTGAGTTGAATAACATAAATTATGTTTAAATTACAGATTTTAATCTTCACCTTTCTAGCTTAAAATTTTTAAACTCCACAAGAAGAACCCCTTACGTGTCCAAAACCATTGACTGGTTCAACACCTCTAATTTACATTTTTCTCTTTCAGCGAAAGAATCTTATTGTCTTTGCTTCTTCATTTCGGCCATTCCTAGAAACACTGCCTAAATTTAACTGTCATAAATGTTAATGATTTAAAAAAACACCAGTATAAATATTACTTCTGTTAAAAAGAAGTTAAATAAAATGGGGCGGCTGTGGCTGAGTGGTTAGAGCAGTCATCCTCCAATGCAAGAGTTGGGGGTTCAAATCCACCAGTAGTCACATGTTGAAGTGTCCCTGGGCAAGACCCTGAACCCCTCATTGCCTCTTATATGTGTCCCATCAGTGTATGAATGTGATAAAGCTCTGATTATTCTCTTTAGAATGATTTGTTCAATTAGCTTTGTAGAGATCTCGTAGAGTGCTGTATGAATGGGTCAATGAGGACACAGATTGTAGTATAAAGCACTTTGAGTATCTTGAAATAAGATAGAAAGGTGCTATATAAGTACAGTCCTTTTACCATTTACCATTTGAAATTCAACAGTTGATCTAGGTTCAGATCAGTCTTCATTTGGGTCGGGCTCCCAGTCTACCGGGAGAATCTAGAATCATTAATATTCTCAAGAGCACAGTTTTTTAAAAAAGTGTTTTTTTCTGGTAAAATTAGCCCAATGTTAACATTACGTTTCAGTTTTGTTCTGAAAAGTTAGAAAACAGTAAACAAGTTTAAACGAAAAACAAGATAGTCGAGCTCTGAAAAGGATTTTGTTTTATTTTAGTTTACGTGTTTCAACGTTGATGTTATCGCCACCTACTGGTCAATCATAAATATTTCAACGTTGTTTGGCTGCTTCTCGTCTGGCACAGAATTTCAAACAAACTAGGAAAAATACTGGTTTAAAAAAATGTTTGAAGAAGGTAAGTTTCTTTAGACTGTTCTTATGTCTGGGGTTGCCACAGCGAGCCAACTAGCGTGAAAGATTTGGCAATGGTTTTATACTGGATGCCCTTCCTGATGCAGCCTGGGCTTGAACCCACAACCTCAATATAACAATAATAATAATGTGTTATGTATTGTCATCATTGTATTTTCCCTACAATGGCGAAACAAGCCGAAGCACTGACCACCAAGCTATAGCAGCACTCATAAGAAAACATCTCAAGTAGTTGAGGCCTCCAGTAGAACTTGATTTGAATTTGTCTTTAGTTTTTGTACAAACAAATTGTTTGACAGCTGTGAGAACATCAAAATATTGGATAAAAATGTCTCGGCTCGGACATGAATACGGTGACATTGTTTTATACTCAGTAAAAACAGAAAGGTGTTTTGAGCAACAAGTCATAAAATAAATATAATAGCTATAAATTAACAAATGATACAACAGAATTCTGAAAATACTCATTTTATACATAAGCAATCAAACATCTAAAAAATACCAATTTATTAATGACAGAAATTCAAGCTGAACTTTGACAAGGAAAGTTAAATTAAATTAAATTAAATTAAATTGAATATGCTTTGCTTAGTTTTACAGAACCAACTCTTTGATGACATTAATCATTAGAGGATGAGTCTGTCTTTGTAAAACAAATCTTCATGAAGGATAAATGTTCTTAAAGTACAAATTTTACCGTCTCTCCGGATCAAAATAAAAAATAAAATATTAAAACTACTCACCGTCTGTGGCTTGTTTCACGTAGGAAGAGTCGCTGTTTTCACTACTGGATGAACACGGAGAGACAAAACTCTGCAAACAAAACAAAAATGAACAACAAATCATAGGTCTGCTGTCATATTTAAAACTAAATTTGTTAAATTATATATATATATATATATATATATATATATATATATGTTCATATATAAACTGACCATATTTATCAACTTTATCCTCATTTGTTTGCAAGTGGTCTTGTTAAGTCAAAGAAGTGCTTTTAAAAACACTTTTTTTTATTCTCTGGCTTTAACTATTTAGTGGCTTTAGTTTGAAAACAAGCATTTAAAATACAAGAAAAATAAAAATAACCAAATGTACTTAGATAAATTGCTAAAATATTCAATTTCTGAATTTGAAATAACTTGTGAATTTGAGTCTTTACTTCATCAACAAATAAAACATAAATGTGTAGGACTGCTACAAACCAGGTAATCCCATTTTAAATGTCAATTGTTGTTCAGCTCATTTCAACTCTACTGGGATACACTTTGAAGATTCCATTTGTCAAATTTAATGACTGTGGCCCAAAATAAATCCTCGGCCACATTCCTCACATTTCATCAGGCGGCACATGAACTCTTCAGCTGTTCTCGGACTCACCGTGCCTTCAGAACAGTTGGAGTGGGTGCTGGAGGAGTCGGACTCCCCGCCGTAGTGTTCCAGAGGTGGGTAGAAGCCGTCGTTCTGTCCGGCCCGCAGCAGCGCCTGCAGGGACTCGATGTAGCTGATGGCGTTTCGCAGTATCTCCACTTTGGGGAGCCGCTGGTTTGGGTTGGAGGCCGTGCAGCGTTTTAAAGTCTCAAAAGCATCGTTGACTTTGCTGAGTCGCCGCCTCTCTCGCATCGTCGCAGCTTTTCTCCGGTCGGCGTGCGTCGTCTTTCTCTTGCAGGCCTTGCAGGCCCACAGCAGGCAGTGGCCCGCCTGGTGGAGGCCCCCAGGAGCCCTCACATGCTGGTCCTCCTCCTCAGATGTTGGGACATGATGGCTGAGATGGTCCTCTGACTTCAGCAGGCCCCCGTGTGTGAGCCGAGCATCCAAGTCATCAAAAAAGTTCAAATCGCTGGTGCTGAAGCAGGGGTCATAGAGGTCATCAGCTGTTGAGAGTGGGAAGGGAAAATCGGACAAATCCATCAGACTGATGATGACAGCAGAGTGAAAAAATGGAAGATTGTTTTATTTTATTGTTTTAAACTCCTCTGTGTGCAAAAAAAAAACTTTAAAAAAGCTTGCAGAAATATCTTCTATCTTTTAAACTAGCGTGACACCCAAACCTCAAACTCATCTGCCCTGACGGAAGCGTCTGACTCTTTAAAGGGGCAGTCCATGTAACTCCAACTCCGTTGACTCAGTCTCTCTTTATAAAGAGGCTGGTGTGGAGGCGGGCTCATGATATAAGTGACCAATAGAGTGTATGTGGTGGTGGGGGGGGGGGGGGGACCGGTGTAAGTTGGTGTGTAATGTGTTACTGCGGGGGGTGACAGTCAAAGAGGAAGCATGAAAATTAAGCACAAGTTCTTTTGCACAAGTCATCCAGTCTGCAGTTGTGCTCCATGCAAAGGAATGTCACACATGTGGTCACGCTAAAAAATACATTTATAAAGACATTCAAAAGTGTGCCATAGAACTATTCAATTTATTTAAACAGTGCCAAGTCACAAATGATGTCGTCTCAGGGCACTGTAAAATATCATTGATATGAATTATCTATCTAAGGAAGCCGGCAGATTGTGTTAAATCTTCTCCTCATTGCAGTCTCCCATCCGAAGCAAACACAAATGCAGCATTGGAAAGAGGAATGATACTTTTTTAATGTATAATAAACCCATTAAAAGCAGAAGCAGGCTGAGAATGGACAGGTGGCTGCCTCAACCAGTTGGGATTTGAGAGGCCAGGAAAGAGACACAGACAAACACAGAAGGACTGTCCAAGTGTAGCTTCTGGGCAGCTGTGGCTGAGTGGTTAGTCAAGTCACATTTGTTTATATAGCACATTTAAAACAGTAACTGTTATCAAAGTGCTTACCAAAAAAGATCACAGCATCAAATATTAATAACAAGATATTACAGCAAATCAATAAAAGCATAAAAACATGAAATATAATGAGAAACAAAGAAATACTAAATCAAATCACCCTGTGTTTAATGTCAGGGAGTAAAAACAAAATGGATGAACACAATCATCAACGATGAAATACCAAATGAGATCACACTGTGTTAAATGCCAATGAGTACAGATGTGTTAGAGCAGTCATCCTCCAATGCAAGAGTTGGGGGTTCGATTCCACCAGCAGTCTCATGTCAAAGTGCTCCTGGGCAAGACACTGAACGCCTCATTGCCTCCAATGTGTGTCCCATCAGTGGATGAATGTGATAAAGCACTGATTATTATTTGTACAGATCTAGTAGATTCAACTTGTCTGCTGGATTCCTTAGATAGAGAACTTTACTAATTGGCTTTTATGTATGTGAATGTTCCTGTAAAGTGCCCTGAGACAACTTTGTTGTGATTTGGTGCTATATAAATAAACTGAATTGAATTGCATTGAATTAGTAGAGCACTGTATGAATGGGTAAACGAGGGCACAAATTGTAGTGTAAAGTGCTTTGAGTACCTCTGTAAAATAGAAAGGCGCTATACAAGTACAGTCCATTTACCATTCTATGGAAAGAAAACAAAAACTACGAAAACACATTAAAGGCAGCAATAACTGAACATATAAACATGGAGAGTAGAGTCTGTAAAGATAGCAGCAGAGCGAGGAAATGTAGTCAGTTTGTTCTCCAGCAGTATAAGCTTATAGCAGCATAACTAAGGGATGGATGAGGAAGCCCAAACCAACCCTAACTATAGGATTTCTCCAAAAAGGAAAGTCTTAATCCCAGTCTTAAAACTGGACAATGTGTCAGCCTAATGGACAGAAACTGGAAGTTGGTTCCACAAGAGAGGAGCATGAGAACTGAAAGATCTTAACTCCCATTCTGCTTTTGGAAACTCTAGGAACCACAAGTAAACCTGCAGTCGGAGAGCGAAGTGCTCTGTTAGGAAAATACGGAATAATAAGATCTGTAACATAAGATGGAACCAGGTTGTTGAGAGCTTTGTAGGCTAGAAGTAGGATTTTGAATTCTATTCTGGATTTGACAGGGCGCTAATGGAGAGAAGCTAAAACTGGAAAGATATGATCTCTCTTTCAACTCATTAAAACTTAGGCAATAGCATTATGGATCAGCTGAAGACTTTTTAAAAAGTTTGTGAACACCCAGATAGTAAACAATTGCAATAGTCCAGACTAGACATGATTCATTCAACCTTTATTTAGACAGGTAGATGCCATTGAGCCTCCAGGTCTGACAACAGTAGACAAGCATTAAAAGCATACAAATTGAGAAGAACAAATAAATAAAAATTAAAGAGGAAACAAAAACAGCTAGATTGTAAAGCGATGTAGAATACTAAATACATTTAACATGTCTGCAATGGTTTCTGCATTGACAGAGATTCTCCTGTTGTTTTGCTGTAAGATGATTTAGAAAGTCTTAGCTTAGTGGAAGAAAACACACAATGTTTATAGTAAATGAATAACTTGGACTTCCCCCTGTGTATTTTGGTTATTAAAGGCAGCTAACTTTAGTCCTCCGTCCATCAATATGACAGTAACAGGGACGTCTGTCACCACTCTCAGCAAACTGCAACCATTATCAGCACTAGGCCAATGTTGTGTATCGCTGATGGATTTGAACAGCAAATGTTTGTGGTTTTTGATACGAGTGCTTTTCTTGACTGGAATTGAACAGATAATGCAAGTAAACTTTAATGTTATTGGTGCAAGAAATTCAAGTGGGTAAGAAATAAAGAGGAACAGAAGTAGTTTTTTCCCCCTTATTCCTAGTCTGAGGCAGCACAGAGGGATGTTCCTGGAGAATGGAGGGAGCAATTTTATCCACCACCAGGTTAGAGCCATTGTCTCTCACACACACACACACACACACGCACACACACCATATCACACACACACACACACACACACACACACACACACACACACACACA
>NC_056499.1:47472137-47475439 GCF_014905685.2 Nematolebias whitei | reverse complement strand
ATAGGACCCTAACCACTCCAGAGCAGTCCCACCGATACCTACTTGGTGCTGTAGATGTGACAATAAAATGCTGTGGTCCACTGTGCCAAAAGCATGGCCGTCTTGGGTGTCAATTTTTTAGTGATCTCTTCCATACCTAAATGCCACATGGAGGAGCGTTTGTTACTATATTAAAAAAAGCTATTAAGCTCACAAGTTTCATGTATACAATATGCATGGCAGCAGCCATCTTGGATTTTGATTTGGCAATCCCAGTTCTGAATGGAAACTTTCTTACACTTAAATGTAGTTAAACAACAAATTGGGAGTCAGTACCTCAGTTATTTTTGAAGTTATCATGGTCACAAGACAAACAGACGGATGGACATTCATTTCGCAACAGAGGACAACAGTTCCCTCCCACTGACTCCAAACTAAACACATGTTAGTTTAACATGCAAATACGTTGTCACTAGGTTTGAGTGTATGTGAATAGTTTCCTCTCTATCTGAAATCTTGAAATGCACTGGTAAATGTTAAATGGACTGTACTTATTTAGCGCTTTTCTATCACATCAAGATACTCAAAGCGCTTTACACTAATCTGTGCCCTCCTTTACCCATTCATACAGCACTCTACAATATCTATACAAAGATTAATGAGTGCTTTAGATCACATTCATACACTGATGGGACACATATCAGAGGCAATGAGGGGTTCAGTGTCTTGCCCAGGGACACTTTGACATGTGACTGCTGCTGGATTTGAACCCCCAACTCTTGCACTGGAGGACGACTGCTCTAACCACTCATCCACAGCTGCCACTGGTGGCTTGTACAAGGTGTATCCTGCCTCTCGCCCGATGACCTCTGGTAATCAACACCAGTCCCCCAAGACAATGGAAAAATACAAACTCAAGGGTTGTGTTGCTTATTTTTACCAACTAGTACAACTCTCTGGTAGCATTTGAACAGTGAGGTCTTAAGTGTATGCTATCTATCAAGTTTCCATTACTTGTTTCAAAATGTTGATGAAATTTGAAGAAACCATCTTTGCTGGAGTAAATGAAGGTTTTAGCACACAACAAATTGCACATCATGTTTCCATGTTGCTGTCAGCTTACACGCACTAATTACTGAATCTGACAACTGCTGTAATGTCATCTTGAATATATCATCTACAGTGACTGAAATTAATCTCAAAGTGCATTCCTGTGAAAGTGTTAATGTCATGGTTTCACATGTCCTGCATCATGATATCAGAGACACGTGAACCTGCAGCTTTCATAGAACTGCTTCATGTTCTCAGAAACATTGTTGGACAATCGCAGCTACAACAGAGCTGCAGGCAAATTACCAAGAGGTAACATGAGGGAAATCTATACATACAGTATCAACATCAAAAACAGAAAATGAGGATGTTTAAACTTTAAAGGCCTAATGTTTTTGAAGCCTGCTGCCATTCTATCCATAGTTTTAAATTAAGTTCATCATATGTTATGAAATGATGGGGTGTAAGCCGTTTGGTCAGGTAATGAGTTGTGTATGACTCAGTTTCTACAACATGTAACCTTATTATTTGTAAAATGGACTTGTCTGAACCATTTTTGTCCCCTGTTGTGGAGCAAAGAGGGGGAATTGAAATACCTTCCATCCATCTATGTCAGTGCATGTTGTGAGCATGGTAACTTGATGAGGTACCGACTTGCATTTTGGTGTGTGACTACAGCTAGCTGTAAGAAAGGTTCTTTTCGAAACTTGGGGTGCCACATCCAGATCCAAGATGACTGCTGCCATAAATGTTCATCAGTCTTTTGAGCTGGATTATATAAAAAATAAGGAAGGTGACTTCCATTTTGGGGCAGCACGGTGGAAAGAGAGATTGAATGGTTGTTTGTCTCGTTTGTGTCCCTGTGATGAACTTGCAACCTCTCCAGGGTGTACCCCGCCTCTTGCACAGTGGTGGCTGGACATGGGAACCATTGACCCCTGTGACCCAAAAAGGAATAAGCGGGTAAAGATAATGGTCAGATGGTTAGACTTCCATTTTGGTGTGGCAACATCTGGTATGAGAAATGTTCCTCAAGAAAGTTGGACTGCCATGTCAAAATCCATATGTATAATATACAGTAGTTTTTCACTACTTCGCGGTTCGACATTCACGGACTCACATTTTTGCGGTTTTTCAACAATTGTAAACTTTAATATTGCTCATGTGATTGAGACAGTACGGGATAAAAAGTCAACAAATAAAAACTTTGGACAGGCACCACCATTTTGTAGTTTTCTTTCAGTAAGCCTACACTGTAAAGCCAGTCAAAAGAAATGCACTAGCCAGAAGCCAACAGTGCTTCCAGCTGCTGCTTTCTGCTGAAATGGAGTAAAAGTTTTGCAACGCTAAGTCAGAAGTAACAATCTTTCTATTAAGTTCACAGAACTGGCAGACAAAATTCAAATAATCCTAGACGTTCCTGAAGCTCAGTGATCCTCCACGTGCACATCAACCTGGATGGGGCGGTGAGCTTCGTTGCTGCAGGATAGGTCTACTAAACCAGAACCGAGCCCGACCGGAACTGAGCTGCTGGTTTGCAGAGCTGGTGAGTAAAATGTTGCAGTACTGTACAGTATATATATGTACTGTATGTTCTTAAAATGATGTAGGTTTAAGAGTTTAGAACATGGCAAGAGAGTGGGAAGGGTTTATAGAGCCTTAAATTATATATAAATACTACTTTGTAAAATACATATAGCATTCCTACTTGGCAGTTTATCACGTACTGCGTGTGTGTAGGGTGGGGGCGGAACATAACCCTCATGATAATTGAGGGACTACTGTATACATACATATACCTGTATATATTATGGATATCTGTGTGTGTGTGTGTGTGTGTGTGTGTGTGTGTGTGTGTGTGTGTGTGTGTGTCAGGGGGAGGGGGGGTCTTTATATTTGTTACCTTGTAAGGCCCATTTTTCCAACACATTCTACACTGTGAGGACCAACTTGATATAAATGGAATGGTAAAATGGACTGTACTAATAAAGCACCTTTCTATCTTATCGAGATACTCAAAGTGCTTTACATTACAATCTGTGTCCTCATTTACCCATTCATACAGCACTCTACTAGATCTCTACAAAGCTAATTGAACAAATCATTTTAAAGAGACTAATCAGAGCTTTATTACATTCACCGATGGGACACACATCATAAGTTATGAAGGGTTCAGTGTCTTGCCCAGGGACACGTCAACATGTGGCTGTTGGTGGATTCGAACCCCCAACTCTTGCATTGGAGGACGTCTGCTCTAACCACTCAGCCACAGC
>NC_056499.1:47467043-47472037 GCF_014905685.2 Nematolebias whitei | reverse complement strand
TTAAACTGACCACCTCTACTGCATCATCAACAGGAATGCACGTAAAGAGTGATGTGACATCAAAAGAGACCATTGTTTCATCAGTCTCCATGATGACATCCCTCACCTTATCCACAAAGTCCATGGTGTTCTGTATGTGGTGTTCTGAGCTGCCAACTAAAGGGATGAGTACAGATGCCAGATATTTGGAAACACTGTAAGTGACAGAGTTAATCATGCTAACAATTGGTCTTAAAGGTACACCTTGTTTGTGGATTTTAGGTAAACCATACAGACTAGGTGTGGGGAGGCCACACTTATTCTGTATGGTTTCAATTAAGGTGTAAAACAGGTCAGGTGCAAACAGAAACATTAAAGTGTTTATTGTAGTACAGGATTAAGTTTTTATTGTCCTATATGTAGAAAGGAGGACTTGAAATTTTGTTAGCCACATGGAGGAAGGACTTCCTGTGGTGCCTGGGGGGTCCTCCCCCAGATAATTTTGAGTAAAGTAGATGCCATTTCTTGCATTTTGGTGAATTTTACAAAGGTTTATTTCAGTAGATTAACATGAAACAAAAGATGTAAACTCATTGAAATCTCTGACTGCAAAGCTGCAGCCCTGCAGGTAAGGGGCGTTCACTTCAGGACAAATTGAGATTGCTGACTAGTCAGTTGCCGACGTGCCTACTGGAATGATTGACAAGTGTAGTGACTCGTGCAAAAACATCTTAGTTTTTACTGGCCCGTTTGAGACTGTTGTCATTTATTCCATATTCAATATTTTGGTGAATCTAAGGTTTGAGAAATGAGCTTCCTTACAAAATACTACTGATGGATTATTTATTTTTCAGGGGTGCGGAGTTAAAATTTAGGGGCATTTGAGCACCCCTCAAAAGAGGCTAAAATCACTACTGAAGCCAGTTCAGATTTAAAATTTAGGCACCGTGGGACAACAAGCACTGCTCTAAATTTTTGGCCACATTTAGAACAAAAATAGCCTAATATTTAACGCTTTGTCACTGCATGGTAAATGGACTGTACTTACTTACCCACCCTTTCTATCTTATCGAGATATTCAACACGCTTTACACTACAATATGTGTCCTCATTTACCCATTCATACAGCACTCTACTAGATCTCTACAAAGCTAATTGAACAAATCATTCTAAAGAGACTAATCAGAACTTTATTACATTCATACACCAATGGGACACACATCGGAGGCAACAAGGGGTTCAGTGTCTTGCCCAGGGACACTTCGGCATGTGACTGCTGTGGGGTTCGAACCCCCAACTCTTGCGTTGGAGGACGACTGCTCTAACCACTCAGCCACAGCCGCTCACATGCATGGCTTAGAAAAGAGTTGCTCTCAATCTTTTTGCAATTTGCCCAATTCAGAAAAGTGTCCTGGTCGCTTCAACATGTGGCAAACAAACACTCTGACTGCAGACAAAGAGCTTTATGAGCTGAGATCATCATCTCTTTTATGCAGCTCAGATAACTCCTGCAGTGATTCACACATCACATTGTTCACAAAAGCATAGGAACTTATGCTTAGTGCAAAATGTTTAATTATACTGTACAGGTATTTTTGTGTGTGTGTGGGGGGGGGGGGGTTCATAAAATTGCCCATGACTTTGAACTTTTAGGGGCAGAGATTTTTTTAAGACTAGAAACGGAAATGCAAAGCGACTGCTCTGATGTGATTAGGAAGCTCAAAATGAGTGTTTATGTAATTATTTTCAGTTTGCATATCCAGTATAGGTTTTATTCATTAAATCACTGCAGATGAACAAGTCTGTGCATGAGGCGTAAAATACAGTAATGATCTGAAGAAATTATTGCACGTCTATGTTGGGGAATGGGTCCTTGAGAGTGTCCCTCATTGGTCATTTCAGTTAGACTTCTGGTCACATGATTCAATTCAATTCAATTCAATTCAAAAATACTTTATTAATCCCAGAGGGAAATTAAATGTTGCTGTAGCTCATTTTCCTTGTTTCATAAAAGAGTTGTTCTAGATGTTGATGGTTGTGGGCGGGAAGGATCTCTTGTGATGGTTCGTCTTATAGCAGATCTGAAAAAACTGGCCACAGATGTTGATCCGTTTACTTGCACTTGGTTGGCCTCCTTGGCTTCAGGATCACCTGAATGTTGGGCAGAAATCCTCCCAGGGCAATGGCCACTCCTCCCAGCAGCTTGTTGAGCTCCTCATCGTTGCGGACAGCCAACTGTAGGTGCTGAAGGACGATTCTGTCCGTGGGTGGGTGGAGTTATGGTAGGAAAATTGAAACCCTGAGCATGAGGTTTGGTATATGAGATTACCTGAGGCATTCACTCTGTGTGTCACAAAAATCTGCCTTCAAAAGGAATGGGTGCTGGGCAGTCATATGATACCTAGCTTTGTCAAAGGAAAATGTTTTTCAATGACAAGAAGCTATAATAAAGTATAAATTGGAAAAAAATTGTATGCACAAATCAGCTTTTCCAGTTGTGTAATGCCATTACAGTAGTCTTTGGACTGACTTTCCATTTAACATTAAAGTCAGAATGAATTAGTTGACACATTGATACTAGAAATAAATTTTTATATAGTAATGAGGACAGCTTGGCAGGCCAACTCACGTGGCTTAGTCAGCCAACTTTGACCTGCGGGCGCCATTTTGGGCACCCCTGGTGTTGAAGAATGGGTTAAGATTACAGTTAGGTATGTACTGTTGTTAATGTAATTACACATCAGTCACGAAAAACTCAAGAAAATGTCTGATAATAATGTTGTTACTGCTCTCAGGGATTCAGCCCAACCCTGGACCCCCTACTAATTACAACACACCAAATGACTTTAAGAACATGTCTGGTCTTCATTTTCTGCACGTAAACACACGTAGCCTTCTGAGAAAACTTGATTCCTTGAAAATTCTGGTCAGTTCTTCTGGGGCAGATGTAATCTTCATCTCTGAAACCTGGCTCAACAAATCTGTACTGAATAATGACCTGGCAATTAATGGATTTAACATCTACCGCTGTGATCGTCAAAAAAAAAAAGGGGGGGGGGGAGTCGCTGTTTACATCAGAGATTCTCTGGTTGCTAGGCCTGTGTCTTCTAAAACAATTCCAAACCGAATTGATTCCATGGCTGTAAACATCACTTTGAATGGTGGCCAGATTTTATCTGTAATCTGTTGTTATCATCCACCTTCAGCAACACCTGAGGCTCTGTCCTCCCTGATGGAATTCCTTGGAAATTTAAAATTCAAAGAGATCTTTTTAGCAGGAGACTTCAACATTGACTGGGGTAAGTCGACCCCCCTCTGTGATAAATTCA
Source organism: Nematolebias whitei (assembly GCF_014905685.2). Lineage (NCBI taxonomy): Eukaryota > Metazoa > Chordata > Actinopteri > Cyprinodontiformes > Rivulidae > Nematolebias > Nematolebias whitei. Next base: position 47,468,729 of record NC_056499.1, on the reverse strand, counting down.
AGGAATGTTGCCTGTCTCTCAATCTTACCCAATTAATCAACTCTCCGACAAGATTAAACAAAAACCGTCCTGAAAAGTCCTCCATCTTAGACCTATTTCTAACAAATATGCCTCACAAATTCCCTGGTACAGGTGTATTCACTAATATTTTAAGTGATCATTCTATGACAGGGGCAGCACGGTGGCGCAACTGGTAGAGCTGCTGCCTCTCAGCGGGCAGGTCCTTGGTTCAAACCCCGGTCCAGGGGCCTTTCTGGGTGGAGTTTGCATGTTCTCTCCGTGCATGCATGGGTTTTCTCCAAGTACTCCATTTTCCTCCCACAGACCAAAACATGCATGTTAGGCTGATTGGTAACTCTAAACTGTCCCTAGGTGTGAGTGAGAGACTGAATGTTTGTTTGTCTCGTTTGTCTCTATGTGGCCCTGTGATGGACTTGCAACCCGTCCAGGGTGTACCCCGCCCCTCACACAGTGATTGCTGGACATGGGCACCAGCGACCCTCGTGACCCAAAATGGAATAAGCAGGTAAAGATAATGGATGGATGGATGGATTCTGTTACAGCAACTTTGAGAGATATTAAACTTCCACCTTCTAAGCCCAGATTAATTCAAAAAAGGGATCTGAAAAGTTTTTGTGAACAGTCATTCCTCTGGGATCTGTCCCACTTTGACTGGCATCGTATGCTTTTAATTGATGACGTGAACTCCACTTGGAACTATTTTCATAATAGTTTCATTTATTTTGTGAACAAACATGCTCCTTTTCGTCAATTCAGAATAAAGGGACGAGACAGCCCCTGGTCTACTCCAGAGCTAGCTGACCTCCTGCACAGGAGAGATCATCTTTGGGCTGCAGCGAGAAAATCTGACTCAGACACTAATTGGTTGAGTTTTCGGCAGATGAGAAATAAATGTACAACTGAAGTCAAAGCTGCAAAACGCAACTATTTCTTATCTCAGACCTCCAAAAATCTAAATGACCCCAACAGATTCTTGAAAACCATCAAATCTCTCTCAGGCAGCTCCCAATCATCTGACCTCCCATCACAACTTCTCGTTAACTCTGTTCCTGTGTCAAATAAGCACGAAATCCTGAACTGTTTCAACAAACATTTTGTTGCTTCTAGTTCTTTATTTGACACAGTTACTAATGTAAAATCAGCCACTTCACTTAATAACCAAACTTCTACAAATCAAATCCCTCCTACAATTCAATCCTCAATCACAGCTTCTCTTTTTCTCCATTCTCAGTCAGTGAGATCAATAAACTGTTAATAGATCTTGATCCTAAAAAATCTGCAGGTCCAGATGAACTTCCACCTTATTTCTTAAGGCTGGCTGCTCATATCATCACAGTCCCTGTGACCTACATATTCAATCTCTCCATAAGACAAAACTCCATCCCAGACACTTGGAAAACAGCCTTTGTTCTTCCTTTGCTGAAGGGAGGAGACCCCACCTCACTGAACAACTATCGACCAATCTCTAAACTCTGCATTTTAGCCAAGGTTCTAGAAAAACTGATAAACTCTCAAATCAAAAATTACCTGGACTCATTTAACATCTTACCTCCACGTCAATCTTGTTTCAGGAAACAACACAGCACAACCACTGCTTCACTGAAGGTTCTTAATGACATTGTTGAAGCACTGGATGCTAAGGATTATTGTGCTGCACTTTTCTTA
>NC_056499.1:47455316-47466943 GCF_014905685.2 Nematolebias whitei | reverse complement strand
AGACAGACAGACAGACAGACAGACAGACAGACAGACAGATAGATAGATAGATAGATAGATAGATAGATAGATAGATAGATAGATAGATAGATAGATAGATAGATAGATAGATAGATATTATTTAACTTGTGATGTTCTGATTTTATTTTTTATATATTTAATTGTCTTATTGTTTTAATGTTGTTTTGTGTTTGTTTTTATTTTTGTACAGCACTTCGGACAGCTGCTATCTTGTATTTTAAGTGCTTTAGAAATAAATTGGTATGGTATTGTATGGAAAATTACTAGGGATGCACCGATCCACTTTATTAAACATCCGATCCCGATACCTAGAACTGAGTATCGGCCGATACCGATCCAGTTCCGATATCATGATCATCATTGATTTTATATGAGGCTGTAATAATCTCCTCTCAAGTACAATTTGTACAAATATATGCATGCATGTCCAAAAAGGCAACTTGGGGTAAGTTGTAATAATGTTGGATAAGTTTTAAAGTTAGAATTAAATTCTGCTAACACAAAACATGTTGTTGTTTTTTTTATCCCTAGCTTTAAAGTGGAGCTTAAAGTCATTAATTTAAGTGATTGTTTAAAGTTATTTTATATTTTTTTAAATAAGGGGCAGATATAAGAATTATGTTTCTTCTTTCTGCAATCTTTTCATTCAATGTTTTCTTTTTGATGATTTTTTTTCTTTTCTTTTAAATGAATGAATAAATGAAATAAATAAAATAAAATGTTAAATGGCTTCAAACACCTGGCATAAACCAACAGACATGTTCCTGTTTTTAGTATTTTACATCACTTTATAATGTAGCTGTTTTTGTTTTTAATATAATTTTCAAATCATATTTTTTTTATGATTGTCTACTGTTGTACTGATAAATATCTCCTGCAGGTAAACTATATCTTGACTGCAAGTATCAAGCTGTGAAATCCTTCATTTTCTACAGCTGATAGTGGTTGGTCATTAATTATGATGAAGTTTAGCAACTTCTCTGTAAACATTTGAGCTCCGGGGTTTCAGCGATGTCTTCTTCTTGTTCAATCTGAAGCAGGTAGTCTGATTTCGGTCAGCCGCGCTCGGTCTGTCCCTCCTCAGAGATGGGCAGACTGAGCGGGACAGATTGGACGCAGGGTCGAGTCGCCTGTTGTGGGTTGAGCAAAGAGCAGCGCCCCGCTGAAGCCACGGAGCTCGAATGTCCATCGTAAAACTAACTTTACCGCGGTTTAATGTGGCGCTATGGCTCTGCAGACATTGCACGTTGCTGTCTTGTTTTGTTTCTAGTGTAAAATACTTCCACACAGCGGACATGTTTAGATGAAAAGTTGGTTAGCTGTTATCCTCAGTGTTGCTAACTCAGTCCTCACGTTGTAGCTGGCTGCAAACTATGAAATGGATTTCCTGAATGTGAGGTGGGTCTTATTATTCTGGGCTCATGAGACAAGCTGCTGTTCAGGAAATCCATTCCATAGTTTGAAGCCAACATGCATCATGGATCGGAAATATCGGCAGGTGGATCGGAAAATCCGATATGTAAATTATGCTGGTATCGGAGGCCGATACCGATACTGGATCGGATCGGCCCCATCCCTAATAATTATGGCATGGGCGATTGTCTTTCAGCTGCAACAAGATTTTGAACCCCAACTGCAACGAGTTGCTTCTCATTTCTTAAACAACCATGTGGAAAGACACATCTCATGGTCGTGGAAAAGATGTCAGTCTGTTTGAGAAGGGTCAAATCATTGGCATCAAGCAGAGGAAACATCTTAGGAGATTGAAGAAACTACTAAAATTGGGTTAAGAACTGTCCAACGCATTATTAAAAACTAGAAGGATAGTGGAGACCCATCGTCTTCAAGGAAGAAATGTGGCCGGAAAAAAAATCTTGCATGATGGTGATCGGCAATCACTTTAACGTTTGGTGAAATCAGATTGAAGAAAAACAACAGCAGCACTCAGGGCTATGTTTAATAGTGAAAGTAAGAGCATTTCCAAACACACAACGTGAAGGAAACTCAAGGGATTGGGACTGAACATCTGTGTAGCCTTAAGAAAACCACCAATCAGTGAGGCTAACTGGAAAAAAGGCTTCAATTTGTTAGGGAGCATGAAGATTGGACTCTGGAGCAATGGAAGAAGGTCATGTGGTCTGATGAGTCCAGATTGACCCTGTTCCAGAGTGATGGGCGCATCAGGGTAAGAAGAGAGGCAGGTGAAGTGATGCACCCATCATGCCTGGTGTCTAGTCATCAATGCAAGATCTTGGTGAAAAATTAATGCAACACTGGATGGAAATAGATCTTGTAGCATTGAAGAAGTTTATAGAAACAATGCCACAGTGACTGCATGCTGTAATCAAAGCTAAAGGCGGTCCAACAAAATATTAGTGTGTGACCTTTTTTTGGCCAGACAGTGTAATTCTACCTCTGTTACTTTACAAAAAGTAACTCTTCCCCCTGTGAATATCTTGCACCAAAAACATTGAGGTTTACTTGCATTCCCTGTTCAATTCCAGTCCAGAAAAACACTCATGTCAAAAACTACAAAAATTCTCTATTCAAATCTCTCAGCGATGGGGACATTGTTGTACCACTTGTTCTTTTTGGGTTGCAGGAGAGCTGGGGTCTTTCTCCAGGAATCACTGAGTGAGAGGCAGATAGGTGGCAAGTCCATCTCAGAGTCACAGAGAGACAAACAACGGTTTACACAGTGGCACCTGACATGCATGATGTTGGTCTGTGACCCTCAGACTAACATGAGGAAACACTTCCTTCACTGTTTCTTTTTTTCATGATGATTCATGCTCAGTTTTGTTACAAAAAGAGAAAATGTATGAGTTTCAGGAACAATGACAACATAACATTTTTGTGTGTTCTCTCTATTGTGTCACAGTGAAAGTGGTGTTTGAGCAGCCAGAGCTGGAGCTCAGTCCACGGTGAGCAGCTGCTGCTGCATGCCACCCTGATCACTTCATGTTGGTGCACTGTTTGCTAGCTGTATGATCTCTACTTAAAATACAAAGAATATGAGTCACTGACAGAGCGGTTACTGTTACACAACATCCACGGTAATGACAGTGCTGGTAGGAGAGGCTGTTTACAAGAAACCACTTGAGTAACTTACTCATGCATGTATGAGCAAATGCTTTCTTAGAGCCAAGTTTAGCAGCCATGACACAATAAACTGTTCCTAAAGATTTGCTGAACACTATCTTCCTGCCAAAGTTACACGTTTATACATGAGCTAAAACTGAAGACACATTCTATCTTCTTCTAACGTTCATCAGAGCTCTCATAGCAGTGTTCTGCATCTACTGAAGACTTTTTAGAATTTCCTGGACACCCAGATAATATAATTTTACAAAAGTCCAGCTAGGAGTGATAAATGCATGGACCAGTCATTTTTAATCATTTTAGGATACAGTCATTTACATTTTAGTGGAAGGTGGGTTAAAAAAAGAATCCTGGCAAGTTTGCCAGATGGGAAGTAACAAAATGAACTTTTGCTTCTTTAAAAATTTAAACTATCTTATGAGTGTGTGCGTCCATCATCACTTAGATCACTTAGTGGGTGAGGGGGAGAAGAGAGGGCAACTTCTTGGCTGGAAAGTGGGGGAGGGGTGAGATGAGATGTGTGTGGTGATTGGTGAACATGATCACAGGACAGGAGGAGGTGTTTGCCCCGTGCCATCACCCAATCTGGTTGGCCGGACTGGATTACGTGGATGCTCATGTGAATTAGTGAGTTGTTGTTTCGTGATGCACAGAAATGACTAAATGATTGTAAATCTGTTTTTTGGTTTTTTTAACTATTGCTAGTCTAAACCCTAAAACCAATGTATAAAACAATAATTAGTGTATATCTGGCAAGAATAGTCCTGGTAATGGGATTTGTAGTGTGAGGTATGGGCATTTTTTTTTCTAAGACTCTCGGGTTCAAAATCCACAACCTAGAACCTCTAAGACATCTTAAGTAACTGGTTGGACTGGTCATGGAGTTTAGATAAACATAACTACCATCATCACTGCAATAATAAATGTATCCTATGCTTTAGGTGACATGGTGGCAAGTCGCTAGAGCTGTTTTCTTTCAGCAAGAAGGTTGCTGGGTTGAATCCCAGTCGGTGACCTTTCTGGGTGGAGTTTGCATGTTCTTTTCATGCTTGCGTGGGTTTTCTTTCAGTACTCCGGTTTCCTCCCACAGACCAAAAGCATGTATGGATAGATATTAAAAACAAAGACTGGAAGACAAATAATTATGTAGTTTTCACAAGTTCTGTGGTTATACAAAGTTCACGGAAAATTAGGCACACCGAACTGAAAACCTTCATGCAGTCAGGACCACACATCAAATAAAGGACATGGTTTTAGGGTCCAGGTTCCTGGTTACCATGGAGACAAGATTAGGGGTCTGTGGCTGGCTGGAATTCACTGCAACGTCTTAGTCTGACTGAGGGAAAACACAAGTTTTCATGTGAGAGTGAAACAAAACATCCTGATGGTTGGAAAATTAATCCATGTTTGATAATACTAGAGCCATAAATCCACACGATCCGTGGCTCTACAGCAGTCAGTCGTGCCTGTTGTGATGCACCCAAAGGTCGGTCACTGCAACGTCCAACAGGAAGCTATAATTCTTGGTCAGGCAGAAGCTGTCCTAATCCTGAAGTGTACACCTGTCAAACTCCACCTTCACTCCTCTTTAACATCACATCCATACACAGCTGTTCCTTCAGTACATACTATGGTACTGACCATGACTAAACTCTGAATATGCTGGAAGATGTTACTGGCCCCCAGCCTCAGTTTCATTTTTATAATACGTTGTCTAAATACTGTTTTACCAATAATCCAATATTTATAAGAATGAAACCTAAATAAGAGCCCAAAGCTAACGTGTGAACGAAATTCCTTTATTTTCTTCCCTTCACATTTATATTTGCAACTATTCCATCTATCTATCCATCCATCCATTATCTTTACCCACTTATTCCATTTTGGGTCACGGGGGTCGCCGGTGCCCATGTCCAGCAATCACTGTGCGAGGGGTGGGGTACACCCTGGACAGGTCGCAAGTCCATCACAGGGACACATAGAGACAAACAACCATTCACTCTCTCACCTAGGGACAATTTATAGTCACCAATCAGCCTAACATGCATGTTTTTGGTCTGTGGGAGGAAACCGGAGCACCCGGAGAAAACCCACACATGCACGGAGAGAACATGCAAACTCCACCCAGAAAGGCCCCTGGACCAGGGTTTGAACCAAGGACCTGCTCGCTGAGAGGCAGCAGCTCTACCAGTTGTGCCACCGTGCTGCCCTGCAACTATTCCATCAATGTTCATTTTAGTTTGTTTGCTTGTTTTTCTACTAAAACCTACACATGAACCAGTCTTTCTCTTGCATGTCCTTTCCACCCCCAGCCAGTCGAGGCAGACAGGTCCAGTTCTGCTAGAGGTTTACATCTGTTAAAAGTGAGCTATTGCCAAAGTTCAGCTCGGGATGAGGGTTTGTGATGAAATGTCGATTTGGTACAATCTGCTGGCTTCTTTAAACAGCCAGCTTTTACTAATTGTCATTTCCTGATGTATGTGAATGTGTTGCATTAAGAACTGAATAAACTGTAATTAGATTTGATTTTGGGACTGAATTGATTTTGTGATTTGAACTTGTTTTCTGTTCAGTATTCTGCCCTGAAATGACTTTAGGTGTGAACGGGTGCTGTGTACTCTCAATAAACAGAACTAAATTTAATTCATTTGTGTGTTTATCTCTGGTTATAAAAGGCAACAGCATTAGTCTTTAAAACTATTAAACTGGTGTCAGTGTGCACATTGGAATAGTTATTGCTTGTTATAAATTTCTTCTTGATCAGAGATTAAAATTCTTAATTCTCATTTTACGTAATCAAGTGATTTTAAAAATAGTAAATGTACAGATGTTTAAATTCAGACTTCACTACACATAAAACAGTCCAGTTAATTTTGTGGATTATTAAAGTTTTGAATGAAGCTTGTAGAATTTCATTTCAGGAATATCTAAAGTCCCTCCTTGGAGAATCAAGACCACCATAAAATGACATTAAACTTGTTTTGACCTTTAATGTTAGTCAAAAAAACTGAGTTCAATTCAGTTTATTTATAGAGCACCAGGTCACAACAGAAGTCATCTCAGGGCACTGAACAGGAACATTCACATACATAAAAAAAACAATTAGTAAAAGCTCTCTAAGGAAGCAGCAGACAAGATGAATCTTAACTTCATCACATCTCTCATCCTGAGCAAGCACAAAAAAAACGGAAGGAAAAACTCCTTTTTACAGGAAGAAACCTCCAGCAGAACCAGACTCGGGACAAGCGGCCATCTGCTTTGACTGGTTGGCTTTGAGAGGACAGGAAGGAGAAACAAACACCGAGTGGCAGGTCTAGGTCCAGGTCCAGGTCCAGGTCCAGGTCCAGGTGTACTTTCTATTGGAAAAAAGACAAAACACATGTTAAGATAGAAATAGTTACAAATAAAAACTGATCATTTATAACTATTCATTTGAGGAAATGTGGTCAGTTTGTCCTCCAGCAGTCTAAGTTTATAGCAGCATAACTAAGGGACAGCTCAGGAAACCCAAGCCAACCCTATCTTATTATTTATAAATTTATTTACGATTTATAAAAAAGGAAAGTCTTAAGCCTAATTTTAAAACTGGATAATGTGTCAGCCTCATGGACAGAGATTGGAAGTTGGTTCCACAAGAGAGGAGCCTGATAACTGAAAGTAACATGATTCTGAGTATTAATGACCCCAAAATGGCAGACTGAACAGACTCGAGACTCAGGTAAAACAAAAAGTGATATTTATTTACAATGCAGGAAAAACTGGAGGCTGGGCTGCGGAGGGAAACAGGAGATTGGGTGAGTAATTGATCCCAAAGAGATGGTCCAATAAATAATTATTCTGTTTATGAAATCCTTCCTTACGGTTGGTTCGGTTGCAGATGGTGTCGGATGGAAGAGTCCAATGTTGGGCCTTGAGTGGGTAATGCTGGTGTGCAGGTTCGGAGGACCAGAGCAGCCAAGGAGTCAGGAGGGAGCCGAGAAAACAGGACGAGGCAGAACAAAGGCAATCAATGCTCAAGCGTTGGCTGAACGTCTGGCACGGGTTTAAATAGTGCAGCAGGTACTGGTCAGGAATCAGGTGCAGGTGTGATCCATTAGGTGCTCGTTGACTGTGTAGGAAGGAAGTAGAGGTAGGAAAGACTAGGAATCCCACAGTGCCCCCCTCTTAAACATCGCCTCTTGGCGATTTCTTATGGGGGTGTTCTTTAAAGAAGGTAGAGATCAGAGTGTGGTCGAGAATAAGAGATCTGGGTACCCAAGAGCGTTCTTCAGGGCCATACCCCTCCCAGTCAACTAAATACTGGAGACCCCAACCCCTGCGACGGACATCCAACAGTCGTCGCACTGTAAAGGCAGGGTGATCATCTATCAATCGAGGGGGAGGAGGAGAGTTGGGAAGGGGGTTCAGGGGACTCTCGGAAACAGGTTTCACTTGAGAAACATGAAATGTGGGGTGAATTCTCATCGTAGAGGGCAATTGAAGGCGGACAGCAGAAGTATTTATGATCTTGGTTATGGGGAAGGGGCCAATGAATCTGGGAGCCAGTTTCTTGGGGGTGTCCTTTAACTTGATGTCCTTAGTGGACAACCATACCTTCTGACCCACTTGGTACCTGGGAGCAGCGGAACGGTGTCGATCAGCAAACCTTCTGTTCTGGTCAGCAGTACGGAGGAGGGCTGCTCTGGTCTGGCACCAAATCCTGCGACACCGACGGAGGTGATGCTGAACCGAGGGGACAGAAATCTCAGACTCCTGGGTGGGAAACAGGGGAGGGGAGTATCCTAGGGAAGCTTCAAAAGGAGACAGGCCGGTAGCAGAAGAAGTGTGAGAATTATGTGCATACTCCACCCATGGTAGATGTTGACTCCAGGTAGTGGGGTTGTTTTCAATCACACATCTGAGGGCTGTTTCCAGGTCCTGGTTACACCTTTCAGTCTGTCCATTCGATTGGGGGTGGTACCCCGAGGTCAAACTGGAGGTGGCACCCAGAGCTTGACAGAAGGATTTCCATACTTGGGAAATAAACTGTGGACCCCTGTCGGAAACAATGTCAAAAGGGATCCCGTGCAGACGAAAAACATGTTTTACAAGGATCTGAGCAGTCTCTGATGCTGAGGGGAGTTTAACCAAAGGGATAAAGTGAGCAGCCTTTGAGAAATGGTCAACAATAGTGCAAATGGCAGAGTTACCTTCTGATACAGGGAGACCAGTGACAAAATCAAGGGCAATGTGAGACCAGGGGCGTCCAGGGGAGGGTAGGGGGAGAAGAAAACCCGCCGGAGGTTGGTTGTTGTTCTTGTTGCATGAACAGGTAGAACATGCTGCTACATACCCCTTGATGTCCTTGTCCATGTTGGGCCACCAGAAATGTCTCTTTGTAAGGAGGAGGGTACGCCTAATGCCCGGGTGACAAGAAAATTTTGCAGCATGAACCCAATGAAGGACCTTACTTCTCACCGTTGCAGGGACAAAAAGTTTCCCTGGGGGGCCAATGCCAGGATCGGGGTCTCCCTTTTGGGCGTCGAGGATCTCCTTTTCGATGGCCCAAGTCATAACTCCCACCCTGCAAGATCGAGGAAGGATATTCTCAGGTACCTTAGGTTCCTCAGAAGAAGAAAACTGTCGAGAGAGTGCATCAGGTTTAATATTGCGAGTACCGGGGATGTAGGTGATAGAGAAATTGAACCGGGCAAAAAACAGTGACCAACGAGCTTGACGAGCATTGAGTCTCTTGGCCCCCTGAATGTAGGCCAGGTTCTTGTGATCGGTTCGGATGATGAACGGGTGTTCTGCTCCCTCTAGCCAGTGCCTCCACTCCTCCAAAGCCATTTTTATGGCCAGCAATTCACGGTTGCCCACATCATAATTTCTTTCGGCTGGTGACAACCGTCGGGAGAAGAAAGCACATGGATGCATCTTACCATCTGAGGATCTTTGGGAGAGAACTGCACCGGCCCCCATGTCTGAAGCGTCCACCTCCACTATGAACTGTCGGTGGGGGTCAGGATAGGACAAGATCGGAGCCGATGAAAAGAGATGCTTCAGGGTCTGGAAGGCGTTCTCAGCCCTGGGGGACCAAGAGAATTTGTGTGAAGGTGATGTGAGTTGGGTGAGAGGCGTGGCTACCTTACTGTAGTTCCGGATGAATCGTCGGTAGAAATTTGAGAACCCCAGGAAGCGTTGAAGCTGTTTGCGGTCCTGGGGTGTGGGCCAGTCCGTCACGGCCTTAATCTTCTCTGGGTCTGAGCGAACCTGCCCCTCCTCGAAGATAAGGCCCAGAAAGGTTATAGATGATACGTGGAACTCACATTTTTCTGCCTTCACAAACAGCTTGTTCTCCAGGAGCCTCTGCAGAACTGCCTTAACATGTCCTGTGTGTTGAGAGGGGTCCTTGGAGAAAATCAAGATGTCATCCAAATAGACAAAAACAAACACGTTTAAAAAATCGCTTAACACATCATTGATAAGACTTTGAAAAACGGCGGGTGCATTGGTGAGCCCAAAGGGCATTACGAGATATTCAAAATGGCCTAAAGGAGTCTTAAAAGCAGTCTTCCATTCATCCCCCTCCCGAATTCGTACCAAGTGGTAAGCATTACGCAGGTCCAATTTTGTAAATATTTTAGCATCCTGTAGTTGGTTGCAAGCAGAGTCCATCAGGGGAAGGGGATACTTGGTTTTTAACGGTGATCTGGTTAAGCCCTCTGAAGTCTATGCAAGGCCTTAGTGTCTTGTCCTTCTTAGAGACAAAGAAGAAACCAGCACCGAGGGGGGAAGTAGAGGGACGAATAATACCAGCCCTGAGGGATTCGTCAATATATTTCCTCATAGACTCCCTTTCCGGGCCCGACAGGTTGTATAGTCTACTGGAGGGCAGGGGAGCACCAGGAAGAAGATCTATGGGGCAATCGTATGGTCTATGGGGTGGTAAGGATAAGGCCTCCTGTTTGCTAAAAACTGGGGCTAGAGAATGGTACTCAGGAGGAACCTTAGAGAGGTCAATCTCTTCAGAGGTTGGGAGTGGAAAGGACCCAGGAGAAATGGCAGAACGTAAACATTCACTAGAACAGCCCTCCCCCCACCTTTCGATTTGCTTACTCCTCCAGTTGATAAGAGGGCTGTGTTTATTAAGCCATGGGTAACCCAGAATAAGTTGGGGTCTAGTGGATTCAAAAACAAAAAAATCGGTAAATTCATGGTGATTACCTGAGAGGACTAGATGGAGAGGGCGAGTCCTGAGGGAGATGGAGGAAATGGTCTGACCGGTGAGTGCAGCCACGTTGATATTCTGATTCAGAGGAACAGTTGGAATGTTAAGCTTCTGTACAAGGTTTGCACTGATGAGATTCTGTTCGGCCCCCGAATCTATCAGGGCCTGAGTAGAAAAATTTGTATTTGCAACACACAGGATAGCAGGTAAATAAAAATTGTGGTCAGGAGAAAAAGCAATGTTACCCACCAGTATCTCCTGAACTACTGGGGATGCTTCCCTTTTAACAGGAGCTGACAATCTCTCACGTAATGGCCAGTTTTGCCACAGTACATACACTCATTGGCCACAAATCTCCGCTGTTTCTCCTCTGGAGATAATTTTGTCCGTCCCACCTGCATAGGTTCTGGTTCGGAGGATGTTGAGGGTGGAGCTGAAAATTTACTTCCGGTTTCAAGGAAGCTACGGAACTTATAGCTCTTCTCCATATTACGTTCTCTGATCCTGTTGTCAATGCGGATCGCGAGACTAATAAGCTCGTCCAAGTCTCGGGGGGATTCACAAGTTACAATTTGGTCTTTGATGTTGTCATTTAGGGCATTTAGAAAGGCGCCCCTTAGCGCGACTTTATCCCAACCGGACTCTTCCGCAATAGTGCGGAAGCGGATGGAGAACTCGGAGACAGATCTTGACCCCTGTCGAATCGTGAATAGTCTTTGTTCAGCTTCCTCTTGGAGCAACGGGTGATCAAAGGCTAATCGCAATTCTTTAATGAAAACAGCGTACGGTAAGGAAGCAATGGGGCGGGAGCGAAGGTGCGCGTGTGCCCATCTTAGAGCCTCACCTTTGAGGGCACTTACAATATACGTGATCCGGGACGAGTCGGAAGCGTACCTGATAGGAGCCTGGCTGAACGCAAGGTCACACTGCAAGAGGAAGCCTCCAAACATTTTGGAGTCACCTTCAAAGAATTCGGATGGCCGTACGTCTGGTTCTCGGGTGCAGGGGATCATGGGCACAGCGAGAGGTTCGAGTTGGCTGACAGGGGGTGGGCTCCTTGCAGCTCCTGCCAGGGTGGAAAGCTGTTGCCCGATGTTGTGGATCATGTTGCCGAGCTCCTGCTGCTGTGCGAGGATCTGCTGGAGGGTATGATCATGATTATCAATACGGGTACTTTGTGATCTTAAGGCCTGAGTTATCGGACTCTCTTCAGTCGTGCCTTGAGGGTCTGAGTGGCTTGAGCATTCTAACATGATTCTGAGTATTAATGACCCCAAAATGGCAGACTGAACAG
>NC_056499.1:47452688-47455216 GCF_014905685.2 Nematolebias whitei | reverse complement strand
CTGACTCCGCGCGATTTATGCGTGTGAACTATAGCCGAACCGAACTGATGAGAATAGGAGCAGATTTGCCACGAAATATAGCAGAAATCAGCAACAAACTCAAAACTACGCTCGGCAGAATGCAGATCTTAAAGTCATCCACCTGGAAGCTGCAGCAAAGGCGTTCCAGCGAGCAGAAGAGGAAGTGCTGCTCCCAGCTTAAGAGGAGAGGATGCCGGGCAGGGGTTATGGTGAGGCTATGAGCTAACGCTAAAGCCGGTAAACTCCACATGCCATCTCTCTTTCTGTCGAAAGTCTGCTCGTTGGACAACAAGGTGGATTTACTTCATCTGAGAGCGGGCGCCTCAGAAGAGATGAAGAAGTGTGTGGTGTTTTGCCTCACAGAAACGTGGATTACAAGCGAAATGCCAGATACAGTCTTCCAGCTGGATGACAGACTTTTTTTTCGAGCGAACCGCTGCAGCGAGCTAACGGGGAAATCACGGGGAGGCGGAGTGTGCATTTACGTGAGTAAAAGTTGGTGCACGAACCGTACTGTTGTAAATAGCTCATGCTCGAAGGCTTTGGAGCAAATAACAGTGAAATGTCGGCCACATTATCTACCCCGCGAGGTCACGGTGACTTTCATCAAAGTTGTTTACATTCCTCTGGACGCTAATGCTAATGAAACACTGCAGGAGCTTCATGATATCATAAGCTCACTGCAGAGCAAACACCCCGAGGCTCTTTAAGTGGTAGCCGGAGACTTTAACCACGTGAATCTAAAGGACTGTCTCCCAAGCTTTTATCAACATGTGACAATTCCAACACGTGGAGACCACACGCTGGACCTGTTTACACGAACGTAAAAGATGCATACAAAGCCGAACCCCGCCCCCACCTAGGACTGTCAGACCACATCTCAATCTTCCTGGCTCCTGCTTACATGCCCCCGCTGAGACGCTCCAGACCGGTACAAAAGAAAGTTAAATGCTGGATCCAGGACAGTGGCCCCATACTGAGAGATTGTTTTGACCGAACAGACTGGCAGGTTTTCAGAGAAGCTGCTGAAAATGGAGGCTCGCTTGATCTGGACCAATACACATCCTCAGTTCTGGGTTACATTAGTACATGTACTGACACCGTCTCCACTATCAGAAATGTTAAAAGCTACCCAAACAGAAAACCTTGGCTGAATGCAGAGGTGCGTACCCTGCTGGAAGCCAGGAACACTGCCTTCAGGTCTGGAAACTCAGAGGAGCTGAGTAGGACAAGAAAAGAGCTGGTTGCTGGTATTAAGAAGGCCAAGGCCACATATGCACAGAGGATCGAGGGTCAATTCATCTCACAAGACCCTTGGAGCATGTGGAGGGACATTAAGTGCATAACAAATTATAAAGGAAGGAGCGAACAATGCCCCAAAGACCCATCACTGCCTGACGCCCTCAACAAGTTCTATGCACGCTTTGAAGACCCGAACAGACCACCCAGCACAGACTCACCTCACCACCTGATGAAGAGCTTCTCAGCGTGACCTCAGCAGAAGTAAGGAGTACCTTCAGGAGGATTAATCCACACAAAGCAACTGGCCCAGACAACATCCCCGGAAAAGTGTTGAAGGAATGTTCTGATCAGCTTTGTGAGGTGCTGGCAGACATATTTAACACCTCACTTACCCTGGAGACAGTTCCCACCTGCCTGAAGACTGCCACCATCATCACAGTCCCAAAAAGCTCTACAGTGACTGGTCTGAATGACTATTGGCCAGTGGCCCTCACCCTGATAGTTGCTAAATGCTTCGAAAAACTGGTCATGACTCACATCAAAAAAACCATCAACATGAACGAGGACCCTCATCAGTATGCATACCGTGAGAACCGATCAACAGAGGACGCCATCTCCTCTGTGGTCCACACTGCGCTCAACCACCTGGAGCAGAAAAACTCTTATGTCCGTATGCTCTTTGTGGACTTCACAACCGCCTTCAACACCATGATCCCCCAAACCCTGATGGACAAACAATCCACACTAGGACTAAGCCCCTCCATTTGCAACTGGGTACTAGACTTTTTAACAAACAGACCACAGTTAGTGAGGATCCACAACTTCTCCTCCTCCACCATAACCCTCAGCACTGGCTCTCCTCAGGGATGTGTGTTGAGCCCTCTCCTGTTTACTCTGCTCACGTATGATTGTGCAGCTACACATCCAGGCTGTCACATTGTAAAGTTTGCAGATGATACAGCGGTGGTGGGATGCATCACAAACAATGATGAGTCCAGCTACAGGCAAGAGATGGAACACCTGGAGAGCTGGTGCAAAGAGAATAACCTTCACATCAATGTGAAGAAGACAAAGGAGATGATTGTGGACTTCAGAAGGAACAAAAACATCTACACCCCCCTGAACATAAGAGGATCTGCGGTGGAAGTGGTCTCCAGCTACAAGTACTTGGGTGTACACATGAATGACAACCTCAGCTGGAGCAACAACAACACCAGCCTGATCAAGAAAGCTCATCAGAGACTCTACTTCCTCAGACGGCTGAG
>NC_056499.1:47451318-47452588 GCF_014905685.2 Nematolebias whitei | reverse complement strand
CCCAGTTGGTTGAAGCAGATGGCCTCTCGTCCTGAGCCTGGTTCTGCTGGAGGTTTCTTTCTGTTAAAAGTTAGTTTTTCCTTTCCACTGTTGTCTTTGTGCTTGCTCAGGATGAGAGACTGACGAAATGATGATTTATCGCAATCTGCTGCTTCCTTAGATAGAGAACTTTTACTAATTGACTTTTTATGTATGTGAATGTTTCTTTTCAGTGCCCTGAGATGACTTCTTTTGTAACTTGGTGCTCTATAAATAAACTGAATTCAAGTGTGCAGGAATAGACACAAAACAAAGAAATACTTTGCTTAGTTCAATTTTTCCAAAAACAAGTGCATAAAGCTGTTTATTCACCACATTGGTAGGTTGGGCAGCATCGATTTGTGGTATTGCTGTTGACAGTCAGAACCTCACCATCCTGGCAGGACGGAGGTGTCTCCACACAGGGGTTGCACACTGGAGAAAACACAGTGAACAGAACAACACTTTTTACCTTGATACTGATTGTCTGATGATAAGCATGTCACAAAGAAATGGAAGATGAACTGACTACAGATGTGAGAAAGACAGCAGCTGCCATCAGCTCTGGTGCCGATCAAAGTCTGGTCATCTCTGCAGATGGGGATGATGCTGGGCTCACACAGATCAGGATCACACTCTGAAACACCAAAATCACAAGAAACATGGTAAGCAACCAGTACTACTTTACAAATTAAAAACAAACCTGAACATTCAAGGTTTAATTCATTCAACATTTATTTAGACAGGTTAATCCCATTGAGCCTCGAGGACTCATTTACAAGAGAGACCTGAACTAATATTTGGTGATAGTAGTTAATAAATCTGGCATCAGCAACAACTGAACACAAACTAGATTTGTTGCTGAGGGATTTGAATAGATAATATTTGTAGCTTTCAAGATGAGTGTTTTTTTTTCTGGACTGGAATTAAACAGGTAACGTAAGTAAACCTTACACTCATAGAATCTGGGGTTACAATACGTAACCAACATTTTTGGTGCAAAATATTCAAGTGTGTAGGATTTACACTGTGGGTAATAACAGAGGTAGTTTCTTTTATTTATTTATTTATTGATTTTTGCTTGATCGAGGCCGATCCTAGAAAGTAGAGGAAGCATATTTATCCACGAACAGGAGCAGTGACAAGTCAAGGAGTGACCAATGGTGGGATTGGTCACCATGGAGTTATCTTGGGCCACCATACAAGTCACCCTACAGGTCACCCTACAGGTCACCCTACAGGCCACCCTACA
>NC_056499.1:47451186-47451308 GCF_014905685.2 Nematolebias whitei | reverse complement strand
AGGTCACCCTACAGGTCACCCTACAGGCCACCCTACAGATCACCCTACAGGTCACCCTACAGATCACCCTACATGTCACCCTACAGGCCACCCTACAGATCACCCTACAGGCCACCCTACAG
>NC_056499.1:47450287-47451086 GCF_014905685.2 Nematolebias whitei | reverse complement strand
CATTCAGCAGCCTCAGAACCATCTGAATATCTTCTTGTTCTATATACACCATCTTTATATGCTCTGCACAAATACATTCATGTAGTAACATGGGCGTTGTTCGGTTGAGAAAACAGCAACAAGTTAAACAAACAGTATCATGCAAAAGTGTAGAGGTTTAATATCAACCAATGTAGCGTTACTACATGCCAATATCTTGGTGCTCCTTCAGTGGCAGACTGCTGTCCCAGCCCTACTCCACAGACAGATGCAGGAAGTCCTTTGTCCCTCAGGCCATCAGACTGTTCAACTACAGTACAGTAAAAATAGAGCCTTGTAAATCTGAGGTACCTTGGACACATGTATGTGTATGTATGTAGATGTGCATATGCATATGAATATGTACAGTATATACATGTTTACAAAGTATCTGTATGCTTAGATGTGTATGTATATATACTGTATGTGTGTGTCTTAATCATGAATCTGGTACTCCCTACCACCTTGTGCATATCGTCTTTTCCCAAATTTGTCTATTCTGCTTTTTTATTATTATTTCATATTTTTGCCTGTATAATTGGAACAAGCTACTGGATCTTTCAATTGTCCCCCTTGGATTGATAAAGTACTGTATCTATGTATCTATCTATGTATCTATCTATGTATCTATCTATGTATCTATCTATGTATCTATCTATCTATCTATCTATCTATCTATCTATGTATCTATCTATCTATCTATCTATCTATCTATCTATCTATCTATCTATCTATCTATCTATCTATCTATCTATCTATCTATCTATCTATCTATCTATCT
>NC_056499.1:47447900-47450277 GCF_014905685.2 Nematolebias whitei | reverse complement strand
TCTATCTATCTATCTATCTATCTATCTATCTATCTATCTATCTATCTCTCTCTGTCCGTCCGTCCGTCCGTCCGTCCGTCCGTCCGTCCGACCGACCGACCGACCGACCGACCGACCGACCGACCATTTAAAAGAAAAACAGGCATTCTTTTAGCTAGCCATTAGTCTAGCCTGGTGAAAACCTTTGCCTCTTTCTGAACACTCCTTGCTCTGTTTTTTTTTTCTTCTATTGGCTGCTCCCTTCTTCAGGGGTCACCACAGCGAACTAACTCGTATGAAAACTTGACAATTGTTTTTACGCCGTATTCCCTTCCTGACACAACCACACACCACCGAGCTACCACAGCCATCTGTGTGGAGCAGAGAGCTGCCATCTAGTGCACCGGGGGGTACTAGATGGCAGCTCTAGTGCCCCCTGGCACAGGGAGGAGCAGATAGTGGGGGTCAAGGGCCTTACTCAATGGCCCATGGTGGGGAAATTGAGTGGGGAGGCAGGTGTGGGTGCGTCACTTTTCCCACCCACATTTTGATGTTGTCGATCCGGGGAGTTGAACCGGCAAGGCCCACCTTCTCTATCGTCTGCTCCACCACTCCCTCCGCAACTATTTGATATAACCATTAATAACAATTTGACACAATGTCACTTTAAAATTGGCCGGTCTTTCCCTTTAAACATCTGTCAAAACCAAGATTCTCATAAATCAAAGAAACTTCAGGGTTGTAAGATGATTTAATGAAATATATCTATATATACAGTATATAATGTTAGAAGTGGCAGGATTGAGCGTATAGCACAACTTATAGGCTTTCACTTTTTCCATTGACCTTTAGTGAGGTGGAAACGTGATTTTTTTTTCAATAAGAGATCTAAAAAGATAGTTTAGAGATGTGATGTGTGCCTCGTGGTCTGTGTAGTGTGCATGAAACAGAATCCAGGACCTTAAAGTGAAAAGTCAGTCCTTCTCTTCTGGATGAATTAAAGTACTGTATTTTTTGGAATATAAGGCGCAATATCAATGAACAGGTCTGTTTCATACATGAGGTGCACCAGATTATAAGGCGCATTAAGCAAAACTAAACAGATAAGTCAAACTTTATTCATCTCATTCACAATAACCACATAAAATCCGTTTTGAGGTCAGTAAGCAGAACCAGAATTAATATATAAGGCTCACTATCGGTTATTGATCAAATTAAAGGATTTTAAGTGCGCCTTCTGGTCTGACAAATACGGGAGCTAATATTGTTACATGCTACTATAGTGATTGACAGTTTGTGTTCACCTCTCAAAAACATCTTAATTTGTTTCAAAATATGCAGAAAATCTTAAGAATGTTCATGAAAGCAGTAATTTAAATGCAAAAACTTGTGCATTATTTAGAACAGAAATGCTGTTTGTTCCTGAAAACAATTCATATGAAACTTTCAGTAAATATAGATTTTTTTTTCTTCAGACTGCTGAAACATGGAGATGAGTGCTTCGAACCTGCAGCTTGTCCATGTCTGTGGAAAGGAAAAGAATATTTCCCTGGGGATAGAGTCTCATTCCCTTGCTATCAGTGGTACGTTCACACACTTCAAGTTTTCACATGAATATTTATTCAATAAAACATTACCTACCCCTCTTTACATGTGATTTTTAAAATATGTTTATACTTTTGTTCTTCATGAATAGTTTCAGTCAGTTGTTTTTACAAATTGTGTATTATTTTTGCCAATAATCTGACAAAATGTATGTCAAGATGATGACACATCAACAACTTTACCACTTTTTAACAGAGATTTGAAAGCACAGAGCACAGAGGCTGTCAGAGAGGCCAAAGTTGCCACCTGATATCCATAATTCTGTTATCGCAGGGAAGAAAAAAGGCCTGGGAAACAGAGCAGGCCTTGTACAACCCTCTGATTCCACCTGCTTCAAACAGTTCATCAGTGGTGAACAAAAACAGCCTCCCAGTGATCTCTGTCAGCCTCCCGTTCTTTTATTTCTTCTTCAAGTCATAGGCAGAGAAGACGATGGAGATGACAGCCTAATGGTGTAATAAGTGCTCATTCAACTTTTGACAGTTCAGCTGCAGTTTCAGTAAACCCAGGGCTGTCCATAGAGACCACTGGATGTGGAACAACGTATTTGCAGTAAATGGGAACAAGTTTAGATGAAATCACTGAAACACTGCCATTTCTGTAGTGTTTGCCAACATGGGACGTTCCAGTGTGTGTTTCCTCCGTGTCCATCCATGTGCACTGCTTACGGTGATCGCCACTACAGGACATTCGATGGGCTGCTGTTTGACTACGTTGGTGCCTGCAAAGTCTACCTCATAAAGGTACTAAATGAACAAAAAAGAAGGTATATTTTAAACCTACAATTATGTTT
>NC_056499.1:47439392-47447800 GCF_014905685.2 Nematolebias whitei | reverse complement strand
TATATATATATATATATATTAAACACACATTTTTATATGAATTTCAGTTAAAAAAGGTCAGAAAATGGTTCTCATGAGAATCCAATAATGCTTTTTCTTCTGAGATGTTTCTATTTTGGATTTTTGATTTGTTTCTGAATGAGGTTTAAAAACGGTGTCAGCTACAACTTGTTTGCTCTGTAGTAAGTAGCTCATGTTTAACTCGTGTCATGTCTAGCTCATGTGCCACTTCTAATTTAAAACTGAGACGTGAAAAGAAAGAGAAGCTGCTATTAATCTGGGAAAAAATAAAATACATATTTTTGTTACGTACCCAACAATTTACTTGAGTCGAATCACTTTTGAACAGCAGGTGGGACGTTATAATTTTCATGAAGAACCAGACTGTACATCCACTGCTCCCACTTCTGACACCATAAGAATTTATTATTATGACCAATACTTCTTTGGATGAAAACCGGCAGACAACTTGTCCTGTTAGTTGTCTGCTCATCTTCTCAACTCAACACATTAAAGAAACTGTCCTGACTGAGCATTATTGGATCTGGTACCTGGATGACTGAGCATGAACACTGAAACTCAACACATTCACACACATGGGACACATCACACACAGAACAGTGGTATGTATTACTCTGCCCCATATATTACCAAAGTAGTGCTAGTGCGCAGCACAATACTAGGGCGGGTGTGGATGAGTGGTTAGAACATTTGTCCTCAAATGCAAGAGTTGGGGGTTTGATTCCACCAGCAGTTACATGCCCAAGTGTCCCTGAGCAATACACTGAACCCCTCATTGCCTCTGTTGTGTGTCCCATCGGTGTATGAATGTGATAAAGCACTGATTAGTCTTTGTATAGATCTAGTGGAGTGCTGTATGAATGGGAAAATGAGGACACAGATTGTGATGTAGTCTTGATAATATAGAAAGGAGCTACAGGCCATTTACCATTTACCGGTACTAGGGGTGTCCCAATACTAACTTTTTTCTGAGTACAAGTAAAAATATGTTGGATAAAAATATAATCTATTTATCTTACTTACTCAAAAAGAGCCAACACTCGATGACAAGAGAACATTTTTAACTGGTTTATTTACTTTAAGGGCAGATTATCATAACAGGTTGCACATTTATACAGAAAGTAAACACATGAAGACCCATCATGAGAATCTGCCACAGGCAGTACCTGGAGCTTGTTTTTATACAGTTATACTGTTCAGCCAAGCTCACAGCTCACTCGGAGGTGACTTTGGAGTGCCAGAAGTGCCTGCAGCCTCAAATCAGCTCCTCATCCAGCTCTCTCTCTCTGCTAACTCAAACATATGGTTCATGGGCACATTCTCAGCCATAATATTTAAAACATCCATAAAACGTTGACCAAAAATTCCCTGACCAAGTATGTTAGTTTGTATACTTGTACATACTGAGTAACGCCAATACCAAGTATTTAATGAGATAGTACTTTAACATTGCACAATGGCTTTAGAAGAACTGTTTTGTGGTTGTGGCTTTCAGGGCCACAATAAGGCACAGAAAAATTGGTTAGCTTAGTTCTAGCAGGTACCCAAACAAAACAAGTCCAAATGTTCACACCATGATATAATGTATTAGAAATAACCAAAGCCATAATATTTTTGTGGTGGAGTAACCTTGATAGAGTCCAAAAACGAGCGCCATAAAACATTTGCGTCAGTAGCAAGTGAAATGTGTGTGTGTGGCAGAGACACAATAGTCAGTGTGTGTGTGTGTGTGTGTGGGGGGGGGGGGGGGAATCTGGGGGTTCTCCCCCATAAACTTTTGAATAAAATAGACGCCATTTCCTGCATTCTGGTGTATTTTAACGTGCTGGTAAACATCTACACTTGATTCAATAACAATTTTAGAGAGCACGGCACAAGAAGTAGCCTGACCAACAGCTCTCCTTGTGTAAACAGACAATGCTCTTCTTCTCACGCATCCTACCACCCCCCACCCCAACCCCCAACCCCACCCCCACACACACACACACCACCACCCCAGTAGACAACTGCCAGAACTAAAATAGCTCTAAGCTAGCGGCGCGCAACAGACGCACAACTGCCAGCACTAAGCTGGCGCGCAACACAGCTGTATCTCACACTCCTCCCCCCGTGAGTACCCTGCCAAGGCAGATGACCTTGGAGAAACATTGCATGCGGTGTGGTGAGTTGTTTTAGGTAACCAGGAAAACCTGGAGTGGACTTCTAGTGGTTTGAGTCTTCTCCTATTAATTAAGTGGAATGGATTTATTCACGAAGAAATTGAAACAGCACTGGGTGAACTAATATTTCATGGTAAATGTGGGGGGTCCAAATAAACATTTTTCAAATGTGAGGGACACACATCCCCTTCACATATAATTGATGTGACGCATATGTCAGAAAACCATGCTAGCTCAGCTCGTGGGGTAACAATTTGATAACAACCTCACATCAATCAGTAATGACCACTGTATCTGAAATATGCAACGCCAGAGATGTTCAGTGGTGGAGGGTCTGAGTCAGACATCACAAAAGCAACGCAACAACAATCTGATGTTGGTTATTTCTATTCTAACACATCATATCATGCTGTTCACATTTGGACTTCTTATACCTGCAGGACCTTCAGAGCTTCTGAGAACACCTAAGAATTTAGCACATATAAAATGTTACACTTTGATTTTTTTATTGAACATGAATTTTATGTAAAATAAATATTTTAATGTAGTTTTTCTTTTTCTTTTTGATAACATTTTATTTTATGTAACCTACTTTGCAGTTGATCAGAAACATATATATTTATTTATTTTATGAAAATGCAGTTATCTAATCAGATTATTTTAAATCTTTGTCCCCAGGCAGAAACATGTTTGAAGGTTCTTTGTCGCTGGTTAGGACTTCACTGTCTGCAGGGAAGACTTAGCTCAAAGACTCTGTGATGAGTTTGTTTAAAAACTGACATGAACATTAACCAATCATAATCCTTATGTAAAGTGGGTGGGACCACAAAATGGGGCTCAGCTTTGTGGGAAGGCCTTGCAACTTGTAAAATCAAAAATCCTCAAAAATTGTACTTTGTAGCTGCTCTAAAAAAAGAAGTTATATCAAATTTAGGATTACTTTGATAATATGCAGTATTACAGTTGTGTTTTGGTTTCATTACATGATGTAATTTTACAGAAACGGTAAGGTCTGTGGGCTACTGTCAGATTTATTGTGAATTATTGAAACTACATGGTGTACTTGGAACATTAGGAGTCTGTGTGAGCCGCAGGGCATGCTGGGTAATCTAAGGACAGAAATGGATGGACTTTTTTGTGGTGTTCAGATGGTTTTCCTTGTTGTTTGTTCTGTTTAGTGATGGGCTGGCTTTTATGTTAAGTGACTGTAAAATAAATTACACCACAAGTCAGCTCATGCATCTGATGTAAAAAAGAAAGAAAGAAAAAGACAAAAGCACTTCTTGTCAGCGAGTTAACACATTCTGAAACTGAAAGTACAAAGCTTTAATCAAATCACAACTCTGTCTTCGATGTTAGTATTTATTAGGATGTTACCATCTTACATCCTAACTGAAGGCCTAGCTCCTTTAGTCACAGTTCACCACTGCTAAACAGACGTCTACATTTACAAACTGTACTGTCTGTGATTTATAAAGGCATCTAGACAGGTCTTCTCTGTCTAGAACATTTTCACTGTTACTGTTTTCTCTTGTCCACAGAGCAGCGCTGATGTGAAGCTCAGTGTTACGACTGAAAATGTTGACTGTTTCGACACCGGCGTCATTTGCAGGAAGTCCCTTCTGCTCAATATTGAAAGATCCTTCATATTATTTGATGATGACTCTGGAAAGCCAGTAAGAGTTGGTTATACTGTATTTTTTAAGTTTTGTTTTGATGTCATGACCATTGGTGGCAGAAGCACTTGTAATTTTGTGGGGGACACACTGGTCTGAGGGGTCCTCCCCCAGAAATATCTGAATAAAGTAGATGCCATTTCCTGCATTATGGTGTATTTTAACGCATTGTTAAAAATCTACGTTTACCTACATATCTAAACACTTGATTCAACTTAATATTTTTTTTTATGTGAGAGGATACATCCTCTTCACATATAATTTTTGCGGCGCCTATAGTCATGACAATCTGTAATGTCACATTTGCTCCATAGACTGAGTTCGAAATCTCTGTTAGTTGAGTTCCTGTGCAATAACTCACAGGATATTTCAATGTATTTACATATAAACAAAAACACTTTTCATCTTGTACAGAATCCATCCAGTGTGATTGACAGGAAGCAGCAGATGTTCATCTGGCCAGCAGGAATTTTCACTGTGATTCACTTCCCAGAAGAAGATGTGACAGTTCTGTGGGATCGTAAAACAACCGTTCATATCCAGGTTGGACCTCGCTGGCAGGTAGAAAGCTGTTCCTGAGCTTTTATTTTTTAAATAAAAAAAACTATGCATGGTGATGATTTCAGCTGATGCCTCACTTCTGAGTAGCTGTAAAATATAAATCCATTGAAAATCAGACATAAACCACTAATTTATTTAGTAATGTTTTTCTTCTAAACTTGTGAACATCTGTGTCTTTTCCCTTATCTTTTATGTGGTTCTGTCTTGTTGTTTGTGTTTTCCTTTTTAAAAAAATACATAAGGGAAAATATTTTTAACTTGAGTAAAACCTCACAAGACCCACTGAGCATGTGGAGGGGCATTAAGTGTATAAGAGATTATAAAGGCAGAAGTGAGCAATGCCCTAGAGACCCATCACTTCCTGATGCTCTCAGCAAGTTCTATGCACGCTTTGAAGACCTGAACAGACCACCCAGCACCAGACTCACCTCACCACCGGATGAAGAGTTTCTCAGTGTGACCTCAGCAGAAGTAAGGAGTACTTTCAGAAGGATTAATCCTCACAAAGCAACCGGCCCAGACAACATTCCCGGGAAGGTGCTGAAAGACTGTTCCGATCAGCTCTGCAAGGTGCTGGCCCACATCTTTAACTCCTCACTTACCCTGCAAACAGTTCCCATCTGTCTGAAGACCATCACCATCATCCCAGTCCCAAAGAGCTCTACAGTGGCTGGTCTGAATGACTACCGGCCAGTAGCCCTCACCCCAAAAGTTGCTAAATGCTTCGAAAAACTGGTCCTAACCCACATCAAAACAACCATCAACGTCAACGAGGACCCTCGTCAGTATGCATACCATGAGAATCGATCTGATCTACAGAAGACGTCATCTCCTCTTCTCTGTGGTCCACACTGCTCTCACCCACCTGGAGCAGAAGGACTCCTACGTCTGTATGCTCTTTGTGGACTTCACGTCTGCCTTCAACACCATGATCCCCCAAACCCCGATGGACAAATTACTCACACTAGGACTAAGTCCCTCCATTTGCAACTGGGTCCTAGACTTCTTAATAAACAGACCACAGTCTGTGAGAATCCACAACTTCTCCTCCACCATAACCCTCAGCAGTGGCTCTCTACAGGGATGTGTGTTGAGTCCTCTCCTGTTTACTCTGCTCACATATGAATGTGCAGCTACCCATCCAGGCTGTCATATTGTAAAGTTTGCAGATGATACAGCGGTGGTGGGATGCATCACAAACAATGATGAGTCCAGCTAAAGGCAAGAGGTGGAACACCTGGAGAGCTGGTGCAGAGAGAATAACCTTCACATCAATGTGAAGAAAACAAAGGAGATGACTGTGGACTTCAGATGGAACAAACACACCTACCCCCCTGAACATAGGAGGAGCTGCAGTGGAAGTGGTCTCCAGCTACAAGTACTTGAGTATACACCTGAATGACAACCTCAGCTGGAGCAACAACACTTCCAGTCTGATCAAGAAAGCTCATCAGAGACTCTACTTTCTCAGGCGGCTGAGACGAGCTGGTCTGTGAAGCTCAGTCCTCACCTCCTTCTACAGGTGTGCAGTGGAGAGCATCCTGTGCTCCAGCATCAACGTGTGGCATGGAGGCTGCACAGCTGCAGAAAGAAAAGCTTTGCAGAGAGTGGTGAAGGCTGCACAGAAATCTGTTGGAGTCAGTCTCCCCACCATCACAGACATCTACACCTCTAGATGCAAGAAGAGAGCCACCTGCATCATGAAGGACTTCACTCACCCAGCACACACACTTTTTGCCCCGCTCCCCTCAGGAAGGAGGTTAAGGAGCATTAAGTGTAGAACCACTAGACTGAGGAACAGCTTCTACCCTGAGGCTGTTAGACTCATGAATCTCTAACCAGAATAATCACTATGAAAAATCACATCATGTTGCTGCTGATCTGTTTCATGTTGCTGCTGATCTGTTTCATGTTGCTGCTGATCTGTTTCATGTTGCTGCTGATCTGTTTCATGTTGCTGTGTTCATTCATGGTCATCTGCTCACATAGACTCATGTTCGTGCTGCTGTTTGGCATATTGTTTCTATTGTTTCTATGCCACTAGTGCTCAGTGTGTTTTTAGTTAACGTTTTTCTTAATTCATAATATCTTAGATCTTATTACTGTTTCTCTTTTACATTTTAATACTTTGTTGGATGTAAATGGGACCCTGTGTACAAATAAAGAATCTTGAATCTTAAAAACTGTGGGCTCAGTGCTGCCTCTAGTGGTACATCACTGTACTACAAGAAATCAATAATTTCCTTTCAATAAATCTAACATAAGAACAGGTTTGTAATGGTTTAGGTTTTAGGTAATGGTTTTAGGTCCCAAGTTGTGGCAGTATAAATATTTAATGATAATTTACCATTTGGATACTGTAAAGCAAGTGAAGAGCTGTTTGTGATGTGTTCAGGGGAAACTGAATGGCTTGTGTGGAAACTTTGACCTGAAGACGGTGAATGAGATGCGAACACCCGACAACATCGATTTGCCAACAGCACAGGAGTTTGGAAACAGCTGGACAGCAACAGAGGTGAGCGAAACATCCATCCATCCATTTTCTTTCACTTATCTGTGGTAGGTTCAGGAGGGAAAACTGGACCTCCCTCTCCCAAGGAACATTCTCCAGCTCCTCCTGGGGGATCTCAAGGTGCTCCCAGACCAGAGAAGATACATAATCACTCCCACCCAGGCATCTCTTCTCAGTGGGACGTGCCTGGAAAATCTCCAGAGGCCGGTGCCCTGGATGAACCCTATCAGATACTGAAACTACCTCTTTGAAGAGGAGCAGCAGCTCTACAACTTCTCCTCCAGATGGCAGAGCTCATCACCGCATATCACCCTATCTAAAAGACTGAGCCCTACCATCTTGAGAAGGAAGCTCATTTCAGCTGCTTGTATCTGGGATCTTGTTTTTTTTTGGTCATGATATACACCTCATGAGGGTTGTGTGAGTGAGGGTTGGAACGTCGACGAATCAGTAAATTGAGAGTTTCACCTTTCAGCTTCATTTACTATAACAAACCAGAGGAGCTCCATCCCACCATCACTTGTGAATAAGACTCAGATATTTTAACACTTCCATTTTAGCTAAATATTTCACAAATGAATTGACATTTTCAACAAAGTTGCATTACTACAGTCATATATTCATAAATTAAACAAAACAAATGGGTAAATGGGAAGTTGTGGTTGAAAATGCAGGTGGTCATCAGTCATTTTAATTCTCATTTACAGCTTCAGTGAATTAATTTAAAGTTAGTTACGAACTTGTCAAGGTCACGTTTTGGGATTTGCCCAACACTGTTTAGATTGACAACTCCTCTGTGTCTCTTCAGTGTGTCAGCAGTCCAGATATCAGACACCCCTGCAGCCTCAGTCCACTCAGAGAGCCTTTTGCAAAGCGTCAGTGTGCCGTCCTGCTCAGCGAGGTCTTTCAGACCTGCCACCCTGTGGTGAGTTACACAGAAAGCTACAGTCCTCTTCTGACAAAACATTAGCTTTTGGTCGAGCTGCATTTTCATTTAAAGCAACTATGGAGTCACATCCTGATGAGATAAAGTTCCAATTTATTTTATTTCCCCTGGTGGCCAAGGATTGGCCTTTTAATATCTAGTACAGTTAACATTTATTAGCACGATTAGGTTTGAGTCCACATTTTATTGTTTTGTATTGCATGAATTAAAAAAAATACATTTTGAAATCATATATTTGTATTTATGTTGATTGGCAGTGAATTGTATGCATATTAA
The DNA here is from genome assembly GCF_014905685.2 of Nematolebias whitei. Taxonomy (NCBI): domain Eukaryota; kingdom Metazoa; phylum Chordata; class Actinopteri; order Cyprinodontiformes; family Rivulidae; genus Nematolebias; species Nematolebias whitei. The sequence goes on along the minus strand of NC_056499.1, from coordinate 47,439,649 downwards.
TGTGCTGTTTTTGTCCCTCGTCGGAGAGCAAAGAGGGTGGAATGGAAATGACCTTTATGTGTTCGTCCGCCCGTGTTGTGAGCATGATTATTTGAAAAAATAAATGAGGTTCCAATTGGCATTTTGGTGTGTGGATACATTTGGGTGTAAGAAAATTATACGTGTGTACAGACAGACAGACAGACAGACAGACAGACAGACAGACAGACAGACAGACAGACAGACAGACAGACAGACAGACAGACAGATAGATAGAT
>NC_056499.1:47387565-47439292 GCF_014905685.2 Nematolebias whitei | reverse complement strand
CAGTTTCCTTGAGAGGGGCTGGACACTCTTCCACTCTGGAGTTGCCCCTGGTGAGAGGCGCCGAGCAGGCGTGGGCGTACTTATTGCCCCCCAACTTGGTGCCTGTGTGTTGGGGTTCACCCCGGTGAATGAGAGGGTGGCCTCCCTCCGCCTACGTGTGGGGGGATGGGTTCTGACTGCCGTTTGTGCTTATGCACCAAACGGCAGTTCAGATTATCCACCCTTTCTTTAGTCCTTGGAGGGGGTACTGGAAAGTGCACATCCTGGGGACTCCCTTGTTCTGCTGGGGGACTTCAATGCTCATGTGGGCAATGACAGTGAGACCTGCAGGGGTGTGGTTGGGAGGAACAGCCCCCCTGATCTGTTGTTGGACTTCTGTGCTCGTCATGGATTGTCAATAACGAACACCTTGTTCAAGCATAAGGGTGTCCATATGTGCTCTTGGCACCAGGACACCCTAGGACGCAGTTCAATGATCGACCTTGTCATCATCTCATCTGATCTGCGGCCACATGTCTTGGACACTCGTGTGAAGAGAGGGGCGGAGCTGTCAACTGATCACTACCTGGTGGTGAGTTGGCTCCGATGGGAGAGGATGCCGGTCAGACCTGGCAGACCCAAACGTATTGTGAAGGTTTGCTGGGAACATCTGGCAGAGTCTCCTGTGAGACGAAGTTTCAACTCCCACCTCTGGGAGAACTTTGAACATGTTCCGAGGGAGGTGGGGGACATTGAGTCTGAGTGGACCATGTTTCGTGCCTCAATTGTCGAGGTGGCTTACCAGAGCTGCGGCCGCAAGGTTGTCGGTGCCTGTCACGGCGGCAACCCTCGAACCCGATAGTGGACACCGTCGGTGAGGGATGCTGTCAGGCTGAAGAAGGAGTCCTATCAGGCCTTTTTGGCTTGTGGGACCCCGGAAACAGCTGATGGGTCCAAGCGACATGCGGCTCGGGTGGTTGCTGAGGCAAAAACTTGGGCATGGGAGGAGTTCGGAGAGGCCATGGAGAACGACTTCCGCACGGCTTCGAGGCGATTCTGGTCCACCATCCGGCGTCTCAGGGGGGGAAAGCGGTACACCACCAACACTGTTTACAGTGGGAGTGGTGTGCTGCTGACCTCAACTCGGGATGTTGTGGGTCGGTGGGCGGAATACTTTGAAGACCTCCTCAATCCCACCGGCATGTCTTCCACTGAGGAAGCGGAGCCTGGGGACTTTGGGTCGGGTCCTCCAATCTCTGGTGCTGAGGTCACCGAGGTGGTTAAAAAGCTCCTCGGTGGCAGGGCCCCAGGGGTGGATGAGATTCGCCCAGAGTTCCTTAAGGCTCTGGATGTTGTAGGGTTGTGCTGGCTTACGCGACTCTGGAATATTGCGTGGACATCGGGGGAAGTTCCCCTGGATTGGCAGACCGGGGTGGTGGTCCCCCTATTCAAAAAGGGGAACCGTAGAGTGTGTTCCAACTACAGGGGAATCACGCTCTTAAGCCTCCCTGGTAAGGTCTATTCGGGGGTTCTGGAGAGGAGGGTCCGTCGGATAGTCGAACCTCGGATTCAGGAGGAGCAGTACGGTTTTCGTCCTGGCCGTGGAACACTGGACCAGCTCTACCCTCTCAGCAGGGTCCTTGAGGGTGCGTGGGAGTTTGCCCAACCGGTCTACATGTGCTTTGTGGACTTGGAGAAGGCGTTCGACCGCGTCCCTCGGGGGACCCTGTGGGGGGTACTCTGGGAGTATGGGGTACCGGGCCCTTTGATACGGGCTGTTAGGTCCCTGTATGACCGGTATCAGAGCCTGGTCCGCATCGCCGGCAGTAAGTCGTGCTTTATCCCGGTGAGAGTTGGACTCCGCCAAGGTTGCCCTTTTTCACCGATTCTGTTCATAACTTTTATGGACAGAATTTCTAGGCGCAACCAAGGTGTTGAGGGGATCCGTTTTGGTGGCCTTAGGATTGCTTCTCTGCTTTTTGCAGATGATGTGGTCTTATTGGCTTCATCAGATCGTGATCTACAGCTTTCGCTGGAGCGGTTCGCAGCCAAATGCGACGCGGCCGGGATGAAGATCAGTTCCTCCAAATCCGAGGCCATGGTCTTGAGCCGGAAAAGGGTAGAGTGCCCTCTCCGGGTCAGGGAGGAGGTCCTACCCCAAGTGGAGGAGTTCAAGTATCTTGGGGTCTTGTTCACGAATGAGGGAAAAATGGAGCGTGAGATCGATAGGCGGATAGGTGCAGCGTCTGCAGTGAAGCAGGCGCTGTACAGGTCTGTCGTGGTGAAGAGAGAGCTGAGTCAAAAGGCGAAGCTCTCAATTTACCGATCGATCTATGTTCCTACCCTCATCTATGGTCACGAGCTTTGGGTTGTGACCGAAAGAATGAGATCTCGGATACAAGCGGCCAAAATGAGTTTTCTCCGCAGGGTGTCTGGGCTCTCCCTTAGAGACAGGGTGAGAAGCTCGATCATCCGGGAGGGACTCGGAGTAGAGCCGCTGCTTCTCCACATCGAGAGGAGCCAGTTGAGGTGGCTTGGGCATCTGTTTAGGATGCCTTCTGGACGCCTCCCTGATGAGGTGTTCCGGACACGTCCCACCGGAAGGAGGCCCAGAAGAAGACCCAGGACACGCTGGAGGGACTTTGTTTCTCGGCTGGCCTGGGAACGCCTCGGGATTCCCCCGGAAGAGCTGGCCCAAGTGGCTGGGGAGAGGGAAGTCTGGGCCTCCCTACTTAGGCTGCTACCCCCGTGACCCGACCCCGGATAAGCGGAAGAAAATGGATGGATGGATGGATGGATGTTTATATACAGTGAACCCTCGTTTTTCACGGGGGTTACGTTCCAAAAAGAACTCGTGATAGGCAAAATCCGTGAAGTAGTAAACTATTTTTTTTTACAATTATTATACAATGAAATACTCCATAATACATTCAAACCAAAGAACAAAACCTTTTTACAGGCCCAAGCATTTGTTTAACAAATAAAAGTACTGTATAAACGTTTTTTACAAATAACTACTGTAACTACTGAGACTGTTTAGCCAATCAGAATGCAGAACACGATGCATGATGCAAATCCGTGAAGCAGCAAGACCGTGAAAGGTGAACCGCGTTATAGCGAGGGTTCACTGTATATATATTTAACTCAGCAAACTGAATTCAGATTTGCTGTGTTGTTATTTTGTTTATTTGTCATATGCAGGTTAAAACAAGGTCAACAATGCAATGAAATGTTCAGCATTAGAAGAACTGATTCGACTCACAAAAAAACAACAAGGAATATGCTACAAAAACATGCAATAGGCATACAAAATAAAGTACCAAGAAGTGAAAAAAAATTAAAAGGTCCAAAAGAAATATAGTACACAACAACATGGTCAAATATAACGGTGCAAGTAGGATGAATTTGTATAAATACATATTTCATCGTAGTAATATAAGCTTAAATTTCCTGCGGGATCAGTAAAGTTTATCTCATCTTATCTTAAATGCACATGATATATATTGCACATAACTTACAAACTACACATGTTGCACAGGTAGTGAGTAACATTGAAATGAATTATGATGGTAAGATAGTGACATGCATGGACTCTTACTGCAGCACCTTCAGTCATAGACTGAGAACATCAAGGTGCTCCACAGAACAACACAGGAAGTCCTTCCTCCCTGTGAATATCAAACTTTTCAACTCCTCCCCTTTAATAACAATAAAATTAATCCTGCACCACAATAAACATTTTAATGTTTTTCACATTAAAACATTTCACACATGTCTGCACCTGACCTGTTTAGATCTTAATTGCTGGTATTTTTTATATTCTCTGTTATTTTTTTATATCTTCAGTGATTCCTTATGTATGTTCCTTTGTACTGAAACTCTGGCACAACAATTTCCTGCGGGATCAATAAAGTTTTATCTTATCTTATCTTATCTTACCTTATCTTATCTTCTTATCTTATCTTATCTTAGCCACATAGTGCAGCAGCAATAAACATATTAAATATCACATACAGTATGTGGCTCAGTGCAATGTTTGTCAGTTGTTCAGTATCAATATCAATCTTTATTTCAAGACAAAAAATAGTCCATACCAAAGATAAAATAAGATCAAACCAATCATCAAGTCAAAAAGACAAATGCATCCATCACAAAGCAGACAAACAGTTATTCCAATGTTTAAAAAAGCTTGAGGTATACCCATCCATCCATACATCCATTTTCTTTACCCGTTTATTCCATTTTGGGTCACGGGGGTCGCTGGTGCCCATGTCCAGCAATCACTGTGCGAGGGGCGGGGTACACCCTGGACAGGTCGCAAGTCCATCACAGGGCCACATAGAGACAAATGAGACAAACAACCATTCACTCTCTCACTCACACCTAGGGACAATTTAGAGTTACCAATCAGCCTAACATGCATGTTTTTGGACTGTGGGAGGAAACCGGAGTACCCGGAGAAAACCCACGCATGCACGGAGAGAACATGCAAACTCCACCCAGAAAGGCCCCTGGACCGGGGTTTGAACCAAGGACCTGCTCGCTGAGAGGCAGCAGCTCTACCAGTTGCGCCACCGTGCTGCCTTGAGGTATACCTAGTATTGCTATATGTTGCAGTTGACAAAGCTCTTATTGTTAAGTTGTTTGATACATCCAAGCGGCACATACTTTGTACATTTATACATGAAGTTCCTCAGCAAGGCATGAAAAGTTGAAGTGTTGCTCATGACAAACATTTGACCTGCAGATGTCCATCTTGGAAGTCTGAGGAGGATTCTAAATACATCCTGATCGGCAGTGGTGGAGAAAGTACTCAAACACTGTAATTAAGTAAAAGTACAAATAAACAGACAAAAATGTACTCTAGTAAAAGTAGAAGTACCATATTAACATTTTTACTTAAGTAAAAGTAAATAAGTACTTGCTTTTAAAATACTTAAAGTATTAAAAGTAAAAGTACTTGCTGATTGTATTACGTAATGCAAAGGTCTATATACCATTAAGTGTGCCTACCATATGTACAGGTCCTTCTCAAAAAATTAGCATATTGTGATAAAGGTCATTATTTTCCATAATGTAATAATAAAATGAAACTTTCATATATTTCAGATTCATTGCACACCAACTGAAATATTTCAGGTCTTTAATTGTTTTAATACTGATGATTATGGCATACAGCTCATGAAAACCCAAAATGCCTGTCCCAAAAAATTAGCATATTTCATCTCACCAATGAAAGACAAGTGTTTTTAATACAAAAAACGCCAACCTTCAAATAATCATGTTCAGTTATGCACTCAATACTTGGTTGGGAATCCTTTTGCATGAATGACTGCTTCAGTGTGGCGTGGCATGGAGGCAATCAGCCTGTGGCACTGCTGAGGTGTTTTGGAGGCCCAGGATGCTTCGATAGCGGCCTTAAGCTCATCCAGAGTGTTGGGTCTTGTGTCTCTCAACTTTCTCTTCACAATATCCCACAGGTTCTCTATGGGGTTCAGGTCAGGAGAGTTGGCAGGCCAATTGAGCACAGTAATACCATGGTCAGTAAACCATTTACCAGTGGTTTTGGCACTGTGAGCAGGTGTCAGGTCATGCTGAAAAATGAAATCTTCATCTCCATAAAGCTTTTCAGCAGATGGAAGCATGAAGTGCTCCAAAATCTCCTGATAGCTAGCTGCATTGACCCTGTGCTTGATAAAACACAGTGGACCAACACCAGCAGATGACATGGCACCCCAGTGACTGTGGAAACTTGACACTGGACCTCAAGCAATGTGAATTCTGTGTCTCCTCTCTTCCTTCAGACTCTGGGACCTTGATTTCCAAAGGAAATGCAAAATTTACTGTAATCAGAGAACATAACTTTGGAGCACTCAGCAGCAGTCCCAGGCGAGATGCTTCTGACGCAGTCTCTTGTTCAAAAGTGGCTTGACCTGGGAAATGCTGCACCTGTAGCCCATTTCCTGCACACGCCTGTGCACGGTGGCTCTGGATGTTTCTACTCCAGACTCAGTCCACTGCTTCCGCAGGTCCCCCAAGGTCTGGAATCGGCCCTTCTCCACAATCCTCCTCAGGGTCCGGTCACCTCTTCTCGTTGTGCAGCGTTTTCTGCCACACTTTTCCCTTCCCACAGACTTCCCACTGAGGTGCCTTGATACAGCACTCTGGGAACAGCCTATTCGTTCAGCAATTTCTTTCTGTGTCTTACCCTCTTGCTTGAGGGTGTCAATGATGGCCTTCTGGACAGCAGTCAGGTCGGCAGTCTTACCCATGATTGCGGTTTTGAGTAATGAACAAGGCTGGGAGTTTTTAAAAGCCTCAGGAATCTTTTGCAGGTGTTTAGAGTTACGTCGTTGATTCAGATGGTTAGGTTAATAGCTTGTTTAGAGAAACTTTTCATGATATGCTAATTTTTTGGGACAGGCATTTTGGGTTTTCATGAGCTGTATGCCATAATCATCAGTATTAAAACAATTAAAGACCTGAAATATTTCAATTGGTGTGCAATGAATCTGAAATATATGAAAGTTTCATTTTTATCATTACATTATGGAAAATAATGACCTTTATCACAATATGCTAATTTTTTTAGAAGGACCTGTATATTTTCTGTAATATATTAATAAAGTTGAGACATTTTAATGAACGATGCTGCAGATAATACATGTTTTTATTGTGTTTACTCTGTGACACAGTTCAACTTGGACTTGTGATTCTGTGTCAGAATTTCAGGGATGCAGAGTTAAATGTCATTAAGCAAAATAAGAAAGGAATGATTTTACCAATGAAAGTTTTTATTTTACACAAAGCAAAACCAATGTGTCATTTTAACTGCAGTAAACACATTTAAGTAAAAGTTGTCTGCTTGAACAAAAGGAACATTAGACACAACTAACAAAGGAACAGGCTCTGATCATTTCAACTGATATTTCAACTCCAGTTTGTCATCAACTCTATTCAAAAAACGTTCAATACAAAAACAACTGGACTTTATTTGTAACAGAAGACGTTTTGAATTCATCATGTCCTGGATGACTGAGAATCTTCACAGTCATCAACTCTAGTTAAAATACTGTCTATTCAATCTTGTAATGGGTCAATACTGAACAATATTTTAACTTCCTGACACCATTTTTAAAACTTGGACCTGAGTGTCGAGCCATTTGGAGACATCTGTCTCCTGTTCTAACATCATAAACTGACACATTTTAATATTGCAACAAGAATTTCTTGTTCAAGTTCAGAAGAAGTTGGTTTTCAAAGATTTTTGAGTCCAGTCTGGCTCTTTTGGGAGAGAGAATCTGTCCTGCTGTACTGAGCAGTCTTTCAATAAGGACATGGATGGAGCATATCTTCTGGGTGACTCTCTTGCGGTGGAATACATTTTGTGTGTTAGCAGTGCTGGGGGTGCACCCATCTCAGTGGCATATGCATGCATTATATATATATATATATATATATATATATATATACACATACATACACGCACACTAGAATGTGACAAGATCTGGGTTTTGGATCAGCAACAACAACAACAAGCCCAAGAACAGTTTAACAATTTTATTGTGAACAGGAAAAACTCTCGTTGAGGTCTGGGTCCTGGGCCGGGTCCAATCTGTCAAGACAGAAGAGTTAGTGGCTTTGACTAAGTTCTGGACGTGCAGGTGAACGTTGGTGTCTGCACTAACCTTCTGTCTTGATGTTGCAGCAGAGTCTGTAGTTACACTGTAGTCGGTGATGTCCCTCCAGAAGAGCAGGTTGCTGCAGTGGAGCAGATTAAAGGACTTGAAGTCCAGAATAGGGAAATCCAGAATCGTGGTCTGTGAGTTGTTGCAGGGGTCAAAAACCATAGAAGAGGAGAAGCGAGAACAGGGCCGAGTCATGATCCAAAAGACGTGGTCAAAAGGGGAAGACACAGAGTCAGAAACCATGGGCAGATAGGCAGACAAAACCCAAGAGGGTTCAGGCAAGACGAGGAGTCAAAAACAGGCGAGGAGTCATGACAAGAGACAAGATCAGGTATGCTGGATTTCTACTGCTTGAAAGGTTCAAGAATCTGGCACTGACTGAGTGAATGCAGGGAGTTTAAGTAGGGTGGAGAACAGGTGTAGAGCATGAGCTTGATTGCTGGGTGAGAGTGAGTGACAGGAACAGGCAGAACTTGGCAGGAAAAAACACAAAAATGACAGGCTGTGAGGGGCAAAAGCATGACAGAATGTATATCATTGGCCCAGCTCTTCTTGAAGGCGGGCCTAACGTTACCTGCCCACTTTGTAATGATTCAATGGACCAGCTCCCCTCTCACCATTGGTTACTTTCAAAGTAACAAACAAATCAAAAAGCTGCAACATGAATGTAACTTGTAATGCAACACATTATAGAAATGTAGTGCAGTAGAAAGTACAGATACTTGATGTAAAATGTAGTGGAGTAAAAGTATAACGTACCCACATTTAACTCTACTTAAGTAAAGTACAGATGCATGAAAAATGTACTTAAGTACAGTAACAAAGTATTTGTACTTAATTACATCCCACCACTGCTGATCGGCTATTTGCAGTTTCATCATTATAGCTTTACTGTAGTTACACCAGAGGTGAGCCGTATTAAAGGAGGTCCAATAAGTTTGAAAAAGAGACACTGTAACCTCATCACCTCCGTATTATCAAGAGTTTAGTAATCTGACAGCTTGTGGATATTAACTGTCTTTGAGTCTTTTTGTATGTGATGGCAGTCTCCTGTATTGTCTGAGGATAGAAGGAAGAGTCCTTGTGCTGGGTGGGTGTGGTCTTAATGATGCTGCATGCTTTACACAGACATCGGCTGTGGTAGATGTCCTGGATGGTGTGGAGACTACTACCAGTGATGTCCTATGCTGTTTGCACCACTCTCTGTAGTGCTTTCTGACTCTGGTGCAGTTCCCGTTCCACCCTGTGGTGCAGCCTGTCAGCAGTCTCTCTATGATGCACCTATAAAAGTTAGTGAGGATGCTGGTGTTTGTACCAAACTTCTTTAGTCTTCTTAGGAAATAGAGCCTTCGCATCTAATCAACCTTAGCAGAAATGACTGTACCTGAATCAACTTTACATACATGGAGCTAAAGTTTGCTGTGGTAGTAGCTGAGATTCATACTAGAGATGCACAATATTATCGGCATGGTATCGGCAGTCGATATTTGTGATAAAGTTAAATATCGGACATCGGCCATTCCATCAAAATAACTCACCAATACGGCGTTGTTTTTCTATGACAACCCAGTGATAAAGATGTCTGCAGTGGCAGCACAACGTGATGACGTCACGTGCACCTACCTGATCTGATCACGGCAGAGAGGAAAATTCAAGATGTCGGCGGTGTGGAAGTTTTTTCGTTGAGGATGTCGGAGTCCGAAGATTTTTGGACTATGTTGAGTCTCGCTACATTGTCCCCAGTCAGAGATATTTTTCCGACGTTGCTTTACCCGAGGTACAAGCCGTCATTTCTGATGTCATTGAGAAGCTAATAGCACTTGGGTGAGTTTTACCACAGACAGTTGTATGTCGTGTTAGCCTCGTTAGCATGATTAGTCACAATGGATAGACAAAAACTTTGATCTTAAAAAGGCTGTTCTTCATGCACAGGAGTGCAGAGGATCCCACACTGCAGCTATAGGAACCTGGAACAAGCCTCCACAAGTGAGACAGCATCGCAGATGACTAATGCTAATAAATAACATTTAACACTTTTTATTTAATATAAGTTAAAGTGCTATGCATATCATATTCGACAGGCCCCCTCACTGTCCATGTTTAAAACCCATCTGAAAACTCATCTCTACTCACTGGCCTTCAACCCAACTGAGACTTGATTTTACTTCATTTTTTTTTTTATTTGATCTGTTTAACTCATCGTTTTATTGTGGTTTAAATAGAGCTTTTAGTTCACTGTGTGCTTGGCTTTGTAGCTTTGTTTATATGCTCTCTTTTGTCTTGTTTTTAACTGATGTTCAGCACTTTGTTTCAGCTGTGGCTGTGTTAAAGCGCTTTATAAATAAAGTTGATGATGATGATGATGATATGGCTGTTACTGAATATATGTCACCAGCTCTTACAGCTGTTACACAATTTTTGTAGCAAATAAGCCTAAATAAGAGGGTTATGCTCTGACAAAGGAAAGTATATAAAAATATCGGTATTGTTATCGGCCAAGTCAGTTTTAAAATATTGGCCAAAAATCCAATATCGTGCATCCCTAAGTCATACCCAACACATAATCCAAGCACTAACTGATTGTGCTCAACCTAGTTGCCTCACATTGACACAATCTGCTCACTTCCCACACATCAAGCAGTACAATTAGAGTGTGATGGTGCAAGATGAAAGTAAGGAGGATTTTTCCCAGTTGTCACATATCATAAATGCATGATGAAGATTTTGTGGAATTAGGGAGGAGTGACACCATCATGACTGAAAACGTCCGACACAGACGTCTAAAACACAGTCTCCTCTGAACAAAATGAAATAAGTTTCTGACATGAACTGTTTTTCCTTCCTTGCCTTGATTCATTGTTTAAACAGAACCTACCTGGATGAGTTCATAAATTTAGAAAAAGAAAAAAATAAGTCCCCACTTATGATCCACATTCCTGTGAGGAACTTAAAAACTCCATCTACAATGTGGAGCTGGTGAAGCTGGTTCATAACAACAGCTGCCATGAATCCAAAATATCATCACTTCAAATGTTAGCTTAGTTGCTGCAGTTGGTCTTTGAGTGGGGTGCTTGGCCACATGTCCAAATCCTTTGGGAACAGAATCCACCACAAGTCCAGTCTGGCGCTAGCTGTCTTAATGTCGCCTCTGAGGTTTCATGTTTCACTGTGATGCAGGGGTTTTAGCCCGAGAAGCAGTCAAATCCACAGACTCCTGTTTCATCTGCTTGCACACAAGCCCTTCTCTCACTTAGCAGATGATTTTTTACTACTCATACTTCTTGTGAGGTTTTTTTTTTGGCTCTGAACCATTGTCATATTGACTAATATCAACACAACTGAGGCAAGATTATTTCTGAGGTGACGTTAATGTTTTTCAGAGGTAATAAACTTCTTTTCTTTTTTGATAAATCCTATAGTTAGGGTCGGCTTGGGTTTCCTGAGCTGTCCCTTAGTAATGTTGCTATAGGCTTAGACTGCTGGAGGACAAACTGACCACAATTTCACTCTGCTACAGTCTTTACTTACTCTGCTCAACCTGTTTTGTATTTGTAATTATTTTTTCTATCCTTAACATGTGTTTTTTTGTCTTTCAGATACACCTGGACCTACATCTGGACCTACCATTCTGTGTTCATCTGTCTCTCCTTCCTGTCCTCTCAACCAGCCGGTCAAAGCAGATGACCGCTTGTCCTGAGCCTGGTTCTGCTGGAGGTTTCTTCCTTTTAAAAGGGAGTTTTTCTTTCCACTGTTGCCACTGTGCTTGCTCAGGATGGGAGACTGCAACGAAGCCAAGATTCAACTTGTCTGCTGGATTCCTTAGATAGAGAACTTTACTAATTGGCTTTTATGTTTGTGAATGTTCCTGTAAAGTGCCCTGAGACAACTTTGTTGTGATTTGGCGCTATATAAATAAACTGAATTGAATTGAAATTTTAAGATTAGAGGAAACACTAATATCGGCACAAACACTTTTTATCCCAACTGCAATCAGTTGGTTTAGGCAAATTAAAATCTGTTTCATTTTGGTGCAGATATCTTAAAGTCTTAAAACAGAGCACTTGCTTGGATGATTAATCTCCAGTTAAATATATTTTCTTTGTTTCACAGATCCATAATCATGGGATGAGGAGGAGTTATGATTACTCAACATCTTCCAGGAAACAGCAGTCAGAGTGATCTCAGGCTGGAGAATCAGGGAGAGATCCTCACGTAGACATCAAGTTAAAAGCTACTGAGACTGGAGCTCAATTACAGGTTACATGTTAGATTGAAGATAATTCATGGTGGCTCAGTTGGTAGAGCTGTTGCCCTTCAGCGAGAAGGTCGTTGGTTCAAATCCCAGCCGGGGAACCTTTCTAGGTGGAGTTTGCATGTTCTCTTCGTGCATACGTGGGTTTTCTCCGGGTGCTCCGGTTTCCTCCCACAGACCAAAAACATGCATGTTAGGCTGATTGGTAACTCTAAATTGTCCCTAGGTGTGAGTGAGAGAGTGAATGGTTGTTTGTCTCACGTGTCTCTGGTCTCTGTGAAGGACTGGAGACCTGTGTCCCCCACCTGCTTTATGTCCTCGAGAGGGGAGCTATGGAGGGTGGGGGGAGCGGAATATAAAGAACTGACAAGGAGTTGGAAACACCGAATCTTAACAATAGAACTCAGAATGTAATAATTTGATGATTTCAAACATTTTTTTAGATACTGAACTAAATTTGATGTGATATAGTGGCTAAGGTTCAAGTTCTTTATTGTCATTCTCATCACATGTCATACATGAGGTGGAATGAAATTGTGTACACAGGGTCTGAGTTACACCCAAAATGAGCAAAAATATAAAGTATGAAAAAAGGTCTACAAGCTCTAAGGGCTACGCTAAACAGTAATAATGTAATATAATACGGTGTATTAAGCAGCAGCCTGAACATGAGCCTGTTGTGAGCAGATTGGTATGAAGGCTAAGCAAAGTCCCCTACAAAACTCATCACATCTTGTTGTGAGGATTTTAGTATTTCTCCTTCACTCCACTCTCTTGCTGCTCCTGAGTGGCAGAGCAGAGCTAATTATCACCAACTGCTTCTTATCTACTGACGAGGACCTGCAGAACTTAAGGCTGACTTGGATCTACAAGCCTCTGCTGGAACATTGTCCCATTAATGGGACCGTGTCCAGCCCTAATGCTTTCTTGACTCTGTGTGCTAAACTTACCTGTCCTCTCTTGTGCACTCCCTGTAGCTCCTTTTTCAAGTTATTCCTCGTCTCCTTGACCAGTCTTGAATCTATCCCTGGTAACGGTGATTGAGTCCTCCATGAACGCTCCTCTGGAGCAGTCATCTACAAACAAGGACCATAACCATCATTCAAACATCTTCTCCACCAGCCTTAAGGTCTGTCCTGCCACTCTTAAAACTGCCCTTCTTACCTGTTCACCGGTCATTCTACATCATCCTGGAATCCTCCGGTATCCTCCTCCAAACCCGCAACAAAAAAAAGACATCAAGTAAGCAGCTACCATTCTCTGGACAGAAAACTATATTCTCACAAGTCAAACACTCACAAATTCTTCAATCTCCTGCAGCTCCTTCTTGTGTTCCTGTGTCCCCCCATTATTGAAAAAAAGCACTTACCTGTTTTACAAACTGTTGGTATCCTGTGTCTTAATGATTTCTCTGGGTGTTAAAACTACTGAGAGGCGGGGGACACCCTGGACAGGTCTCCAGTCCATCACAGGAACATCCTGGACAGGTCTCCAGTCCATCAAAGGGACACACAGAGACAAACGAGACAAACAACCATTCACTCTCTCACTCACACCCTGGGACAATTTAGAGTTACCAGTCCTATGCATGTAACATGCATGTTTTTGGTCTGTGGGAGGAAACTGGTGTACACAGAGAAACCCCGCCTGTGCACAGGGAAAACATGTAAACTCCACACAAAAAGGCCCCCAGCAGGAATGTGACTTGTGACCTTCTTGGTAGAGGTGACAGCACTGACAACCGTGTCACCCTTATCTTAAAATGACATATTTGAATTATTATTATTATTCATTGTAAAGTATAATCTATATGTATGTCAAGCAAACTATTTCAGCTGACTCTTCTGTCACAGTAGTTTATTTTCTTCCAAATTGTTGAAATGGTCCCAAAAACAGAAGAAGGTTTGAGTCACTGATACCAAAATGATACCATTGCTCACCTCAGCTAGAAGGGTAAGTGTATCTTAGATTTCATGAGCTGCTAAATTTAACACAGCACCTTTCCATAAAGCTGCAAGGAGATTGCAATGTGAGCAGTTCTTTCCCATGCTGCAACTTTATATCTCTGAAGCCATTTAAAAACACTGACACAACAAATGCACAAATAAATATGACTAAATCTGAAGTTTAAAGTAAAGAAAAGAAAATGTTTTTTTAAGTTGATGAAGTTTTTAGTTCCATGAAAAATGTAATATTTAAATAATTTTTGTTTGCATAAAAGCCAAAGAACATTCAATCAAATTCTGAGTTTTGCACGCTCCAGACCAATGAGAAATCCTTAGAATTCAGCTTTTTAAAATTCCTCAATATTCCAACAGATTGAAAAATCAAGTGTTTTGTGGTTTGTTTGTTTTTTGCTTGGGCTTCCTTAGCTATCCTTTAGTTATGCTGTTATTAACTTAGACTGCTGTAGGACAAATTGACCAACTAAATTCTATTCAGTTTATTTGTACAGTGCCTATTCACAACAAAGTTGTCTCAGGACAATTTACAGAACGTTCACAAACATAAAAGCCAATTATTAAAGTTCTCTATCTAAGGAATCCAGCAGACAAGTTGAATCATTATTTTGTCACAGTCTTCCATCCTGAGCAAGCACAGTGGCAACAGTGGAAAGAAAAACTCCCTTTAAAAGAAAGAAACTGTCAGTAGAACCAGACTCAGAACAAGCAGCCATCTGCTTCAACTGACTGGATTTGAGAGGAACTAGGAGAGACAATTGAACCCAGAATGGTAGGTCCAGGTGCACCCGAAAGACAAAAACACAAGTCAATGAAAGAAAAAATAATTACAAATACAAAACAGGTTGAGCAGAGTAAGTAAAGACAGTAGCAGAGAGAAAAGTGTGGTCAGTTTGTCCTCCAGCAGTCTAAGCCTATAGCAGCATAACTAAGGGACAGTTCAGGAAACCCAAGCCGACCCTACCTATAGGATTTAGCAAAAAGGAAAGTCTTAAGCCTAGTTTTAAAACTGGATAATGTGTCAGCCTCACGGACAGAAACTGGAAGTTGGTTCCACAAGAGAGGAGCCTGATAACTGAAAGATCTGCCTCCCATTCTGTTTTTGAAAACTCTAGGAACCACAAGTAAACCTGCAGTCTGAGAGTGAAGTGTTCTGTTAGGAAAATAAGGAACAATAAGATCTGTAATATAAGATGGAGCCAGGTTGTTGAGAGCTTTGTAGGTTAGAAGTAAGATTTTGAATTGTATTCTGGATTTGACAGGGAGCCAATGGAGAGAAACTAAAACTGGAGAGATATGATCTCTCCTACTAACTCCAGTTAAGACTCTGGCAACAGCATTTTGGATCAACTGAAGACGTTTTAAAGAAATTTTTGGACATCCAGATAATAAACCATTGCAATAGTCCAGTCTAGACGTGACAAATGCATGAACCAGTTTTTCTGCATAATTTTTAAATGAGATGTTTCTAATTTTAGCGAAATTACGCAGGTGGAAGAAGGCAGTTCTAGTAATGTTTTTAATGTGGGGGATAAAAGGCTAAAGAGTATTAGTCCAAGCACTGAGCCCTGAGGAACCTCATGACTAACTTTGGTGTATGAAGAAGATTTATTATTTACATTTACAAACTGGAATCTATCAGATAGATATGATTTAAACCATTTTAGAGCCGTTCCTGTAATCCCAATATCATATTCAAGCCTCTGTAGTAAAATATTGTGATCAACTGTATCAAATGCAGCACTGAGGTCTAACAGGACCAGTATAGACACAAGTCCATTGTCTCAGGCCATGAGAATATCATTAGTTACTTTTACCAGTGCTGTTTCTGTGCTATGAAAAGCTCTAAACCCTGACCGAAACTCTTCAAACAGATTATTTCTTTGTAGATGTTCACACAACTGACCTGCAACTATTTTCTCTAGAACTTTTGAGATGAAAGTTAGATTAGATATAGATCTATAGTTGGCCAGAATTTCTGAATCAAGGTTAGACTTCTTAAGTAAAGGTTTAATTACAGCAACCTTAAAGCTCTGTGGTACATAACCATCCATTAAAGACAAATTAAGTAGATCCAAAATGTGGACATTAATTACGGGAAGTACCTCTTTAAACAGTCTGGTTGGGATGGGATCTAGCAGGCATGTGGATGGTTTGGATGAGGTTATTATTTTTGACAATTCAGAGCTCAACAGGACAAAAACTGTCCAAACATAAATCAGGCTCTAGTGAAATTTTTAAAGTTGTCTCATTTGACAGGGGACTAGAGATACTAGAAGGAAGGATGGTTTGAATTTTCTCTCTAATTGAAATAATTTTATTTATAAAGAATCTCATGAAGTCATCACTACTTATAGTCAGAGTCAGATTCAGAGTTTCTTTATTGTCATTCGTACCTCATGTGGTACATGTGGTGGAGCGAAATTATGTACACAGGGTCCCAGTTACACCCAACAATAAAATGTATAAGAAAAACAGTAATAACATCTAAGATATGAACTAAGAAAAACATCAACTAAATATACACTAAGCACTCATAACATAAAACATTGAACATCAGCACAAACATGAACATGAGTCTGTGAGCAGATGTGCACGCATGAACACATCAACATTGAAACAGATCAGCAGCAACATGAAACAGATCAGCAGCAACATGATGTGATTTTTCACAGTGATTATTCTAGTTAGAGATTCATGAGTCTAACAGCCTCAGGGTAGAAGCTGTTCCTCAGTCTAGTGGTTCTACACTTAATGCTCCTCAACCTCCTTCCTGAGGGGAGTGGGGCAAAAAGTGTGTGTGCTGGGTGAGTGGGGTCCTTCATGATGCAGGTGGCCCTCTTCCTGCATCTGGAGGTGTAGATGTCTGTGATGGTGGGGAGGCTGACTCCAACATCTTCTGTGCAGCCTTCACCACTCTCTGCAAAGCTTTTCTTTCTGCAGCTGTGCAGCCTCCATGCCACACATTGATGCTGGAGCACAGGATGCTCTCCACTGCACACCTGTAGGAGGAGGTGAGGACTGAGCTTCCCAGACCAGCTCGCCTCAGCCGTCTGAGGAAGTAGAGTCTCTGATGAGCTTTCTTGATCAGGCGATCAGGTTGATTATAGTTGTAGGGATACATGGTTCAACAGCAATGGGACTTTTAATTAGTCTAGCAATATTACTAAACAGAAACCTAGGGTTATTTTATTCTCCTCTATTAAAGATGAGTAATATAAAGTTCTAGCTTTACGGAGAGCTTATTCATATATTAGCAGACTATCTTTCCAAGTTAAATAAAATTCTTCATTTTCTCTCCTGGTTTCTAGATGCTGCTTTAAAGTACGTAACTCAGAATTGAACCAAGGAGCCAGTTTCCTCTGACTGATTACTTTCTTTTTCAGTGGAGCAATTTTATCAATTGAAGTTTGCATTGAAGTTGTAAGATGATCAACTAGATGATCTAAGTCACCGTTCTCTGATGCATTACTCTGCAAGACAGAGGAAAACATTGATGGAAGAGATTGTTTAAATTTGGTTACAGCATTTTCTGATAAGCACCTGCTGAGATGAAATTTACTTTCAGTGACTGTGTAGTCATTTAATGTAAACTCAAAGGTTATTAAAAAAATGGTCGGACAGAATAGGATTTTGAGGAACTATTACCAAGTCCTTAATCTCTATACCATAGGTCAGAACTAAATCAAGAGTGTGATGATAAGAATGAGTAGATGTGCGGACGTTTTGGGTAAAACCAAATGAGTCTAAATTATTAAAGGCTATGCTTAAACTATCACTCTCAACATCCACATGAATATTGAAATCACCCATTATGATAATTTTATCAGTATTTAATAGTAAATCAGTTAATAATTCTGAGAATTCAGACAAAAACTGAGAGTAAGCACCTGGTGGACGATATATAACAACTAGTAAAAGTGACTTTTCTGATTCCCATTTTGGATGAGAAAGACTGAGGGACAGTGATTCAAAAGAATCATAACAAATAACTGATTTGTCATTAATCAATAGTCCATTAATCAATAATCCTGACTGAAAAATAGAAGCTACTCCTCCACCTCGGCCAGTTGTTCTAGGAACATGAAAATTTAAATAATTAACAGGAGTGGATTCATTTATACCAACAAAATCCTCCTGTTGTAGGCAAGTTTCTGTCAGACAGAATAAATCAATATGATGATCAGTTATCAGTTCATTAACTAACAGGGATTTAGAGGAAATCATTTAATGATTTTATGATTTTGCTCTGGTAAAGTAACTGTGTTTATTTTAAACACATTTTTATGGTTTATATTTTTAGAGCTGATTTTTGGTTTATTTAATTTGAGCCGTGGGTGAGTTGACACTGTTTCAATGTGGGTGTGGGTGGGTAACAGAGGAGAAGCAGCAGAGAGGGGTGGAGGACTACAACTCTGCTTCCTGGACTGGACCCTGGGTTGTCAATCATTTGGGGGATAAACAAAATCAGCCATATTTCTAGAAAGAAGAGCGGCTCCGTCCAAAGTGGGATGGATGCCATCTCTCCGCATCAGACCAGGTTTTCCCCAGAAAGAACTCCAGTTATCTTTGTAGCCCACGTCGTTGTCAGAACACCACCTGGACACCCAGCGGTTGAACAACGACATACGGCTAAACATGTCATCCACATTTCCACATATCTTCACTCTGCTGCTGTCTTTACTTTCTCTACTCTACCCGTTTGTTTTTGTTATAATTCCTATCTTAACATGTTTTTCTAGTCTTTTCCTGCTATAGAAAGTAAACCTGGACCTGCCATTCTGTGTTCATTTGTTTCTCCGTCCTGTCCTCTCAAGCCCAGCCGGCTGAAGCAGACGGCCACTTGTCCTGACACTGGTTATACTGGAGGGTTATTCCTGGTAAAAGGGATGTTTTTTTCCTTTCTACTGTTGCCCTGCTTGCTCAGGATGGGAGACTGCAATAAATAAATATGTTTTACTAAGTGTTTTTTATAATGTATGTGGGTGTTTCTGTTCTGTGCCCTGAGATGACTTCTGTTGGGACTTGGAGCTACAGAAACAGATTGAATTGAGCTGAATTTTTCTTAAACCAAATACCACTGTTTACCTTAATACCATAAACTGAACCCGATGTCAAAAAGGAAACGGAAGAAGACAAACAAATGCTTCCTAAATGTCTTTTGAAGATTTTATTTTGACATTTTGATTTCTTCTTAACTCATTTTTATTCCATTCTTAATCATTTTAAGAATAACATTTTTTTCCACCTAACTGACATCAAGTATTAAAAAAAAACACCTAAACTCCAAACTTTTATTAACGTATGAAGCAAAGCTTTTTTGGATGCAGTTTTAGTCCAAAAACACTATTTTTTTTTTATGGCTTGCAGCAGTCACAGTTTGTAGAAGTAAAAACAACTTTAAATACACGACAAAAACTAAATAGTTAATCATCTCAAACCCAAGTTAGAACAACACTAACACCAAAGACACAGACATACAACAATGAACAAAGGGATTCAACGTCTGGATGAATTTGGAAGAAATCAGGCATGAACAACAGCTGGGGTAATCAGAGAAACAGTCTGCATGTGTGATAAGACACGAAGAAAAACTAACTTCAATAAACAAGGGAGCCATTTACAAAATAAAACAAAGGCAAAACTGGCACGAATCCAGAACTATAAACCCCAAAACAGGTGCTGAATCCAGTCAAGACCAGAGCAGTTCAAGCAGAAGGCTGCAGAACGTGACATCATCTCCACTGGGCAGAGAATAAAACCCACAGAGGCTTTTATTTGACTTTATTTTGTGATTTTAGCTGTAAGCCTATGAACACGGCACTTGTTTGTTGGGTGTACACTCAACTCTGGGCCATGTGTCCAGTTTGTGTAACGCTTGAATACTAGTACTGAAGAAAATAAAAATATAACAAAGTGAAAGCGCAGCCAAAGTCCAAGGAAATTATGAAAGACGTTTAGAAAGTCCGGAGAACTACGATCCAGAACATTTTGATCAAATGTAGCAGATCTGGCTGCTTGGAATGTAAATATGAGGAACTAGGGGATGACTGGAGACTTCTTCGCAGGACTGACAATGTGTTTGCTCAGTATTACTGAAACGAGACACTCGTACACACGGCAGTCCGGCTCGTGTGTGTTTCTGCAGCTGCCGTGAGCTCGTCAAGCTGACAGCCACTTTCCACTGAACCGTGAGCTTTGCTCAACGAGCAGCACTTTGTGGAGGATGACGAGTATTAATGGAAATCTCCGGGCTGATGACACAAATCCCAAAAATATTCACGGCCTGTTGGGTCTCACTTTCAAATTCACCCAGGCAGAAACCAATTAGAATATTTATTTTCTTACCGTTTTATTTAATGTGTGAATGTTTTATGAAGCATTCACACAAAATTGTGATGCATTTTTTGTTTGTAAGTTTTTCTGCATTTTTCTCCTTCCACAATTTTTGTGCTAGTTCAACAAATCATAAATCAAAACGTTCAGCTCATCCAGGACAATTCTGCTGTGACTTTTGGTATTGGTACAACTTTAGCTTTTTGAAATATTTAGCCTTTTTTAACACTTTTTTGCTCATATAAAATTAATTGAGCTCATTTTACATCATTCAAATCTCTAGATCTGTACAACCCTTTACTGCTCCTTTCAGAGTCAGAGTTTATTGTCGCTCACACCACATGTGGTGGAACGAGATGATGTACACAAGGTCCCAGTTACATCCAACAATAAAATGTAAAAAAAAAAAAACAGTAATAAGATTTAAGATATGAACCAAGAAAAACATCAACTAAAAATACACTAAGCACTAGTAGTATAAAAACATTAGGTTGAACAGCAGCACAAACATGAGTCTGTGTGAGCAGATGAGCACGAATGAACACATCAACGCTGAAACAGATCAGCAGCAACATGAAACAGATCAGCAGCAACATGAAACAGATCAGCAGCAACATGAAACAGATCAGCAGCAACATGAAACAGATCAGCAGCAAAATGAAACAGATCAGCAGCAACATGAAACAGATCAGCAGCAAAATTAAACAGATCAGCAGCAACATGAAACAGATCAGCAGCAACATGATGTGATTTTTTTCACAGTGATTATTCTGGTTAGAGATTCATGAGTCTAACAGCCTCAGGGTAGAAGCTGTTCCTCAGTCTAGTGGTTCTACACTTAATGCTCCTCAACCTTCTTCCTGAGGGGAGTGGGACAAAAAGTGTGTGTGCTGGGTGAGTGGGGTCCTTCATGATGCAGGTGGCTCTCTTCATCTTCCTTTCATGTTTTGTTCTGCTTCTTCTTCTTTCAGCTTCCTTGTGCAAATTTAAACTTTTTTCAGGCACATTCAGCTGCTTTCTTGTTCTTTCTGCTAACAACAACATTTTTGTGCTTCTTCTAACCTCTTTCTGCTAATTTCAGCCTATTTCTGCACGTTTAAGCTTTTTCTGCTATTTCAACTGTTTACTGTTATGCTAATTTTAGCATTTTCCACATATTTTGCATTTCTGTTAATTTCAGCTTTTCTCTCTTTTCAGCTCATTTCTTCTAGTTTTAGGCATTTCAGCTACCTTTTTGCTGTTTTGTGCTCTTTTTAGCCTTTTCAGCTAATTTTCAGCTTTTTTCAGCTAATTTCATAATATTTTAGCTCATTTCTTCCTAATTAAATCTAATTCAGCAAATATGTGTTCTTTTGGCGTTCTTCTGCTAATTTAGGCTTGTTCTTAATTTTAAGCTAATAAGCAGCATGTTTTCAGCTAACTTCAGCTTCCTTTCAGCAAGTTCTTCAGCAATAAGTATTTACACTGCATTTTCACAGGAAATGCAATTTCTCTTGTATATTTATTTATTGTTCTGTCTCCATGAATGGTGGTTAAAACTGGTTTGTATTCTTCTTTTTCACATTCTGAAGCCACAGGTGCAGAGAGAGGTGAAAATCAGAGAAAGTTGGCAGAGTTTTATAAACTAAACAATAAACTTTATGATGTGGCAGTCCCCGTCAGTTTCTCCAGGAACTTCCTGTTTATTTACTATCTGTTTCAGGGGCGACTATAACTACTTTGTTTTTATTCTTTTGTGTGAGTTGAACTGCTGCTGAATATTTAAACATAATCTGACATCGTTATAAATCATAGATATCATAAAAACACTAGATCCCGCATTGTCTGCTGCGGCGCAGGATTTTCGTCCACCATCTTGGAGCGGTCGTCCTTTTTTGGTTAAATCAGATGTTTCAGCACTTCGCAGCTTATTTCTGTTCTAATCGACGGACTGTTGACGTCAGGTCTCGTGGGATAACTTTTCACAGTAAGATGAACATCTTATTGTTAGTATTTTGTGAATAGAATATTACTGTACTGTATTTATGTCCACCAGCTGATGTGATGTTCAGTGTAACACGGTGTTCAGCTGCAATGAAGCTGACTGAGATCTGATGACAGGAATATTTTGCTAACAATCATACTCACTATTTCAGTAGCTTTGGTTCATTATCAACAGATATGCATCAAAACTGGAGTTTTGTTTAAGTTCTAGGAAATTTAAAAATTAAAACTAGGGAGAATATAGGAAATAGAAAATAAGATTGACCTCCTTTGTACAATGTTTGTGTGAAGACACAAATCTCCTGTTTTCATTTTGAAGGTTTCCCAAAGAACAAGATGTGAGGAAGAGGAGGAAGTATCTTTGAGGAGGATTCATCTGAGCAGTGAGGATTTTAAACTGGAGGATTTTGATAAAACTGATCAGACTGTCCGACTGAGAGATGGTGTGGTACCATCGGTTCATCTTCAAAGAGTAGGTGCATTATAAGTTCATTAGAGTTCATAAAGTTACATATTTTATTCAGTCACAAGGTGAGACACCTCCATGTGTTTATATGAACAGGTAACTAGAGACTGTAAAGTTCATATTCATGATGCTTTTTCATTTCAGCTTGAAAACTGCAGGACTACAGGAACTCAACAAAAACTGGAGCTGCTCTGTCTGTGGCCTCTCAGGAACGTGCACGTCACACACACACTCTCAGGAACGTGCACGTCACACACACAACCTCGGCCTCATGATGAATTTCTATTTTAAACTTTTATTTTTTCATTTACCCTTTATTTATACAGGTAGTCTCATTGAGTCACGAGAACTCATTTTCAAGAGAGACCTGTTTAGGAGCAGATGGTGGGGGTTGAGTGCCTTGCTCAGGGGACCAGAGTGGGGCCAATGAGGGTGGAGGCAGGTGTGGGTGTTTCACCTTTTCCACCCACATTTTGATGTTGACGGTACCGGGAGTTGAACCTGCGACTTTCCAATCACAGGCCCATCTTCTAACCTCTGCTCCACCACTCCCCCACATAACATCATATCATAATGATCATATTAAAATCTCACTGGTTTCCTTCCAGATGTGTAAAACAGCTACTGGTCCCCCTGATGTTTCCAGGTGTCTGTGGTCAGTGGATGAAAAGCCTGGCATGAACAAGATGATGCTGGAGATCATCATTTGACGAGAGCTCCCACCTTCTACCTGTGAAGAACAAGAGCAGCTCAGTGAAGGAGCTGAGAGCTGCAGAGAGGCTGATCCATGGAGCTTCAACACAGCAACCTCCAAACATGTCCACCCTCACACACATCGTCCATGAAGACACTGGACCAGAGCACAAGATAATAAGACACTGATAACAACGACAACAATAGACATTCACAAATGATTCATACAATTTTAATTTATTTTGTTTGTTTGTTTTACAATTGAAAAACTGTTTGTCTGTGTTTGACACTGTTGTCATCACTCTTTGTTCAAATCCAGGCCTCTCTTGTAAATGAGTCCTATTGGCTCAGTCGGACTAACCTGTATCAATAAAGGTTGAATGAATATATATATATATATATATATAAGATAATGAAATTATAATGTGTGTGTGTGTATATATGGTGGCAATATGTGGTAATATATAGAATAGACATAATTGTGTGTGTATGTATGTATGTATATATATATATATATATATAATATAATATAAAGTTTTGTATATATAAGATTTGTATATATAAAATAGATATAATGTATATAAGATTCTGATATTATAATGTGTGTGTATATATATAAGAAAATTATTAAACTGAATATATATGACAGTGATCTAGATAATGTGTGTGTGTATATATATATATATATATAATTTATTTATATTTTATATATATATATATATAATATAGATATTAATAAAAAATATATCAGTGACTGTGAGTCTTGCAAAACTTGTCATAATAATATTTTATTAGTGTTAATGTTAACCCCACCAAGAATATTTAAAAACACTGAACCATGTGTTCAGCTTTAATGGCTGTACGTCTAAGATTTACAGAGGAAAAAATCGTGAGAATGAGTTTAGTATTCAGCTCTGACTGATTAAACTCAGATACTTCATTGCTCCTGAGAAACAGGTTACACTGAGTGGAGCGGTCGACCATTCCAAGATGGCGGCCCTACAGCTCGTCAGCGCCAATAGGCGTTCAGACTTAAAGGAAGTGTGGGGATTCGGGTCACATGTGATGTTTCAATCGTTTCATCTCTCCTGCATATTGAGACTGTTTCTGCTGTTGTTGCAGGTACTGCTTTAGATTCAAGCCTCTGATCACTAGAGGGCAGAAAATCCACTGTGATTCTGAGTAACAGCTTCATCTCTCCTGCCCTACTGACTGAAAACCACAACAAACTGTTGAGTAATCAAAAGGAAATTTTATTGAAAAGGCAAATGTACATCTGTATGAAACAAACTGTTTTTAACTACCCAGAATCTGCCCATCTCTAACGCACTTGTTATAGGAAAACTAAATCAGACCATTACATCACGTTTCTGTGCTTTATTTGGGACAAACACAACAGAACTTATGTGCTTTATCAAACTCCAACAAATAAATAAAGTGCTCCACAAACAGCTGGATCATAATCAGTTAATATGTAACAGGTGTGTTGATTAATGGCAGTTTACATTAAAGAAGATACAACTTGTTGCTTTAATAAAAGAGACTGATCTAAAGATTTTACACTAAAAACATGTTTTACAAAAACAAAACAAAAGGAATTCTGGGTAAAAATCTAAGGAGAACAATGCAAAGCTGGTAATATTTCCTGATAGTCTGAAACCTGACTTGTTTTTGTTTGTTTGTTTGTTTTGTGAAGGAGGAGCTGAGAAAAACAACCAACAATTTGACTTTTTCCACCTTAGAAACATTTTTATTTTCTGCAGGATGGCAGGGAGGTAGCAGCACCACAGAAACCCTGATTTGCTTTGGCCTAAACATGATAACAAATTTACGAAACAAAATAAGTCTACCTCTGCTAAACTATTTTTATTTTGTTAAAAGTGAGAGCTATGCTAAGAGTGACTTGTTCATGTCCTAATAAGATTAAGTTGAGGTTTTTTTCCATAACTCTGCAGTCAAATTACAACGGAGTATTAGGACGATAAGAAAACAAGAAATTACATTACAAAAATAAAGTTGTAATATTACGAGAATAAAGTCATAATTTACAAGAATAAAGTCATAATATTACGAGAATAAAGTCATAATATTATGTGAATAAAGTTGCAGTACTACAAGAATAAAGTCATAGTATTACAAGAATAAAGGCATAATATTATGAGAATGAAGTTGTAATATTATGAGAATAAAGTCGTAGTATTGCGAGAATAAAGTCATAAATTACAAGCATAAAGTTGTAATATTATGAGAATGAAGTT
Source organism: Nematolebias whitei (assembly GCF_014905685.2). NCBI lineage: Eukaryota > Metazoa > Chordata > Actinopteri > Cyprinodontiformes > Rivulidae > Nematolebias > Nematolebias whitei. Next base: position 47,413,676 of record NC_056499.1, on the reverse strand, counting down.
GTAATATTATGAGAATAAAGTCATAATATTACAAGAATAAAGTCGTAGTGCTACAAGAATAAAGTCATAGTATTACAAAAATTAGGCATAATATTATGAGAATGAAGTTGTAGTACTACAAGAATAAAGTCTTAATATTATGAGAGTAAAGTTCTAGTATTATGAGGATAAAGTTGTAGTATTATGAGAATAAAGTCATAGTATAACAAGAATAAAGTCTTAATATTATGAGAATAAAGTCATATTATTATGAGAGGGGCAGCTGTGGCTGAGTGGTTATAGCAGTCATCTTCCAATGCAAGAGATGGGGATTCGAATCCACCAGCAGTCACATGCCGAAGTGTTCCTTGGCAAGACACTGAACCCCTCATTGCCTCTGTGTGTCCCATCAGTGTATGAATGTGATCTAAAGCTCTGATTAGTCTCTTTAGAATGATTTGTTCAATTAGTTTTGTAGAGATCTAGTAGAGTGCTGTATGAGTGGGTAAATGAGGATACAGATTGTAGTGTAAAGCACTTTGAATGTTTCAATAAGATAGAAAGGCGCTATAAGTACAGTCCATTTACCATTATGAGAATAAAGTCATAAAATAAATTTGTAGTATTTTGAGAATAAAGTAATATTATGAGCATAAAGTCACAATATTATGAGAATAAATTTCTAGTATTATGAGGATAAAGTCGTAATATTATGAGAATAAATATTACAAGAATAAAGTTGTAATATTACAAGAATAAAGTTGTAATATGAGAATGAAGTTGTAGCATTACGAGAATAATGTTGTAATATTATGAGAATGAAGTTGTAGTATTACGAGAATAATGTCGTAATATTATGAGAATAAAGTTGTAATATTATGAGAATAAAGTCGTAGTATTACGAGAATAAAGTCATAAATTATGAGAATAAAGTTGTAATATGAGAATAAAGTCGTAGCATTACAATAATATAGTAATAAATTATGAGAATAAAGTCATATCATGAGAATGAAGTTGTAATATGAGAATAAAGTCATAATATTATGAGAATGAAGTTGTAGTTTTACGAGAATAAACTCGTAATACGTTCTTGGGTCGGCTCCACCTGCTGTGGACAGCCTCCAATCACTGTGTTTATGAAGTAGTTCCTGATCACTTTTGGGTCACCTTTTGTGAAATATGCCTCCATCCACATTACGTGACGATTAAATATGTCATTGCAGCCATTAATTACAATGCCACACAGCTTCAGTTTATCATAAGAATGCATATGAAACAGTGCGTTGGGCCCCCTGCTATTGTACTGCCGATGTCAACATTCATCATTTAACCGCAGTTGTAAGACTGCTTTTTTGTGTTGGAGTTCTGATAATATTACAACTTTATTCTGATAATATTATGAGTTTATTCTCATAATATTATGACTTTATTCTTGTATTATTTCAACTTTATTCTCTTAACATTATGACTTTATTGCTGTATGACTTTATTCTCGTCCGTAATGTTTTTTTTTTTTTCTTAGCGTGGCCCTAAAGCTCTGTCGTAGTCATATAACTTATTTAGAACGAGATTTTTTCAGTTTTACACCTGGAAATATTTTCTAATCTAGAAAAATAAACACTTTTTAAAGTATAATAAGAAACAAGCATCTTGTTTTGTTTACACCCAAGTGAAAAATAATTTCAATCGTCTTACAAATTTTAAATTCTGACCAAGAACGTGAAAAGGATTTTGCCAACTCTGATGTCAGGATCCAACATGGCTCCCTTCTGCATGAAAGTTAGCATGCTTGTGTCAATCATATACAGCCTCTGTTAATGAACATACTGCTCCAGAGTAACACAGGGTTACATCACTAAAACAATAACCCTGGTCACTCAGCACAACAGGTGAATGATCAGAATTTCAACTTGAAACCAGAGCTCCGTCTCGTTTGTGACATTATTCTCAGATCTTAGTTAAGACTTATGAGGCCAATCAAACGCAGCTGGATAATCAAACCATCTTCTTGCGTTTAACAGTGTCATGCTGATCTTTGTAAAAATGATGGAAAGTTTGCAACAAATTAAGAATTTTTTTTAGGTATTTTTTAGATTTTACCAGCTAGATATTTGCTTAAAATTCATGCATTTTAATTGCTATGTATTGTATGAACTGTTGTTGTCTTGCTCAGTGTTTTATATGAATAAATAAATTAATAAACTCTTAGTGTTATAGCATCTGTGTAGTACGTGTGATGCTGGCTGGGTGGTCTGTTGCAGAATCCTTTGCAAATTGAACAACAGAGAAAAAAGGTAGCCACCTGTTATTATCCACCTGAAAAGGGTCATGCTCTTCCTTCAACTTTAATGTGGCCCAAACTACAATGTGTACCAAAACAAATGTTATATCAAAATGACCAGCTCGGCACCATGATGCATGCTATTACTTTTATTGGTGTTTCAAGTTACCATGGCAACGTAATTTGCAAACAAATACACAATTTTTCTCATTGAAACAAACTATAAATCAGACATTTTTAGAGATATTACGACTACAATTTGGTGTGGTGGTAGCTGAGAGCAATGCCCCATAAATATTGAATTCAAATAAAAAATTCAAGATGGCCACCAAAGCTAAAATGAAATGTCTTTAACTCAGCTATTTTTACACTTACAGAGCTGAAATTTGGTGTGTTTATAGCTGTGAACGTTCCCCATCACATACTGAATCCAAATCAAACATTCAGGATGGCCACCATAGGTTAAAAGAAAAAAAAATACTGTAAGTCATAGATTTTTTGCCACATTGAGCTGAAATTTGGTGTATTGGTAGCTGAGTGAACCCAACACATAGTACTGATTAATCAAAAAAATTTAATGACAGAGATGTGGCAGTCTCTCTCAAACTAGACGTCAAACAAATGTCCAGGAACGTTCTAGTAGTAAAGTAAAACCATACAGTGCCAGCTCTTCCCCCACTGATCAATGAAAAAAATGGCAGGATTATTATTCTGATCCGATGCGCACAATCAGCTTGAGACTTTTCTGGAAATAATACGAAAACAACTATCAATACATTTGTCTAGCTTTAATAAAAACGAAGTATTGCTCCTTTTTTTTTTTTTTTTGGAAGTTAGCCTTTCTTTTTCCAAGACATCTTTGCTTTCCTAACAAAGTGATTGTCAGAGGACTCTACTGTTCTGCAGTTCCACCTCCCTGCCAGCAGAGGCAGCACAACAACTTACGGTGTGATCATCAACGGCCAGCATAGCCTTTCACACATTCTCTTCATCATTCATTCTCAGTGTTGCCAACTTTGTGTCTTTGCCGCTATCAGAGAGTTTTCAGAGCCCTCTAGTAACTATTTTCATATCTAGTGACAAATCTGGTATTTTTTTTCTGGTGTTATTAGAGGCTTCTGGAAACAAGTACTGTTCTATCCAATGAGCAGCAGCTGCTGTGGTTTGTTCTTTTCCAAAAGCCCTGCCCAGGATCTCTCCCAGCTCCAGTCAAAGGAGATGTTCACCTCGCTGCATGCAGACCCGACATGACTGTTTGATACTTGGAACTGTGACATTTTAAAAAATAAACAGGACTCCACAAAAGAAAGTCCATTTCTAGTTTTAACATTATTTGTATTGTTTTACTGATTTTTTGTTTCTCACACAGCATAACTTTTCTCTGAACTATTATGCAAATTAGATTATGACATAATTTAGTAACTTCTAGCAACATTCAGGACAGCCAATAGAAACTTTCCCTAGAGTTGGCAACACTATCCAGTCTAGCATGCATCAGTTTAAACATCTCCAAATCCTAAAGCAACATATCTCACGTCTTCTTTTCCTCGTCTTGCTGTGGTTTGTGAATCTTACAGCTTTAAACACTTTAGCTGGGTGTTTTCGCTGCATGTGAGAGTGCAGTTGTGGCATGTTTAGGACCACTGGCAGGAGCAGTCGGTGGGCTCCTGGATGGTGTAGCTGACCCAGGTGGAATTGCTGCTGCAGTAGAGCTGCACAGAGCGCCTCTGCAGCCCCGTCTCCCTGCAACACTTACAGAACCGAGCGTATGTGTTGATGTTGTAGTTGTAGATGCTGGCGGACGGACACTTCCCATCGCATGACACAATGTTCACCTAGAACGTTGGGGGAGATTTGAGAATCATTACATAGCAACTCAGTTTACCTTCCTCAAATAAGATATAAAGTTGTAACTTTAGCCCTATTCACATGGGATTAGTTTTACATAGGGACCACATTCTATTTGTAATAATTACAGATTGTCTGTGTTGTTAATCTCGTGTGAATTGGCCATGTCAGTAATTTGTAAAGTAAAAATGTCCCCGCAAATTACCTACTATATTTTGCTGAACTCCGAAGTCCTGTGATAATACTAATCCAATGCAAAGAGGCATCTCTGTGATTTGGACAGTAATGTGCGGGAGCCAATACATAATTAGGCGTTTTTTGTTTCCTGGGTGCATTTTTATTTGCTATTGGAAATGGAGGCTGCATTGGAGTGCATAAATAACCTTTTGTGTCCCGGACCAGCAAAAGCCTTTCGACCCATAACGGTCGCCAAAAAAAAAACATCTTGAGCACACAAGCGGATGTTACGCAATATGCAGCACGTTAACATCATATCTGGAAGATGTCCGTAAATTTCAGCTAAATCTCAGGCTTTGGTTATCCCGTGCGAATGCGCCACATAAAAAGCAGACGTTGGGGAGTAATTTATTTATTACATGTGGTCCCTAGGTAAAACTAATCCTGTGCGAATAGGGCTTTTGTGTCCTTCAGGAGTTATATAAAAGGTTTGCTCTACAGTTTGTGGCGTTCTCAGATAGTGGTGTTCAACAAAACAAATAATTAATTGGAAAAATTTATTTATTGAGCTGTAAGCCACATGTCCTGCACTGAGACAAAAAATGTGAGCAGTTAGTGTTTCTGCATATCCCAAAATAGCAAGTCAGTGCACCCCCACTGTATTCAACACTTTGCTTTTGAGTTTTAGTTACACTTAGGCCCTGTTTACACAAGAATGATCTTTGGAAACATTAATGTTTTTTCACTGTTTATAGGGATAAATACATAACTTTTTTTTTTTTAAAGTTTACATGGATCCGCTGTAGTTTCCTTGCCAGGTAGGCTTGCCAGGTGGAAATAGTGAATTGTTGCTTTAAAATTCTTGTATTTGGACCTAAACTGTCATATGTGCTGAGTGAGAGTGTTGTAAGATGAGGTGTGTTTGGTGAACATGCACACAGAAAAGAAGGGGGGTGGGTAAAGGTATTTATGTTTATCTGGCAACCCTGATCAGCTGCATGTATTGTGCATGAGGTGTCAGAATGATCATGGTTGCGTCCAAACTGGTGAAGACAGGAATGTTCCTTTGAACCTAGGATGTTGTTGGTTTGTTCCTACATGCTGAAAAAGGGTAAGCAGCACAAACAACACTGCTCTCTACCATTTATTGTAACTTGTTAGAGCAGGGGACAAAAACTTTGGCCTACAGCCGCCTTCAGTGCACATGTATAACTTCACACCTGCAGAGTATTTCACCTCTGTAGGGATTCCCTGAAAATCTTCACAATGAGACCAGGATTCAGAAACCTTCAGTTTCAGAGAGAACGAAGACTGTTGTGTACAAACAACCGAACTGTGGTTGCACTAAAAAAAAACATGTTGTATAAGCAGGGCCTTAGTGAAAACCTAAATGCAGTTTGTAAAACTAAAATATCAGAACAACTTACAGGTCTGTTGCTGCGGCAGTCATTCTTTCTGATTGTCATTCTCACCGTCACTTTCTGACATGATTTTCCATCTTCTTTGCCTGTTCAGAAATAAAATTGAAATAATAAAATCTATTAGAATAAAGGTTCAACGCTGAAACTAGATCAGTACGGTGTGATTACAGTATGTAGTGAAACACAACAAATAGCAAAGGAGAGGTGGATGGAAAGGAAAGAAGACAATGGAAGAGTCTACATGCCGATCTGCAGTTTTACTTAAACAAAACAATGCAAAATAAAACTATGTTTTTTAAAAGATGGTGTTATAGATGAACAGCAAAAAATAGGAAAATAAACATGTAGCAATATGTGTTAACAAGATGCATCCACCATGCACTTACATGAAATCCCACAGACCGTGTAACCTTACTGCATGTTAGTTCATGACATGAATCGTCTCCCAGTAAATCTTGGGACAAGTTTTTGTGGTTAATGTGATATTGTTTTTGTCCATGTAAGTGTCTAATAATGTTTTTTTTTACTCTAAAGTAACAAACTTCGTTCAGACGTGTCCATTCAAATTCTTTTAGATTAGAAAGGGTGAAAAACTATCAGTGCAATGAAACAATTAAAGAGTCTTAAAGGAATGAGCGAACATGTAAAGCTGTTAAATAAATCATAGCATAATGCTATTGGAGAAAAATATTCTCTCTTATCTTTACTTAAATACAAAGAACTATGCTTGATAGCAGGAACATATATTTAAACAACATTTTACTTGCAAGGACTCATTCAAGACAGATTACATACTGTACACAGACACATGATGCATGGAACATGTCACAGAATGAGCATCAAACAGTTTGCTGCAGACTTTTATATGGCAGCAGAGTCCAGCAGGTGTTCCCTCATAGCCAGCTGCAGTCAGACACAAAGACATGATCCATGGCCATCGGCTAGTCGGCCTCCAGATGAAGGTAAGAGAATATTTTGGGCATGGTCTCATGGTGTCAACTCCAGTGAGGCACTGTGAGTGAGAGAGTTGGCCTTCAGGCTGAGACAAGAGAATGTTTTGTGCACTAATTACAGAAAGATGTTCTCAGCCATAATATTCATACCAAAAATTCTGTAACATCTGCACAACAACAGGAAGGAAGGGGAAACAAAAGTCGCTAACTTTAAGGGAAAGTTCAGTTTTTTTTAGTGTAGTTGCATGGAGTGGCCATTGGCAGTCAGTATCCTATCTGTACAAAAAAGCTAAATCTGGTTCTCTGGACATTAAAAAATAAATAAAATAAATGCTGTTGGGGCTCTGGTAGGGTCTCCCAAGGCAGATTGGTCCTAGGTGACAGACCAGACAGAACGATTCAGAAGATTTTTATGGACAAAACAAAACAAGGAACTCTGTGTCCCTTGCCCGGACGTGGGTTATCGGGGCACTACCCTGGAGCCAGGCCTGGGGGAGGGACTTCCGGCGAGCACCTGGTGACCGGGTCTCTGCCCATGGGGCCCGGTCGGGCTCAGCCTGAAGGAGCAGCATGGGTTTGCCTTCCTGTGGACCCACCACCTGCAGGAAGGGCCATAAAAGTTGGGTGCATGATGCCATGGGAAGTGGCCGAAGGCAGGGACCTTGGCGCTCTGACCCTGGCTTACCAAAGCTAGCTCTTGGGACATGGAATGTAACCTCTCTGGCAGGGAAGGAGCCTGAGCTTGTGCAAGAGGTTGAGCGGTATCGACTAGATATATTTGGACTCACCTCGACGCACAGCATGGACTCTGGAACTGATCTCCTTGAGAGAGGTTGGACCTTATTCCACTCTGGAGTTGCCCATGGTGAGAGGCATCAAGCTGGTGTGGGTCAACTTGTAGCCCCCCGACTTGGTGCCTGTGTGTGTTAGAGTTTTCCCTGGTAATGAGAGAGTGGCTTCCCTTCACCTTCGGGTGGGGGGACGGGCTCTGACTGTTGTTTGTGCCTACGTGCCGAATTACAGTCCAGAGTATCCAGCCTTCTTGGAGTCCTTGGCAGGGGTGCTAGAAGGTGCGCCAGCTGGGGACTCCTTTATTCTGCTGGGGGACTTCAATGCCCACGTGGGTAATGACAGTGTGACCTGGAGGGGCGTGATTGGGAGGAACGGCCTCTCTGATCTGAACCCGAGTGGTGTTCTGTTGTTGGACTTCTGTGCTAGTCATAGTTTGTCCATCACAAACACCATGTTGAACATAAGGGTGTCCATAAGTGCACTTGGCACCAGGATGCCCTAGGTCGTAGATCGATGACTGACTTCATAGTCATGTCATCTGATTTGTGGCCGTTTGTTTTGGACACTCGGGTAAAGACAGGAGCTGAGCTGCCAATTGATCACCACCTGGTAGTGAGTTGGATCAGATGGTAGGGGAAGATGCTGGACAAACCCGGTAGATCCAAACGTGTAGTGAGGGTTTGCTAGGGATGCCTGGCAGAAGAACCCATCAGAGAGATCTTCAACTCACACCTCCGGGAGAGATTTAACTGCATCCCAGCTGAGGTGGAGGACATTGAGTCTGAGTGGGCCATGTTCCACACCTCACTTGTTGATGTAGCTGCCTTGAGCTGTGGCCACAAGGTTGTCGGTGCTTCTCGCGGTGGTCATCCACAAACTCGGTGGTGGACACCCCGGGTTAGGGAGGCTGTCAAGCTGAAGGAGTAGTCCTATCAGTCCTTGTTGACCAGTGGGACTCTGGAGGCAGCTGAGGAGGAGGGCAAAGCGGTGTGCAGCCTTGGCTGTTGCTGAGGCAAAAGTTTGGATGTGGGAGGAGTTTGGTGAGACCTTGGATAGAGACTCTTGGTCGGCTCTGAGGAGATTCTGGTAAACCATCAGACGGCTGAGGAGGGGAAAGCAGCACTTTATTAACACTGTGTTCAGTGAAGGTGGGGTGCTGTTGACCTCAACCAATGACGGGAGGTGGAAGGAATACTTCTCGGACCTTCTCAATCCCACCAGCACGTCTTCCATGGAGGAAGCTGAGTCGAGGGACTTTGGGGCTGATCTGTCCATAACCGTGGCTGAGGTCGCCTAGGTAGTTAAAAAGCTCCGAGGCGGCAGGGCTCTGGGAGTGGATGAGAGTCACCCTGATTTCCTTAAGGCTCTGGATGTTGTGGGGCTGTCTTGGCTGACATGCCTTTGCAACATTGTGTGGACATTGGGGGCAGTGCTACTGGACTGGCAGACTGGGGTGGTGGTTCCCCTATTCAAAAAGGGGGACCGGAGGGTGTGTTCCAATTATAGGGGCATCACTCTCCTTAGCCTCCCTGGTAAGGTCTATTCAGGAGTACTGGAGAAGCGAGTCTGATCGTTGGTCGAACCTCAGATCCAGGAGGAACATTGTGGGTTCTGTCCTGACCGTGGAACACTGGATCAGCTCTTTACCCTCACTAGGGTCCTTGAGGGGTCATGGGAGTTTGCCCATCCAGTCTACATGTGTTTTGTAGACTTGGAGAAGGCATTCGACCGTGTTCCTCGGGGATACACTGTGGAGGGTGCTCCGTGAGTATGGGATTGGAGGCCCGTTGTTACGGGCTGTTCAGTCCTTATACAAGCGGTGCGAAAGTTTGGTTCGCATTGCCAGCAGTAAATCGGACCCCTTCAGGGTGGGAGTTGGACTTCGCCAGGGCTGCCCGTTGTCACCGATTCTGTTCATAACTTTTATGGACCGAATTTCTTGGTGTAGCCAGCTGGCAGATGGTTTCCAGTTCGGTGGCTTCAGGATTCTATCTCTGCCCTTTGCAGATGATGTGGACCTGTTGGCGTCATCTTGCCATGATCTCCAGCTCTCACTGGTTTGCAGCCAAGTGTGAAGCAGCTGGGATGAGAATCAGCACCTCCAAACCTGAGGCCATGGTCCTCAACCGGAAAAGGGTGGATTGCTTTCTTCAGGTCGAGGGTGAGGTTCTGCTTCAAGTGAAGGAGTTCAAGTATCTCAGGGTTTTGTTCATGAGTGAGGGAAGATTGGAGCATGAGATTGACAGACGGATTGGTGCAGCATCTGCAGTATTGCGGACTCTGTACCAGTTCGTTGTGGTGAAGAGAGTGCTGAGCCGTAAGGCAAAGCTCTCTGTTTACTGGTCGGTCTATGTTCCTACCCTCACCTATGGTCATGAGCTCTGGGTAGTTGCCGAAAAAATGAGATTGCAAATACAGGTGGTTGAAATGAGTTTTCTCTGCAGGGTAGCTGGACTCTCCCTTAGAGAGAGGGTGAGAAGTTCAGTTATTCGGGAGAGACTCAGAGTAGAACCGCTACTTCTCCACGTTGAGAGGAGCCAGTTGAGGTGGTTCGGCCATCTGGTAAGGACGACCCCTGGGCGCCTCCCTAGAGAGGTTCTTCGGGCATGTCCAACTGGAAGGAGACCCCGGGGAAGACCCAGGACACGCTGGAAAGACTATGTCTCTCGGTTGGTCTGGGAACGTCTTGGAATCCTCCCAGAAGAGCTGGAAGAGGTGGCTGTGGAAAGAGATGTCTGGGCCTCTATGCTCAAGCTACTGTCCCCGCGACCCGACTTTGGAATAAGCGGAAGATAATGGATGGATGGATGGTTTCGTCTTTCATCCAAAAGACTTCCTCAGTCTGAGGTACTGTATTCAGCTCAAACAGCTCATACTGAGCTGAATACAGCACCTCAGACTGAGGAAGTCTTTCAGATGAAAGACGAAACATTTCTACAATTTTTGTTTTGCTTTTTGTTTCTTTTTGTTTGTTTGTCTGTTTGTTTTTTTATGTCCAGAGGATCAGATTTAGCTTTTTTGGATTTTTCTACCTGGATTATTGAGCATGCATCAGAATATCCTATCTGCAGCATATACAGTAGTAGTCAGAGAAATCAGTTTAGAAAATTAGGGAGATACATTTTTTATTGGGTATTGTCACCTCGTACTCATCTGCTCACACGGACTCATGTTTGTGCTGCTGTGTTCGGCATATTGTTTTTGTACTATTAAGTGTTTTGCGTATTCTTAGTTTAGCAAATTTCTTAGTTCTATTTCATATGGGCTTTGCCCTTTAAGCTGCACTGTTGGGTCTCAACCCGTGCGCAACACTGAAAAAACTCTAGTACACACCCACCCACTGTATGGGCCCCACCTCTAGACTGTATAAATAGCGTACGGGTCCATAGATCTGCTTCCCATTTTCTTCAGCCAGCGAGGCAACCCATGGAAAATAGGAAGAAGATGTTAGCAGACGGGATATGTCCGCAGCTCTGAATGGTTCAACCTGCACATTTGCCTCGGAAGCAGAACACAGAGGTAGGCTCTCGTTTTTTGTTTTTTTTTGTTTGTTTGTTTTTTTGTTTTTTGGAGCTAGGCAGGTCTCGAATGTTTCTGTCTCCAACTAAGAATTAGTGAGCAGCCTCAATCCCCTCCTCTCGGTTAGAGGGCTGGAGACGGGGCTGCCACCGACAGGTTGTTTTCTCCCTCCCAGCATTTGGTACGCTCGTACGTGTTCTGCCCAACATTCAGAAGTGGCCAACGCTAGACCTCGTTATGCCAGAGCCATTAGCTCCAACTTAGACTTAGTGGGACATTTAGCCGCCTCGCTTTCTGGCCGCTAAGACTCAGCCTGACCTCGTTTCTAATGTGTCAGTGTAATGTCGGGTGCAGCTTCCCAACCACTAAGATGAGAACACCTATTCCTCCTCTAGACCCAGGCCTGTCAGCTATTTTTCCCAGGGTCAGAGTGCCTCGGCATGTCGAACAATGGTCGTCCACCCTTTTCCCCAATGACCAGCTCTCAGCTAGATTCGCTGACAGAATATCAGTGAACGTCTCAGGTAGCTGCAACAACCACGTGTTTATGCTAACGTTAGCATCCCATGCGCTGCTTGCGCCATGATTTGGGCGATGCTCCATGACCACAGCTGTGTCCCCCTCCCCCCCCCCACACACACTCCCCCACCCATCCGGGTCCCACCTAAGCAGCAAAACCCAGTCACACAGTTCCTTCTGCCAGACGGAGCTCCAGGGGTATATCTAGCATGATTTCTTGGGGGGATGTGTGTAGTGACAATGTTATTGAAAGTTTGACTACAATACCAACATCATTCTAAAAGCAGAATCCTCTCACAGTCAGGTCATACGACCATACAGTCAGGTCAGCTGTTTTTCTCACACACACACTCTGCACACAGAGGGAAATTGTAATCCTTAAAACAGACGTCTTATAGATGCCATGGTTCACTACCTCTACTTCGCCAGCTCTCCTGTCAGTGACAGGTGTTGCGCACGCAGATTTGTTTTAAAAAATCCTCATCCATCCAGATGAGATTAAGAAGGAGTCATTTGTAAGATCCTTTTAGTCCGAATGGACTATTCAGCCCACATTTACAGTTGGTCCTGGACCAACTGCAATCCTCTTCAGACGACCCAGGAACAGATCAGAGGACACGTGACCCTGCCTCGTCCAGACCCTCATTCTCCTCAAATGCCTGGACGCTGGCAGGAACGCAGACATCAGTGTCAGCTGCAGAGATGCCCCAGGGCTGCAGCTACATCTTCGGGGTCCCCAGTCGCCACTGTTCCCAGAGGACGGCCTCCGTCCCCACAGCAAACCAGAGCCGGCAGAGTCCATTAGCTGGCATGTTTCTGGTCCAACCCACACCCAGGAGATGTGGAGGAGACAGCAGAAAAAATGACTGTTCGGGAGGGTTTTTGAAATAAAACACAACTTCACTTAAAGAGCAGAATCCTCCATTCAGTCATTGTCAGGGACAATTTCCCTCTGTAGGGTTTCCCAATTCAATTCAGTTTATTTATATACGTAGCACCAAGTCACAATGGAAGTTAAAGAGTTTGGTTCGACTTGAAAGGCCAGATGTAGAGCAATTTACAATATTTGAATGGGCAGGAGCTCGATGTTCCCTGCCCAGATGTGGGTTACCAGGGGCCCACCCTGGAGGCCTTGGGAGGGACTAAAAGGCAAATGCTTGATGACCAGGCCTCTACCTATGGGGCTTCGTCAGGCTCAGCCAAAATTAGTTACATGAATTTGCCTTGCTGTGGGCCAACCAACTTTAGGACAAATGAGTCGGGTGCCTGGTGGTTTGGATGGCCACTAGAGGTAGGGCTCAGGCACTTAGACCTTGGCTTAGCAAAGTTGTTTTTTGGGACATGGAATGTCATTTCAATAATGAGAAAGATGCCTGAGCAGGTGTGTGAGGTTGAGGGGTACTAACTAGTTGTAGTCAGGCTCACACATGGAGTGGACCCTAGAACCAGTCTCCTTGAGAGTGGCTGGATTTAGCCTTAATTCACCTTATAATCTAGCTGTATTTGTTACTTTTTTTGCCATCTTATTTGTTTAAAAAAAAATCTGTATGCCTTTTTATAACTGTCTATTGTTGTCTCTGTTGTCCATTGTTGTCATCATTCTTTGTTGAAATCAGGTCTCTCTTGTAAATGAGTCCTCGAGGCTCAATGGGATTTACCTGTCTAAATAAAGGTTGAATGGATGCTATTCCAAACTGGAGTTGCCAATGGGCCTTCTTATAGCCCCGACTTGACAGATATGTGTTGAAGTTCTTCTGACTGTATATTCCTGCTTCAATTCCTTTTGGGATCTCCAGGTATTGTGACAAAAAAGCCCTCTTGTCCTTTAAGCACCTTTGTCTGAGGAGGTGCTGATTAGCACAAGGGTGTGTGTTATGTGTAATAAGGTGCGAGTGCATTTTAATCAGCTCAGTACATTCAAACCTGGCAGATGTAATTTACTAATACAAAAGGCAATAACCAGCCAACCAACCAGTGAACCAGAAAAATGTTGACTGCCTACATGCATTTCACACTACCAAACACAAAAATCCAATGATGAAAGAAAAATGTAATTTTAGTGCGTATCACAGAAATAGCAGGGTAAAGGAAGGAAAAAAGTTAACACAAAGAAAGTGAAAATAGCAATTCCAAGACTGAACTCAAATATGAGTCCTACTCTTGGGAGTCATGTGAAAAACTCTTACTTACTATTTTTACCTATGAAATTGTGTTGGTTTGATGAAAAAGACCCCAAACACCAAACTGGATCTGGATCTACAGACACATGCAGATGTCTATGGATGACTACAGACTACCAACAGTACATTGTTGACAATCAACAATGCACTGCCCAGACAGTGCTAATGGGAAGGAGCTTATATGTTGTTTGCATGATGTACAGGGAGGGAATACAGTAGAGCTAAAAACACGTGTCCGCTCAAGTGTGACTTCAATTTATTGGCCTATGTCAGGATTATTGTTGCTTTTTTTGCTTTAAATTTGTCACAAATAATGAATGTCAAATGCAACAAATGCAGCATCACTATTTTTATTTATTTATTAAATTTTTACTTTACGAAGGCCTGAAATGCAGTGGCACTTGAGAGGATGTTTCTGCAGAAGAGTTGAGGTTGCAGTCAGATTTGGGACTCTCTGTAGGTTTATTTTTATTTCTTTCAGGGGAGTACATTGTTGAATCTCAACAATGGCACTAAAAAGCCTTGTTGATGTTGTTATTGAAGAGGTGGTTGTACCTTTTTCACAGTTTGTGTTATCAATGGGAGTCATTGGACTAACAGGGAAGGGGAACAGATGGAATCCAGTACCTGGTGGGATTGGTACATGATGGTAAGCTGCAGCACATTAACCACAAACCCACTTGCATGTAATTATTTGCTTCTCCATGAGAGACACTTCATTTCTTAAACACTGAAAACCACATTGTCTCAGATATGAACAAGCAACAGACAAATGGTAGACATGAGCCAATTCATTTCATACGATGGAGGATTTTGAACAAAAACAGAAAAACTGAGGTGCAAATATGTTTTAAACATGTGAAGCAGCAGGTGAAGGGGCTCTTCAGTGTCAGCTGCAGCCTACAGCTCTACATTAACTACAGACCTGCTGCTACGCTCGGATCAAATACTCACACGTCTTGCAGCATCCATCCATGTAACTTACAACAGTTCCACCAATCTGTGAGCAAACAAGAGTCAAAATGGTAAAATGGAAACAAGGACAAGTCTGAGGTTGGAGGATAATGACCTCTTCAGCCTTTACAATAATTAAAGAAAAATGAGGTCAATTATTTGTTGTCCTTCACTGTTGCTAGAGTCAGGCATAATTATATTTTCTAAAGACAAATATTTTAACAGACCCCTGAGACTTGTTGTCCAAGTCACTAAATTATTTACTGCCATTTAACACAAGCACTGGTCAAATGAGGAAGAGTATCATTGACTAAGGGGTGGTTCACAATTTTCAACATTTTCAAAAGTGTACAAAACAATCATTTCGGAGACACCCCCATCCACCCATCCCCCCCCACACACACACCACCCCAAGACAAAACCCATATGCACATATGTACATTGTACTATGGTAAAATTCAGAGTCAGAGATTCTTTATTGTCGTTGGCACCCCATGTGGTACATGTGATGTGAACGAAATTATGTACACAGGCTTCCAGTTACATCCAACAATAAAATGTAAAAGAAAAACAATGATAACATCTAAGATATGAACTAAGAAAAACAACTAAATATACACTAGTAGCATAAAAACATTACGTCGAACAACAGCACGAACATGAGTCTGTGTGAGCAAATGAGCACGCATGAACACAGCAACATGAAACAGATCAGCAGCAACATGAAACAGATCAGCAGCAACATGATGTGATTTTTCACAGTGATTATTCTGGTTAGAGATTCATGAGTCTAACAGCTTCAGGGTAGAAACTGTTCCTCAGTCTAGTGGTTCTACACGCAATACTCCTCAACCTCCTTCCTGAGGGGAGCGGGGCAAAAAGTGTGTGTGCTGGGTGAGTGGGGTCCTTCATGATGCAGGTGGCTCTCTTCCTGCATCTGGAGGTGTAGATGTCTGTGATGGTGGGGAGACTGACTCCAACAGTCTTCTGCGCAGCCTTCACCACTCTCTGCAAAGCTTTTCTTTCTGCAGCTGTGCAGCCTCCATGCCACACGTTGATGTTGGAGCACAGGATGCTCTCCACTGCACACCTGTAGAAGGAGGTGAGGACTGAGCTTCCCAGACCAGCTCATCTCAGCCGTCTGAGGAAGTAGAGTCTCTGATGAGCTTTCTTGATCAGGCTGGTGGTGTTGTTGCTCCAGTTGAGGTTGTCATTCAGGTGTACACCCAAGTACTTGTAGCTGGAGACCACTTCCACTGCAGATCCTCTTATGTTCAGGGGAGTGTAGGTGTTTTTGTTCCTTCTGAAGTCTGCAATCATCTCCTTTGTCTTCTTCACATTGATGTGAAGTTATTCTCTTTGCACCAGCTCTCCAGGTGTTCCACCTCCTGCCTGTAGCTGGACTCATCGTTGTTTGTGATGCATCCCACCACCACTGTATCATCTGCAAACTTTACAATATGACAGCCTGGATGGGTAGCTGCACAATCATACGTGAGCAGAGTGAACAGGAGAGGGCTCAACACACATCCCTGAGGAGAGCCAGCGCTGAGGGTTATGGTGGAGGGGGAGAAGTTGTGGATCCTCACTGACCTCACTGACAAAATTACTGTCATTACAAAATTGTACATGTCTCAAAATTTCAAAATTTATCACCAGCAAATTGGTTGGTCCACTGTAGGAGTGTACTGCTTAGTGGAGAAAACAGTTTGCTTGGGACTCCTCGGACTGATGAAGCCCATTGGATGGAGGGTGAAATGTCTCTCAACAAAAAAAAGAACCTGTTCAGATTCAGATGACCTGACTGAACATTGTTGGATGGCTCAAAATTGTTTAAAAAGTACAGAACTCCCCCCCCCCCCCCCACACACACACACACACACACACAATATAATAAATACTCTCTTCACAGGTCAGGCTTCTCTAAACATAAACACTACATCTTGGACCACTGGTATGACAGAATTGACATGCATGACTGAAATTTTATTTTTAAAGTCTTAAAAAAATCTACAATGCATCAAACATTGTCTAAAAGGTGGCAACATTGCTCAAGAATTACAAAAACACATCCAAAACATGGATAACCTGCCACATCCACTGTATCAAGTGCCATCAAGATGATCAGAGTTTAAAGAAAGTGTATTCCAAAACTGCACCATCTGTAAATCACCAGGAGCTTCATGTTTCAAAGAGTACGCAGCGTTCACACTGAAAGTTGGCGTAAGGACCAAACTGGAAAAGCATGTGAACATAAATATTCAGATTTATTCAACCGTGCACACGCATTTCTGCTCACCTTTCCTTTATCCATCCAGATGAATGTAGAACTGAGCACATTTGAGACACCTCCCCCTCCATTAAAATATGCTGATATGTCCTGCAATGTGTGATTCACCTCTCTGCACAGTGGGGGTCTGTTGGAGGTGCACTTCTAAGGCTGAGGCGTTTTCAACTTTATGCATGTGTTTAATATAATTACTGTAAACAAACAAACACAGGGGCCTGGATAATTTAGAGGCTTATTCATTAAACAGTCAATGTCACGAAACAAGCCGCTGCCCATCACCTTAAATGCTTTGGCTGTAAGGAACTCCAGCGCAGTTAGGACTTGGGGTTAGGGCTGAGATGGGGTAAAAGTAGGACAGCCGACTTGGGACCAGAAAGTAACGGTTCGACTCCCAGCCATTCCCACATGTTGTGGTGTCTCTGAGCAAGACACCTAATCCCTAATTACTCCCCGGGTGCTTACATAGCTGCCCACTGCCAAAACTTCACTTCACTTGAACTGGTGCCATGCACGGCTCTTGAGTGTTTGCACTGACTGAAGACGCAGTGCTGTTAATGGAGCATATTGAAATTTGCATCTTGTCCCACGGTGTGTCAATATTTGCCATGCAGGAGAACAGCAACATGTTGGTTATATAGGGCATTATCAAAAAATGTACAATGTTTTGTTCATTTTGAAAAGCGTACACCAGTCGTTGACCCCCTCCCCCACACAGTGCAGTCTGTACGGCTGTGAAAATGTTGACAATCGTGAACTGTCCCTAACGAAGCCTGTTGTAGAGGGCTGGTATTCAGATGAGGTAGGCACAGTCGTCCTGTCTGGCTTAAAAGTTGCATCTATTCTGAATCTTAATGTGGAGAAACTCCTTTGAACAAGTAGTCAGAAATACACTGGGTCAAAAGAACTAATTAAAGTAAAACAGCGTTCATAAACCATTTTAACCTTAAAATTTTTAGTTGTATTAAAAAATATAAAGTTTTGTATCAAACAATTTATTTTACAAACCGGATTCCAAAAAGTTGGCACACTAAACAAATTGTGAATAAAAACTGAATGCAATGATGGGGAGATGGCAAATGTCAATATTTTCATCATCATTTACTTTATTTCAGAAACAATATAAGATCCATATAGAAAACATAAAAACATAAAAAACAGCAAAAATGCAGAATTAAAAAGTTTTTATTTTATTCATAATATAACATAGATGACAGATCAAAAGTTTAATCTGAGTAAATGTAACATTTTAAAGGAAAAATATGTTGATTCAAAATTTCACAGTGTCAACAAATCCCCAAAAAGTTGGGACAAGTAGCAATAAGTAGCTGGAAAAAGGATATTGAGCACATAACGAACAGTTGGAAGACCAATTAACACTAATTATGTCAATTGACAACATGATTGGGTATAAAAAGAGCTTCTCAGAGTGTCAGTGTCTCTCAGAAGCCAAGATGGTAAGAGGATCACCAATTCCATCATTGTTGCACAGAAAGATAGTGCAGCAATACCAGAATGATGTTACCCAGCGTAAAATATCAAAGACTTTTAAGTTATCATCATCAACCGTGCATAATATCATCAAAAGATTCAGAGAATCTGGAACAATCGCTGTGTGTAAGGGTCAAGGCTGTAAAACTCTACTGGATGCTCGTGATCTCTGGGCCCTTAAACGTCACTGCACCTCAAACAGGAATGCTACTGTCAAGGAAATAACAGAATGGGCTCAGGAACACTTCCAGAAAGCATTGTCAGTGAACACAATCCACCGTTGCCAGCTGAAACTCTACTGTGCAAAGAGGAAGCCATTTCTAAGCAAGCTCCACAAGCTCAGACGTTTGCACTGGGCCAGGGGTCATTTAAAATGGAGTGTGGCAAAATGGAAGACTGTTCTGTGGTCAGATGAGTCACGATTTGAAGTTCTTTATAGAACACTGGAACGCCATGTCATCCAGACCAGAGAGGACAAGGATAGCCCAAGTTGTTATCAACGCTCCGTTCAGAAGCCTGCATCACTGATGGTATGGGGTTGCATGAGCGCTTGTGGCATGGGCAGCTTGCATGTCTGGAAAGGCACCATTAATGCAGAGAACTATGTTCAGGTTCTAGAACAACATATGCTCCCATCTAGACGTCATCTCTTTCAGGGAAGACCCTGCATCTTTCAACACGATAATGCCAGACCACATTCTGCAGCAATCACAACATCATGGCTACGTAGGAGAAGGATCCGGGTACTGAAATGGCCAGCCTGCAGTCCAGATCTTTCACCTATAGAGAACATTTGGCGCATCATAAAGAGGAAGGTGCGACAAAGAAGGCCCAAGACGATTGAACAGTTAGAGGCCTGTATTAGACATGAATGGGAGAGCATTCCTATTTCTAAACTTGAGAAACTGGTCTCCTCTGTCCCCAGACGTCTGTTGAGTGTTGTAAGAAGAAGGGGGGATGCCACACAGTGGTAAAAATGGACTTGTCCCAACTTTTTGGGGATTTGTTGACGTCATGAAATTTGGAAACAACAGATTTTTCCCTTAAAATGATACATTCTCTCAGTTTAAACTTTTGATCTGTGATTTGTGTTCTATTCTGAATAAAATATTAGATGTTGGCACCTCCACATCATTGCATTCAGTTTTTATTCACAATTTGTTTAGTGTCCCAACTTTTTTGGAATCCGGTTTGTAGATGGTCCAACCAATCAGCTGAATTATATGATCCACAGATCCTGAATAAGGCAAACAGCATGAAGTGGACTGAAAAACCCTGAGTTTATGTCAGTTTAATCAAAGTTAGTGTTAAAATGAGTCTGTAAGGTTTTTTTCATCATATCAGATGGTCGTGGGCTGCGCATCGTGTTTGTGAGTGCTGCTGACCTTCATACACTCGGTTTCATTGAAGGGGGGGCAGCTGAAGGCGTAGGAGATGAGCGTTGGTCCAAACAAAGTGTCGGTGCAGTCAAACTTCATGCAGCTTGACACCCAGGACTTTCCTGGCTGAAAACATCAACATCATCAGATTCTGAACTGCTGCAGGTGCAAGCTAGCTCTGGTGCAGCTTTGAAACTGAAACATTTCAGATTAATTCACAAAACGTCAACACAACAGTACTTTATCACCATTTTTTTAACTGGGCATAAACTGATGTTCCTCTAGAGTTTGTTGTTTTCTAAAATCTTTGGTCATCTGTCATTTAATGCATTAACCACATTTATCAGGTTTAACAATGTATTTTTGTTGATTCAATATGCATAATAAAAACAAATAGAAAAATACAAGGTCATTTTTTTGATGTACTTAATGTTTTGCATTTTCATTACAAAAATGATAGTTCATTTTTGGCCTTTATTTTATTTTGGATTTTTCCAATATGTATTACACACGTTTGCTGAGGGAGTTAAAAATATAGAAAATATCTGCCATTTGGAAACCAAAAAAATACTAACTTAAAATATTAATTTTTAAGTTGTTTTAATATTAAAACATTACAAACAAGTTTAATGTTTGTTAAATAGTTTTATCAGGTAGAGATTAGCGTTTCCTACCTTATAGAGCGCTGTGGTCCCATTTTCATGTTGATACAGGCAAGAAATGTTTTTACAAGCACCACAGCACATCGACTGATCTTTAGGAGGCACATAAATCTGATTCTGAAACACACAAACATTCAGATTGACTTTTTATACAAACAGAAAGTTTGCTGTCAGTGCACTGTTTTCTTTTTAAACTGCTTATTTGAGTTGTGGTGGACATCAGGGATGAGTCTTTGTCCTCCTTCTGTTCTCTATTCAACTACTTCCTTGTGACTGGCTTATTTAAATCTATGATGAAAATGATTGTTATGTTGATGACACTCAGCTCTTTGTTTAAATAAAACCTACAGATATCTGGAGCCTTGCTAATTAAATAGCTTGTGTTTTTGAAATAAAGCCCGTATGGTCCTGATTTTTCTTAAAATAATGTCAAGTCATGGGTCATACTGTTTCTCAACATCCCATCTTAATGGTTCCATTTTCCATTCAATTTATGATTGTATTATGGAAAAACCCAAGAAAGATTTTTTTATCCTTATTTTGTTATAGATGCTTCAGTTAATGTTGTTCAGTATAGTTGACTGTGCTAAAATAACATTTTAACATTTTTCAAATAATTAGATAAACTACAGCATGTCTGTCAAATCTTGCCTTGATTATTTTATTGCTATTGTCTGAAGTAGGCCTATGAAAGACACTCCCTCCTTCCAGTAGATTTAAACGCTGCAGAGGGATTAATTTCATATTACAGTAATAAATTATTGATCACATTTTGAAAAAAAATTGGCTTACTCTTAACTAAAGACCTGATGACACTTTCTTTATCTTCTCCGCCACTGATAATAAAATATGGCTCCATGCTGACGTTTCCCAGATTAGTGGAAGGAACAAAAATCGAGTAGTCTTCATCACTTTACTTCTCAAACTCAAGCTCATCAAACCTAAATGGACTTTCCTACTGAAAGACTTGTAGACTAGTAGGACTTCTACAACACAAAACTGAGAGAAATAATGCAGATTTTCACTTAGAATCACACTGAACGACACATTTCTACAAACTACTGGCCAAACGTGAACCACAGTTAGCTAGGTCTTGTAATAATAAAATATTGAATAAAATATAGATCTTGCTCTTTAAACTAAAAGAGAAAGGTTTGAGACAGGTTCCAGATAACCACATCAACTCTGTGACAACTTAAAAAAAGTGTCTTGGAAAATGAAACAACCTATTGCAACGTGAGAACAAGCTTTGACAATTAAAGTGAAGAAATCGAGAGCCTGCTGGACACGGGCACCAGAGACCCAGAAAGGAAGGACAGATGGACAAACATTGAGAGCCCCCACAAAAATCCTACTTTCCATCTTAATCAAAACCTAAAACTTTCCTATTGGTGACAGTTTTTAACAAAGTCAAACATTTATTGTTGTAGTGAACATGCAGCACACCACTTTGTAACTTAATCAAAGTGCTGCAGAAATGTGTTCAATTCAAATATAATTAATAATAATAATGATAATTAGCTTCAGTTTTTAACAAGAAACTGAACACAAAACATTAAGTACCTACAGAAGTTAGAGGTACATACAGTTAGTACTTTATCTCAGTCTGTATTTGTATGGCTCACCATAAAAGGAAAAAAAGAAATGGTGTTTTTTCCAAATATATTTATATTTGTCAGAGTGTGTTTAAAACTGGTCACAAACCAGTCACTGATGGCTACAGGCAGAATAAACTGCACAGGACATGAGAAACTACATAAACAAAAATGTTGCATTTGTCGGACAAATCAAATCAAAGTGGTGACCACAACAAATTTGTGCAAACCAATCTGAAACAGCTCCACGCATATATTAAATAATTTACAACAACCTCAGCTAAAATGTCTCAAAGTGACACAGCAGCTCATTCACCCCAAGCTTCTGGTTTCTGAGTCTTTTTTGTTATTTTTTGTGATTTGTTGCAGAATATTATTTTCAGATTTGAAAGCAGTTTTCAGAACTTCCAGCAAGTTTCAAATATGTTTCCTCGAGCCATGTTCATGTGGTCAAAGCAGCTGTTTATGCACTTTTCTTTGAGTCCTCTTAAACAGGGTGGAGGGTTTGATGCCATTCCTTCTTTAGACACGTTTTAATTCATGGACAGTCAGGCTGATGGATTCTCTGTTAACAATAGGACAACAAGGTGCCTGAAGTTGAGACGAACGCAGCGTGTTTTAATCCTGAGTCAGGAATGTCTCCTGCAAACTAACAACAACTACTGTGAAAACCTCAACAATGTTTTGAATGGGAAACAAGTGGGAAAGACCAAGACTAACACACGGTTTGGCCCTGACTCTGTGCTCAGGTGTGGGTCTTACTGGCTGGCAGTGGGCGGAGCAGTTAACGGTGGAGGTGCGTAGGATGTAGAAGCCGCTCGTTGGATCAAGGCTGCGGCTGCACTGCCGGCTGGAACACAGACCGTCCTCTCTGTGCTCCACCAGAGTCTGACCCGGTCGTAACACGCCGCGCTCACCAAACACACACACGGCCTCTCGCACTGAAAACACACACACAAGACAGAGGGCAAAGGATTTCCTGATGTATTTGTAGAAAATGTCAAACATCATGTACAACATTTAAAACAGAAAGATTACCCAATAAGTTAACTGTGACGATCCCCAGGATTTTTTTTTTTTTGCTAATTATTTATTTAGTTTATTTTAATGTTTTTTATTTTTATTTTTAATGTCAGCTGCATTTACAGGCGTCAAACTAACTTTCTAGATATTTCTTCAAAACCTGCTTTTTAACAAACAGATTTTTTTTTTATTATTACAATGCTGAATGTAATTCCTATAAGAGGATGATTAGATGATTAGTTTTAATGATTAGTTTTAAATCAAATAAATTATCTGAACTGAGTTCAATTGAACTGAAATGTTGTTGGAATAAATTAGTTGTACTTTGTAAATCAGAGTGTATTGACTTCATGTTGACTCTGCCTGAGTTGGTCAGTTTTTATTAATACATACAGTAGTCCCTCATTATTTCATGGTTCAGTTAACGCGAACTTGCTCTATCATGGATTTTCAAAATAAGATTAGACATGACACACAATTGGCTGATTGATGGATGAGCCGCACGATGGGCATGGAATTTTTATTTTAAATAATTATTTTTTTATTTAGCACCTCCCGCTCCTTTGTGCAGCCCACACTGCAAGCATCCTGCTGCAGCTGATCAGCTGATCTCCATGCAGATCGGAGAAGTCTGCGTGGCCAAAAGTGCTTGCAGGTGGCAAAGAGCAGCCGAGGCAGGGAGCTGAAATCATGACAGTCTGTGCTCTCTTAGAGCGTTTAGCGTATAGAAACATTGTTTAGAATATTGCAAGAGTGTGTGGAGGATTTAAAATGCTTATAAATATACCATTGGACTGAATTTCGACTTCATTTAACTGGGTTGAAATTAAATTTGAATGCATTGGATTGTCTTCTTCTTTTGGCATTTCCCTCTTCAGGGTCTCCACAGTGAGTCCTCCTCCATCTCTGTCCTCTGCATCCTCTGTCCTCACTCTAACTACATCCATGTCCTCTCTAACTTCATCCATAGATCTCCTCTTTGTCTTTTTCCTGGCAGCTGCATTTCTAACATCCTTCTACCAATATACCAACTGTCCCTCCTCTGGACATGTCCAAACCATTGTCCCTCCTCGGGACATGTCCAAACCACTGTCATATCACTGTCCGTCCTCTGGACATGTCCAAATCACTGTCCCTCCTCTGGACATGTCCAAATCACTGTCCCTCCTATGGACATGTCGAAATCACTGTCCTCCTCTGGACATGTCCAAATCACTGTCCCTCCTCTGGACATGTCCAAACCACTGTCCCTCCTCTGGACATGTGTCACTCCTGAAACTTTTCTCCATCCACTCCATCCTGCCTGGATTCTCTTCTTCACCTCTTTACCACACTCCCCATTTTCCTGGACAGTGGACCCCAAGTACTTGAAGTCCTGCACCTTTGTGACCTCTGCTCCTTGTAGCCTCAATGTTCCACCTCCTCCCTCTCATTCACACACATGTACTCTGTCTAACTACGACTGACTTTCATTCCTCTTCTTTCAAGTGCATACCTCCACCTCTTCAAGTTGTCTTCCACCTGTCCCCTGTTCTCACCACAGATCACAATGTCATCTGCAAACATCATAGTCCACGAGGATTCCTGCCTGACCTCGTCTGTTAGTCAGCCCATAGCTTCTGGCACTTCACTATTCCACCACCAGGTTTCCTTATCATCCATTCTCTGTCTAGATGACACACCAAGTACCTTCCTACCGGTCTCTCTAATTACTGTAGACCAGTCATCTTGAAACTCCTCACAACATTCTTCATTCCTCAGTTTCCTTTCTTTCCTCTTATTTTGCTCTCTCTTCTTCACAACATAATACTCTACACCATAGGCGTCGCAACCATTATAATGTATGTGAAGGGGACAAGTCCCCCCCCACATTAAAAAAACGTCCATTTGCCCCCCCACACACACACTTTTACTATGAAACATTAGTTCAGGCGGCGCAGTTTCTCGTTCTTCGTGAACGAATCCATTCCACTTGATTAATAGGAGAATACTCAATTTAATAAAACTCCACTCCAGGTTTTCCTGGTTACCTCCACCTCTACGCACAGAGCAGAAACTGTGCAGGCAGCCGCTGCCGAGTCTCCTGCTTCGGTAGAAAACGCGCACAGGTGCAGGAGATGGAGACACCTCTGTGTTGCTCACTCGCCAGTTTAGCACCTTAGTGCAGGCAGTTGTTGACCAGAGGGTTGATCATCAACATATATTCATGTTAGGAGGATGCTTGAGTGCAGCGCTACGTCTGTAGCATGTTATCTTAGCAGTAACTGTGACGCTGTAAGACGCTGCAGGTGTAAGAGACGCTGCGTGTTCAGCTGCATTAAAGTTGAAATGTCTTCCAAAGCCCACACCTTATTGTCCTCAAGCTTCGTGAGAAACATCATTTAGATGAGTAGTGTTGAACACAAGTAAAAATGTCTAGTGGTGATGTTTTTTATTTCTCTATAAACACAAATAGTGCTGATCTGACGATCTGTATTAAAGTGTATTAAAGTTAAAATGTCTCTCAAACCCACAGCAGAATTTACAGAAACTTGGTGAGAAATATGCTTTAAATGTGTGGAATTAAAGCAAATCTAGGTGAAATGTTGCTTTTTTGTACATTAGTGTACATTTCTTTTGCGCACACGCACACACACGTGCACGCACAAACCTACACACATCGTTGTGTCCCCCCCACATTACGGATGCTTCTGACGCCCATGCTCTACACACAACCAGCCGATGCTGTCTGGATTGTGAATTGAATAAATTGGATTTTATTCCACTGAATTCAAGTTGATTTTATTCTTTTCAATTTGAATAAAGCTGAATTTGACTATACTGATTAGAACAATTAGACTGAATTTAACAGTACTGAATGGAAATGAATTGTAATGAAATTAAATTCTGTACCGCACTCTGAAATGGCTTTTACTGTGAATCGGTGTTAAAAACAAACAACTTAAACGGTCACCTCTGTTTTTCCAGGTTTTATTACTTCATTTCTGTGCATAACCTCTTTCAGTCTTTCTTGAATTAATCAAGTAGAAAAGACAATCCTCTATGATCATT